>NC_056553.1:17569724-18769724 GCF_910596095.1 Thunnus maccoyii
CTGAGAAAATATTCAAATTCAATGTTATTCATCTTTCCATACAAACTGATTTAATAGATATAATATAAAGAACTCTTTCTTTTATTCTGCTTCTAAGCTTACAACAAGCTGCTGTATAGGCCATGCAGTAAAGTCCACTGGTGAAACTGAGCTCATTTCATCTACTCCTGGCAAATCTGATATTTATTTTTTAAAGGTCTAGTGGAATGGACTTGGCAGAAATGGAATATAATATTCATAAGTATGTTTTAATTAGTGTATAAGCTCCTGAAAATAAGAATTATTTTATTTTCGTTACCTTAGAATGAGCCCTTTATATTTACATAGGGAGTGGGTCCTCTTCCACGGAGGCCGCCATGTTGAACCGGATGTTACTACAGTAGCCCAGAATGGACAAACCAAACACTGCCTCTAGAGGGGACCTTTCATGTTTTTCGTGAGTTTCACAGCCACCGTACTTTCTCCTAAATGCTTGCAAGGGGAGGGTGAGGGGAGGGCTATTCAGTTGGTTGCAATTTGCATTCTCACCACTAGATGTCACTAAATTCTACACACTGCACCTTTAATTAGACACATATAGCAACTAAGCTAATCTACAGCGTATGCACTTTCCATTTGAAGAAAAGAGCAAAAATAGCAGCATTGGTCAATAGCACCACTGATTTCATAAATATCATCAATACCACTACTAAGTACTAATACAGCAGTTCTTCATGTCACTACTATTGCTATTAGTAATATATATATATATATATATAATATAAAGATCAAATGATTATGCTACTCAAAAACTACAACATCAAGTGGCAGGGTCACTATATCCAAGTTCATATAAAGTCCCCGAGAACATGAGGGTCATTTGGCATGAGTTTACAAATATGATAGTTCAGTTTAGAAGGTGTTGCTATGTTTTTTTGCTTTGCTTTTTAGATCCATTCAGATGAGGATGTCATATACTTGAGCTGTTTGCCTGAATTGCTTGTGTACTTTTATATATATATATATATATATATATATATATATATATATATATATATATATATATATATATATATATATATATATATATATATATATATGTATTTTCAATTTAGATGTAAGAGTAAGAGTAAGCCAGCATATTAGATTCAATAGATTTAAAATGTTGTGTAAAAAGGTTAAAAGTTTACAATACAGAAAACAGATGCCTACTATTTGCTATTATATAGATGTCAATTATGTTGTCATGGGAACAACTTACAGTGTAAGGTCAGAGTTGTCACTCAGTCCTCAGTCCCCTGACGAACACAGTTGCCACTGTTACTGTTTGCCTTTAACATATTGTCAACCACATCATGAAGCTCTGAGCAGAACATGATTGGCTGAAATGCTGGAGTAAAATTCCTGTTCTCTCAGGCTACATTACAGTAATGGCTTAAAACACAGCTGCATTAGAGCCTCTCTGGTTTACAACCAATAAGGTTTGCCATCTGCAAACAATGCCCAAGTATATTTTGTTGCCCTCCTCCATTTGGTTAACCTCAAGCCTTTATGGTTACCTAGGGGTGGCTCGGGGTGATGGCATTTGACTTAAGACTAGAGCCAAAGTGAAATGCTGACTAATCTGTAACATCTGGCAAATTTTATGAGAGAAAGAAGAGAGGGAGAAAATCATGCCAGGTTGGCAGGTGGAGGAGTGACGAGGAGTCAACATTGCATTTATATAACCACACACACACACACAAATGCAAACACAAAGAGGGCCCAGACTTTCCATTGCCAGGGTGTGGTGGCTACTGATGCCAAGCAGCTTGTCTCTGTATTTTCGTACCATTTTATGGCCCAGAAAGTTAACCAACACTCATTCAAGCCCTCGTCTCCATTACCACACGTAAATACACCTATAAACACACTCTTGCTTGCAAACGGTCCCTATCTCTTTCACATGGCCACACACACAAATACACACACCAAAAATTTATCATATAGTGAGAGCATGGCCTGTGCTGTTTTTCAATCATCACCCAGGCCTTCACTCCCAAGGCACTATGAGCCCTAGACCTGGGAGCTGTCAGCAACTCAAATACTCTAATAAATAATGCAGACGGCTTAGGTGTGAGTGTGTGTGTATGTGCGTGTGTGTGTGTGCATGTGTGTGTTTGTTACTCAGGGTAGGCCTGAAGCATTGGTCTATTCAGTTTCAACTCAGTGGCCATTCAATGTGGTACAAAGCAACAGGTCTACTGACTAATGGACAACAGTAATTACTGCTAAAATCAACACAGTTGAATAAATAATTCATTGAATTACTAGGACAATCTCTCTTATGCAGAAGACTGTTTTAACTGGGATTATTGGAGGACACTGAAAAACTACTATTCAAAGCTGTTGAGCAGGCCTTATGACAATGCTGCTTTTGAATATAAACAGATTCACTGAACCAGCATGATCATTCAGTGCATGAACGCTTTAGAAATTGCTGTTGGCATTGGATAAATTAGTTTTGTGGATGATTTTTTTTTTCTTTCAAGAATTTAGTTCAATATCCCCTTTCCATATATTTGTCCCATAGCTGCTTTCATCGGTCAGCATGTGCTGTAAAAATGTTGTGCTGTAAAGCAACATTCTTTTGTGCTGTAAAGCAACCAAGCTGATTCCTTGTGAAATCTGCTAAAGGTAATTGGTAAAAGAAATAGCTATATGCTGAAGATGAATAAGTCTGAATGTGATGTGGATCTCACCCTCTGAATGTCAGAATTTGTGCTGTTGGTTTGGGTTTTATCAAGGTTAGAAGCAGATATTCATGTTTCCTCATGCACATACACTTTTTCAGCAGAGACCTTCTACTTTCCGAACACTATGAATTACTCTGATAACCCCCATAAAGAAACCGTTTTGACACACAATACAACATAAAAGGGAAAAAACACATGCAACACACATTAACACAGAGTTTACTCCATGTTCTAAGCTGTACCATGTAGCAATCACACGTGTGGTGCGCACCGGGGCGAGAGGAACAGCAACAAATTGGATTTCCCAAGGATGATGGTGTGATGAAAGATTGTGTGTTTTTCTCATCTACCGCCAGTGCTGTTAGAGTGCGGCATGATTAAATAAAACCTTGCCCAAGTTTCAATAAACGCATTATAACAATTGCATTTCCTTGACAAAGATTTAGGGACTGGTGTGATGCGATTGGATTACTGGGGAACATTGAGCTTTTTTAATGTTGTTTTTGCCCTGCCTTAAGTTGAACATACACCTCCGCTTGAGCAAGTTTAAAGGATTTCTCTCCTCTCAACATGTGGTTAGGGATACTTGATGAAGATGATGGAGATGGGTCTTGCTCAACCCTCTCTGTCCAGTCTTTATGCAATGGAGAAAATCCATGCCGAAGCATTCTGTCTTTCTCAACAGTGGAAGCTGCTGAAGTGTCTTCATCCACTGTCATTATGATTCTTCTTAGTGGTTGAGTTCACAGTGCAGCAGGTGTATAAAAGAGAGATTAGATTAAATTAGATTAGATTCAACTTTATTGTCATTGTGCAGAGTACGGGTACAAAGCCAATGAAATGCAGTTAGCACACAAGTGCAAAAAATACTGTAATTTTTACAGATGAGTGCAGGAAAGTAAGTGCTACAGCATAAGTGATGCTATATCTTCCAATATATACAGTGATGGACAGAGGAGAGTTACAATATACAAATGTTATATATGTAAATATTTTAAATACGTATATACAGAGGAGAATTGGTCAGAGTTAGAGAAGAGATAGTGCAAATGTAAGGCTGTACAGTATGAACAGCATATGTACATTTGGTTAAGTATGCAGAGTGTAAACAATATATGTACAGTTGGTTCTATGTACAGTAACATTATTGAACAGTATAGGGGTTCAGACCGGGCAAAATATGAATAGTGAAAATAACATGTTTGTTAAAGTACTGTAAACAGTGCAGTAATGAGTGCAATGATGCTATTAGAGTGGTGGTGTGGAGTTCAGTAGGGTCACAGCCTCAGGGAAGAAGTTCTTTCTGAGCCTGCTGGTACGGGAGCAGAGGCTCCTTTAACGCCTGCAGGAAGGGAGGAGAGTGAAAAGTCCATGGTTAGTGGGAGAGACTTGACGATGTTTCTCACCCTGCTCAGGTGGAGCTTGTGATAAATGTTCTCGATGGTGGGTAACTGGGTGCTGGTGATGTGTCAGGCAGTTTTCATCACCCACTAGAGTGCTTTACGGTCTGATGTGTAGCAGTTGACATACTGCACTGAGATACAGTTCATGCTCATCCTCTGTTGACCTGTTGTGGCGGTAGGCAAACTGGTGTGGGACCAGTGTAGCAGGCAGACAGGATTTCAAGTGTGAAAGAACCAGTGTCTTGAAGCGCTTGGCAATGTTTGGGGTGAGTGCGACAGGATGGAAGTCATTCAGGGCAGTAGCAGTGGAGAGCTTTGGCACTGGCACAATGGAGGTGGTCTTGAAATTTGTGAGGACAACTGTTTGGGCCATGGACAGATTAAAAATGTCCGTGAAGACCCCAGCCAGCTGCTCTGCACAGGTTCTAAGCATGGGGCCAGGTATTCCATCAGGGCCTTCTGTGCATTCACCTTGCTCAGGGTGGAGCAAACATCGGAGGTGGAGAGTGTGAGATCTGCTTTGAGGATGGCCTCCTCATTTCCCTGGTCAAAGCAAGCATAGAAGTAGTTGAGCTTGTCGGGGAGTGAGGCAGAGCTGGTTGGGGGCACAGTGCTGGGTGGTTTGATGTTCATGATTGTCTGTATGTCTTGCCACATGCGTCGGGGGTCAGAGGAGTTGAAGTGCTTTTCAATCCACTGTTTGTAACTGAATTTAGCATGTGAGATTCCCCTCCTTAGGTTGGCCCTGGCTGGGTTGTAAGCTTCCTGGTCTCCAGATCTGAAGGCTGCACCTCTTGCTTTGAGGCAAACCTCTCTGTTCATCCTGATTTGGGAAAGTTTTTATTTTTTTGTGTGTCGTCACTCTGTTCACACACAACTGTTGATGTGATCCAGGACAGAGTTAGTGTGAGTCAGGCATTTCACCAGGCATTTTATGTAGCATTTTAGTAATATTGCAATGCATATTAGCAAGAAATATAGTCTAAATGAAGGGGAAGTTGCAGAGGAGTTTAAATATGTTTCAGATTCTATATAAACAGACTATAATTTAATACACATACTGTGTGGTACTGGAATACTTGAACAGAACCAGTTGCAAGGCCACATTCATGTACACTATACTGCCAAACATGAATTATTTATCTGAATAGTAAAGACAAAATATGAATCATAGCAGACCCAGTGCAGCAGAAAGAACAGAAGTCTGATACACTGATGACTAACAGGTGAGGGTGAAGCATAACTACTGCGGAAATAGAGAAAGAGAGTGAGAGAGAAAGAAAATACGAGCAAATGAAGTAAGAGGTGGAGATGAGTTCACAGAATTTTTTTTTTTTTTTGTGTGTGTGTGTGTGTGTGTGTGTGTGTGTGTGTGTGTGTGTGTGTGTGTGTGTGTGTGCGTCTGTGTGTGTGTGTGTCATCCACCTCGCCACACCTTCTTTTTTTTCCCTTACCCTGCACCCCTCACACCATTCATACACACCCACACAAGGCTCGTTGGAACACAGTGTGAAAAGATCCATGCTCAGCTGATACTCTGAATATCTGTTACTCTGTGCAGATATTAAATTTCATGTGCATGAGTGTGTCCATGTAAACAACCAGAGGTGTCAGATAGCTACTTTTCATTAGCCTTCACTTTCAATGATCAGTTAACTGAAATGTATCAATTGCAACACTTTCAAAATAAAAACTAATAAACAATAAACCCACAGTCAGTGTTGTCTATAATATTATAACATTATAATAGCAGCTTGCACAGCCAATAGTGGTCAACCAACTGTAAACATGCCAGCAGATTAGCTCATTAGCAGTAGTGGTAACTCAGATACCCCTTTGTAACACAGTGTTTCCCATTTTATTGAGTCCATGGGAAATGCAGCCTCATCATACAGTCACACACCACTGCAAAACTAAGCAAACAGTTGAGGGAAAGTAATTCTGGTGCAAAAGGAAGCCCTGTCATCTTTCAGCAGAAGCTGATCAGTCAACATTGCATGGCTAGGTAAGATCTGAAATGTTTATCTAGAATACCTTAGGGTGCAAATTCAAATAATATCAATTTATAACCCCTTTGTGGCTAAATCAGGCAATCAAACAAGCATTTTTTGTTAATGATTAAAACTCATTTTATGTAGAAATTAAAGCCAATGACTTGGTGCAAAGTTGATGCAAAGTTTTTGGTTAAACAATATTTCTACATCAAAGCTTTGGCAAGCAAGGTTATTAGAGAAAATGTTACCTTTATGTGAAATGATGTGATATAAAAATGATCTAACCTACCATTAAAATATCCAACAAAACACACTCATTAACTGTTTGACAATAACAGTACAAAAACAATGACTGGCAAAATGCCCATATTGGTGCTATGCTGACTCTCTGCCAACTAAACTGAACTACTGTGCAATTACAAAATCCTAAAATTCCTTTCTGTCATGTGAAGTGCAATTAGAATCCAAATGCAAACAGTGCTTAATAGTTACATAACTTACTTCCATGATAAAACATAATCATCTTATCCCTTTATTGTGATCACTGTCTGCTGAAAATAGAGAACCAGATTTGAATTCAGAATGTCAAGGTAACCCCAAGGTACCGTATTATCATCCATCAACTGCCTGGCGCAAGCTGGCACTTCTCCTACATCACCAAAGCCTTGTCAGCACACCCAAACCTCACTTATATCTTTACTCATTCAATCAGGGGAAACTGTTGGATGCAGATTGTCGGCACTGACAGCAAGGCAGACAGAAAAAAACAGAGGGATGATAACAAGAAAAATGGAGAGATGGATGTGCAGATGGACGGATGGTGAGTAGACAGTTTCTTAGCCAAAAACACAGTCAGGTTGATGAATCAATATACAGACTAATGGAAAGTCAGTAAACCAAAGAGAGTGCTTAAAGACCAATAGAGAGTTCAACAAAAGACCGGATGACAATGCTGAAAATAACCTGCTGTTACTCCATCCCCAAGGAATTGTATGGAAATATTAATGCAGGAAGTATGTATAGAGAACTGCAGGAGTAGTCTTAATGAAATAAAATACATGAAATCTGTGTGCCTTTAAGTCAGAAGCTAACATGATAAAAAAAATGCTGAAAATATGCATTATGATTATTTCAACAGTCAAATATGTGATTTTATGGAATGTCATTAAAAAAGTGACATTGAATAATGATAAAAACATGCAACAATATGCTACTGTGGCAAAGGGTGCTGTGTCAAATCATTCCCAACTAAAGTGACATGCAGGTTCCTCAACGCAAAATAAAAATAGAAAGCCGAACAGCATTATAATGAGACGAAATTGTTTTATTAATGTTTTCCCCTTTTCTCTCTTTTTCTCTCTCCGTCGGAGGCATCCTGCATTCTCCTCAGCATAGCTCACAGTTCCTCCCTGCTTGCACTCTCTCCTTGGAGGGAAAGTCAAAAGGTTTTTCATTTATCTCAGACCGAAGACGAAGCACAAAACATGACTCCCCCGAGAGACCCACGAGGAAACTGCGAACACCTTGCCCCAAATATCTGATCTTGGAGGAGCAGAAAATAGCATGCGCGTATTTGTTTGCCGGGACGAAGACTTTCCTCATTCCCCAGACGATGTGTTGTCATTGAACATTTTGCCGCTGTGTGTTAGGCATATAAAAATACATTTCGATTTTTATTTGGTAAAGAAAACACCACTCAAGAACAAAAGATAATTGTATTGATTTGTTGAGCATGTGGAGCAGTTCAAAAAGCGTCTGTTGTTAATGTTTTGAGCTCTGCAATTGTGCATGTGTATTTTTATGCGTGCATGTGTGTGCATTTGCTTGCTTGCTTGCTTGTGTATCTGGATTGCGTTAGTTTGTGTATGTTGTATTGACCAAGTTCTCACAGATGCTGGGTTTCAGATACAAAACAGATCATTGAGTTTTTAAAGCTGAGTTTGAGAAGAAGCTTTAAGGTATAAAAACTAAGATCAAAGAGAAAAAGATGGAGGTAAAATGTTTTGAACTCATTCAGTGGGTGTGTCTGTGCAACTACATGTATGGATACATATATGGATCAGTGTGACAGATAAATTTGCTTTGTACCAAGTGTCAGTTCAAGGAAGACAGCCTCAGTGTTGCTTGGCACCTTTAAACTCAACTAGTCATTCTGTTCTTTCACCATCCGATAATCAAATGCACGGAGGACTTACAACAACAATACATACTGTGCTTGCATTGCTACTTTAATATTAAATAAAATGGCATTTCATGGTTGCTTTAACCGCAGCATATTACGGATGCATCTGAACCGACAACAGTTAATCAGAGTCACTAAGAGGAACCGGTAATGTCAGTTATGGCTGATGGCCATATTTCCCCATCTAGACAAGTTATCTCTCTCACTCTCACTCTTACTCTCTCTGTTGCTTCGAGCTATGCTAAATAAGACAGATTTATGCATTGATAAAGGCAGCTACTCGATTAGAACAGTTTGAATGTCTATAAAGCAGGTGAGCAAGGTGAGCAAAATAGTAATTATGCTGTCTTTTCCTTTAATCATAGTGTGTTTGTCTCACTGTCTATCTGTCTCATTCTCTCTCTCTTTCCTTTGGTACACATATGCACACACAAACACAAAAATAAATCTTGGTGGTATGGCATCTTGGCATATGAATCTGGCTGTTTCTTAATTTACAAGCTACTATAAATCCATCTGTTGCTGGTCAGAGTCAACATTTTAAGTCTCTTCTATGTTTTTGCCAACACGTTCTCATCCCAAGACGGAGACATAAAAAGAACAAGTATTCTGTGGGAGATGCTCATAATACTTAGTATATATTTAGGATTTTACAGTAACAAGGATATTGGAAGAGAAGTCACTGCTACTTTCCCACCTCACGGATGTATATTTCATATTAGAGGTTTGTGGCTGGTTGTGAAAGACTACTGAAAACATGGAAAAGCAGGAGCAGCTAAAAATATAAAACAGTGCTCGACAAACTGACTGGAAGTGGAAAACATACATGGCAGATATAAGCTAATGTCACAAACAAATTTGTTTCCACACAGCATGGGTGCAACAAGTGTCAGATGTCAGCAAACACCACTTGGCAGCAGCAAATTTAGACACAGATGGTAATAAAATAATGGGTACAGAGCAAAAGTCCAAAAAATCCTCTGCAGGTGCTTTTCGTAGGAGTCCCCCACAAAGAGTCGCCTCAGGGGGCAGACTGCCAAACTCTTCCTAAGGAGGGTCACCTTCAGGGGGAAAGGGAAGCAGTGAGACAGGGCCTTCAAAGGCAGGTTAGCAAGAGGGATTGAGGAAGTAGAGACAACCCAGGCTTGCAGTACATTAAGACCAAACCCACATGCATATGAAAAGAAGCAGACACTTGCTGCTTTTGAGCACAGACACACATTTAGCAGAACCACATGTGGGAAACACAGGCAATGCAAGTCATGTAACGATACTATCGACACAAACATATTCAGCTAGATGCACACCAACACACACTGGATAAAGATTCTCACTCATATTCACATTCTGCACAAAGCAAACAAAAAAAACCCCTCCCTCTCTTCCTCTTTCACTCACAGACACACACACAAACAAACACTCGCAAAAAGAAAGTTTCAATCTGGTTATCAGCCTTGGTCTCTTGGCTACAGGGCTTGTGGGATACCCCTGCTTCTTGGCAGTCGTTTCTAACTTAAGCAGGAAAAACAGGCTTTGGGTTTGTGTGCGCGCGTCTATGCCTCTGACTCATTCTGCATGTGAGCATGTGTTTTGTTTTTATATGAGTGTGAGTGTATTTTTGTGTGTGTGCCTACATCTCGGGAATGAGCATTTTATACGGGCTTTTGTTTGTCTTGTAACGTGTGTGTGCATGCCTACATGTGCATGGACATTTGCTTACATGTACAGAATGCTGGCGGCAAAAATCGATTAATAAATTGAGAGAGACACTGAAAAAAACCATTAGTGACATTGGTTGAAGGATAAGAAAAGAAAGATCCAACACAAACTTTATATGCATGATTTCTCAAGAATGAATCCACCCCCTTTCACTTTTTGCGCAACAAAAGGATTTCAAAATGTTCTTATGCAGGACTTTTTTTTTTGCTGTTACTTCATTTTTAATCAAAGTGAAAAAGACATTTTAGATTTATATGTGAATGTATAAATGACAGAATGGCAGAATCAAAATTTTAAAAGTGTTCATTCCTTTCATTTTATTTGGGCTAAATTGCCTCAGGGGCAAAAAATCTTTAACATTTTATAACACTCTCCTCAGATTGTATTGAGAGTTTTCATATCTGAATTATTCTAATTCAGTCTTTCAATATTAGTTGCTTTTAGCTACACATGAGAGGGTGTACTTTATATCTAAATTCTATAGAAAGGCATATACTCATTCAATTTGTGTCACCATGATAATACAATTTGAGTTATCAGGGTTATGTTATAAGTTTACAGCTCACTCTAAAGACGGATATCCGATTACATCTCACTTTTTTTTTCCTGGGAACTCCCACATCCACCTCTAACTGCTGCTTTTACTGCCTCCTGTCTGGGCTCTTAGGTCACCTCTTACCTTTAATTACCTCCATCCGTCCAGTCCTGTCTCGCTCCCTCCGTTGCTTTATCCATTCGTTCTTCCTTGCCAAATCATCTCTTGGGTTTTCTGTGTGAATGGTTCAACCAAAACAACACAGAAAAGGTTTGTATCTAACAGGAGACACACTTCTGTTGATTTAATCACTTTGAGTGTTTTGAAGGCTCTCTAGTTGCTTACAGTACAATATTTTGAGCAGCATGTCTTATGATAAGTCTTTTTGAATCAGCAAGGACCTGTGTTTTGTTTTTCTTGGGTATGTTTTACTTCAAAATGATATGAAGTATAACAGGCCTGAGTTGGCTAACAATTCAAGGATCCTGATCATTGGTAGAAAGCAAGTTTGCCACTTAAAAATTATTCAGAATTTCTCTTGTGTACTAAATCTAAAATATTTTTAGTTGCGTCACCTTATCACTGCAGGGCACTCTCTCTCTTTCTCAATCTGCTTGCCCTTCTCTCTCTCTCTCTCCTACGTCATGTCTCGCCCCTCTCTCATAATCCACGCTGTCATCAACAGATTCAGATTTAAGCTTCCATTTCATCCTAGAGGCCACTGAAGATGAAACGTAGCTGCTAGTTTTGCTCATAAATGTCTCACTAAGTGCTGATGTGCCAGGAGCCCTCCTTAACTGGTTGACTGCTGCTTGAGCAGCCTTCTTTGCAACACCAACATACACACTCACATACACACACATACACACACCCTCTCCTTTTCTTACTCGCACATTTGCACACATAACTTGTACCCCCTTAATCCTAAAAAAAGCAGATGGGTTGCTTTCAGATTTGATTTATTTAGAGATAATATCATTGGTATGCATGATGTTAAAGGGAGGGGGGGATTGGAAAAGGCAGAGATGGTGAGGTAACCTTCCTGCCAGCCAGCCAGTGAACCAGCCAGCCAGAGAGCTAACATTGCTGAAAGGCAAAGAGAGGAGATTTACTAATCCCCACCTGCTTGTCAGGAGATCTACAGGTACCAGCTAAAGCAGCCAGCCACTGGAAGAAATCTTGGAACTGAGTCAGTGTGATTTCATGTATGTGTGTGTACGGTATGTTTGCACATGCATGAACGAGCTAGTGAATAAAAGAGAAACAGCGAGGTTGTGTTTAGTGTTTATATATGTTGTAGAGAATGTCAAAAAGTTAGACTAAGAAAATAAGGGCATGTATTGTAGGATGGTAGAGATAAAAACGGTGTTTGTGCATGTGTGTGTGTGTGTGTAATGCACAAGTGAGTGAGAGTCGATGAGGTGTAGATACTAAGCACTTGAGAGCAATTATGAGTTTGTGAGTGTGCAAATAAATGAGCCAAGCAGACAGATAGTGTTAGGAGAGACATTTTGTGGTTTTAGCTTTGTGACAAACTGTTCAATACCACCTCCAAAAAATGCTGAGTATCAGTCACCAGTGATATTTTATGACAGAATAAAAGAAGACAGATCAGGAGACGCAGAGACGGTGTAATTAGTCAGAAACGTCCACACTCAAACTCACAATACACATATATACTCTGCAGCTGTGCAGGTGAATATTACTCATGCTGACTCTGCTGCTTACCTTCTTGCTGTTACAAGAAACACTGAACACAGAACCGACTCCAAGCCAAGTGCCTTTTGCTGATGAAGACTGAGCCACAGTTGAAAGGTCACAAAGAGGCCAGTAAGTGGAGCTTGAATTTAGGTAATTTTGTAAATGAATCATCAAGATTCAATGGGAAGTCAGACTTGTTTGATATGAGCGTCCTGTATTTTTAGGCCTCCTTACATTTCGCATTCTGTTTCACTTTTGTTGTTGACATGAACAATATTGAGCAAGCAAAGAGTAGCGTGAACAGGTGGGATCTGATACTAATGGTAATGAGATGGACAGCTAGATACATAAATATAAATACAGAGTATACAGAGTAATTTTTAGGAGCTCTTTAATCAGTGAAGGCTTCCCACACTCGAAGGTACAGACGTTGTGTATATCACTAAATATAAGAAAATTGACATTAATGTATGCCTATATCTTCTTTATTGGAAAATCCACCACACAGGCCAGGACTGGGCCTGTGTGAAATTTGAAACAGAATTCATCACCATACTCCATACTTGAAAACATTCAGTTGATATTCAGGTGTAAAATGTGCCTGCAAAAATACAGCAGACAGTTGTATAGCCCTGCCCTCCTCCCCTTTAATAAACCAGGTTAGTCTGAAAATCTCCTTGACTCAAGTTGTTTAATGACCATTGCTAATGCCGCTGTGCTCTCCCCTCTCTTTGTCTTGTCTGTGTAGCCAGCCTAATCGCTGCTGACAGTCAGCTTTGCTCTTTTATTAGCTCTGCGTCGCTTGCAATCAGTGACAGTGAAGTCAGGCAGCAGGAAGGGCTTGTGTGAACTCAACACCCACTCGGGCCCAACGTTCAGCCTTGCACACACAAACACACTCACATAATTGTGTGCATGTGCATTTACACAAAGAAACTTGCGCTTCTTCTAAGACAAGTCAACAAATCCACAACCTCTCATATATGCACACATACACACACATTTGTTTACATGTATGCCCATAAATTCACAAATGCACAAATAGGCATGCATGTAGGAACAAGCACACATTTCTGCACCCACACACACACATGCGCACACACAGAAACACACACACACTTGCTTTCAAAATAATGAAACAGCCTTGGCTGGGCAGCCACTGGCCTCCTTGTATGTGGGTCAGGCCCATGCAAAGCTGTATTGATTTTTTGGCTGTGTGTCTGACTGTGTGCCCCCATGTTAAAAAGGCTGACTGCTAATACGACAGCTAGCAAGCATATATAAACACACACACACACATGCACACACACGCGCGCTCATTCACAGACGAGAGGTTCCACAGTTTGCTAGCCTCTTCTTGTCAGTGCCCCACGAATTGGCAGACAATGGACTTGTTTGATAAAGAGGAGGGCTGACATTCGAACGGGCAATTTGTGAGCGACAGGGCGGGAGAGAGGGATGGGGGTGGGAAGGGAGGGTCAGGAATTTGCTTCACTCTCTTTAAAGAATGTAGCGTCACGCATATGTCCGTCTGCCCTGGTGCATACTCGATGGAGTGGAAGGGCAGGGATGCGAGAGTGCTCTCTCCCTTTTTCTTTCTCACTCTATTTCGAGTCTATTTTGCAGGGCTGTTGAGCCTTTCTCCCCACTCTGGTGCAGAGCAAAAGCTTAATGCTGTTTTGTCTATTGCAAACCATGCAGTGGCCATTTAGGACACTATGTAGGCCACAGCAGAGAGAGAGATGACTCTAAAAACCTGTGCCAGCTGTAGTCGAGGTCAGAGCAGTGCATAGCTCAGTTAGAGTGAAATATTTCCAACATTTAAAAAGTTGAAATGTCTCTCATCCTGAATAGACAGCACCTATCCTTCCCTCAAGTAAACGTGTTGCACGCTCCATTTAAGTGCTTTTAAATGAGCCCTTATAATCCCCTTGACTGCAGGTTTGCACCTCATATTTACCACAGCCGACCTTTTGACCCTAGCCACTGGCTAACATCTAATGTTGAAAATTGGCTAATTTGTGAAATGGCAGAATTTGAGGGTAAAGACCACTTAGAGCTAATGGCTGGCTCATCTGAATATAAGCGCCATGCTTAGGGGAGGGCAAGCACAGGGCAGCAGTGCTACCAGTGTTGGTGAGGTGTATTTGCGAGAATTCCCATCTCAAAGAAGCCAGATATTTCTCCCCCTCACATCAATCTGAATAGCTAAGACTTTCACTGCTTCCATTATCTTGCCATTTGTTATCCTTGTATGCTGTAGGCTTTTTCTCAATTACAGCCATTTATGGTTTCTGGAGTAATTACATCAAACTCGAGTCAGTTACCTGTAAGGTGTGTTCTACTGTAAATTAATTTGGAAGTTTCTGTCTTACTTCCTTTTCATTTGGTAGTAATGGGTTGTACTTGTTCTTATGCAAGACAACCAGGGGGCTGAATGAATTCTGAAGCAGGAAACTGACCTCATGAGGGAGGGAGACAGAATTTCAAGAGTTCAGAGCAATTTCCATTAAAGCCGGGAGACAGAACATGATATGTGACAAACGATGCCAGGCAAGCATATTGTGTCAAACCGGTACATGCAGAAAAACCTACTAGTAGATTAGAGCTTATTGCCGCTCTGTCATGTACAAAATAATTCAACATATTATTAACATAATAATTTTCTCATACAGCGCTGGATGGATATTTTATTTCATTAAGTAGATTTAAGCTTTTATTTGTGGGTTATTAAATTGCATACAGTGAATCTGTAAGAATTAACTGAAACACATGGGAGTAAGCTGAACCTTTTCTGTTTTATGTAATGCCCGGAACATTAACATTTAGAAAACACAGGTAAGTAACTAAACCTGCAATTGACTTTACTTTTTAACTTTATCTGGCAATGGTATGTTTTTTTTTCATGATGCAAATAGTTATAAAACTGTTGTAAGCAAATAGTTATTAATGACCAGTGTGTAGGATTTAGTGGCATCTAATGGTGAGGTTGCTGATTGCAACCAACTGAATACCACTCCCCCTCCTAGCATATAGGAGAACATACAGTGGCTGCGAAACTCGCGAAAAATGCAAAAAATGCAAAAAAACTTGAAAAACACAAAAGGCCGTCTCTAGAGCTAGTGTTTGGTTCGTTCATTCTGGCCTACTGTAGAAACACGGTGGTGCAACATGGCGGATTCTATGGAAGAGGACCTGCTCCCTATGTAGATATAAAGGGCTCATTCTAAGGTAACAAAAAACACAATGATTCTTATTTTCAGGTGATTATACACTACTTAAAACATACTTATTAATGTTATATTCCATTTCTGCCAATAGATCCCCCTAAATCTTACACACTGGTCCTTCAAAAAGAAATTAATTGATACAGCACATTTCTTATGGAATTATACAAGAAATGTGCATGATTCCAGCAATACCTTAGAAAACTAATTTATTTCTACCTTCTCCCCTCTCTACTCACTGTAATTTGAGTATTGGATGTTTCGCTATCTCTGTTACCTTCAGCATATTTAGTCAGCCCTTCATTTGCACTCGTCGTTTAGGCTAACAGCTTATTCATCCTGTTTATGGATGGCCCCTCAGAGCTAAATTAATAGAAGAGGCTTTGGGGACCAGGGAGGAAAGTCATAAGCAAGACTGTAATGCTCATTTGCAACGTAGAGGCTAATTACCAATTTGCCACTCTCCAATCTTGTTTCATAATATACGTTCACGACTCAACTTCTTTTGTGTTTTGGTGCCTGCGAGCGATGTATGACTTTTATACAACAGAGGATGCTTTGCTTCTGTCTTCTTTATAACTTCATGTACTGGAGATATTGAGCTCTTAGATTTGCCCCACACAGGCCCACATGTGAGAATGGTGCTGTGACTGCTTTCAATTTTGACGACGTTCTCTTTGGCTGCAATTTTTGACTCGTGGAGAGAGAGATGACAAAATACATCCAAGGGAAACTGCTCAACTGAACATCAGTCATCACTCTAAGTTATTCTACGATGAAAAAGAGCGTGCTTTCCATTTTAAGTAGGTTGTTTTGAGATTCAGAGAGAACAAAAGAACTTTAAATTAGATAAAGATTTTGTAAGACCAATTTTAAACAAAAGACTTCAAAACCGTAACTTAACAGTACACATTTCAGCTGACAAAACAGCACAAATGCTTCGCTTGTCCTGCTTTAGAGACAAATTTACAGTTACATAACCAGACTTTAAAAAATGCTCTTCTATTGTTACAGCTTTTCCTCATCAGTCAAAGGCGTGAAATAACAGACAGTAACAGAATCTGATACAATAGGCTATGCAGTACTCACACTATACCTACAAATCCATTGTTTATAGGCAACCTAGTCTCACATCAAAATGTGTAATAACTTCGTTGGTCCACAGCACAAAACATATTAGTTTCACAATAACAGCTCTAAAATTGTGAGATGCCTATGTCTTTTTGGCCTATTCTTTTCTGCATCTACATCACATAACTGTCAAGTTTCTGTCTGTGAAAACAAACAAAATGGCTGAAATTCCTTTTATTCTCAGTGGAAAATTTTAAGATAGTTTTGGCATTAAAATGTGTTTTCGATAAAATTTCTAGTGAGAAATGTGCATTTTATTTTCATAATCTATGTCAGTGATTGTATATGATGTTTATTTTGTTAGTTATTATGGAGATTTTTTCAGGCTTTCTATGGTTGCTATGGTGGTCTCTACAGACACTGCTATCACTAAAACCACGTAGTTGCATGTTGTTTGAGTCATTGTCTTTGCGTTGTGTAGTTATCGGAGCTGTTATGTTATTTTTTTTATTTTATGTAACTGTTTGACGATGTTCTTTCAATAAAAATCATTGAGGACACTGTCACCGTGTTAAGGTTTTCTTTTAATGATATCTTTAACATCTCTCAACACAAAAACACATAAGTGACTCTGAGAAATTAAGTTTTTTGGTCAGTTTTTGATAGCAGACAGCTATGGAAGAGTATTGTGTTGTGGGTGGATGTGGTGTGTTTGACTACTGTTTTGGGTTGTCTGCCATTGGTGGGCGTCATTCCATTTCAAATTGCCACCCGTCGGCCACAACCCGAATCCAAAAACCATTATCTCTGTCAAGAAAAGGTATTTTATAGCCTGAAATCATCAATCATATGAAATCATCTTTCATAAAATGTAGAGTCTTCCTCAATTAATAGTGAGCCACTTCATCCAATAAAGCTCTCCAATGTGTGTGTGTGGGTTGCATTCAACCTCCACTGTTACATAACTTAATTATTTATGCACACGTCACATTTAATTTTTGCTCTTGTCACCTTCATATATTTCATACACTTCATGCCTTTGTTAATAGTGCAGTCCACATTTCCTTTGTACAGTCATTATTACATTTCGAGTTTTATATCCCATTTCAAAACTATTACTATTCCATTCTGTGAATAGATTTTAAAATTTCAATTTCATTTTAATGTTACTTTGTTTATTTCATTATCATTATTATTACCTTACTTTTTTCTATTTTCATTGTTCTGGGAGCAAATGCCAAGACGCATTCTTTGTATGCTTGCATTGGCTAATAAAACAGATTCTGATTGAATGGGTTATGTTATACTGACATAAAATCCCAAAACCAAGAATCATAAAGACACATAAAATCTCCAGGGCTGTGTAAATAGTAGTCTATACATGCATCGCTATTTGACGACCTGGGAATGAGGAAGGGTTGGTCTGGTCAGCCCTAACACTAACCCTAAACCTAATCCAACCACTTCAGAGGCCTGTACTATGAAGCAGGATTTAGGGTTATTGAGGTAACTTCAGGTTTAACCCTGGGTTTTCAGGGTTATGACAGTGGTTCACTTCTTACTGGGGTACATTGCCATGGTAGCTTATGCTACACTCTTAACTTGCTCCGAAGGAGGTTATGTTTGAGATAACAGATCAACATATATAAAAGCATCACCTACTGACCAATCAATTCTCTTGGAAAATGGCATCACCATTTGTAGGAGATCCCGTGGAGCTCAGTGCGCGGATCGTGAGAGGGTCTCTTAGGAGGGCTAGAGTGTTCAGAGATCGGCAAAACCCTGTGGCTTTCCCTGACAAATTTCTATATGAGAGATATAGATTCTCGTCGGAGGGAATGACTTATCTGTGTCAGCTTCTTGAGCCGTATGTTGCCAGTGTGACATGTCGTAATCGTGCGCTTACAGTCCTGCAGACTTTATGCATTGCCTTGCGTTACTTTGCTACGGGTACTTTTATGTATGCTGTGGGTGATGCGGAGAACCTGAGCAAAAACAGTCAGCTTCCTTTAAGGGGTGACCCTCATTATTGCAGAGGGCCAGCTCCTCAGCAGGAGTGTACTCCTGTGTAGGAGGCCCCCCTCCTGTCTTCTTCATTTCATTTTTTTTCCTGTTGGCTGCAAGAAATGTCAAAGCCATTTCATTGTGCTTTTGTAAACCGATATCATCCTAAAACAGAGACTGATTGAAGCACTAAAGCCTTGTACTTGTACTTATAAGATATGAAAGTAAGCCTACTTACCGCTTTGAATTATGATGTTTTATTTATTTTTTATTTGCCCCCAAGTCTGTTTGACACTACCGGGGTTGCAGCTGAAAGAATAAGGCTAAAATTGTCACACACGCCATAAGAATACATCTAAACAACACGTTCATTTCATGGAATATACAAATGTAATTACAATCAGATCTACTCATGTCCTAATGATGGGGCAGTGATGTTATAAGCCTATTAACTTATGCATTCACACAGTCTGCTTTGATTATGTGTTTAACTTCTTTGTATTTGTCTAATATTATAGTTTGCTCTTCGTTTGTAAAATATACAGTAATACAGTAGACTTGTCCATGTTTGCCATTGGACATATGCTGCAAACACTGCCCCTTTTGTGAACGTGCTCATGGCTCACAATTTTAGAGCCGTTGTTGTGAAACTAATATGTTTTGTGCTGTGGACCAACATAGCTATTACATATTTTGATGTGAGACTGGGTTGTTATAGGCACAACCCAACCAAATTATACTGTCTGAATTCCTAACACAAAAGGATTGTCTGATCTTTGAGGGATGATCTCTGAGGGAATGTAGAATCAGACAGATGCAATTAAAGAATTAGCAAGCCTGACCTACACTGACAACATGCATCAACTGCATGCTTAGCATTGACTCATGCCTTCTGTGTACTTTTCATTTCTGGTTAAACAACTACCTCATGGTAACTGTTAATGATGTTCATCTCATAGCAAACAGATTGTGTACCAACATAGTCTGTGGATTAAGAACAGCATTCTTAAAAATCCAACAAGTGAGTTTTAGGACATGAGTGTTCAGAACTTGTACATGGTTTTGTGTACCATCAAAAGGATAGGAAACAAAAAGGGCGAACATAAAATAATAAATCAGAATAGTAACCAAAATGTGTGTTAATGGGTTTTGTCATGGTAGATCACAAAAAAACAAAAACAAAAAACCAAGCAAAAAACAAAAAAACAAAAAAAAAACAATGTCTATATCCCAGCTGGATTGGCTTGAAATTACTTCCTTTTCATTTGGTAGTAATGGGTTGTAGGCTTATGGGTTGTTCTTATGCAAGGCAGCCCTCTGGTTGTCTTGCATAAGTTCATGTGTGGTGTACTGCCATTCTCCCATGAAAGCACATGATCACTTTCACAACCGCTTCTTTCCTTGAAGTGATGCGCAACTTATCTATTATAAATCACAGACCAGTTTGTTGACTTTTTAAATTCCTTTGAGGGTGGAGGAGAAAATTACAAGATGTTATTGGCAAAAACAACCATACCAACTATGGTTGATGGCATCTGAATAAGAAGTTGACAGGTATCAGCCTTGGTCTTGTCAATTAAAAATGATAAAACAAAAAACATATGGGTATAAATACTTATAGATATCCGGGGAAGAAATGTAAGTGCCTTTTTTCAGCAGAATTACAATATAGTAATCAATATATTATAATAATAGAATTATAATATAATAATAGAATTACAAATGTGCTGCTGCTGGTTAGATGGAAAAGTCAGTGTAGTAAACTATAGAGTCAGTGTAGCTTTTCATTCACAGCTAGCTAACAAGCCAACAGTTGCTGACAATGTGTGAAGAAATGTTCCACCAGCTGTCTCTATCTACAGTATAAAGTGTTGGATACATAATTACGGTAAGGTAAGACATATTTATATCACAATTTACAGGGATTTTTAAGGTAATTTCAGTATTTAGACTACATTTCATTAGCTAGCTTGATTGTATGGCACCTTGGAGTGTAAGTACTTGTTTGTTTCCACTGCTTTGACTAAAACAATGGAGCCCACCTAATGCTTAAAACAATTGTTTTTTCCCTTAAAAAAACTGTTTTTTTCATGTTGTAAATAATACACAAAACTACTCCCGCTGTAAAACATGTTGTAAAGTAATAACATCTGTCTTTGCAAGAATTTTTGAAAACAATGACAATAACTTCTGGGAGGCAACCTTGGAGAAATCTACAGTACAACAGACAGTTGCTACTGTTCTAACTGATGCATACAGTGGGGGTGTAGATCCTCGGCTGACTGATGATTTGAAAACTAAATTAAATTAAATTACACTCATGTAAATGTTGAAGGAAATGTACAACATCCAGCACTGTAGGTTAAAGAATGAGACAAAGAGAGAAATACAGTGTTACCTCAGGTAACTTCTACATCTAAATGTGTCCTTGCTTTGCCTGTGTGTTAATATGTCAGTGCACACACAGTAGTAAACTTAGTGTTGAATCATTAACTGTAGGAAATAGATCATTAAAAGTTCAAAAGAGATCTAGGTTAAACTCACAGAGTGAACATTATACCCTTTAAAAAACTTAAAAGGCAAGAGGCAGAGGACACAGTCTATGAATAGTCCAATGAGCTTGCTACTACCCTCAGGGTCAGCGTTGCATGTCCATTGAAGACAAGCTGAATGGAGTTGGTCATTGAAGACATTTACATTTCAAACATTCTCCTAGATATTTAGACAGATGTGTGGGTTAGCTAGTGACCTGGGAGATCAGGGTTGAACTCATTTTAGGCAATCAGCTGCTGTTGCAGCAGGAGTCCAACCTGGACAAACTACTTCCTGATACGTTCATTCAAACAGGCTCACATCCTTTACGAGTGAGTCATCAAGAAATGGTTGAGTGTATCCTAGATTTAGTTTAAACATTTTTGCAATTAAGGGCAGCTTCCAATAGTTGTTACACTGCTTTCCATGTAATATGTGTATATCTAATATACAGTAGTTGCTACTGTTATTACTGATGCTGCATTGCTGCACAGTTTTACCAAAAATTAGAAAATATATATAAAATCAGAAAAGGCTGTGCACATAAAATCAAAAGATGAAAAGTTAACTGCAACTATGAATATGCATTTCTGTAAGAAACATCCCATCACAGAGCTTAAAATTTTGTTCTGTGTGCTGCTTATAACAGGTAGAAGCTGATTATGCTTCTGATAAGACTGCCTTTACAATCAGTATCTTAGATAATAATTAATTTTGGATTAATTTTGTAACTGTGGCACTGTGAGGAAGCTTGGCCAGAGTGTCAAGGAAGGTGATAGGAGGCAGAATGAGAGACTTGTTAAATGACTAATAAAAAATGTTGAATTTATTCAAATCGTGCAACTTGAGAGGCTTAAGAGGCACATCCTCTTTCCTTTCTTCTCTCTGCAAACCAACAACTTCTCCTTTTTGATTTTTAACGGCTGTTGGCAGCCAGTGTGTTAGGTACATTACTGCCACCCTCTGCTTCAGAGATTAAATCCTACCCATTAATCCTGTCTGTCTGATGAACTCAAAGAAAACTCTACTGCTCGACCCACTTGTCAGATTCATTAAAGTTTTTGAACTGAGTTCTCGAATTCTAGCCTACCTGAGTTCTTCCTTCATATTAAACCAAAAAACAATATTCCAGTGCACACCAGGATACTAAGATCGACACTATTTTATTACAAAGGGAGCTAACTACGCGTTTCGCATGTAGCTTCATCATATTTGCTCTATGCTCAATTGCCATCAGGAGTGCCTTTAAATAATCAGGTGCTGATTAGCTGAGAGTCCAAAAGGTTCAAATTCGTACACTTTCATGAGACAGATGAATGAATCAGAGTTCAGAGGATCATATATGACTGACATTTGCACAATTAAATGATAATCTGTTAGACAAAATACAACAAAGTAAGTAGCTAGCAAAAACTCTTAAAGTGATCTAAAGCTTTTTAAATTGACATTATTGTGTAACTGTCCAGTTTATCAAGTGCAGCTGCTTCACATTACAGTAATGTTAATGCAGCTTGGTGAAGAAGAAATGTAAGGATATAATGGTGTTGAAAGAAAAACAAGGAGGAAGTAAAGAAGGTGCAACCGATTCAAGATTGAAAAAAACAGTTTAGGGAGGAAAGAGAATGAGGCATAGAGGCATAGAGGCAGCCCAGGCGTCAGGTGATGGAGAGAAATGAACAAATTCAAAGCAGGAGGCAGAAAAAACTGGTAAGGTCTGAATTCCACCTCTATGTAGATGATTTTTTTAAGGCACAACCTGTTATCCAAATGTAAACTAAAGGGCATCCCAACAAACAGAACAAAGCATAAGATTAAAACCTGCTATAAAAGGACTTACAGATCTTTGAATACAGGCACTAACACTACAGAACAACTCTATTAACATGATGTTTTCTTAAACTGTTAAAAGGTTGTTGACCTCAGTAACTGTTGTAAACACATCATTAAAATTGACAGATAGTTTCAGTTATTATGAAACACAAAATGCTGATTCATCATTCATTTGACTGATTCATCTATCAGTCAAACTGTTGTCTTAATTTGGCTTTAAGTTTGAGCATATTAATTCTCCATAAGTCAGTTTTGCTATTTTATTAGATTACAAACATTGATCTATATTCAGGACCATATAGACGGTGTGAGAATCAAGATTTTTTTGGACTGATTGGTCCATCTACCATCCATAAGGCCTTTGTTTATTTATATGTTGTAAATAAATATTGCTGAAATTTATTTACCCAATTCATGTGCACTTGTTTCATCTCAGCTAAATGTAGAGAAATACAGCGATACAGACAACTGCCTTACTGCACCTGTCTATGATGACACTGTTGACACCACATATCTGTATCATCTGTATCATGACACACCCACCTACCAAAACTAGTAGTTTCAGATGGCCTTGATGCATAAAAAAGCATCAAGATAGAGCTTGTTTATCAAAAAATTTTCCAGAGGATCCACCCGGACCCCCCTGCTGGGGTTCAGGCTAAGCTTCGAAAATCCTTGAATCCTAGAAACGCCCTGCTTCAACTGTAAACTTCTTCGCATAAAGTAGTAAAAAAAGTAGATGAGCACAAATCCTTAATCTTGTAAATATTTTCCATAATGTGTACTTGCTTGTTTTCAAATGTAAATACAAGATGCTGAAAAATCTCTCACAGTTTTAGGATTTGGTGTTGCACTTTTGTCATGTTTTAACAGGTCAATGGAATTTTTACACAAATTCTTGCTCTATATATTGTGGATGGGGCCATGCAAAGGACTATCATTTAACCACTGTTATTGTAAAGATTACTATGAAGACTGCCAGAACAGAAGTTGGTTGATGAGATCAACAAAACATCAATATTCTGTCACATGAATCCATTTTATTAACAAATGCACTAACATAAACACTTCTCACCCAGTTGTACATACTGTATGTCCCTTTTTATGCAGTATGTGAGTCATTAAACTGCAGTTCCTGCAATAGATAGTCAAACTCATCTGTCTCATCAGTCTCAGACTGTATTTCATATCACATCCTATACATACCGACCCTTTGGGCCGCTGACACACCACTGCCTGTGGCCTCTTGATCTTTCAAAGGGATCACAAGACTTCACTGTGCGATGACATCACTGTACATCTCAGAATGAATGACAAAGAAAGAAAATGTATTTATAGTACAAAGTTTCATTCTGACAATTGTCTAATTTCCTCAAGCGTTTTGTGCGTGAACTCGCAGTCAGTGTGCTCATCAAAGGGGCAGATTCACTGCATGTCAAAAGGCGCATAATAAATCCTTGTCATGGACGACTCCGTTGCATGCAAGATGCCCCTTGTTGGTCAGCAAGATGTTTCTCAAACACTCCCCCCTTGCTCTCAATTTCTGAGATCATGCCCTAATGATGACCCTAGGCCCACTTTTAATCACTATTTGCATTGCCCTTTTAACAATCATTCCACTCCTCTGCACAATTTTAACTGTGGAAGCATGAGATGGATTCCTGTGATTGTTAACAGCCTTATAGACACAATCTTTTGGGGCCACATCATTTCTTTCTACACAAGATGTAACACACTCAAAGGAAATAATGGAAAAATTTAGGAAAAGTATTGTCTTTAATGACTTTCCCTGTAGTATTAGTTATGCTGTATCATGCAAGGCAAGCTTACTTCCACAGCATTTCCTCCCAAGTTTGATTGAAGCAAAGTTGAGGCCTCTTTATGCAAGCCTCTTTTTTAGAATCACTCACTCCTACTCTTACAAGGCTGCATGAACTCTGTGCAAAGCAAGTATATGAGAGAAATTACTTTAGAAATTGAGAACCAAAAAGTCAAAAGTAACTAAATGACACATTGACTTCTGCTTGGGAACCAGAATCCAGAAACAACAATGCTTGACAAGTAGATGCAGTAGTTTGACAGAATTACATTTCATTAGTGAAATAAACTCTTATAAATGGTGTGTCCTATTTCCTTTTGTTGCTTGTAATACATGATGTATATAATATGCAATATATATGCTATCAGTCATAGTTTTAATGATGTGTAATTAGCAAAAACAATATCTAAAAGCATGACAGAATCAGTTCTGCACATGTGTTGAGAAAGATTATTGGATGGCTTATGACTGTAAAAACTATTTGATCTTTGCCCTTTTAACTTTGAACTTAAAAAATAAAACATAAAGCCATATTATCAGTTCAGTGATGTAAGAGTTCTATGCTCAGGTCCAAGAAATAGGTCTCTCATGCTGCAGCGCCACATTCATGTTTGAGTAATCTACTTGTGAATAATAAAGTAGCCTTCAAGGTTTATGTATTTTCCTTTCACAGGCAGTGTTATTAATAGCCTCATCTTTCTTGCCACCTTAAATACAGGATGAAATATTTTGACATGTTCATACTGTAGCATAGGGAGGGAGGTCCAGGCCATATAAACATTTGTTTTAATTAATCATCTGATTGTGAATTAAAGGTAGCTTTACAGCCCACCGGCCTTTCTTTTTACCTCTGACATCACCTTGAGTCAAAAAGTCTGCTATTGCCCCTGTATGTCAGATCTGTATCTATTTAGGGAAAATCTTTACTGAGATAAATTATTTTTTGAGCAATGAAGGATGAATCTCCTGTGTTTTCTTTGACCTTGAGAGCAAACTACAAAAAGTAGAGCAATCGATCGCTATCCTCTGAAGATACTGCAATATTGTATTTTAGAATGAACAGTGAAAAAAAAAATAGAAGTCAAGCCAGATGAACAGCTGTATTGAGATAAACCGTCACCCCATATGCTGAGGGAAAACAATCTCTGCACATTATGGAGACTGAAGATGAAAAAAATACACTTAATCAACTAACATTGATATTACTTCTGGCAATTAGGAGCATGCTGGTAATGATATGAGTTTTCAGCTGTAAATAATTATGCTGCCTGCGGGCCATACTTTAATTCTCGGCTGTATCTATAAACAATAATCAAACCAACAGCAGCAGGCTAAAAGTTGGAGATTTGTGGTTTGCAGAGCAGCGGTTGAGGAGCAGCTTATTGGAGCCCTGTGGTGATGCCAGTAGTCAGGGTCACCTTCAGGTGCTCTCTCATCTACACAACAGCGTGCTAATGCACAGCTCTATTGATCAGCCTGTATGAGTCAACACACGCACATGCAGGTGCACACAAAACACACAGATATTAGCTCACATCTAAAAGCATATATATGTATATAGACATGGGGTTACAAGCATACATACTGCATAGGCACTTACACACATCCTTTATGTTCATGTATGATTGCATAGGGATGCTTAAAAGGCAAAAACACAGATGAACAAACACATACACACTCCAGCATCAAATAAGGGTGTCAGAAAATTGCTGCCAGGTAAGAATGGACATTAGCAAGACCAAAATATATATCTTACTGTTACTCATTTATTTAAAATGTTATGTTGGTTTTTGGAAATAAAAGTATTTTTTAGAAACTATGTGTAAGTGCATAATTTTGTATTTACATCATGTATATTTGGTGGTTGCTGAAACTGCATTTACTAGCAATTTACCAAAATAACACTGCCACAAGTTATAAATGAAAATAATAACACTTTAACATTTATATTTGTAACTGCAGCATTGCCATACTGTTACAGAATTAGATGTGAACATGCTTAACATGCATGTTTGCTGCGCTGCTGCTGCAAAATATAACATTTTTAAAAAAAGAACAGAAAGAAAAAAAAAAACTTATAACACAAGAGTGAGACTTGACAGCTAACTTTTACTCACTGTCAAACAGGAAGCGGCAGCCTGCTGATGTGTACGGACTAAGATGAAGTGCATAATTAAAGAAACATATGAAAGCCGGCACTGGGCCTGAGATTAATTAGGTGTGTGTCAATACCCTCATCAATATCCGATTAACTAATGACACATGGCCCAATGAGGGCTATTGATTTGCTCCAAGTCTGCTGTGTTAATAGGTTGAAGCTGACATTCAATGGGAAAGCTGACAGGAAACTGTGAGGGGAGTTTCACAACATACAGGACGCAGGGCCCTAAAAACAGCAAAATCAAAAAATGTCTCCTCAGTCATAAGTAGTCAAATCACATTTGTCTAATGTTCTCATGGGATTCCAGTGATTGCTGTGACCACAACTGAACTTATACGGCTTTGCTAGAATTCCCATCCTTTTAGTGATAATTAAAAATGACCCCAAAGGATCCCCCTCCCCAAAAAGAAAAAAAATAAGAGGACTCAATCTAGATTAATGGTGGTGAAATGGCCAACATCATAAGTTAGCCGCTTTATGATAATGATTGTAATGATAATAATGAACACTTGGATGAAGGATGAACAATCCCCTGTCCTGGAGTTGAATCCCTATACAGGTTAATTAGGTAAGATAACATCATTAGCCACTCTCATGCCTGCACTGAGAATTAATTGGATAAAATGGAGATTTAGGTCTATATTTAATCGCATAAACGATCAACGACAGCTTAGCCAGGAATTGGGAGGTCCAAATCGGTGGGCATCTTATTTAGATCACATTTAACCAGCTTAATGAGGAAAAAAGCTTGCAGTGGTCTGTAATATAGGTGCTGTAAAGATCCCCTTTGCATGCACTGTATTGATTAAAATGTGCATTAAGGATGTATTATTTTGCCTTGTTAACTTCTGATTGGTTTCAGTATTGTGGTATAATCTAGGAGAGAATGCAATACATGTCACATGAATGAATAGAGTTCACAGCAGTCATCATAAACTTAAATATAACAAAGTATTAACTCTATATTATTATAAACAAGAGAAGCCTGAGCAATATCTCTTCCACAGTTGAAAAGGCCACCAATGGCCTCATGGCTTTGCAGTCATAAATAAAGCAAAATCTGACTGTTTGTTCTAGGGGAAGCATTAGCTGTAGCTCATGATCTGTTCTAAAGGGGACATTAGTGGTAATATGCCTTATGCCATACGTGAGCAGGCCAATCCGCCGGGTGTTGTGCACCTATTCTTTACAGCAGCTGTAAAGCTTGCCGGGTTGTCTTTGGCGGAGAAATACGTTTGTCTGCAGTTCCCACTAAATAATGCATAAGGGGAACTTTTGTGGCAATTGTCATATACTACATAATGGATGTTTACAAAGCAGTGTGAGTACTTTATCTTCAGTTTAGGGGAGTTCATTGTAATCAGCATGGAAAGGTGACAAAGCAACCTGTTTTACCAGTAATATCTCTGGTTCCGGTGAAACAATAAGGGACCATCTCTTTGAGGGAGCACCATTCCACACTCTACATTAATAATGAATAATCGTTTAAAACACAAACAGTGATGCCATCTGGTAGATGAGGCTGTCACACAGATGAAACTTTATCTTGGAACAACTCTCAACGGTTACAGTTTTGGTAATGGCATGCAGGAGACTGTCTGATATGTCTCCTTCCCCAAAATGTGAAAATAAATAACACATTCATGTGTTATGTTTTTCCCTTTGTTTATATTACATATCAGGTAGATAGTCTGGTAGAAACCTGAGATCTAAATGATGTGAGGTATTAGAATTGTATATTTTAATTTAAACTTCCCCTTGTACTTTTTGTTTCAGTAAGTGAAAGTGAACATGAGAAGGTTACATGAGATGTGTGTGTGTGTGTGTGTGTGTGTGTGTGTGTGTGTGTGTGTGTTGTTAGAGGCTGCGTCATAGTCACCTTGACGACTGTGGTGCAGCTGACCCTTAAGAGGGAGTTTTCGGGCCTCAAAAGGTAACATACCTCTTATTTCATTAACAAAAACAATATTTATGTATAGAGTTACTAATATAATGTGCTTGTTGCTTGGAATATGGCTAATAATCTATTGATATGTGATGTAAATTGTATTCAATAAGGACTTACTCGCTTGAAATTTACCTGAGCAGTCAGACAAAACTCATTTACCCATAATTTCCTTAAGTAAAATAGACTTGCATGAATTCACATTTACTCCATTGTTGTTCACTGTACACTGCACTACTGAAATATGCTTTTGTAAGTGCACTTGAAAGTGCAAAGAGTACATTTAGAGTAAATGTGCGTGCAAAACATCTTCGTTGCCCAGCGAAGAAGAAAGAACCTGCCCTTTTTCTACCCTTATTGTCAGCTGTGTGAACTCTATGTCTTGAGGGAGACTGGCTGTTGTCAAACACTAAGAAAAGACCTCTGTCCACAAGCAAATAAAATATTCTTTGGTGCATGGTGCCCTGTCCCTCGGTGACTATTGAATTACATCCCTTATCCGTGTTCGTGGAAAAGAAAAAGAATGTCAAGAGAAGATTTCAGGTCGCACTATGCCATAGAAAAGGGGAAGTGCCTTGTCTGGTGCAACACAGACCCCACTGTCATTCTGGATTAAGGGTTGATTGAGTTTAGCTGACTAGATGACAGAGGAGATGGTCATTCTCAGGGCAGGAGAGGGAGACGGAAAAAAGGGTTGCAGGTCAAATATAGTATCATGTCATTTTAGAGGAACAATGTACATATTTGCTTTTTGGTAACCTTATACATACAAATGTTATTATTTGTGCAGTACATCAGGTTTTTGGGTTCATACTGCAGTTTTGAACTGTCATCAATTGTAGTCTTTGTGGACAGAAGGCCAAGAGGCCACTCATTAAAGGAGGCATTATACTCATTTTTGCAGAATTTTGCAGCACAGTTTGTGCAGAGAGAAGGTGTAGAGAAAAGTCAGTGAGTGTCTATAAAAAGCTGCAAAACAAAATTCAAAACAGCAATAAATTGACAGCTGTGTTGTCTTTCTGCTGTTAAACTCTGACCAGAACAGCTTATTCCAGGCATGTTGCTGTGATTAGTTGAAAACAGAGAAACAGTTTTGTGGTGTATGGGTCAAAAACAAATACGTTTGCAGGGAAACCTTGTATAGATAATTTAGCAGCATGCTGGCTGGTAAAGGCAGTGCGTTGTTTGCCATGGGTGTATTGTTCAATAAGCACATTAGATAATTTAAGACAGCAGTGAACTCATACATGAATATCTCTTTGGACTGATACTAACTCAAGTCTAGCAAGTATATTATGTTCTGTAGGACTTTAGGGGTTTCTTGCATGTACTGTAATACATTCGCATATGGCTTTTGACAGAGAGCCTGAACCCCAAGCAGAAAGTGAGTCAGTCATTTATGTGGTTAACAATCGTGTTGGCAATCTCATTGGTTAAGGAGCCAGTATTTGGCAGGAGGCGTGCAGTTTTAACAACTAATGGACTTATTTTTCTCACAGCATCACAATTTTACAGGCTGTATAAAACATTCACACACACACACACATGCGCGTGCACACACACACATGGGCGTATGCACACACACATACACACACACAAGCACACCTCTATTAGTAACCCAGAAAAACATTTCAGCAAATTAAAAACAGGGATGTTAGGGTGTCTTTAATTCAATAAAATACACATGTAAAGGAAATGCTACAAAGTACCTCTTTATCTAAAAGTATTATCCTTCTTTTGTGTAGTTGGCGATAAGCGCCATTGGACACAAATAGACACTGCTGGAAATATAGCTAAAGATTTTTATTCTCCACAGTTGTTTACACAATCAACTTTTTTTGTGGGCTGTGATAAGGTGCATGGATATCCTGTGGTCTTTGCCTAGTTAATGTGTACGGACCGCACACTGGCTCTGCTTTCACTGAGTTATTACGCCAAGTGTAATTTGAAACAATTACAAAAACACTGGCCCACTTGTTACAACACTCATTTTCCCTCACATATACAAACCACAGATTCAATAGCTTTACATGTTTTTCAATCACACCCAGTGGAGCAGTGTTCAGTGTGAAAAAGTATAGCATTTCATCCTAGCTCGCATGGTATGGGATAATCTTTCACATTTTGCCTGGGGTTTGTTTTGCTATTTCAGCAGAAACTTGTGCAAGCCATGTGAATTACCATAAGAAAGGACGATAAAAATACCAAATGATATTGTATCAGATGTAAATGAATAAACTATTTGAATAATCAGGGCAAATAATTTGTTATCTGCGATAATAAATGGTGTTTATTGTCCTTTATTCTCCAAGATGCATTTCAGTTTTAAACACACAAGCAGCAGAGATAATGTAATACTGCATGGAAAGAGGGATTTTGTGCTGCACAGTAAGCTATTTAATGAGGTCTTTTTGCAAATTCTATCTCTAAAAACATTGAATCATAAGCTTAATTTAAAGTTTTAGATTTAAGTCAACAGCAGATTCTCCTCATGTGCAGTTTAGATTCTTAGGAGCCATGCAACATTAGATTTATTTTATTCATTTTGACACGTTTCTCACAGTTTTTTTTTCTCACATTCTGTTTTGCAGGCCTTGCCATTGTTCAGAGATCAGGGTCAGCCAGTGATGATCTTTTGCAGTTTGCAGAGATGGACACCTTTGGCAGTGTGAGTACAGTTTCACTTCTAGCCCTCATAGCAGCGTAGCAGAACACAAGGTCAGGCCTTGTACCTCCATCTCTCCCTCTCTGAAGGTGCTGGTGCAGCCTGACCATTGACATTTAGCATTCCTCTGGGTTCTCAATGGGGGATTGAGGGGCGCAGAGGCCAGTGCCTGGTTCTCAAGGGTAAAAACAAAAAGGCTCTTGAAAATCCCAAGGAGTTCCCATGATCCTAGAAAAGACCTTGATCCGACCTGTGTTAGATTTCCATTCCATGGATTAGGGCACACAAAAAGTACATATTTGGCTGATTTATTTTGTCTTTTGCCCTGGATTTCGGACAATGAATTGCAATGTTTTCCTAGACTGACACTGAAATATTTGGCATGGGGATTTGGCAATAATGAGAATTTGTATAAGTTTGGCAGTGTAGTCCAGGAAGATTTTTTCATAATTATTCAGCATTCATGATCTTCACTGACATTTCTAAGTCAGCGCAGAAGCTTGTAGTGACATTTTAAAGTTTTCAAAGTCATTTTTCAAGGTTTTTTCCAGTAACATACATAATCTGTTAGCATCAAAGGAGCACACATGCATAAATAATTGACTAATTCACTTAAAGGGGGCCAGCGTAGATTAATTAAGCTTGAATACTAATTATGTTTTCTGTCTACACCAACTGATGCGGTTGTTGTGTTAATAAGAAACTGTTTGGTGGGTCACAATTACCGTGCACATATAAGGCTGCTCTATAAATTAAGATGGTTTCACATTTTCAGGGTAGAATTGGCTTTGTATGCCTTTGAAACAAAATGCTAACCTTATCTTTCATTATTTGAATACAGATGCTTTGTAGATGTTTTCATTATTCTTATGACATTTTATTGATATGGCCGTCTTTTTTTTTTTATTATACTGATAGATAAAAAGAGACTTTATAAACATGAAAACAAAATCAACTTTTATGTCTTTACTGATTTTGCAAGGACTTCATAGTCTCATCCTTATCATGTCTTTCTATAATTTCATTTCAACCCATTATAACTTAAATCCACACACATATATTAAGATGTGATTTTATTCACTTGCCATTATGTGTATACATTTATTCACATTCAAACTCTGATCAATGACACTATACGTCCACAGGCAGAATAGAACAAATGTGACAAAATGAATTTTTAAAGTACAAATTAGAACTCAAGGAAGAGACAAAACATCTCTATATAAAGCTGGTAAAACTTGTCAAATCCAGAAACACTCTTGTCCTTGACTCCTTTGCCTAGCACACAGGGTGCTTGTCTGAAAATGGTAGCTTTAAGTAGCTCTGTGAAGACGAGGTTTTGCTGTCTACGCTCCCCTGGCAAGCAGCGCACACAGGGACAGAGGAAGACAGCTCAAAGCTGGGGCCTTGTTTACAGCTGCGTGGGGAAGAAAACAGGCAGACGTAAATGAGGGTTGACGGTTTCATGAAGCACAATTGGTTGATGGCAGATTCAATGTGACTGGGCTGAACTGGGCGATGATCCGTACAGTATGCAAAATTCACTTTCTAGCTGGTCTGTGCCCACCAGCCCCTAGCAGCAAGCGGTCTTCCCCAAGCCCTTCTAGCTATGCCTTTGAATGCAACAAGAACTGAACAAAGCATTGTTGTGCTCAATTCCTTTTGACAACAATCACATTTACAAAGAAAGCAAGAAAAAAAAAAGTCAGGGATTTTTTTTGTCACCAGTTATAAATGATTTTTTTCTCATGTTGACTGCGCAGTAAGCATTTTGTCTGCTGCGAAATGAAATGTGGAGAGAAGTGGGAGGGCTTTAGTGGGCATGTGTAGATGCCTCCAGATGACAAGAGAATGAACTTGGGGACATATGTGTTGTTTTACTGTATATGCATGTTGTAATAGACCCAAATTTCTTGGCACATGGTTTTGGTGCAGCACCATAAATTTTTATATATTTATGGGTAATGTGACAGGGCAGTTTTAAGATATTTGAGCCTGCACTCTGTATAGTTTTGAACAGCCATTCCCACCTCTAAAAGTCCACTATAGTTCATAAATGCCTATGATACTTCTTTTTCCTCAGGATTGAATTGTTGTTTATGATTTTAGAAATGCAACATCTGCATGTTCCATCCGGTTATGGCACATTAAACAACAGTCCTTGTATTACAAGGAGCATGCTGTCAATGTCAGTGGGGTCTAGGGAGCGAGATGAGAACCAGGCATTTTTCTTAGCTCTCTAGACAGAGAGGCTCACATGGTGCTGTGTGGATTAGATTTTTAGTGACAATGACCCAAAGCATTAGGCCTGGGGTGTATGTACTGTACTCCTTCTGTGTACTTTCCCGTGTGTGTTTACTTGGCTTTTTTCCCCCCCCCTCACTGTAACTGAACTTAAGGCGAGAATACATTCATAGTGATCAGAGGACTTATTGACATTTGCAGGACATGGAGCTAATTTACTTTGTGCAAAACATGGGCACTGTTTGAAATGGGGCCAAAACAAAACTGTGCCCAGAGGAGAATTGATATGAAAATTACATAAGGAAAAGAATAAAATAACTATACAAAAACTTCAAAAAAAAAAATAAAAAATCTTATGTAAAATTTCACGATATTATTGCATACATGTACATGTACTGAAGGCTGCTATACATTACACTTTTCAAGAGAGAGATAATATTGAAGAATATTCTGTGCAGTAAGTGAGGTAATAAACAAAAATGTGTTGGTTTAGCCTAAGATAAAACTTAATGGGATTTCTCCTTTGATTTTTGCCAATCTATCCAAAGTGCCTTTAGCCCTGAGGGCAAAAACAATGATTTGAGAGATAAAGGAATATTATCCTCCTCCATTGTTCTAATTTGATGATTAATTACATTGGCAAACAAAATATCAACCCCAACAATCAACTTTCATAGTATATTTTCCCTATCAAGTAGGAACATAATTTACTGTAGACGCACTTTAGTTTAAATATATTCTTCATGTTTGCAAAATTTGCTTTGAGGTTCCAATAATGTTCAAAAATTTAATATCATATAATGAATGCTAATGTCATGTAACCTATTTAAATGGCCGCTTTAGTTTACAACACAATATTGTTTAACTGGGTTGGTGTGATATAAAGCAAATGGTGATTGGGTGCAATTTTTTTATGAGCAGAATTACCTGATTAATTTTCTCATAATTGTTTCGGGGAGTTTCTCCATTTGAATATGCACCCAAACACTATTTGTCTTGCAGTAAGGTGTATAAAGTGTTTGATGAAATGAAAATAGGAAAATAAAAGAAAATACAGGGAGACAATCGCCACCGATCCTACGTATGCCAGTCTCATACTCCACAGTATGTGCAACTCAGAGAAACTGATTGGTACCCAGTCGAAAAGAAAATGGTTTTTAAATAAGTTACAATTAGATAAGCATTAATCTCAGTGGTATAAATGAATGTCTTGCTGTAGGGCTTGTTGAATGTAAAAACAGATTTACAAAAACTCCTCTTACCAGATTGGTCTGGAAGTAGTCCTCCTCGATTTTAATTGCTCTGTCATTTAGAGTCGAAATAAGCCCCCCACCCATTCTGCCCCTTGATTTTTCCTTTGAAATTAAATATTGTATACAAATACATGCTGTTCATGGGCATGAGCACAGTTCATCATTGAAATCTGCATAAAATGATGCTTAAAAAGCTCCATACGCTTTGAGCAACAGAGCTCTTTTATATGCTGCATTCTTATGTAAACATATCCATAACAAAAACAACTACTTATGCCTTTTACCTCAGCATTCTTATTGTTCTGCCTGTCCGCAGAAATGAGAGAAATGTGGGACTGCAGAGTTTGTTCCACACACTCCTGATTTCAAAGGAACTCATACTTGCTTTTATACATTCCTCCTTCTTTTTCTTTCCATTTCATGCCAGTGTAGACCACCTACAATACTAGTTGAAATATTGTTGACTAAGCATGTATACACACACACACACACACACACACACACACACACATATATATATATATATATATATATATATGTGTGTGTGCTTTGTATCACATTTGTGTTTGTCATTGCTTTTCTTATAAATTCTATGAAAATTCTCCAAGATTTACACAATAGCAGGGACCCGGCATGGTGTTATTTAAATACTATTGTTTCCTCTCCTTTGAGACTTTCTAGGTTGAGTTCATGTATGTAATGAGAAGTGTGCCTGGATTTCCATACTCATTTGCACACCGAGTCTGTGTACTCTCATGCAGCCTGTGTAAAAATGCATAATATAATCCAGGAGAGTGTTGTTGCCCATTCATTTTAGAAACAAGGAGGAAGTATTTTAATGTGACCTTCATTACACATTCATGTCAACTTTTCTTATCTATTTATGATTAAATTCTTTTCCACTCCTGTTGTTCAATTAGTGCTTGACCCCTTTAGCGGCGATGTAAATTAAATGACATTTCAGTGTCGTCCCATATTTAAAATACTGCGTTAGTTGCGGATCATAAATGATGATCTTCATTCTGCAGCTAATTTATTCATTTAACAATTTCCCTCCAGAAGTTACAGCAGAAGGCTCTGCAGCAACCTAAGCAGAAGAAATCCAAGTCGGCTGAATTTCTGATGGGTGAGTCCTGCTTGATGAGTTATTGCTCATAATTTGTGTAAGGATTAATTAACTAATTACAGACAAATGGCTTTGGGCTAAATTTTGCTCTTGCTTGTCAGGGCGCAATTTGTAATTATTTTAATCATTTCTTCTTCTTCTCTTTTTTTTTCTCCTCCTCCTGCAAGATTCTGATTTAATTTTAACCTAATTGTGTTTTAGTGTCATTCGAGGAGGATGCGCTTGAACATTTTGGGGCAGAGAAATCACCAATAGAAATATTTTGTTACAATTAAGTATGCTTTGTTTTATGTTGAGTCGCTTTGACCTAACTCTTGTATTGCCCCTTCATGTCACTGTTTGTATTTTTATTTATGTTTCTACTTATTTTGTCAGGGAGAGAAGAGAGAGCCGCTGTGGTGGGCATAGACAACCCAGCCTTCGATGGAGGAGGAAGAGCTGAGCCTTCCCTTCCTCCGGTTTGGCTGCGGAGAGAAATTCGAGGTGACAGGCCAGATAGCACCCTTGCAGCTCACCAAAAAAAAATGGAGCTGCAAGCCCCTGCCAAAGAAAGAGGTGAAGCTTCATTCTTCATTAGCCTCAAATTTGTTGACAGTAGATGTGTTCCTGATCTAACCTTTCTCTCACTCCCTCTCTCTTTCTCTCTGTCTCTCTCTTTCCATTTGGGGGGCCCTTGGTCCCTGCATTCCAAAGCAAGCGTGTCCTAACAAGCAACCCTCGTATAACTTCTTCCTGCTCTGGAGAATGCTACAGTAGTGGGTGTTCTATCTCTATCTAGAAGTACCCTCGACACAATCAGCCTTGACTCCCACTCTCAGCTACATGCCTTGTGGTGGGCTGGAGTCATAGGAGAGTGCATTTACATATGCTACTATGCTACCAAGCCGATCCGCTGTCTGTGTGGTGTACTCACAACGCCCCCGAAACACGGCTTAAGGCCAATCAGGCATACAAATATGCCCCCTTATAATTCAGTATGTCAGGGAGAACTCTTGAGGAATGGGATTGTAAATTAGGATGCGTTCAAGGTTGTGAGCGTGCCAGTTTTCTCAGGGATGAGTCACATGTTGGATTCTTGATTTAATGTGGTTTATTTTGCTTTTGCTGTGCTTGGCTAGTAATTATTATCAATTATTGCCATGATGTTTAATGCACAAGAGGTAGGATTGTACTTTAGCGTAGTGTGTGAAAAGGGCTACAATATGAACAAAACTGATTATCTTCCAGGTCAAGACAGTCAGACCATAAACATATGACGTAAGGATAATAGTGTAAAATCTAAACAAGTAATTAATAAAACTATCTCATTGGCTGAAAATAATGGTCACTGTAAACTTGCTTTAGAAAAGCAATCAACTATTGCACAAGTCAGCATCTATGCTTTTGTTTTGTTTTTCACTCTCATTTCAAATTTATGTTGGTGTTGAAAACACAGATGGTGTCCAGTGTATAAGCAATTTTATACAAAGTAGACAAAACTGCAGATATAACTGTCAGTAAAAGTCTGCTCTTTAGGGCTGTTTTACTGTTTGTCTGTCTCATCGTCTCTTGATTACATATAAAATTCGATCAGTTGAAGTCAGATAGTATGAGGTCTCCTCAGTTTGGGGAGACATATAGTGTCCTACTATTAAACAGCAGATAACTGAGAGTAATACTATAATTGGACAAGTGAACTGGGCATTCATGTAACACTTTTCTCTGTGTTTTGGAACTGTAATGTAGGCAAATTTCATTGCCTACTCCTTAACAAGGACTGTGGAGAAGTGATGCACTTTTTGATTGGTCAAAAGTCCTCAAGTACATCCACTTGTCTATATTGATGTGGAATTTATTCATAAAAAACCTGAAAGGAAAAAGCCAATATATTGCAAAAACTTTTTACACCTTACTAATTTAGCAACTTTGGCAACACACCGATACATGACTTGATGAACCAAGACCCAAAAATAAAGAACACAAATCAAAATTATATTAAAACATATAATTTCATTTTAGAAAGTCACTACAATTTTAAGTAATATTTGGATGTAAGCATAACTATTGTAAGCAATTTTTCACTGCTGCATTATTAAAATAAAACAAACAGATAGAGGAAAAAGGTAAAGATTTAAATTTTAAATGATTAAAATTAAATGTCATACTCCGACATCCTATTTAAAGAGTACTGTTAATAAAACACAACTAACCCTTACCCCAATTCTCAAAAAGCTGTTTTATTGAGACTTTAAGATCCATTGTCTCTTCATTTACTGATGTAGACACTTTTTTGAACATCTATTGGCATGCTGATGAGTTGAGATGAGTTCATTTTAGTTTCTTCTTTTTTTGTTCAATTAACTGGAGATGTTAATTAGGTCACTTGCTGTACACTTAAAGCATATATAGTAAATTAACTTATCTATATGGTAGTTTATTAATATTTGAATAAATGTAATACCCACACAGTCACTATATTAATATGTTTCTATTAGCAGGGTTGTATAAAGTCCATTTACACCTTCTTATCACATGTATGTCTCAAAGGGCATTATATATATATCACACACTATGTGTTTTATAGCTTTATGAGTTTATAACTTAATTTTCTTTGTGGTAATTTCACTGAATATAGGATTTACATAAGCTATAAGTCACTAGTAGCACAAAATAAGCAGCACTTTTCATTGGGGAGTGTGAATATGCTGAACAGTTCAATGACTCGTGTGCCTTTATTGGAAGATCACAAAGGCAGATTGTTCCATGTTTGTGACATTTCTATTTGGCCTTTCCCAAAGTCTTCCATCTCTTTCATCCTCTGTTAACAGTAACTCTGGCTGGCGAGAAGTGCTAGTTGTTGATATTGTGCATGTAAGAACAGATAATTGAAATTTTCATTAGAGAGATGAACTGGAGGACAGCCAGACTATTTAGGTAAATCACAGATATGATTCAAAAGGCGATCCACGAAGCTACTACCATTATGCAAATTTAGTGTTTGAAAAAAGGGTTTCATAACCTCAGAGCTATTTGCAGAGAGACTCTCTGTTAACGATGTAGAGGGATTTAACATGTGAATTTCACAGTCGATTTATGGCGCCGTTGAAGAGTCATACGGCTGCTCCTCGTTTAATAAGTATTTCAGTCTGACTGTTTAACTTAGAGTAAGGACAGAGTGTGAAAACCTCATGCTGATATTTCATATGAGCACGAAAGAATCCCAGTGAGCTTTTTTGGGTAGTGGCCTCGTGGTCCAGTGGTGCACCTATGCAAACACACTTACTCACATTTTTATGCGTCCAAGCGCGATACTCTCAGACTTCTATAAAGGAGATCCTTGTGTGGAATATATAACATGATTTTATGCACCATGCATTTTTTTGCCCCACCACCTGAGAAATACAAGTAAAGCAATTTAGATTGGAGTGAAATATTCAAGGACTGTAATGAGAATGATTTGGGGTTAAGAAAGCTGCTTGGTAGGGTGTACCCTTAATAGAGAGAGCCCCGGAGCCATTGGATTCCCATAAACTCTGCGGAGCAGACTTGATACCCACAGGTCAGTGATTGCTAATAAGAAGTCAATGAGACATGGGCTCAGGTTATTTTCCTTTGGATCTACTCCTCCAAACTTGCCCGGTCCTCTAGGCCGCTGACCTTGCAGTATTTAGAAGGTATTGTCTTTGAAATTCCAGGTACTTTTGAGCTTGTAGACTTTCTCATTAGTTCCTTTTGAACACGGCAAACATATGGCAGTCGTATTTAAGAGATTGCCTGCCGTGACCTTTTGCGGCATGCTAATTAGGCCCCAGAGCACCGCAGGCCGTGGAGAGGTGCGCTGAGAAACCCAGCAGTCTCTTTGCCAGTTCTCTCTTTCTGCCTCTGCACTCGTGTCTCATCTTGGCTCTGCCTTATCTGGTAGCAGCCGCTGCCCCTGCCCTTCGACAGTGTGGGTTTCAAAATTAACATTTCGCTTCATGTGCTTCTAATAACCACTAACCTGAACCTGTACAACTCCCCTCTTCCCTTCCACGCCATCCCCCCACCGACTCCCAACCTCTCTTTCTATAATTCTCTTGCCTCCCGCACTTTCCACAGGAAATGAACGTGCCCAAAATTACTTTGACCCGACGTCGGCGGAGCAGACAGACCCAAGGCATTGCAGGATGGCTGGGGTCAATGCTGAAGATGAGCTGGAATTAAGTATGCCATTCACTGTCATAATAGTTCTCCTCGGTTCATTAAAGTGAGGTGAGAAAGATCACTGTTAGCAGGCCGCCATTTGTGACGGCAGGACAGTCTATGTAAATACACCAAGTGATGGCATCACTAGATTGGCTACCCGACTCGCTGTCATTGACGAAGGTCACGTAGCATTGGTCAGTTTTCATTTCACCGTGGCTTTTTCTTTCCCCTGTCAAATGACACATGCAGAGCCATATCAATAGTTTTCAGCCCCCTCCTAAAGTAGACCTATTAAAAGCAAGCTCTTGGGAGCCAAGTAATATGCATGTTATAATGAAACATGGCTATTAATGGAGAAGCCATTTCACCTGTATCTTTTGGATATCACTGCCGTGTAATATCAAAGGATTCCCTAAACCAAATCTCATCATATGATGACAGGCCGGCTAACAGGCATGTTAATGCTCCTATTTCATTACCCCTCTGCATACACTTGATTTTCACCCCTCTCCAACCAAGGCTAATATCTATGGTTTGCATGTAAAGATGTGGTTTAGATTGACTTGTCTGATAAGTAGAAAGTAATTTTGTAGCACACAAATGCATGTAATTTTCTAGCACCTTTGAAGGTATACTCATTTTATAATTGTTTTGACTTGTAGCAATATTAAATGCAGATGAAAACAGACTGTATCAAAGAATGGCTGCGTTGCTGGATGAGGAAGACACCTTCATAGACATACCTGGTACGTATCCCCACATTACTCATTTGTCCTGGTTATTTGGAAGGAGTAGGTTGCTGGTCCCTAAACTAAATTGCAAAGATACAAATTTTACAACCGTAATTTGAAACAGTTACTTTACATTTACATCACATAACTTTATTTTAGAATCATTAAAATGTGAAAATTTAAAGTAGGTAGGTAAGAATATTGTTAATTCATTTTTGGACAAGAAATGTTTTTGCCACTATTCAGTTGATATGGTCCTGATTTCATTTTCATTTTTGGCATAAATACTACATTAACATTTTTATTGGATTTGAAGCAATATTAAGGTGTTAAACTGCAGGTTAATGTGCTGCTTCGACACATACCATGTAATTTATATGGTGATATATTGATAAATATACTTTTACAACCATTGTGATGACAGTGGTGCCACTGAGTGCTAGTCTTTAAGGTACAATATCTTTAGGATAAGGTCAAGACAGTGTATTTATAAACAACCTTGACAAAAATAAGACGCCAAATTTTCCACGAACACTAAAAGAATAAAACATAGAACAAAGAATATGTCTAGAAATGGACCCTCACCAGTAGTGAGTGCTTTCCAAGCACGGCTATTGTTTCACAGTAGGCGTGCCTTTTCTCATTAGCACAGTTTCATTTAAATATGTAGCAAACCAGGCAACATTGAGGTGGTTTAAGCTTAGCATTGTTCTGGGTGAAGACAGTCGCACCAGATCCTGTTGACATGACGCACATCTCCCTTGTAATTCCAGCGCACAAGTGATGGGTTTAGGCCCGCTTCAACACGGTAGAATTTAGCCGGCTCATATTATTTGCCATTGTCTTGGATTTAGCTGTACCACCGAGATTAGCAGCACTATCCATTGTCTTGGAATGTTCATGAAATCCCACAGAAAAAGTAAAGAGGATCTTGGATTAACAGTTCCTCCATGCAATAGGCTGAGAGACAGGGAAGGAAAGAGAGAGAGAGAGAGCTCGTACTTCAGTACTGTTGGAGTCCAACTGCGATGACTGCCAGTTAGCACTTCACCAAGCTACAATAGACTTCAAGACAATCACCTTACGCTGTTGTATGGATGCCTCCCACCGGTGTAGGCCGCAAGTCTTCTTTTGCAGCTGCAGAACCAGATCAGTGTATGTCAGTACTGATCCTGACATTTTGTGACTGCTTCTCGGGCCTTTGTCTTAGCTTTTACAGCCCGCCACAAAGCACCATACACATTTCACAAGAAAGAGCATGAATAAGACAAAGTATTAATGAAATGGACACTGGCCAGTACTGTAGACATTTTTTTTCTGAGCAAATTCCTGGATAAATCCCTTCTTTCTGTCTAAGATCTTTAGTTCTTCCTTTTTATCTCGATAAATTCTATTGCTTTGGCTTGAAGATGAAAGACCACAGAACTGGCATTCTATTCATTCTAGTTTTCTGTAAGGCGCTAGGCATTGATATCAGCTTCTATGTGAAAAGCATTAACTAGTGATAACAGCTTTGGCTGTTACACATATTGGACTGCACACGTTGAATACACAGATGCTGAAAGAATACCTTGTGCTTTCTACCAACGAGGCAGTGCAGAAAAACTGAAAAGACACACATGGATCTATAGTAGATGATGCTTCTGTAAAGAATTGTGGAGGTGTCTGGTAATTGATGAATAAAACCATTAGAACTTTCATGTAAAAAATAGCAGTCTGAAGAAAATAAAAACAAATTTTAGCTTAAAGCCACAGTCACTTGAAAAAGTAGTATGTGTTTGTTTTTACCTGAGACAGGCAGTACACAAAAAGACATCTTCCTTCAATTCCTCGTATAGAAACAGATTAGATATCTACTCCTGCTGTAAAGTTAAAAAAAACTCCTGGTATATATTTCATTATGAGATTCATGTTCATTCATGTATGTTCATATAAGTGTTTGTGTAAGTTACAATTTCAGACTTCACTGTCCACCTGCATTAATGTCTGTATATGCATACACGTCTCTGTAAGTGTGTGTTTGGATGTGCTAAGTATGCGTGTCCATCAGTATGTGTATGCATGTGCTAGTGTTTATGTGTGCAGATTCATCTTAGTGTGTGTGTGTGTGTGTGTGTATGTGTGTGTGTGTGTCTGTGCATGCCCACTGATGCGTATCTCTCCAGGTACGCTGCTAGCCTCTAGGGATGAGGAGGTGTTGGAGGTGAAGGCGGGTGATCCGGTGCTTCAGCGGCGACTGCTGCTCCATAGTGGTGGTGATGCCTCAGGCTCCAGGCCCTCCCAGGCCCATTTCATTGCCAAAGCCCAGGCTGGGGCTAGTGCTGGGCTTGGAGGAGAAGCTGGACTGGAAGCAGGGAGGATGGTAATGGGCAGAGAGAGCACTGTAAAAAGTAATGATATCCTTTTATTCATTTTCATATTTGAATTCTTGTGTGGAGAGTATAATATAGTATAGTATAGTATAGTATAGTATAGTATAGTATAGTATAGTTATATTGTATGGTATAGTACTATGGTATTTCAATAATTCAAATTCATTCATAATTCATCAATTAATGACGTTTCTTCAGTTTTTGTCCCTGTTAAAGTTTTTATTGAATGTTTTTATTGGAAAAGAAATCTGACTTAAAAAAAGGAGAAGAATTTATATTCATTTTTTTCTTATACATTCTTATATCTTGCAGTGAAAACAGCTGAGGAGGTGATCCCCCACTACGCCCAGCAGCTGAGGGAGTGTGTGCGACCTGACATGATCACGCTTGGCAGCCTTTCACTGCAGCAGGTCAGGGCTACAAAGAGGAATATCTGTGTCATCATCCCATATTCACCAGCACATCAGCCATGTCCATTATAGTGTGTATCAGTGGCTTTGGCTAATGGACATAGAGTGTGTGCATGTGGGCGTGTACATTCATCTGTTTTTGTCTGTTCACATGCCTGTGTGTGTACATATGTGTGTGTCTTACACACTCAGCTTACTAAGTTTCTTTCTCTTTTTTCATACTTGCTTCTTTGCTCTACTTTTTGTCCCTAACCTTTTTTTCTCCACTGCTACCTTTTTGAAAGTTCCACATTTCATTCTCAGTGTGGATGGTCTGAATCTCCACTGAATGCATTGAAATAAAATAGCTCTTTGTAGAACGTGCATTGAAGATATTTCAGAGGTTAGATAACTCATTCATCCTCAGCTCAAAATGAGAGCATGGATTTCAACTGTATAATTTATGCTACATATGATATCCTCACACAATTAATTTATTTGTGGAGACACTTTTGTTCTGTCTTTGAACTTTGCTGTGCATTGTCATGCATATTTGTTTCTGACAGAAACTGAATTTTCTTGGTTCTTTAACCATCTTATTTTCCTTTTCAGGAAAAATAGAGCGTGACTACTTTTTATTTTCCAACTGTGTTTTTGCAGGGAGGAGGGATTTTGCGAACTAGCGTTAAGATCTGAAGCTTCTTACCAAACAAGTGTTTGTATTCCATCAGGCAGAAAAGAAACGAGAGTGAACACTGGATTTCCATTGTGTCAGGAAATCTAGATTGCAAAGAAACCCAAACATTAACACATATGTAAACAGAATGCAGAACTTCTATCCACTGTATTTTTAGTCGTAATCTCACTTGAAAAGAGAGTAGGAGTATCAAATTATATGAATAGAGAGTAAATGTAATTGGGGAAAAATGGTTCAACAATGTCTCACCATCACTTGGAAGACACAGCAACAGTTGACTCATCCCCTCTTACTGGATAATCAGTGGCATCTACTGTGTACTGTATCAGTATTGGGATCAGTGTTATCTTATTCTGTATAATATGTATGCGCTCTCCTACTGTTTCCACACCCACCTCCCATTGAAAGCACATTATCCACCAGAGATTTCACATCTATTTTAAAAATAATAGTGTTTTTCTTCTTTCTCTATTCTGCTGCACAAAGCCTCTACAGGGCGAGACGCTGTCACTTAGCAGTGTCAATGCGTCTGAATGGGGAGTGTGAATGTGCTGACTGAATGTAAAACCGGCAGAAATGCTCATCAAACGCTACATGTCTTTAGGGTCTGGCTCGGTATCGATTGCCTGCAGATTGCATTACAGTTGCTCCTTGTGCTTAATTCTGCCATTATGGTGTACCGCACTGTTTCATAAAGCTGCACTCAAAGAAAGTGTGCATGTGTATTTACACATATTTTTCAGCAAGCTGCTCAGAAGGGACCACTGAAGAGGAGTGAGTGGGCAAAGAGAAAGAAGAGACTAATGGCCTTTTTCACTAGGAATGTTGTGGTAAAGACCCTTGTGCTGCATATATACTGTATGTGTTGCTTTTTTAGTTATAGGTATATCTGCCCTCAAGACATTAGCTTTGAGGCTATATGATGTCTATAGGTCATTTCACAAGCTGAACACATCATATTCTTTTCCATTACATTTGTCCATAATATAAACCCACCAAATTGTTCATGCTTATGTGCTCAGCTTTAAAATATGTTATTGAAGTCTCACATTAATTAATATCTTAAATTACAATTATAAACGAGGTTGTTTAAATTGAATAAACTGTCAATTAGCTGATCATGTTAATAATAGTTAACTATGGTTGTTAACACATCCACTTTAATATTTCAAAGGAGCCCCATTCACAAAGAGACTGTGACGAGGCAGTGAGAGAAGCGCCACAACCCAGGCTGAACACACTGCTTCAGTGGTAAGTCCAGCCCATTTCATATTTCTCTCCGTATGTACAATTGATGTCACATGACTGTAATCATTAATTGTGTGAAAAGCATTTGTATTCCCACTGACATCCGAGAAGGCATGTAATTTATATGTCCTCTGCATGGCTTCTCCTGTCGGCGGGCATTGCATTGTGGGTAGTATGGCTCGAGGCCACAGAAATCTGTCCATGTCATTGGGCTGGAAGGCGCATCAATTCTTGGTCCATCCACTTAAGTCAGAGATCACACATCACATCTCATACCGAGAGCCCAGCGGGCAATCAGCTTAGCATGTTTAAGTTTTTAGTAATTATGGACTACCATGCTGGCTGACATGATAGAATCAAGAAACTACTGTACACATCAGTATCTTCACTTGTGTTTGGTTGTTTTATGGGTGGGTGGTAGTCGGACACCAGCCCTGTCAGATGAATGTGGTTCGGAGTTTAGCGAGATGACCTCCTCTCGACAGCCTTGAACCCTGTAAATTCCTTCTGATATCAATGGTGGGTGGCTATTAGACATGGGAGACTTTCTATGCATCACCTAGGGCTACATCTGCCTGAAATTGAATGAGAAATGATTTCACTTTTTCTCTCTCTATGCCTATGAAAGAAAAAAAAAATAAAGAGGAGAGACGCGGAGCTGAGTTGTGGTTTTTGTAACAAATGTGTAATTCATTTGTTTCCACTGTTTCTGATTTAATGGAGGTCGAGTAATTGCATTAGGAAGCACATTGTGCCTTGTTGTGAACTGATGAAAGCACATGTAATACTTTTGATAGGCGAACAGAGAGGAGGGAGAGAAAGGAAAGAAAGACCCAGTGCCTGCCTTTGATGCTGAGCATTTATTTGCTGAATTATCCTTCCTTTTACAAGCATCTTATCCCCAGTCACAGGCAGGCCAGGGCCCCTGTGATATTGCTTTATTTTGAGGAATTAAGAGAGGTGGCGAGGAGACAGAGCGAAGCAACCGCTTATTACATTACCACTGATAAGATTGAAAGGCTGAGAAAGGGAGAGAGAGAGAGGGAGAGGGAAAGAAATAGAAAGAGAGAGAGGGACCCAGTGGAAAGTGTTTTGTTGTGGTGTTATTAGATTGAGCTGCTGTTGGCTACAGAGTGGAACAACAGAGAATCCAAAATGCAGGTGGCTGTTAACAGGGTTAGCTTCTTGTGTTTGTGTTTCCTATACACGTGTGTGTGTGTGTGTGTGTGTGTGTTTGTGCACGTAGTAGCAGAACCCTTGAAAGCCTGTCACTCAGAGCGCTGGGTGAAGGCCAAGAGGAAGCTACAGCCGAATACGGCCAGATGACAGAGCTCCCAGAATCCTCCTCTTCGGCATCATGGCCCCTGCGGCAGGTAAGATCTGTTTTCCACTGTGACTGTGGACTGGGGGAAAAAGAAAACACACAAACAGGAAGTGACATACCCCTTAATCTCTAAGAGGGTTGTGTCTCAGGAGAAGATATCGATCCTGAAGTGTTTACCAATCGCCAAAAAATAAATAAATAAAAGGCAGGATTGGTTGTTCAAAAACAGTCAAATGATGTAATTATGTGAAATCCTATGATGAATGGGACCTTTTAAAGAATGGGGAAATTATGTCCCTTTTTTCTAGTTTTTCAAATTCCTTCACTCCTTTCATTACACCAGTGGGTAGTGAATGTGCACATGCCTACACACATACATTCACGCACAGGCACCATACAACGCTGAGCAAAAGGCTTCCCTATACAGTATGCTAACTATCCAGCCACATTGTTTTTATACAGTATATAAAGAATGTTTTCCTGCTTTGTGTGGATGGAGTCTGTGGTTTTAGGAATCTAAGTAGGAGGGAAAAGGAGTCTTTGGAGATGAAAAAGGGGAACAGAGGGAGAGCAGAGAAAAGAGAACCAAGTGGGAAAGGGAGACGGAAGCTGCAGCTTTAGCGGTAGCATCACCAGCTGTGGGAGGAGTGTGCTGTTGTGTTGCATCTGGGGATGAGGCTGCCATGCCACCGTGCTGGCTTAAAGATGTAATGAATCTTCAGTCGGGGGCTTTCCTTCCAGGGTGACAACTGGCTTTGAGGAAGGTTGTAAATGCAGGGGAGATTGTGGTATAATTCCTCAGACTGGCGTTTGTGCCCCCCAGTCACCATTCGATTATCTCCCAAATTGCTGTGTTTCACTGAGATAAAGATTTTTTATGGCTTGCTGACTTGAAACAACCGGCACAGGCAGAATAGGGGGCAAAAGAGGGAGAGGGAAAGAGAGAAAGAGAGAGAGAGAAAGCAATGGCCAAACCTGCCACGCATAGTAATTTCCTTTGGTAAATGACAAAATCTTTGTTTATATGACATTTCCCTAAAATTACTGCAGCGAGATGAATCTGAAATATAAAATGTCACATTTGGCATGCAAAACTATGAAAATATATTTCTGTGCAAAATTCATGGAGGCATTTAATTTAGAATGTGTTTAATAACTAAGGCAGCCTGCATCAGTAATCCTGCCCGGAGGTCCCAAAAAGATTGTCATATTTATTCTCTCCTTTCTTCACCCCCCTCCTTCATTCCGAAGCCAAAAATTTTTAAGGGTAAATGTTCATTGTTAATTAAGATTTACTAATTAAAATGAAAATAATTAACGAGAAAGCTTAATCTCTGAATATTAGCCCATACTTAGAAAGAAAGGAAGTTTTTGTATGTGGCATTTCCTGTCTCTATTAAGAGTGCATTTTGTGTGATCAGTCAATGTGTGGAAAGCCCTGAAAAGATATTTCAGCGAAAGGACGGCCGCTTGCCAGCAAAACCACGGAGGATCCCTCGCTAGAGCCTTTGATCTCATCTGTAGGAGTGCTGTAATGTTATGGCACTTTAGGCACAACTCAGGCTTGGGGCAAACAAACCACCTCTGATATGGAAAATTGGCTCACTTCACCTTTTACCTTCGCCTTGCTGTCTTGACTGTCTCTTACGATGCCTGTGCAAGCATGTGGGCCAGATAATAACAATACCTCTTAAACACATACGTAGTGCAAATTGTAACATTGTGATGTTATTATTTTTTATTTCTTTGCCTCTTTCTTCTCTTTTCTCCTCATCCTCCTCTTCCTTTCCAGTCTTCATGCATGCATCTCTTTCTAGTGTGGGGGTTTGGAGGCCTCCATCACCTCCTCCCGAATGTGAGATGTGTGGGCTAAACCGCTTTGCCACCAATTATACTAATTTCACTTCTGCCTAAATTGTTTTTGTTGTTTTGGTATGCAAAGATGCTCACAGTGAGGAGATTGAGGGGCATTACTGCAGGGCTCAGCACACACCTTCCCCCCTCACAGACTGGCAGAGCAATGGGCACCGCCAGCTGCTGCTAGGTGAATGTGTGTGTGTGTGTGTGGTGTGTGTGGCTGTAAAAAAGGAAAGGAACAGTCTCAGGTTGGTTTGTGACAACACCGTGTTACTGTATACTGTAAAACAAACAGTGGAGACAATGCATGAGTGTGTGTGTGTGAGCACATATAGACTCAGAGTGTTACTGTGTCATCGATTGGAATTGAGGGCTTTAATTGCCAGACACTCAAAATTTGCCCTAGGGGGTGAACACAGCGCAAATACGAGAACATAAAATAAATGGACATTAAGAGATGCAACTTAGATAATCATAGGATAATAAATGCCTGCAATTTTATACAGTGTACAGAGGATTGGAAATGATGGGATAGGATGGGAAGGCTTCACAAAAATATCAGGAATCATCTTCTGGTGACCATAAATATGCATATCAGATTTCATGGCAATACTTTGGTCACCGCTGTCTCTTTTGTCTGCACCAAAGTGTGGGACAGACAGATTGTCGAACTAGCCAAACAATGGGCTGACAAACATCGCTATTTAAAAACATATGAATGGTGACAGAGAAGTCTCTCTGTTTAAGCCAAATTGACTTTTCATTCAGAGCTGTTCAACAGATGCCACAGGGGACAAAAGACTGAATATGTATTTATATTGTTCTCTGATTATGTTTCATTAAAAAAACTAAACTGTCTAGCCAGCTTACCCTATTACTCATCTTAAGCCTTAAAAAAAGGCACATGTCACCAAAACAAACAAACAACAAGTGGGACGATGTAGCCTGAAGGTTAGTGGGATGAGCTCTTTATACCAGGGGGTTGGTGTTCTGAAACCTTCATCTGAATTGGCAATCTGGCCAGGGGAAATAAATATCACTCGATAACGAAACTGCTGATGTGCCCTCGAGCAAGGCACTTAACCCCTAAATGGTTGAGTGGAGATCAGTAGATGGAAGCCTGCAGCTGCACTGGGCATCTCTTAAACAAATGACTGTGTACTTGGGCAAAAACACCTCTCTTGTTCAGCAGACATACCTGAAGTTAGTAAAGAAGACTTCCCAAAAGGTAGAATTGTATCATCAGATACGCATTTTCTGGGCAGTTTGATTATTCAGAGGTTGTCAAAGTTTGTTTCTACCTTGCTATGTCATATATTCAACTTTTCCATCCATCATACAGCAAGGTCGTGATGTTTCTCATTCGCTACAATACTAAATTACATGCAACCTGTGGCATGGTCCTCCTTACATTTACAAACGGTGCAATATATTCTCTGTGACTGGAGGTCTGTTCTTGGAATCCAAAATAAAGACAACACAAGACTTTGCCATGCTAGAAGAAATAAACACAGACAAAGATGTTTTTGTTAGTTCTGTAAACCTGCAAAGACAAGAAGAAGGGATGGATAGATTGCTCATTAGAGCAACAGATTAGTGTAAGGAGGTGATGTGAAAATGGAGAAAGTGAGTAACGAAATAAGTAAACTTTATTTACATATCACTTTTCCAAACAATATTTACAGTGTGCTTTATTGAAAGTGATGTTAACCATTGACAACCAAGGTCAATATGGGAGCCTCACTTTGCAAACAAATAATTTTAGAGGCAGGAGAACTATTTATTACTTTGGTAGGTGTGTTGGTGATGAACTGAAACATAACAGATTTAACAGCATTAACTAGATACAGTAGATAAGCAATTAAAAAGTCGCTACACTTTCCTGGAAACAAACACTTACACTAAAATTTAGTGTAAAATGAGTTATTGGTGAAAAGCTGTTTTTAAGTTTATGCCACTCCCTCTTGATACTACTGTTGGCTGTAGGCAAATTAAAATGAAGTGACGCCTCCATGTGAGGCTGTCTCTTCCCTTTCCTTCAGATGTGCTGTAAGACAATAGAACATCTGTATTTCTCTGAGGTTTTGTATGTACAGGAAATCAGGGTTTTACCTTTGCACATAAAAAGTATTACATATGCAAGATTTTTAAAAAAACAACACTATACAGTGGGTTTAGGGAAAGTGCAGAATATACAGTTTGCAGTTCTAGCCCTCAGTAATGGTAAACACGGAGACAAGGATTGCATCAAAGGGTGTAGGATTATTTATTAATTATCTGTATTGTGTTAATGTCATTCATAAGTTCCATTTAGTGAGATGACAAGTGTGGCATCCCATTAGCTTAACTGTCCATAATCATAGAAATACCAGAGCGACTATAAAATACTGCTATCACATCAAATACTCTGTACTGTGTGTATTACAGATGAACCAGAGCGCAACTCCCCAGCCTGTGGAGGTGTGTATGTGTTGCCTACGGGCCACCAGAGACAAGCTTCCCAGGGGTCTCTACACGGTCAGTGTGGCCCTTCACAGTCGCCTAGGGGGTCCAGCCCTGGCCTGGTGCAGTAAGAAAGAGCAGCACCAATGGGCGGTGTCCACTGACCCAGTTGAGCATCGGGGACGCTTCTACGACACTGACCTGCACATCAACCAGCACCTGTTCATGGTGAGGATGTTTTTGATGGGAAAGCAGACCATCTTACATTCTAAATCATGAAAGGTGATGATAAGTATTCAGAAACAAATAGAAGTTATTTATAATTTTGATTAGGAACACCTCAGTATCTTAGAGTATTTTCAAAAATACAATCCACAAGACCTCAAAAATGCCTTGCTTTTTAACTAAATGCAGATGGGTTACTTGAAAGCTAAATATAAATGAATGAGTCATAACTTAAGTATGTTTTTAGCTTTGTTTAAATATTGGAGTTTGGTAAAAACATAGATAATTCTGAAAAACAAATATTTGGAATCCATGAACTCCAAATGTTTGGTTTGCAGTCAGCGTTGACATTCACAATTAAGGCAGCAGAATTGAAAGGGAACAGAGAGATCTGCATTTGAAGGTACCAGTGATATGTGCCTCTATTGACACTAATATGTTTTTATTCAACAAAGGAAGAACAGAATTAAGTTGGGATTTTGTTCATTCAATAAGACCACTTTATGTAAATTGTGCTTGGGGAAGCTGCTTTGAATACTCCTTTTTTTTTTCAAATATGTGTATGATGACAAAAAGTGGAATAAATATAAAACATACTGTATCTCTCATCTGAGAACAATTCTGACACTGGTAGACTTTGAATTCAAACACACTCACTTTCACTGACGCCTTTGATGTGAAATGCAATGGAAAATTTCAGTAAGATGTGATCCTAAAAACAAACAGTCCTCTCAGATCAAAGCAAACAATAAAACATGCCGTGCTAATATGACAGAACCTACCACTGCATGTTTAGTTTTCATTTTTGTCACAGTATTTCCAAATTCCTTATCCCTTTTCTTTTCCCCTTGGTTTCTTCAGTTGCAGGGAAGACAGAGCAGTTTCTAGATTGAAAGGGTTATGAGAAGTTATATTACTGTAAAAGACAGAATATGAAAATATGCCACACGCAGCCTCTAGGTTTTTCTCTGGGGATCTCTATATGAATAAAACAACAACTTTTCAAACATGACATTTAATCCATGCATGTAAATCAAACCCAAGATCAATTATTCATTTATATAAGGAAGTAATGTTTTATTGGAATGAAAATGAAGTACAAATGCAGTGAAAAATTTAGTGTCTTTTCTACTTGTCTTTGAGCATCTATAACATAGTTCAGCTGGATCAGGGGGCTAAAAGAAGAAATAGAAAAGTTATGCAGAATTGACTAAAGTGTAATATTTTTTGAAGAGTATAAAAAAAAAAAATCTCAACCCCCATTTCCAGTGCAGGATGAAAGACTAAGCATGTTTTCATATTTGGTCCTTTTGGTGAAACAACACAGCAGATTACATTAGATGAAATCCATGCAGATTTCACAACCACTTTCCTAAACCTCTTGATATGAAGGAAAACATCCTCTATAGAAGCTGCACTAATCTTAAAACCCACGTGCTCGTTTTGGATGGTCGATATTGACCAGTGGATTAAAAATCTTTGTTTATGTTTACTCATTGATGATGTGTGCACAGTACAAAAAGAAATCACAAGAGAAACCTTAAAACAGAAGCCACTAAATCCAGTGTCCCTCCTGATCCCATAGAGTTTTGTGCAGGCTCAGAAAGGGCTTCTTCAGTGTTCTGATGGCAACTCTAAAGGCCTTAGCTGGAGCATTTAGCACATGTGGACACTGTCAATGTGCTGGTGGGCGTATTCACTGAGCTCGAGCATCCTGATAATATTGTCTCCGGCTCCCACCAAACATAAAGGACGGGGTAAAAGCTGGCATAAATTGAATGCAGACCTGGGATCTGATTCAGAGGTAAAAAAAAAAAGGTTTAAGTACGGCATGGTAAATGCCTCATGTCACTCTTCCTCCCTCCTTTCCTCCCCAAACCTTCTGCTGTGCTTTATTGACAAACCTGTTGTTGTTGTCCTCATTGACAGTGGTGGAACCGCTGATCAGATTTGTCTGAGACTATCAGGATTGGCTTGGATGTTTTCTCTCTCTCCTCTTGCCCACACGATAGCGTGCGATTTCAGGAGTGCTTGCAGTGCCTTCTAAGAGGAAATGAGGAATTAGTGATGGTAGGAGGAAGCCAGGAGCTTATTTTACTTTCCTCCCTCTCTCTCTCTCTCTCTCTCCTTCGTTTTTTTTCGTTTTTTTTTTTCATTCACCCTTTGCTTTGTGTGTCTGGGTTTGGATTTAGACAGAAACAGTGCAGTTCAGTCAGAGATGTCTTGGATATGCTGGCAAGTGGGAGCCCTTGAGAAGAGTCAGGCCCACGGTCTTTGTTCAATTTTTACACCAAATGAGAGGATGCATGAGATCGTACATTTTAATATTAAAAAGGGAAGAAGGAAAGAGAGAAAATAATGAAAGCATCTAGAAAGTATATTTTGGGATCTCTTGATTTTACTCGATAATATTTTGTCCTACAGTATGTTTTGGTCATTGAAGAAGCATTGAGCCACCATGCACAATGATAGTCTGGAATATGTTTTTTTTTCTCTCTTTTTTGTCTTTTTTTCAATGAAACACTATATCTGTAATGATTTAAGAAGACATATAAAGCGGGAAAAATCTGAAGCACATGATGTAGTCTCAGAAACCACACGGGAACACAGCGCTTCCTGCATACACATATATGCAAATAAGCGCACATGTCTACGTGCAGGCACTACACACATGTGCACTCACACATGCACACACAAATTACTATTTATGCAGGTCATATTTCTTACAGTAAATGAATAATATGAAATATCCTCAATATCCATAATCCGTGATATTATGCCATAAATTTGTGTCCTGAGTCAGACACTACTACCCATCATTTCACAGGTGCATACCAAAAGTAGATTAGGCGGGGGGTGGGAGGGATACACATGATTTATGTGTTAAAACAAGTCCTCTGCGTTTTCCATTACAACTAATAAAGGGATAAAATATTTCCACCCAGTGATGGATGAAGTGGCACACACCTCAGTTCATTTTTTTAAGCAAACCCACCGTTCTCTGTGTAAATAAGAATACATGTGTTTAGCATCGACTGCTAACCACTAACACTTTTTGCTTTATGCAAGATCATCAGTTTGATTGATGGCTGCCTCACTGCATCGTAAATTCAGTAACTGTCAGCTCATAGACTACAACGGTAATCTCAACTCCTCCTCCCTGTGTTTGATGCTGACTTTATTACTACAACATCAACTTTGAGGCAGTTTGCTGAGTTGGACAGGTAAGAATGGCAGTTAAGAAGACTCTAAAAAGAACACAGAAATAATTTTAAGGAGGATTCCAGTCTAGGATGTAGATAAAGTGTCTCCCTGAGGGCTCATTTCCTGTTTGTTACTTTCTGTTTGTCTGTTTGTCATTGGCTTCTTGGTTACTCAAGTAGTCCTGTATATTTGGCTTTAATGTGTCTGCATATGTGTGCATACGTTAGTATATGTGCCTGCAGGCATGTGTGTTCACCTGAGTAGAATTGCGAGTGACTTTGCGCCTTGCTTTGTGTCTGTAGATCTTGCCTGCAGCCCGTGAGGTTGTCCCCTCCATGGTCCTGGTATTCCAATTGATTGCGCTACCAGGAGAGAGCAGCCACATTAGCTCTGTGCTAGCTTGGGGGGCATTTCCTGTTTGTGGCCCGAACCTCGGTCTTGTCCAGGGCAGGTAGGTCAATGGCAGATCAGAGTTAGCTCTTGCACCTGAAGGAGTTTGTATTTTGAGCAATATATACAAGTATTTCAGGTCACTTAACCACGGTCATTCCTAGTAAAATCATTACATGAAGTGACATGAAATTTTAAGCAATTATCCGATCAAATGCCTTAAGTTTGGAGAAAAGTAAGACTGTTCATGAACACTTCTCCCATCATGCATCTGGTTGTATGGTGACTATTACTGCTTATTTGTCATCGGCCAGGTACAAAACCCCACTGCTCAGGGGAGAACCCAACACACAACTGGACCAGTTTAAAAAAATTGAGGCCTTCATCTCCTCTGATCTAGACCACTGGCTGTGCAACTTGTACTTTCAGGTGTGTGTTTGTGTGTCTGATTAGGAAACATGTGTATGTACGTTTTTTTTTGAAGATTCATATGTTTTTTTTCTGCATTCTATATTTGTAATCGTGTGCAGTCTAAGTTACAGCTTTTGACTAGGTCTGAATATTAAACCATATGTGTGTGCGTGTGGGTGTGTGTGTGTGTGTGTGTGTGTGTGTGTGTGTGTGTGTGTGTGTGTGTGTGCGTGTGCATCTTTTTTCACTCTGAACCTCACCTATCATTTGGGAGGCAGGACTGTAGCTCTGGGTAGATGGGGGTTTGGATTTTTGGATTTTTCATGATAAAAAGCTTTTACGGAGAAATTGGAAATTGGCCCCAGAGAGCAAACAAGAACCACATCTTTACCCAAAAATTCCTGATGCATTTGAGCTGATGCATTGATTAGATTAGTAAACATCTTAATTGAATTAAAAGCCAGAACAAAGCCTTCTTTCTTGGGTTTGTCTCTTTATTTGTCCCTTTGACTGTGACATGTTGTTTGTATTACTGCATTATCATTACTGTTGTCTACAGTTGCTTTGATTCCTGAAGGGATGTAAATTGCCATATTTGTGCAAATCTTTGCGGATGAACTGCACAATAGGATGTGCAATATTCATACTAATTAAAATCATAGCCTTTATTGAATTATTTAATGCCAGCATGGCACACTGTGACAAATACTAATAGTTGGCCATTTTTGTAGTTTGATCACAAACACCTGTAATATAATTGCACACACATGCTGTTTTCCCAAAAACAATGGCTAAATGGTGATGCAATGGAATAATATGAGCATAACTGCTGATGGCATTAACATGAAGAGGTTATATTAATGTTCACTGAACCCATGTGTAGACCTCTAATACACAGAGACAGACTGCCTCCCATTTGTTTGTTGTGTTTCAGGTAAAGCGTCTCCCACATGGAACGTCTGGGGTGCCAGAGCGCCCCGTCACCCTGTTGATACCCCTTTCGAACCCCCCTGTCATGCCCCAACCTGAGGTCCATCACGATCAACTGCCACCCCGGCCCCAGCACCCATCACAGTCCCAGCTCTGTCCACAGCCCATTCATCCCCAGTCCCAGTTGTACCAACAACACGAGCCTCACGCAGGCCCCAGCAGTAGAGCAGGAGAGCCCGCTGTGGTACATTCTCATCGGGGGTCTCCTTTCCACCTGTCAGCTGATTTGGCTTGCTCTTCCTCATCTCTGCCAGGTAGGGGTCCGATGTTAAAACCCCCGACTATGCCACAGTGGGGAGAAAATGTCACCCTAATGTCAACCTGCATTGGGATTGGAAGAATGGCAGGCCTCACTTACAGCACTTTCCCACTGAGCTGAATGTGCTTGAGGGTAGGGTTGGGTAGACAGTGAGCAAACTTTGACAGACAGAAGTTAAATCACGGATGTTTTTCCAGTTAGATTATATGCAAAAAACCAACAGATACTGTAGCATTAATGTTGGTTCAGGTAAATATTTGAGTAGCAAGCGCAACACTGATAGACCCAGCTGACAGACTTGTAATACATTCAGATAAAGCTTTTCAGATAGTACAACCACTTAAATAAGTAAACAAAGCTTTTTCAGCGTGATGACATGACGCTGGGTAAATGTGTGCAATTATCTGAACTAATAAAATGACATCTTTTTGAATTGAATGATAACATTTATATTTTATGTTTCCCATTTTCTTTTTTATGGTGGAACTGAAATAGATTAGCAGCCACACATAAAACTGCTTGTGTGATCAAGCTATTTTAAGGCAATATAGTCAGTGGTATGTCTGGCTGCCGTGTTTAAACTCACCAGTTTTCAATTCAACAAACATGTACAGTAATTAGATTTTATGAGAAAAAAGTTTCCGCAGGATACCAGTGTTGAGTATTCTTTCTTTTTTGCCTGTTAGATGTTCAAACAGTACATTTGAGAAGTATTGGGAGACTCAGCCTCACTGTCCCTTATATCCACACAGTTTCATCTCTTTAATACTTAACTAAGATAAACAAACAAAAGCCTTTTGACTTGGCAGACACAAATTGATTTTGTCATTGTAGGTGTTAGCTTTTACTGTGGTTGTGGTTTTATGTGATACTGCAATAAAGGAATTCTTTTGTTTGCTTGTTTGTTTTGCCTTGATAAACACTTCATTGCTAGACAGCACATAAAGCATTAGAGAGGCGTCTACCTTCTAATTACTGAGTTATAACTTTAAATAGAGCAGTGTTGGTCCATTGACTAAGATCTCCTCTCTGCAGTCCAGTGAGGTGTTGGCTGTTGTCAACCTGTAAGCCATCATACATTTCTGATAACTGTCTCGATGTTGTAATCTCTCTCATTATTAATACTGAAGCTTCAAATGTAATCTTCATTTCATATCACTTTTTTTTTTCTAGAGGCAATAGGACATAGAACAGTGGCTCTGTGGTTAGTGTTGTTGCTTCACAGTAAGAAGAGCCTTTCTGTGTGGAGTGTGCATGTTCCCCCCCGTGTTTGTGCGGTTTTCCTTCGGGTGCTCTGGTTTCCTCCTACAGTCAGAAGACATACAGGTCAGGTTGATTTGAGACTTACATTTCCAGGTGTGAATATGATTATGTTTCTGTGTGTGGACTGGTGCTCCTTTGCTTTTTTTTTTGCTTTTTTTTTTTTTTTTTTTTACAATGCATGCTGGGATAGGTTCCAGCCCCAGTATGACCTTGAATAGGTGTAAGGGGTATATCAGACACAGTAGATGGATGAACTCTTCTGATGTATTGGTTGCCCTGCTTATCTGGTGGTCTGAGCAAGGTCATACCACAAATGCAACCACATCCAGAGGTGTCTAATGACTTCTGTTAATAGTAATAAGGATCCACTTCCTTGTTTTTAAACATGCTATTCTTGTTACCCTCATAGTTTCAAGTAATTCAACATCCTGGTCATTGCCAGGAATCAAATACAGGCTCATTTGGTATTGATCTACTACAAAGGCGACTGGCTAGCTTCTTTGTTATTAATACATCCCCTCTCTTTTTTTCCTTTTCTTTTTTTTTGCACGCACAGCTCATCTTTATTTAACAGTCCTCAAAAGTTTCTGGGGTGCTCTGCTTTAAACATCACACAGGCTTTTTAATTACAAATGAGTTGTGACAGGTCTGCTGGGTAGCACCCTGGCCCATTTTAAACGTGATGCCGGCTGACAGCTTGGCAGTGTTCTCCCAGCACTGAAACATGTGGAAGAAATTGGTCTTTTACATTTCACAGCTTGTCGCTTCCTCCGCTGGCTGACCTGTGACCCCCCACAGAGATCCTAACGCCCACAAGGGAAGTGTCCCCAACGAACTGACTGCCTTTCCAGAGAGAGAGAGAGAGAGAGAGAGAGAGAGAGAGAGAGAGGGAGGCACTCACTATGGGAGATTTATGTACTGCCACACAAGGCAAGAGGTACCAGGTCTCTTCAGCACACATGGCTGCATACTCAGGCTCACACACAGACGTAACGCACACACATTCTTACAGCCAGGTGAGGAGGTTGCTTGGGAAGTGAACCCGATCCGTAAGTGAAATAACAGATCAAAAGGTGTCCTGCACAACACCTCATCCACGCCGCTCCCTAAGCCGACCTGACGTTTGCGCCTCGTTTGCATACAGATCCGTTCATGTTGCATTACCTCTGGAGCGAATTATGGCATTCAGATGGGGAGATTACGTCAAGGTTGAAGGGAGCGATTGGATGGACAACTTTAACCTAGCCAAAAATGGAAATCCAATTCAGCGAGGAAAAGAAGAACAAATTATCCCCCGTTCTGCAGTCCTCTGTCAAGTCTGGGGGTTTCAGACATTTCCTTCCCATTTCATGCCTCCCTGTTTCTGATGTGCGGCTGTGTGGAGATCGCTTTTTCTGTGCATGTGACGCCAGGATTTTCCTCATTACCCATTTGTCTCAGAATCAGGACAAGTATATGGAGACCTCTTGTCATTGCGATAACATACACACAGCAAAGCTTGACAGTGAGACTGGAAGTTTGTATTCCTGAGGCCTTAAGTTAATTAATCCCTGTAGAAAAAATCACAGTGTGCAGTGAGGTGTCTATTAGAGAACAAAACCTGACATTCCAATCCAAGATAATAACTCTGACAAGTTTTGATCAAGAAATCTGAAGATTACTGTAAGTGCCGTTGTGTTTGCATTGATATTTTTGCGTTTAGTTGGATAATAATAATTCTGCATTACCTCAGTTGACTTGTCCAAGCATAATGGACTGTATCTGGCTTTTTAACATGGAGATTAGCTAGAGGCACATTGGGTTAAGTGACCTTTCACATTAACTGAATGATCCAGTTACATTGGGTTTGTTTGAACCCAAATGACTAATTAGATTAGCATCTTGTTTCATGATCGCCTTTAGTGGATCACTACGAGCACGCAGATGATTCTGCCATAACTGTATCGCTGCTTCATTTCTCTGCCTTCTTATACTTTCATTTATTTATTTATTTTTTTACAAATGCATCGTATCATCCATCCCCTTGAGCACGGATGGTGATTTCGAGGATTCCTCATCTAATGTCTTCTTTGGAGCGCTGCCCTGCACTTTCAGGATGTGCTCCCCTCCAGGCCAGTCCCAGTCATCAGAGTTTCAAACCACAGGGTTATATACCCTCTCAATCAGTCCCACTCCGCATCCCCCCGATTAATTCAACAATGTCCAGATTTCTAAATAGATGGATTCAATCTTTTTAACGTCAAAGCCTGTTGCAGGGATACACATGTAAATGCACTCAGTGGGTGTGGTAATCAAGAAGCCTATAGGGCTGCACGTGGAGGACAAACAAAGAGCGTATGGGACAAATACACCCAAAGGAAACAATTTCTTGCCTCTGAAATGTACAGAAAAATTCCCAGTTTCTGTGTGATAAGACAAAAGCAGCATATGTGGTTCGGCGAACAGGATAAAGACAAATTTGACTTTCAAGAGCGACAGAGTTCACCAGCGAGAGTGGAAAAGTCTTAAAATGGTATACAAATATGTGCATATTAATATTAATCTGTTTTCGTCATGAAAAGTCAATGAATTACAAGAAGAAATAAAACACTTTTATGTGTGAGGCAACACAAAATCCTCACAGTATCATAGCAACCTTAACACAAGATCTTGACATGGACTCAGGGGTAATATGTGAGTCACTGACCTTCGATCCCTCTGTAACTTTGGACCAGTCATCAGGCAATTAGGGGCCTAGGTGAGCAAGAACCGCCATCTCAGCCTGGTTGCATCTCACCGGTAACACACTGATGGGGTCTCGACAGTGTTACGGCCCCCAGGCTTTTCTCTTTCCTTGGCCTGTTTTTGTGTGTAAGCAAGAAAAGAGGTGTGTCGAGTTATGCGTTTGTAAGGTACACTCATTTGTAGTTCTACCCTAGAAAACGTTTGTGCATGTATGCAAGTGTCTGCATATTAATGTTTTTGTTTGTATGCCTTTCTGTGTGTGTGGGTGCGTCAATGCAGTGTATGCACACGATGAGCATGTGTGTGTGTGCTGGTCTTAACACAGCTCAGAGCGCAAGGGATAACAAGGAGTTTGTTGTTGGCCTTGAGTGCCCGGAGAGGCTGGAGTTGTGGCAGCTCCAGCTCTCTGAGTTCACGGACATAGCCCTTAGCTGTCGAAGCTGTCGATGCTGCCTCCGCGCTCATTCTGGTTCCACAGCGTCTGCGCATTAGCAAGTAGGGCCTTGTGTAATGAGTGTGTGTGTGCTGTCTAAAAAAGCATCCTAATCCGTGGTGGTCCAAGTCTCTGAGTCCACAGTTGCTGTTGTTGTTTCTAATAGAGGCTGAGGTGTGTGTGTGTTTGTCAGTGTATGTGAGTGTGTACATTAAAAGCAGCTGGCCATGGGCTGCTCAGACTGTCTGTACAGTAACACACACACATACAAATAAATACTTTGCTAAAATGCAATTTGCACAAGTGCAGTTTTAGTGATAAACTACTGAAACAATTCGTTAAGACCTGAATTAGAAATGGTTGATTTTGTATTTTTTTAAAAGTTGAGCAGAATGGTCTTTATTCTCTTTTTGGATTAATACAATGAAATGCAAAACTACCAAGTTCGGATTTCCCATTTCATATATTTGACACAAAAAGGACTCTGACTTGTTGCCTCTTGGTCAATCCCCCTCTTTCTAACTGCTTTTACATCTTTGACATTTATTCATGGCAGTGCTTCACATGTCTTTTTTCTTTTTCTTTTTTAGTATGAAAAATATCTTGTCGTTTCGTCCAGGTATTCAAATATTTTAGCTCAGTGTTTACAAGATATTTGACAGATGTGAGATTATTAGAATCTTAACACTGACAGAATTGAGTTTACAGTTATGTAATGACAAGTGTAGAAATATAAGATATTTCATTCTGAAGAGAACAAATATAACCTTATTACCTTGTAACTGTAGGCACTCCAAATGTTTACCAGCAGCGCAGTGGTAATTAAAAACTACATCTGTGTTAGGATGAAATCTGATTTCAGACTCCCTTAATAATAACAGTGAACAGACACTTCCTGCCATTTATGAACATTTTAGCTGTCAAGTATTTCTTTTTTTTTTATGATAAATAGTTTATTGCTGTCAAGTATTTCTGATGTGTCACCTATATTTAAGTTATTATTACTGATATATTTAATCCAGCAGCAAGAGGAAAATGATATCATCGCAAAGGTTTCCTTATGTATTATATAGATGTGACTGGTTCCACGGGGGGGAAAAAGTTTCACATAGTGAGATTTTTACATGTATCAAGCTAAGGTTTACTTAATTACAACCTCCAGGCAACGCAGGAACCCTTTTTTAAATTCTGTGAATGTTAATATGCTAAATAATGCAGATCTCCGACTCTTCAAGCATGAGACACACATCTGGCGGCTTACAATTTAAATTACAGCAAAAAAAAAAAAAAAAAAAAGAGTGAGACAGATAGAGAGAGGAAAGAAAAAAAGAGGGTGAGGATGAAAAACACTTCAAAAGTAATTTTCCAAAGAAGAGAAGAATGGGAAAATGTATTACAACCAAATTTAATTTCTTTTTCGATTTTTCATCATTTCTAATTGCATACATTAGAGTGTGGAGGCTGGTACGGTTCAGCTCTGAGATTGTGGGAGACAGAGATGACTGTGCAGTGGGAGCTCCATAAGTTAACACTCCTACTTCTCTCTGTGCATCAGCCTTTGTTGCTTTTTCAAGTCTCCAGATAGTACAGCAAAACATCTTCACTACAGTACCTGCCTCAGAGTAGAAAAACAAGACAAAAGCAACACTTGCACTGTGCTCAGAAATGCAAAGAGTATTTCATTTGATGTACTGGTGCACTGCAAACAATACATTTTTAACACACTTATCTGTTTGAATTGTGATCTCTGTTAATTTTTTAAAAAATCATCTAAAAACCTGGAATTTCCCAAGCACCTTTAGCTCAATTTTAAATGTATTATACATAGATAAATACTTTTATTTTGTATTATGGTGCCATATGGTGGTCATATGATTATTTTCATAATCCTGAATGTACAATGTTTTTTTCATTTTTTAATTTCCTTTATTGCATTTTAATCAGTACTTTCAACAACTGTATACTAGTAATCCTTTGAATTGTGTAATATAAATATTACTTAACCACCCCTGATCCTCTCTATGTTTGCCAGATGTGGTTTGCAAATGAAAACAAACACGGACCTTTCTTTCTTTCTTTCACACTGACTGCACACTATTTCTCTGTTTGGGATCCAGGGAAGAACTCTTCCTTGGGAGCCATTTCTGGAAACACGGGAGAGAAGAGTGATCCATGCAGGGAGAAAGCAGAGGGTGGGATTCACTACAAGGTAACAACAGTGATTTAAGGGGAAGTGTTCCTACCCTTGAAATGAGCACCCTCTCCGCTTTCCTCTTCCCGCCCCTCTCTGCACCCCTACACACACCTCCCCGGCTTATTATCTGAGATTTGTCAAAATACATTTCACACTAACAGGTATTTTTCAGCCTTCAAAGCCAGTTTTGATCTGCTTGACAAGCCAAAGCAGCTCAAATTCTGTGAAATCAGCAATGCCAGCCAGGCCTCCCTTTTTTTTTTTCTCCAAGCCGCTCTGAATACGCCTCTTCCTGTGCTACAGAGGACTTAAGCTAAATTAATCAAAGCCTGCATGTTACCTGCCATACTTTGAAGTGGTAATTGCAAAATTACTCTGTGTGCTGATCTGGCATTGCTGCCTCCTGGTCCGCCCCTGCCATTGTGCCTCTGCTGCGGCCTTTTGTTGTTGTGATGTTATTGTTGAGGTAGTTAGAAGCCTATGAACAACATCAAGCCTCCGTCTCTCACGCACATAGAGACATCCTCCCCTCTTGCATCTCTCCGCCGTCCCTCCAAGTCTTTATTCTTAGTAACCTCCTTCTACTGATGTACAGGAGGCTCCTCAGACCACCATTAATCAGTGATAACCTGTTAAATAAATGAGTTTGTTGATATGAGCTTTTATTTCTCTGCAGCCTCTATAGACCATGTTTTTTCCTTATCCTCCTGGCCCTATCTTTAAAAGCTTGCTAACTCTGTCAAATGTCGTGGTGTGGAACCCAGTTGTCTAATGATTAAGTGGAGTGATCTCCAACCTGCCCCAGCCTGGGAGTGCTAGGGATCAGATTTCAACCCTTCAACCTGCAGTGCAGGCCTAATTAAAATGAATTTTCTCCAGGCAACCACTTTGCCCATAGGGCAGGAATCCAGCTATATACGGAATCCGCTCTTAAGGTATTGCAGTAAATTTATTGTGGGGAGACACCAGAGAACATTGCGGTTTATATATCTCCTGCATTTTTCTCTCTGCTTTTTTTCCTGCTCCTTTCCACCTTTTTATTGTGATCATCACTCTGGAATCCAAGCTTGCTTTGGCAAAGATTGCCCTATGAAAACGAATGGAGCTTTTATTGGGCCCTGCCCATTTACTACTTCCTGGGCCTAGTTTATCTCAGAGGGAGAGATGGAGAGAGAGAGAGAGAGAGAGAGAGAGAGATGGAGGAGAGGAATAGGTTGGAAAAAAAGAAATGGAGAGAGGTAGAGTGAGACAGTGGAGGAAGAAAGAGAGAGGTTGCTTATTCCAATTGTGGATCTCATTAACATACATCAGTGAGTATTTCACAACTTCAAGCTGAAAGGCACTAAGCCCACCCAAGGGCAACACAGGCAGGGCTGACAGGGCCAGGGAAAGCAAGCCGTTAACATGTTGGCGGCTTAACAAATAATATCTGCTCCCAAGTACCTTGGTGAAATATTTAAAACCCGACTTCCTAACTCCATTTGACTGTGTTTATGATGATGACAGTAAACGACTTGTGTGGAAAAAAACAGTGCCAGCTGCTCAAATATCACATATTTAACACCACCGTCACTGTACGCATGTTTCCCAAATGAACTCAACTTGAATGATGGCGTGCCGTATGCGATTTCGCCGTCATTCTTGTCTCATGTCAATTGAGGCGCGGTTGAGATATAGGAGAGGCTCCAAGGTGCCACGCACACTGTCACTGTCACCGTGTGCATCCCCCAAGATAAATTCAGAGGCCTGTTTCCTGCTTTGATTACAAATGACATCCGCATGTGTTCCCCCCGATTTCTGCTCCTCACAGAAGAAGCCAATCAAGAAGACAAATAGCTGCGGCCCCAGCATGAGCGGCAGCAGCGCACCGCCTCGGCAGGCAGACAAACAGAAGATGCAGCCTTCAATGGAGAACCTCTCCACGGAGGAGATGGAGGAGTATACATTCTCCCTACAGTAAGTCTCACCACTCATTATCCTGCCTCAGCCTGGCAAAATTCAAACGTGGAATAAAAAAAATGTAAAAAAAAAAACAAAACGTGGGTGACAACTGGTTTCTGTGCCTCACAGACAGTGATGTGCATGTGTGCATCAACCAGACAGACACTGACAACACAATGTGCCTACAGCACCTCTTTTACAGATATGGATACCGTAGTCTTTCAAGGGAAATCATAACTAAAATGTTTGTGAGTTTCCTGCTGGTTATTTTTAATCATATCATTTAGTTTAAATTTGTTAACATAAACTAGCAACCAAATTCATTTCCACTGCCTCATGGACTAATCTGTCCTAAACAAAAAGAAAGTGACACTTGGCAAGAACTTTGTGAGAAAGCAGATAAATTGTATAAGGGGTTATATTTTATATTTCATACTTAAAAAACAGACAGTGTCACCTTTTGTACCTTGATCAAATCTCAACTTTTTTGCATTTTGAATTAATATGGACTTAAGTCTTGAAGATCATGCAAAAAAAAAATATGGATTATAAGTTTGAAATTCACTTCAGTTTTACAAATTTGAGACAAAAAAAAAGAAACTAATTTCTTTTGCACCAATATTGCATATTAGCCAGTCCAAACATTGTTCAGCCTATACCCATTACAGTATGCCACTATGTGGTTTCCACTTTACACCAAAATGATGCACAGGAGGTTTGAAAAATTTTGTTTCCCCCTTCATCATGGCTTACAGCATTTGATTTTAATGAGAAAACGGGGTGTATGAAATATAAACAAAGCAGGAAGCATAGAATTTCAAACACCTTGGCCATGTGTTAAAAGCAACAAGGTGCAGAACTGTATGCCCATGGAGCATCAAAATAGGCTAAAAGCAAAATTGCTTATTTCAACAAAAAAGTCACAGGTATTTGTTTTTATTTGAACGTCAACTAAATTAAGGGGAGGGGATAACCACACACTACACTAGGGGGGGAGCGAGAGAGACAGAGAGAGCGAGTCTTATGTGTGTGTGTGTGTGTGAGAGAGAGGGATCAAGACAGAAAGAGAGCTCTCCCTGGAGATTTAAAAGTACCCATGTTTCCTCATTTCTGGGAGTTGGTAATTTATAGCTGCTGGTCACATATTAAACAAGATCAGAGACTACTCCCTGACATCTTCTGAACATACTGGGGGAATTCAAATGATTACCAGCGTATCCTGCCAACAAATGACGACACAGGGACTATCTTGAGGGAGAGTGAATACAAAACGAACACAGAACCCAGGCAGGCTGCACACAAAGGGACACAATTAAATGGTTTTCACAATTATTCATAGTGCCGCTTTTTACCTCTGAGCAGTCGCAGGGTTCTGTGAGATGAGACGTTTGTCAGTCATAGGTACGGATTGAATTGAGTTGGAGCCCCGTCTGTTCCCTGACGCCCTGTGAAGGTGCTGCCGCTATTGATTTCATCTTTACAAGCACACACATTACCGTATCTCTGAGCTAAAGGCTGCTCTCACCTAATCAGAGCATTAGAAAGATACGGTGCCAGTGCTGGCTTTCACAATGAGGTAAAAGACACTGCAGTCTCAAAGTCATACCCTCACCCATATCTCCCACTGTGCTGTTTGACTTATCCTGGGCTTCTCTACATTACCTGAGGACTGAAAGAGATGCAGACAAAAGGGATTGTTTACAGATTTTTTTTATATTATTTGCCATAATGATGTCATCTCCATCTCTTCTGGCATTTTGAGAGCTCTGTTTGTATCTGTGTGTGCATGTGTGTGTGTGTGTTTACATGCATTTTTGTGCATGCGTGTGGGAGTGTGTTTGGGTTTATGTGTACATCAGTTCTTGAATGTGTGTGTGTGTGTGTACAGTATGTGTCTGTGTATACATGTATTTTATATGGGATGAGGATTCATACTGCAGTGATTGAGGGATATTACTGCCATCTATTGAGCCACAAGAGACTGAGCTCATTGAGATTTTTATAGGGCGTCCCAACACAAATGTGCAAATCAGATGCTCATGCATTATTGAGGAAACAGTTAGAAACAGTAAGATTTAGTTAGGATATTCTGAGAATCACACAAAAGCTTTAACACAGTGTATTTGTTTCCAGTACGTCACAGTCAGGAGCACTTTATTCGCTAAGTAAAATAAATATATCGGAAGGACTGTATTGGAATGAAGCAGAGAGCTCCACAGTGTGTACTCATACTGTAACCAGTATAACCCTGCACACTCACTCTGCATACAGTACATACTTGTAATATTTACTGTACTTAAGTTGCAGGCTGCAGGTGTGACTTCAAAGTGTATAACTTCACGCGAAGAACTGTCTATCAATTGTATGGCAACTGCTGGTATATAGTTTATATAAATTCATCTAATGAAGATGTCAGTCATACAAAGGTTTGCACGATGTACAGTAATGTATGCATTAAATGTTTACCTCATCTATGCATGAAAATACTGGGAGAACTTACTGAAAGCTGTCTAAAGACACTGTTTAGGTATTATAAAGGATATTGTAGATAAATAATATTTTATATTTACATTTTTTCTCTCAGTGAGGCCAGAGTCAACTGCTTTCTGGAGTTGCTTGTTGATTATGTTCTTTATTAGATATATATACTTTTTTTTAAAAAAAAGTTTCTGGTTGACAACCTCAAAAATGCATCTACCACCCCGCCCCCACACACACATACACACATAAAAAGACAACACACTAGTAACTTTTACTGTAAGTATTGACAATTGCAAGTCAAATTCTGAGCAAATGAAAAAGACTATGAAAGCAAGCCAGCAACGATTCTTCTTTTCTTTTTTTTTTGTGAGTAGTTCCTATGCTGCTGCTATCTGTTTGAACATGCATGAAAGCCTCTCGCCGACCTTCCAGCTTATTTGATGTCTACAAGTGTAATCTTAACCACCTTTTTTCTCACAGAATAGCACTGAGCAAAATCAAAGCACCTGATTCAATACGGCTGTTGTAATTCGATAGTACCAGTTTAATGCTTTTACACTTTAGAAGGTACTTCAAGCAGTACTTTATAGTAAGTGTGCTCAGCACAGTGATAAGTCAATGTTGCAAACTTGCATTTGAGCTGTACAAACCTCATCATCAAGTTTATAAAAATGAATTTGAGATGAGATGACATTTTAAAATTGCAACATATCTTCAGTATTAATATAAGAACAAATTGTACAAAGAAAGAACTATAACCTTTCTCATCTTAGTTGTGCTTTAGCTATTATCAATGATTCCTACATGCTGTACCTCACACTGATTTTGATTTTCATGCATCCACGATTATTGCCAATTAGCTTTAGCATTATGTCTCATCAATGTCACCCAACTTTTTTTTCTACTCTGGTTTTGAGGAGAGAAACCTGTTTTAATCAAAGTCATTCTCACATAGCAATTAGATCTAATTAGTCCAATTATCAAGATTCTAATTACACTGAAATATACCCCCTAAATCTCATATCAATTATAGTATGTGTGACTTGTCCTGATCAGGAGACATGAAGAGAGAATGAGAGACAGAGTAAAGACAAAGCTTGGTGGGAGGTAAAAAAGAAGAGCATCCTCATCCTCCGGAGGCCAAATGACTGCTGACTCCATCTGTCCCCAAAGGTTTTTTTTTTTTTTTCTTTCCAAATGACTGTATGCCCATTTGGGGATAAATGTCACTTAACCTTTATTCATTTGTTTTACATTCAGAACTATTTTCTTACTGATTATGATGTTATGATTATTTACATCATGCTTGTTTTGTTTAAATCCTATTCCTAAGATGAGTGATGAGTCAAAATAAAAAAGTTTTTAACATTCAAGTCCAGTTAGTTATCAAACACTGTTGTTAGGTCTGGAATAAAGTGGCAGAAATCATTGTGGTGGAAATAATTATCACCTGTATTGAATTCAGGCCTGACCTTTAGAGGCGCATTCACACACATGCCAACTTGCGGCAAGCAGTGTACACAAATACACAAACAAGCACAGACCTGCACAGTATGTTAGTATAGTGGTGCAGTATGGCACTGTAGGTGCACCAGCAAAACACTCACGCACATGCACATACACACACACACACACACACACACACACACACACACACACACACACACACACACACACAAACACACACGCACAGCCTGTTCTTGTTGTGGAGTCAAAGGGAACACACTGACCTAATTTCCCCCAGTTAGCTCGCCTCGTTGGGGACCAACGTTCCTCTCCACCAGTTTCCCCCAACCGAGCCTATCAGAGCACTCACTCACTGTGTCTCTATCTTTCTGTGCCCTCCATCTGTTTGAGTCTGTATACATGCTCACGTATAAGATTAGTAGTAAAGTGTACAGTTATATTCAGGGCTCCTCATCTGCATTAGTCTATGGTACTAATTATATAAAATCATGTGTTTAAAACATAGATAACATGCTCCCTGCAGTGCATTACCGTTAGAAGTCATTCCTTTGCTAAAGAATGATTAACTATCATGGAGAGGAAGAGAGATCGGCCTGCAGTTACCGACAGAGAAAAGAGAGAAAACCACCTGAAACAACAGCCAGTTCCAGGCTGTCAATCCCATGCATACTGCAGTTCCAAATCACAATGCAGTGCAAGGGTCAATCAATTCTGATGTAATGCTGGTAGGAGAGGTGGGTGGAGATGGTAGTGCTGGTCACCCCTGGGTCTCTAGTGCTTTCCAGGGCTCTTTCCTGTGCTGAGAGGGCAGGAATGTGTCTGCGTGTGTGTATGCCCAAATGCCTGTGTGCATGTGTGAAAGAGAGGCCCCTGGCTACTATGGCCCGGGTGCACATGTTAGGGTTTTCTGCGTCCAGACGCGCCCTGGGTCACTTCGGATCTCACAGACGCACACATACACAATCATTGTGCTCCTTCCTTTATGGAAATCAGAGCTGTCAGCTCCCTGACAGGCTAACGTTGCAATATGATTGGTTAATCTGCTGTGATGTGGGTGTCAGTCAGAGCTGACTGCGGTCCCATTGGTGGTCTGGGTCAAATGAATGTGTTTCCCACAGACACGTAAGAGGGAGATGGGGGAGGGGTCTCATGTAGAGGAGAAGTGACAGGAACTATATGTGAAAGCATATGAGTGATTGTGTGTGATTTGTGCATGAGAGATTGTGTATGTGTGTGTGTGTGTGTGTCTGCGTGTGCTTGTGTGTGTGAGCAGGAGTTAGGCCAGAGGTGATGCTTCCCTCACGCTCTTCTTTTTTTTTTATCTGCAATCACTTGTTCCAGTCCGACATAAACATCTTAAAAAAGATGGCAAAAGTCAACAAACAACTCCCCAAGAATTTAAAAGTGGATTGTGATGGCTTTTAGCATGCAGATGCATACTGACTAATGCAGTGTAGCACAAACATGCACTAATGCACCGTGCCCTGTGTAAATAAATATGAACTTTTAGGAAAACATCACTGACAGGCAGCTCTAATAATATAACTGACAAGTTGTACATGTCGATGTTATCAGAATTTGATTCACAGTACAATTGTTGTGTGCGAGCATGATGTCATCAGCTCCCATTTTAGCAATTGTCAGTTAAGAAACAAGCATACTTGATTAGTAAGAGTTAACAGTTTGCCTTTGTCTTACACTTTGTTTGTTTGGAGGAACACATATATGAGATATGACTGACATTTATAAAAACACACATACACTCAGCCTTTAGCCCATTTATGGTGTTTTTTTCCCCGGCGTTATCAAAAATACCATCTTTTTTATTCATAGTTGCATCAAGCTTTGATCTTATGATTGAAGGTTGATTTTTTTTTTGCTTTTCCTAAGACAGCCCAAGATGTTTTCAAATAGTGGAACCACAGCATTTTCTTAGTGCAATAAAAATAACATTCAGAATGTTATTACCCTTAAAAACAACAAAGAAAAAAGTCAAAAAGACAAGTGAACTGTGTGATTCTAGAAAAAAGGAGAGAAAGCCATTGCACCCTGTGTCTTTGGGGTTAAAATACAGATCATGAACCACAACATCACTGTCTGGGGATCTTTGTTACATCTTTCACTCCCTCATTTACATCTTCCTGTCAAAATAATTTTAAAAAGAGGGAGAGAAAGTGATAAAAGAGTCTGGCCACATCATGAAGAAAACGGTTTTAAGACATTAACACTGTTTAATTTCATCCTGTTAATACAATTGATAAAACAAAAAAGAAAGTAATATGAGAGCTGCAGTACAGATGCCAGGTCAGATCTGTGACGCTGGATGGCATTCCAGGTCAGAAAAACTTTTTTTTCCTTGCTTTCTTTTTTCACTGTCCATCCCTGACTTAATTGCTCTCTGCACACACTCATACAATACATAGTTAGTCTCTCTGGCTCATAACTATTTCCTCCCTCTCACTCCCTCCCGTTAATTCTGTCTTTATCTCACTTTCTGTGCCTCTAATTTTCTCCATCTTTCTCTCTCCATCCTTTCCTCATTCTCTGCGTGTCTCTATCTCTCTGGTGACAATGTCCTGCAGTTATGAGACAAGGTCAGAGAAGTGAAATCCATTTAAATACTGATGCAACTCTCTGGAGGCCTATACTCAGCCTCTGCAGCACTCCTCCCTGTACGCCTCTCCCAAATTGATGAATGGATATATCGCCTTAGAACATTTATTATTTGTCCTGTATTAATCATTCAATGTATTGCACATTTAATGGCACGGTGTTTTGTGTTTTTTTTCTCAGTGCCCCAAAAAAGTTTATAGAGGGGAAAAACAACCTGTTCTTCATTGTTAAGAACTGTGGTAGTAGTAGTGGTGGTAGCTGTGTGTGTAACAAGTGCCTGGGAAGTCCCTGTGTGTTTGTTGATCCCAGGTGCATCTGCATTTGAAATGTTTCCACCCTAGTTTATGGTGCACCAAGGGACGTGCCATTTCCATGTTTTAATCCCCTCTCGTGCTTAGTCAGGCGCTCCATAAAAACGCCACATGTTTCACAGCAGTGAAACGGCTACCTCATGTATACATGTAAACTATTCCAAGGTGTGTGAGAAGGCAAAAACACATTTTTGCAGGAGGGATTTGTTTGGCTAGTGCAGCAGTCAAAAAGCCAGATTATCTCTTATCAAATAAGTGGTGTTATTTTGTTTTTTGGTTGGTACATTGATGTATATGTTCATTTCCTTTTTTCTACTTGTGGTCAACATTGATTTCTTTAATTGTAATCAAGTGGTTATTATTGTAACCATGACGATGAAAGTCCCCTAACCATAGCACCAAAGCAGAAATGTTTACGTAAACTGAGGAGTTATTTTGACCCAAACCAACAACTTTTCCAACCCTAATCAAGTTGTTTTTAAGCCTAAAACTAACCAGACCCATGACAGCGTAAGATCAGATTTTATTTTTGAAACAGTTCACTGATGGCATCGGATCAGAAAGTGTTTCTGTGTTTCATCCTGGCGGCCACAGTGTATTCTGTCGCCTGATTTAGAGGACTTGTTTTTTTTTAAATGGTATGACATGATGATGAAGTTGTTGTTTAGCGTTCCAGGTCTGAGTTTTGACATCATCTCTGACCACATGACCATGATTTTGAGAAAACTGGATGAAGCAGAAAGATGGGGGGGACAGCTTGTTGCTACGATGTGAAATTGTTCGCATTTATTGTGTTTCGTTCGTTGTGTTCGCAACAAACTGGGTAGTAATTTACTTTCTTATCTGAGTTGATTACATCAGTATGAACATATGTGCTGATTCTGTTTTTATTGCACTAGAGAGTCATCTTCAAAAATTCATAACCCAAACTCTGAGACATTGTTGCCCACATACAATAAAATGTTCCACATTTTACTCTTAATCATTACCATGATGCTGATTCAGTGTTCCTTCCTAGTTTGCTGCTTGGTTTCACATTACATCTAATCATTCATACAACATTTTTATCAGCTTGTGATTCTATGCCAGAATTGCATCTCACCCACTGCTAGCTAATCAACAGCACAGAGCACTTGTGGCCTTTTCCATGGCCTTCATACGCTTCCCTACATGTGAGAACCTCCCTCACGTTGTAAAAATGAGCAGCCAACTATAAGTCAAACAATGATTCCTAATTAAGTGGAACATATTTTTTTTTCCACTGCTTCTGATTATGCTCTCCTCTACTCCCCGTCAGCTGCAAATAATTCTGATAATTTGGTGGTGCATCGTTATACTATTTTAATTACATGATGATGGACTCCAGTTCTGAAGCTGAGTCACTATTCCATAATTCTCTTTTACTGAAACCACACCCCAAAATACCTGCCACTGCTCATTTTGTCAATGAAACTCATTCATATATATTCTCACCTAGCCAGGGTCTCTATAGAAGCCAGAGCTTATAAAGCCCCTAAATGATGAGGTAATTGTTCTCGGAACAAATAAAATAAGAATTTTAAATAAGTAAGGGGAGAGAAAGAGAGAGAAAGAGGGAACACAAAGTTAAATCTGAAGCAATTTTTTGTGATTTTTTTCCCCACAATATAAATAAAAAAAAATCTCAATATATATAAAAATGGCTCAATTATCTAAAAGCCTTGCAGGCATGTAGTCCTGCTCTGTTCAGCTTGTTTTTATGCACATATACATTCAAGGTGCTTTGGAAAATGATAGCAGCTCAGTAAGCAGTGATTATCATTTAATACATCTTATGGGAGCAGGTTTCTTTGTGATTTCCACTTCCTGCATTATATTTGTCCCACCTGTGCAAACCCTCTTATATGTCAGTCATTACGTAAGTCCGTGTGTTTCTGCGTAAATGTGAAGGGGTCAACAAAGCTTAATGTTTATACTGTGGGAATGACCGTAGCATCTGTGCATTATGCAAACTTGGACTGGTATACAAACATTTGTTCGTGTCTATGCAACACGGAGTTTATATAAATATACACATATAGAAAATTGTACTCTGATTCTTATCTTATTTATGTACATGTGTGGTTTACACACAAATATACTGATTCTAGACAATGGATATTGTAAAATGATGTCTTTGATAATTGTGAACAGCAGTGTTGAGGCCATTCAGTGTGTATGTGTGTATTTATGTGTTTGTCTAATGAATTCTTACATTGCATCTCATTGCTTTAATCTTGAAGTGCTTCACTGACTCATCATTTACTGGTAGGAGGTTAACCCTAAACCCTAAACAACAGTCCAATTAATAAGTTGTTACTTTACCTTATACTGTAGATATTATGCTCATGTTGTTTGTTTTGGTTTTTGGGTTATACACTTTCGCACAAACAATAGTCAGGTGCCCAAATGAACACTGACATGTTTTTCTCGGTCATTCATACTGGACATTAAGACATTCCTTCACAATGCACCTTCCATGCAAAAAAAGTTTCCAAAAAGTTTCCTGGAAGCTAATATGAGGCTTCAACCTTCCAAATTAGTCAAATAAATTCAGTATATTTCAAAGTTACTGTCTTTTAGTGCTGCAGCTGAACAGGAAAACACTGTCTATCAAGACACAAAAAGAGTTTTTTTTAATATATTTTAAAAAGACTGTAACTGTGGAAGATGTCCACTTTATTTGACTAACTTCAAATAAACTTTACCATACATTTGTGCTCAAAACGAGGCCTGTGGATTTTGTCCCGCATCACACACTGTAAGTGCATTTGGAGGAGATCTTCTCAGTATTAACTGGAGGAATGATTACAGCAAGCAAAACCTGTTTCAATGTTGATATGGGCACCTGACTGTTGTTTTAAGACAGACTCGAAAATTATGAACCTAATTATTTAATTAAAGGATAGCTTGTTTTTCAAAACAAGTTGATTTCAACTTGACATTTTTATTCACACACCCTTTGCCACATGTGTACACCGGTTTACAACTTGCAAACTCATTCTCACTCAAAGTTTTGTTTTGTTTTTCCATTTCAAACTAAATTAAAAACCTTAATAATCCCTCAGAGAGGAACTGGTTGTGAAACTCACAGAGGACAGATGACAGATACAGTCAAAATCCAAAACAAATGCATTATCAGCATTCTTCAAAGATGAAATGTAAACAAAGATGCGGTATCTTCAGTCCTATCTCTTGACACCTAAGATAATCACACTTCCATAATCACCACGACTCTCGTGCATCTGGGCCACTAAGAAAACAATCACGTTATCTGTCAATCTTTTAAGTCTATTTTCACACTGTATCTTTGCTTTCTCTATTTCCCCAACAGCTAACCATTCTTCGACTATGTGGGAAAAGATGTGTGGGTTTTAGTGCATTTATAAACAATGCCAGTGGCCCAAATAAGACAGTGACAGAAAATAACTTAATCCTCAAAATAAAGGGATAAGTCCAATACTTTAAGTGGCCTTAAACACTGGAGGGTTTAAGCCACCAGGGCTATGCAGAGGGTTTCTGAGGGTTACCTTCAGTCTCTTCGGCCCTGGAGCCTTCTTACCATAAATCTGCTATTTAAAATGTAACACTCCACTGTACTCCTCTTCTCCCCCCCGCCCCTCCATCTCTCATTACCCATGCTGTCTTAGAGGTTTAATACTTGTCTGTACTTGCTATTCACTCTGAACTATAGCACAGCTCCCGTTTGTTGTCATGTTGTACCACATTAAGGGACACAACCTGGGAAAACCAGTCCAGGAAATGGTTCTCGCTCCAATGGTTGACAGATATACGCTAGTTAAATCTGATTTACGGATGCTGGCATACTCTGACAAGCTTTAGAGAAGATGATGAGTCCTTTTGCAATGCGCTTTGATGAAATGAACAACAAACATATCAAAACTAAGATAATGAGGGAACAGCTTCTGGCCCAGATTTCACAGAATCATATAAAGTACAATTCAAATATAGTATTATGTGCCAATGCATGCCTGTTGAAATGGTTAGTTTCATCTTTAGGCTGCTACGCCACATGCTATCAGTCGTTCAGGGGACAAGCTGTGATATTGGAATGAAACCTCTTTCGTTCCTGCAAGATAAAAAGCCCACACCTCCACCCCCTGCCTTTCCCTCTTTTTTTTCTGTATTGTACTTTTGTAATTGGAGGTGCCATAATGAAATCAATTCAGTGGTGATAACAGATTTCACATCATGTTACCTGTTTCCCTTGGAAGAGGCCGCCACGTGAAGATGTCTAAAAATATTCCTCTTTCATGCATCATCAATATCTTCATTATATGAAGGATGGGCGTCAGGTTGTGTTTACTGTTTTCGTTTAAATGCCACTTGACAGGGTAGCATCTTGCCAATGTCTGTAACACACTGCTTTTTTTTGTCTACTGTGTAATTTCACTTTTGCAGACATGCGAAAAGCAGTTATATACCACACAGTGGTGATAAAGCTTGGAAGAGAATAAAAATGCCCTTGTCACAATCATAACAGAGAAGCAGAGACACACGTTTGCTTTACATTATCATCTTTCTTTTTGTGTTATACTTCAAAATCCCATGTAAACAAGCAACTTGACACTGGAATTGCACACTTTTCAATATACAGTCACAGCAAAATTTGTTTTTTTTGTTGCTGTGGCCTGAAAAGTATGGTTTTTTTGGCAATATCTACTGTAAATCTAAAGTGTCATGTTTCTTTGCTTCTTGTAGCCATGTATTTAAAAGATTCAGGGTAGTGCCACTGATTAATATGGAGGCCTTTGCACCCTTTATGAAAAGTTGTTCTTTAACCATAGAATGCAACTTTAATGTGACAATAGTAGTAAAGTACAAACAGCAGCAGTGAGCAGACATCAGATGAATTAATTTACATGTAATGAGAAAGAAGACACCATATAATTATTCCTACGTATACCATTATTGCATTTATTACCCTGTATGCATCTCACAGCTCACTGATCTCACACAGAAAATATACAGTATATTTGCAGTGGAGCTCTTGTAATACAGTTCATGCTGTAGTTTATAATCTCAACCACAGAGCTGACCGGTAACTGACTTTTATGACAGATGTTTATCCTCTCTGCTTGATTTTATTTCAACCATGAATATGCTAAATATGAATATTTAGCAGGCCAAACTGTTGACTAAGCGTTTTCTGAATGAATCCTGAGTTCTCCCATGTGTGCTGTATGTTACACCACTGCTCTTGTATGCATCCACTAAGGAACTTAACTTACTAACGAATAATTTTACACTTCAGAGAGTGTGCCCACCTCACAGGAACAGCAGAAGATGATCTCTTTTGTTTTAAATGCATCTGAGTGTGACTGTTCATATTTTAGCAGCAATAGGAGTAGGGAAGAAAACGCAATGCTGCATTTTGATGCAAGTCTAGCCTAATTATTTGGAGAGGTTGGGGGGGGGGGGGGGGGGGGGGGGCAATACAATTGATTCTGTTTTTTTTTCTTGTTTTTCGTCTTTAGGCAGTGTACCATTTTCCCTAGATACACACTACAAAGTGAATTCCTACTGTGCTCTGGGACACTCTGGTGAGACACAGGGATATCCACAGGCAAAGGCCTTAAGTCACACTCTGTGATGCTAACCATAGCTCTACTGTACACACCTACTTTAGCCTTGGTCTAATTACTGTCAGCCAGACGATAGGGGTCATTGGTGTCTCCTTGTGTTTACATGTGCTGTAATATATGCATGTTTCAACAGTACACACCAATTTACTATTCACTAACACACTACGCTGTTGCATGTGATGTCAAGTTTAATTTTTAATGGAAGACCATTACTAGCCCATTCTGACATATTTTGAATATGTCTCTCCTCTCCTCTCCTCTCCTCTCCTCTCCTCTCCTCTCCTCTCCTCTCCTCTCCTCTCCTCTCCTCTCCTCTCCTCTCTTCTCCTCTCCTCTCCTCTTCTATCCTCTCTTCTCTTCTCCTCTCCTCTCTCGCCTCCACTGCTCCATCTGTGTCCTCTATATGAAAGGGAATAGTTTAGCAGGCCTGACAAAGGGCGGCACAGAGGAGGCAGAGGTGCTGAGGGAAGCTGAGCACTGCTGGAAGGGATTCCTATCTGTTTGTGTGTGTGAGTGTGTGTGTGCATGTGAGAGAGAGAGAGAGAGAGAGAGAGAGAGAGAGAGAAAGAGAGGGAGTACATTTGTATACATGTGCAAATTTGAATAATTTTGAATGTCAATTTGAATACTACTTATCCCTACCTGTAATGTTTACTGCATATCTGTTGAGAGTCAATGTTGTAGAGAAAATTAAGTACTTGCGACTGTAAAACTAAAAATACAGTCCCCCGTTTCCTAAAAGCATCTCAATGCTAAGGTGATCGTAAAATACATTTTAAGAACCTTAGCTGGGTTTTAGACTGAAAACAGCAATGCATTAAAACAGTACATGGCGCTGGGCTGGTAGGAGTGTGTTGTTTAGGCACCGGTGAGACAATGAAATATTATCCAGGAAGTCCACTTGGAGAAACAAATATATGCATTTGAAGGCTTATCAACAGTTTGTAATACTCACAGACAGCATTTTACAACTCTGGAAAGGTATCAGCAGCAACTATTTTATCTTTCATCTTGATGCTTGTGAAACAAACAACAGAAATATGGCATCCACATTAGAAAATAATTCACAGGAACGTGCACTTGCATGTGTGCGATTGGCCAATGTAGCGCCTTGCCAGATGACGCCATGTCACATAGCAGCAAAAGCTGAACCTGGTTCAACTTTTGCTGCTGAACTGAACTACCACACTGACTGAATGGCCTCCTTCGAGTGAATGTTAAATATGTTAAGTTACTTTAAAGTGTATTCAGCATCATCTTCAGCACCACGGACAGCTGACATTAAGGAGCACTTAACGGTATGCGCGTGCAGTTGTTCTTACGTGCTGCTTTTCTAACGTGTTTTGAAATTTAAGAGCATTCGGAGGAACTTTTAAAGTTCTTAATTTCTGAGATTGAGTTTTTTTAGGAAATGGGGTCCAGGTCATTAGATCTGGTGAGGTAACTGCTGAGGTATACTTACTGTAATGTCAATACAATGCACATGTTGCTTTTTAACCTTTAATAGTATCATTAAAGATCAGCCTGCGTTCAAGTCATGTAGCTATGAATGTAATGTAAGTTGCATTAGTTCAAGGACATTTGACAGTTTGAGGATGACACTCAGACATTGTTGTGTTTAAAAATCTATTTTAAAATATTATGATCAGAAGGGAAAAAAAGTAAAGAAAAAACTCATAACCTCTCATGTATATTGTGCTTGATCCTCCTCTGTCTAAAAACAGACTAGGACTGAGTGGACCTGCTTCCTGTCCCCCATGCCTGTCCAACCGAGCCCGCCTGGCCCTCCGCATGCTGCCGTCCGAGCTGGGCCTTCTGTTGCCGCGGCAACAACAACTGCATAGCTGGCGTGGCTCCGTTCGGCAGCTCGGCCTCATTATGCTGCTGCTGGCTTTGATGTGGTTTGTGAGGCTCTACCTGCATTACTGCAGCCAGTGGCTCTACCTCCAGGCGATAGCAGTTCCTGTCAACAAGTGAGTTTGCTTCCTTTGATATCGCCCTGCACACACACACACACACACACACACACAGACACACACACACACACACACACATACACAAGGGTGGGGGAAGCGTACGGATACACATGCACACACAAAAAGCAGAACTACATAGACACTTTTTGAGCACACACATTGCTGCTAACATGAATCCCTTTACATGGAGGACAGATACATATATAGATTGCTGAAGCATGTGGGTAAATTGCACATGTGCACACACACAAACACACACTCACAAACAGAATTCATTGCACAACAGACATGCATGCAAGCTCAGAAACACACACATGCAAAGCAGGGTTGTGGGAAAATGGGGTGTGGACGGGATATGGAGCAGAGGAGAGAATGGGGATGTGCAGTGTGTATTGGAAACACACACACATACACACACACTGGATAATCATCTGTTTGGAATCCCCCCATTAACATTTTAACAAGACTCTCTCAATATTAACAAACCATTGCTGGGGGAGTTTGTTGATTTCACCACACGGCTCTAAGTCCCAAAAGGCTACATTATTTGGAAGGAATTTATTGTTATTATTTGGTACACAGCATTGAGAATAAACAGCAATAAGATACCACAGAACTGTTAAATCACATCTCATTGGCATATGGTGCTGATTTAATTCATCACAATAAAAAGGGCTGGCTGCAAACATGCATACAAGCAGGTTTTTATTACAATAGCATGGGGGTGCAAACATCACGTTAAATCATGGAAAGTGATAGAGGACAGCAAAAAAAAAAAAAAAAAGGAGAAAAAAATGTGGCTGAATGGAAAAAAAGGATGGACTGAGGGGGCGGATAGGAGGTGAAAAAACAAAAATGCGAAAACAGAGGGGGTCAACGTCGGATGACAACTTCCACATGTCCGAATCTGCTGCTTTCCCTTCGAGCATTTCTCTCTCCATGCTATGGCCAGAGCTGGCGGTGCCCAGTGAGAGAGACCAAGAGTGACATCAGAGTGGCTCATGTGATGACAGGCCTCCCTCCCCATTTGTTTCTATCTCAACCTCTCTTTTTTACTCTTCTCTATCTCTCTCTTCCTCCTCCTTCCTCATAATCCATCCCAGGCAATTAGTGGACAGCAAAGTGTGCACAGAAGCAACAAGGTCTCTTTTACACACTGACACAATCGGACCAGTCAGATGACCAAAATCAATGGTGAAAGACATATTTACATTCTAGGTTTTAAAAATCTAATGTAAGCTGCCAAATAAATGTAGTGCTGTACAAAATGTACAGTACTTCTCTCTGAAATGTAGTAGAAGTATAAAGTTACACAAAATGAAAATACTTCAGTCCCTGAAAGTTGTACATAACTACAGTCCTTGAATAAATGTACTTCCAACATTATTCAAGATCCACATTGCTTGGCGATAGCACTTGCTAAAGATCATTAGAGTACCACTTGCAGTTGTGAAATTTACAATACAATGTGACATTTGAAGACAAAGAAAAAAAATAATATTAAATGAACTGCCACTGTCAATATTTTATATGGAATGATGCAGTCCAAATGCTGTAGGTTTCATCCTATTATATGAAGATTCACTATAAATTAAATATTTCCCTGCCATTCTTAGAATGACACTGAACAATGTAATTTATTGGCAAAATAGAAATAACATTAAACTTGTCTATCTGTGCTGGCCATCCAGTGAGTTAATCTTTTGGAAGTTAGGAGATTTGCTTCAGATAAAACACCAATGGACCTCTTCAGTCAGATTAATGAACAGAATCTGAAAGGCGCTTGACTTTTAGAGCAAATCAGATGGGAATTAATGAGCAAAAACTGCACCGCTCCTCTCTCACCATTGGTTCTACCTCCCCCTGACTGATGGGAAGATTAAGAAACTCATGAGGCTTGCTGTAAATGGAGAGTCTAACTTACAATTGGGTGCTTTGAAAGCTCTCATGTAACAGCGCAGGTGATAATACTGTTATTTGTAGCATGAATGAGTTTGATTTTGATACTTTTTTGATATATTTTACCCTTTTTACATGATTTTTCAGTGAGTTGATATTTCCAGATTGTAATGCCAATAATAGTTTTCTTTAATACATCACATGTTAACAACAAGGCAGCACAGACTAGTGATGCAGCCTATGATAATGTTGATTGTCATCAAACTAATTAAATATGATTGAATCAACCACAAATAATATAATATAGTGTGTGAATTGCTGGGACCAGTTGCCCCTGAGCTGCAGAGCTTCGCAAATTCCTCATAAACACACCACAGACGTATTGACACATGCACATAATACACACACATGCACGTCACTCGCTTCCGTTTCCTCTCCTGCCAGATTCCAGTTCCACGCACACACGGTGGACCTCGTATACCAGAGTTCTTTGCTTCACACCCGGGAGGAGCTGGTGATGGTGGTGGTGGGTCCCCTGACCTTGAACGCAGTAACGTTCCTGCTGGTTCTGATCAGATGGGGCTGTCAACAGATATTTGGCTCACTCCCTTCCTTCACGTCAAAGTTTATCATGGCTCAGGGAGTGTGGACAGTCCTCAACCCCCTGGCAGTCTTTGCAGTGGATGCCGTCCTCGGGGTAAGTCACTTAAAAATAACTTGGACACTTGTGCACTTTAAATAGGAGTTCACTTTATCTTGGCAAAGTGACTTTATATTACAAAAAAAAAAGGGAGGGGGGAGGGGAGGGTGAGAAAGAAAATGTACAAGGTTAGATGGGTGTCTTTTTTGGCAGTGGGATGGATTTTGTCAGTGAGGGAGACCGAAATGATCTGGACTGTTCAGAGTTATGAATCATTTAAGGTAATGTCTAAATCAAAATGTACTATAATGGCATTGTAAAACTGTTATTTCTGACCAAATGCTATAATTCTTTGTACTGATGTTGATGTATTTGGGAGATTTGTAAGATGTGAGAGGTAAACAGTGAACTAAAAAGTATGTGATACCATCATGTGATCTCTTCAATGACAAGAGCTTCCCCATATTGCAAATGTCCACCCTAATACATCCAACAGTTCTCTTGTGCAGATATGTCTGTTTTTTCTTCCAATCTTTGTCTTCTCAGCGTCTTGCCTACAGCCCAGATGCACCAGTGGGTGATGCAGCCAAGCTTTACTGGCACTTCTATCGAGCTGACCAATCAGGTGCAGCGGGGGTGATCATCACTCTCTTTCTCTACGCAGTACTTCTCCTTCTGTCTATCACCATCCTCTCCATATATCTTCTCAGGTGAGACACGTAGGCAACAGTCAGGTGCCACCCAACAAGCTTGGTAAAGTGTGTCAGTAGCAAACATTTTCAACAACCTAAAGCTGCGTCTGAAATTCCACACTAACATGCTATTTAGTACGCTAAAAGAGTATATGAGATTTTTTTAGTATGTCCGAAACCTTAGTATGAAACCAATAGTACGTGACGTGCTTACTATTTCTGGGGAAATATTACAGTATGCAAGCATTGGACACTATGCCATGCATAAATATACCACAGTGCAAGGCAGTAGTGACAACGAGAGAGAGAGAGAAAGATTTTAGCTCTACGTGCACCAGTGACAACAATTTGGCACTTGGCTGAAAACTAAAGACAGGCAGTTACAGGTGTCATAAATCAGAGCAGTGTTTTTTTAGTCCTATAGACTATATATTGTACTCTTGTTTATACCTCAAACATGCTGCAAGGTCAAACATCTGGTAGAACATTATTTTGGAACTGACTTTTATGAGTCACTCCTTTAGAGCAAAAATAAATGCACCCACTTTGGCTCTTAAACTGATGCTATGACAGCAACAAGCTATCATGTCAGTGCATGTCAGTACTAAGAATTTCCATATTATATCACTGATGAAAAACACAGTGATGAGCATGCATCCATGGTCCCACAAACACTCAGTTCTGATTTTCACAAGTGGATCCAGTTCCTTTTGTCATATTGCTCTTTCACCCCTGACTTTGAGCTCTGTGTTTGACCTTCCTGGTGGCTGAGAAGCATAACAACACAGCTCAAGCAGTGAAAGTGGGGAATTACCAATTTTTAATTGACACAGCCTGTAGGGAACATCTGCCAATGAAAAGGAAGACCCTCTCTGAAACACTCTGGCCCTCACCAGCCTACTATACTCAAGCATCCATTCAGAAATAACCAACCACCCCCGCATCCTTGTGCCGGTTCCACCCCATCCACCATTCCTTTCCTTCCTCTGTCCACAGAAAAGCACAAAAAACAACAGAAAATGAAAACAAATGTTGATCTAATCCATTTTGATTTTATAGTCGCATGGAATTACTTATGCAGTTATGCATCAACCTCACACATCTACACACAGGCGCACACTCACACACACATTCAGCTATTAGACACAAAGGCAGGCACCACACAGTTGCCTTTTTGAACATACCATACTCTGCAATTGGTTGGAAAACTGAAAGCGTTTCTAATTCAAAAGTTAGATGTGTTTTGATATAGCGTGAACATGTAACCCTCTTACATTATCCGATTAGGCTGAATGTTTTGCATGGTTGGTATCACTGAATGTTTCATACATATTGAAATGGACTGCGTATATATGGTGGTGAACACAAACACTCTATCATAAAGCATTGTGTTTTCCACTCATGTCTTGCAGATTGAGGTCAGCCATGCTGAAGCATTTACTTGTTAGGTTTGTATTGTGATTTTGCACCTCAGACTGGTTTAAGTTGGTTTAAATTAACTGGTTTTATTTTTTTATTTTTTTTTTAACCAAGCCTTTATGTCCTTTAAAGAGCTGTTAGAAGCTTCTTATAGGGTGAAGATTAACACAAGAACATGAAAAAAACTCTCACAACTTACTTTAAGAAGGCTGGTCCCTAACTGCTGAGTCAAACATTGTCCTTTTTCTCAGTTTTACAAAATTACAGGAGAATAGCACAGCATTGCAATGTGAGGGCAGACTTAAACATACACCGCAGAACTATTGATTCAGAATTTTCAGCGTAAAAGATGACTATTACATTTTTCACATAATAGAAGGACATAATTTTTAGCAGCATGGAAGTAGAAAAGTAGAAGGGTGGGTTATAAATGACTGAATAATGTAACTCAGTATTCATCCAAGGTGTGTTCTCCCACCCTCATATAAGACCAAATTCCATTAACGGCTCAAAATGTAAGAAAACCCTTATTGAATTAATCAGTTTGAGATTGGCGGCCGAGGAGAGGGTGCCATCTAATTTCAGTAAGCGGGGCGCTTATCGGGCTCCAGCTAAATGGACAATATTAAAACAGCAGCCGGGAATAATGACTTCTGCCACTCAACCGCCACACGGGTTTGTATTGAATGTAGGCCACGAGGCTGAAGCAAGTCTGATAATTTTATGGGTTACAGTTTCCTATTGGCTGCAAGGAAGGGGCTCTGACACAGAGCGTGACCTATTTCTAAAAAAATGCCTCAGGCTATATGTATAGATAGAATGGACTGTTATCCTTTTTTAATTACATTTTAGGCAGCCTTTATTCACTGGCTGCAGAAATACACCTCTATCCTCTTTGAAACTTTACAAACATCAGAAACAGTGATGTGACATTGATAGTGGTGTTACATGCAAATCATTACAAGGCTTAAGACTACAAAAAAATACTTAGTTTGCATTCCCTACTCAGTTAATCAGTGCCTACATGTGTTTATCCTTTTGTGTATGTGTGGGCTTCTGTGTGTGGAAGGGTATTCAGTAAGTTAGCATATATATGTATATATATATATACACAGTATGTGCATACAGTATACAGTTTAAACAGGGACTCTGGTTAGGGGGCAGTGAGACTCGTGCCCTTTAGCCCAATTAGTCATTGACCACTTCTCCTTAAAGGAAAACTGCACTGATTGGTTGTTATATTTTATAAAATTCAAGTGTATTGGTATGAGATTGGGAGGTAGGGCAGTGAACCAGTGGTCAAGTCAAGTAAGAAAATGAAAAACAGAAAATTAATCTGCTATTTTGATTATTGAATAATCATTTTAATCATTTTTTAAGCACAAATGGCAAAAATATGTTGGCAAAAATGTGATGGTTTGAGCTTTTCTTTGTCATACATGATGGTAAAAACTGAATATGTTGAGTTTTGGACTGTTGGTTGGACAAAATAAGACATTTGAAGATGTCACCTTTGACTCTGGGAAATTATAGGGGGCTTTTTTCCCCTTATTTATTTACTTTTTTGTAGACAAAATGATTAATTAAAAAGATAATTGGCAGATGAATCGATAATTAAAATAATTATTAGTTGCAGCCCTAATTATATGCAGTATAAAGGCACGTATTTTTGGAATAATATGCATTTAATTCAGTTTTACGTCACAAAAATACCTTTTATCAATATTTCCCTATTTATCCATCATGGTTTTGTTGTCATGAATATTCTATTAAAATATACTCCATACAGTAACAAATATCCTTATGCTGACCCCTATATTGAAGAAAAACTGAGGAAAGCCTTGTCATCCAGGTCATGCCCTAGATATAAGTAACACGTACTTACATTCAAGGCACTTCCAACACCAAGGAAATAAGCCTGTTTTGAAGCACAAAGATGCAAAGATGGTGAAATCCTCCAAGAGAGAGACCGCATAAATGAATGAGAAGCACAATTCAAGTGTAGGATGAAAATGAATGCATGCTATTCCTGTGTGTGAGGTCAAGATTCTACAAACATCCCTCTCCCATGAGCGATAGGGAATGATGCTAAGTTCAAAGCTCCGTACCAGCTTCTTGTATAAATCCCCGTCTCCTTGATGTTGGTTTTATTTGAGAGTTGATTACCCTCTGACAGGCTAGAATCTCTATGGAAGGGCACAAGGTCTGCTGGTTTTGATGGTCAGCCAAAGCATTTGTTTACAGACATGGTGATTCTTTTTAGGGGTTGGCTGCATGCACCCTTGTGTGGCAAAAGAAAAATAACACTTTGGTAATATGCGCTCATCTGGAGCTATGAATCGATATGCCTTCTGCTGTGCCAACGTTTTCTTGTGACTCAGGCCGGGCTCTCCAGACGCATCTGCAACCAGCACGTCCGTTGTATCTGCCATCTTTGAAGCTGAGCATTAACACTGAAGAACATCCCAGGATCTGACTCCCACACATTAACAGATGTACAACCATGCAGACACACAGCCAAACACAGACATCGCTACAGTCAGCTTGTGTTAACAAAGTGCTTCCCACTCACAGGCCATTTTGTTTGATTCCTTTTGCTCTTTTATTGCATTTGTATTGATATATTAGACTTTTATGGAGCATTAGACTGCAAATATGCTTTGTTTAATCAATAGAAGTTTCATGGGTTCTTCCAGAGAGTTGGGATCATTGTTACTTGACCTGTTTTATAAAAGCCAACGCATATGGCAGTAAAAAAAAAGTAGGACATGATGCAGTTTGGCACAGAGGTAAATTTGCGGTTATCATCTTTGACACAAGGCAATGCTTGTTTTCCCGTGATTTGATATTTGACCCCATGTGACCTTTACAGCGTAGAGACAGTGGTTCAGTATGGCGTCACTCCTGCTTCCACTTCCCCCTCCTCACTTCTTTTCTCACACTACACCTTCCAGATTCCACAACGATGGTCGCATGCTGGACGTCTTCCAGAGGCTCACAGCCAAAGAAGGGACGTACTTCCTGCCTCAAGACCTGGAGCTGTCCAATCAGGAGCTGAGCTACATTGTCAAGAAGGCGGAGCAGTGGAGAGGCTTCAATGGGGAGAGGCGCAAGGTAAGCAACTCACCACACTGAGACCTCTTCTCCTGTCCTCTCTAGACGATGCTCTTCTCCTCAAACCCTTTGTGATTAATTGGGCTAATGGGTGTTTTCTTAACGACAGAATGAGCTAAAAGGTCATTGATACTAATCTGTTAGATTGGTCTGTGTAAAGTTGGTTGCCTGTAACCCCAGGAGATTTCAGCCATGGTGCGCCTCTGACGGAAAGTCTGGCTGGGGTGGGATGAGTGTTGATACTGAAAGGAACAATCATGGCAGCCATGATAGTATCACGCTGTCCATCATTACCAGATTAAATTTGGTCACTTTAACGAAGATATTACGTCCGAGTGGATGTATAGAATAGGCTCATTTTATATCATTAAATTTTCTTTAGTTACATTTCAGAAAGCTGAGAATTCATCTCAGAGGTCTTTAGCTTCATTCTAATTAGTACAAGATAATTACCAAAACAGAAACTCGGCTAGCGGGCTGCCTGATTAGTCTGTGGAAACCAATTTCCGAAGATATTTCATTAAAGAAAGACTGCTCAATCAACACACATAGTGGGATGCATGTGCACATGCTATACTGGGCATTATCTTAATGTGAACTGAGCATGGACAACTTGGTGTCAGGGAGTGCAGGATTCCAGTTTGCATAAATGCAGGTCCCCATGAAATTACTATCGCTGGAGTGAGGCTGCCGCACGTTTGACAGCCCAGCGCAGGTCGATGGTGATGGCATAGGGAAGGGCAGTGTATTAGCACCGAGCCTACACCCGATGTAGAATCTTTGCATAGTGATTGAAAATGTGACTTGTTAAGATAAGGGAAATAGAACGCAGCGATCAAACTGCAGCCCCCTTTAATTTATTCTGTAGGATTTGTTAGTGGCACACATCGCTCGGTGTTCTCCATGTTCATTAACTCCCTTGCTCTTTGCTTGCACAAGTTCATATGGCTATGGAGGAGGGAAAAAGTGAAACTACAATATGTTCTGGCTGGCTGGCTGTCAGGAAATGTTGTACCATTTTGTCTTCCAGAGGAGTAAAAACAGGCCTGACCAATCTAAAACATGTTTTGTAAGAGGTTTTGTATTATTGTGAACACAATGTGAACTTCCTCTGTGTAACCTCGTTTTAGCAAACTAGTCTTCACCTTGAAAAGTTTTCCTAATTACAGTGTGAATAGAGTCAATCTGTAGTATGACAAATATGATTTAAAGCAGACAGTTTACAGAAAAGTACTTTTTTGCTTCCAGGTTTGGTTGACAGTGTCTCAACCAATAAATACTGTATGTGATCACATACAATAAATACATTCAGGGTTGTATCTCATTGAATTTGTGTTAATTCTCTCATAACCAAACTAGAATATTGAGACAAATTTAAACTTCTGTTCAAATTTTGTTTTACAAGGTGTTGATCAAGCTTGTTAAGCACCTCACAGAAATCTCGCTTTCTAAGTTCTTTATTGAGAATCAAAACAACTCATAAAATGGACGATGATAAATATTGTTCACATTATTAGTACTTGAGGAGGTCACATTTCTCTTAAAACTGTTTTAAAATGTAATACAACCCGGTCTCACAATCTGCGTACAAATAACATGGCTTTACACTTTCAATTGGTGTGCAGTGCATACGCCAAAGTCCAATTTTTATGTGCAGACATTTTTAACCTTTTCTCATCTCATTTAACGCCGTTGGTTAGGTTTAGGCACAAAAAACATTTTCTTAGTGTTAGGGAAAGATCTTGGTTTGGGTTAAAACAGTAAAATGCAGTAAAAATGTCCTGATGTGACACTAAAAACTCTCCAGCAACATTTTGCCAACAAATTATCTAGCCATCCACCCAACCCGCCTTCTCTTAACAAGCCAAAAATAACCTTATAAAATAAAAGAAAGTTGCGTTATATTGATGTCACTTGGCATACGCACTGCACACAATTAGAAATTGTAAAGTCATGTTATTTGTGCACAGACTGAAGAGACTGGGCTGGTAAAACTTAACTCACAAGGTATGATTATTTGTGTTATGTGTACTTCACTACATCCATAAAGCGTTAAACTACAATTTTCCCCAAGTCCTATTTTTTTTTACATTTGTCTTGTAAGTCTTAATGAAATGCAACCCTGGCTCAGAGAGGTGACTACACCACTGCTAATGGGATGGTGATGAACCTGTTTATTGGGAGAAAATTGAACTTCCCCATGTTTGGAGACTTTGAGAGAAATTACACCCCCAAAGTTTGTGATTAAGAAAAGGCTTCATTTAGCTGCTGATGGCCTCTTGATGTGGTGGCACGGCTAAATCATCCTTGTATTACTACGTATCTCCCTCCACAGCAACAATTACAGCATACTTCATATTGTCCCTAATTTGGCGTTATTAAACTGATAAAATGTTAACACGTTAACACATTTTCCAGCATGATGAAAATTTAGGGTTATTGCATTTTATGATTTTTACATTATTCAAGCGGGCCATTTTTCATCAAAATAAGATGGGCTTTGCCATTATTTCATAATTATTGTAACAATTTCTCCTGTGAAAAGGGTCACTTTCCTAACTCAGCAAAGACATATCCCTATTAGACTAATTTGCCTACATGCAAATTTTTGCCATTTTTCCCTCATTAACTATTTATCATAGACAGGAAAAAAATATATTCATGAAGGCGAGCAAAGGAGCAGCCCGACAGAGCTGAAACTAATATTTTGCAACTCTAATGATTTTTTGCATCCTTAATTAGATAGAATAAGGTTGATATGATTAGGTCAGGATGTAGTGTTTTTCATTAAAAATACATTTCAGAAACTGTATTCCAAATGTGCCCTTGCAATTAAATAATGAATCTGACGCATTCCTTATTACGGACCCAATTAATATCAGAGGCAAGGGCGTAATTTTAATAACAGTGGGCCACGAGGCCTTCATTAGCTGAGTGAGAGAAAGGAGGGATGAGGAGAAGGAAAACAAGGCACTCAGAGGAACAGCAGCAGTCTGATATTGAGCCAATTTTAGAAAGTTATTGAACAGATTGAACAGAACACTCTTAAAAGGATAAAGTATGACATTTTCAACAAATCAGATCTGGGGCAAACAGGAACTGCAAAAACCTCTTGTTTGTTTTACCCTAATTTGATAGCAGTTGTATGTCAGTTGTCAGATACGGCAACTGAAAATCATTTAGTCTTTTGAGGTTAATCAGATACTTAAAGTAGGTTATAACATTACAAAACACACTACTGTAGTAGCAGTTGAGCCTGCGTTGGATCACAAGTAGCAATTGCTACTAGTTGCTTGACTGTGCATCAGACAGGAAACTTTCAACAGACACATGTTAGAAATCTGTCAGCCAGTTTGCACTGTGCTTGACCAGGCAACCCACCCAGGATCTCTTGTAACTGAACTATCATCACTGGGCACATCTCATCACCTGCAGTATCAACTGTAGTGAGCTAGAGGGACAAGCAGACTGCTGCATTATTTTTTACACATGTTTTTACACATTTTTTTTTTACATGTAAGATATATGCAAGAGAACAGGTTGTACAATTCTGCATTAAAGGAGGAAATATGTTTGCAGGGTGCATAGCATCAGAGGTTTTATGACATCCTGTGTGTCATCATGGCTTTACTACTGTTTATGCTAAGCAAAACATAAAAATAGATTACCTTAACACAAGTAAAACAAAATGAGAGATGATTATAATCAATTAGGTAAAAACTAGTTTTCTGGATTTACTGTGCTGTAACTTAGAACTCAGCAAAATCTCTATGACGCTGTATCTCCCTGCAGCACTGAAACAATAAAAAAGAATCCACATTCAATAACCAACCTGCAAATGGCCTATTATTATCAAACTTGTAATTTTCACAAGGCGATCATCAAACATAATCTAATTTTTACTTTCTCACCAATTAACCCCATATTATAAATTCCTCTATGCCATATGATCATTTGAGTTGCTTCCAGGTTTAAATATTACTCTCAGGTTAAGATGACAGCAGTAGAGCTTCCTGGCTAAGCAAAGTGGGGGAATGAGTCGAGGACCTATCTACCTGTGTGCCTTTTAATTTGATCTCAGGAAGGAAGGAAAAAGAATGAGTTTCCGTCAAAGACCATTAGCCTCAAGTGTTGTGGATAAGAGCTGAGAGAGAGGGCGTAAGCTCATTCACCAATTATGGCGTTTTTTTAAAAATTGAAATTCTTTAAGACTTAGCTCACTGTTTTTGTTCCTCACTGCTTTTTACACATGTAGCAGACATCACATCTTGTACATGCTGTTCCACTCTTGCTTCAACCACAACAGAATTTGTTTGGAAAGAATTTTGTTAAATACTTCTAATATATTATGTAGTATAAATGAATAGTGAGTGGTGTTACCATAGTATCACACCTAGTATTTCTAGAAGCTATTTACAATTTCCATAAAAAAAACATAGTATTTTGTAATTAAAGTCCTGTTCTTCTATCCCTCTTTATGGTGAAGTGTGGTTGACCTGATTGCTCTGAATCCAAATGTTGTCATCATGAAATTATATATTTGCTGTCAAATTAGTATATTGATGGAATTCCTTTCTGCTAAAAAATGGATAACAACAATGCTGAGTGAATGTATATGATGTTTAGTTTGTCAGTTATTATAAAGATTTTTTTAGGCTTTCCACGTAGTTGCATGTTGTTTGAATCATTGTCTTTGTGTTGTGTAGTTATCTGAGCTGTTATGTTATTTGTGTTATTTTATGTAACCGTTTGATGATGTTCTTTCAATAAAAAATGTAGATTTTAGAGTACCCGAGAATAAATTGAATTTGAAATCCAGAATTTGAAGCTTTGCAATTGGCTAATCGGACCCGCCACCCGAAAGTATTTTCCTCATCGTCACCGTGTTAAGGTTTTCTTTTCATGATATCTTTAACATTTTTGTTTGTTTGTTTTTTTGTTTTCACAGACAGAAACTTGACAGTCATGTGACATGGACGCAGACCAATAGAAAGAATAGGCTAAAAAAATGTAGGCACCTCACAATTTTAGAGCTGTTATTGCGAAACTAATATGTTTTGCACTGTGGACCAACGTAGCTATTACATATTTTGAAGTGAGACTGGGTTGGCTTATGTGACCATTTTTGCGATGGTTTAGCACAAAGGCTAAGAAAACCTGTAAAATAAGCTAATGAAAAGTTTATAAGACACTGTAGTCAACGCTGTAGATGAGTCAACAAGAACAAGAATCTTCACATTCCCTGAGCTTTTAATGCTATCATGCTCTGAGCTACTGAGTGTGCTAGCATGCTCCACATCATACTAGTGGTTCAGTAATGAGCACCATTAATTATGTAAAGGCAGTGATGCAGATGGACCTAATTAATTGTCTCCCGTCACCCCCCTGATTACTGTACCTGGAAGGGAGGTGTTAATTTCTGTAATACTTAAGCAGGTACGCAAACTGTTTTGTCAGAGCCATCGCTATGACAATGACATAGTAGAGCACCAGCTTACCTGCTGCAAAGCTCTTTTGCTGTTAATTCACCAAAAGGAAAGTTTCCCAGTGGTGGTGGTGACATTGTGATAATTGAAGGAGAGAGGGACAGATTAAAAGAAGCAGAGAAGGAGGGAGAGAGGAGAGAGGGAGTCTGTGCCGTGGCCCTGGAGATGTTTTCGCAACCTGATTGCATCAACATTTGCGTTCCTTCGTGCCGTTTGTCTCCGTATGTCTAGGTAATGGGTTACCAGCGGGCAAGTTTGGGAACACCCAAGGTGCTTTGCAACAGCAGCGTGGTTGGTGGGGAGTAAACCTGTTGAGAGTCAAACAGCGCAGATTGGAGTGGTAATGATAACCAGAGTCTGTGAGGCTGGCTGTTAATCATATAAGATGTGTTTTCCATGTTAATCTACAGCAGTGACATCATGGTACCACCTGACCAGAGGTGAGTCAGGGTCATCCAGGGTCATCATTTTTCCCACTAATTATCTAAACATAAAAAAGGAACATTTGTAGTTTTAATCCCATTGCAAAAGTTAATTTAGAAATATTCTATAGACAAAATAATATAATGTAGATACATTTGGGTGCAAAACATGCCACCAAGATTACAATAATTTCATACATATCACAGTGAATGGGGAATTTTGATATTACAAAATCTACATGGTCTCTAAACTCTCTCCAATAAAGCATTTCAGTTTATTTACAACACAACAATGCACATTATTCTCATAACACAGCACTTCACCTAGTTCATTCATCAGTCTTGCTGTGCAAATAGTACAGTAAAGAGAGTAGGAGGCCACCTGAGATGCAAATCTTAACTGAAGTAAAGGAAGAAGAGGCTTTGGGAAGGAAGACAGACAGAGGGAGCAGTGGGCTGTGACAGGACACACAGGAACCGCTGTCACATAACAATAGAACCCTCAGCTCCTGAACAGGAACCCATAACAGCAACACAGGAACACCAGGAGAGGAGAGGACAAGCTGAGTGCTTCAGTGGAATAGGAGAGGTTGTCTAGAGTCAGAGGGCAACTTATGGTCTATGGTGTCTTTGTGTGTGTGCGTGCGTGTATGTGTGTAAGCATTGGGGTCACAGAGATCTCCCAACCCCCCACTAGCCTCTACCAAAGAGCAATGTGGTCAGTGTGTATGTATGTGTTTATTCATGTTTGTGCATTTGTCTATACCGTCATCCACATTTTCATGTGTGAGTACATGCATGCATAGCTTTTTTTGCGTACCTGCATGTGCGTGTCACATTAGAGTGGCTTCTTCAATTACAGCGGATGGGTTTTTTTTCTTTTTTTTTTTTTTTTTAGTGGACAGCGCTGAGGGCCCCAATGGCCTGAGGCAATAGCAAGCAGGCAGGCAAGGACAGGAGCGACGTAGCAGCAAGCACAGCATCCACAGTCAGAGCATTAGGGAGCTCAATATGAGATATGACTGCAAAGGCTACATGCCTGTGTTCCTGAAAAGGTCATAGACTTTGCTGGGCAGTAATGTGTGAAAGCAGTGCACGGTGGTTAAAAAAAAAAAAAAAAAAAAAAAAAGAAAGAAAGAAGAAAAAAACAGATAAAGCCCAAACACATGGACACTCTCACCTCTTTCCTAGTTCACACATATACAATTGTATAGACACAAATACAAAGCACATTAAGGCAAACTGACCTGTCCCATTGAATGTAATGGTAATGTGCATGAAAAGAAAAAAAACAAAATAAGTACTGTACAATAAATGTTGTCTCTTAGGGGACCACAGCCAAATGCTAACATATCTACAATGTATATAATACCTTCTTACTATTGAGAAATCCCAAAATAACAGACAGAGAGAGAGGTTTTGGAAACAATAAGGACTTTTCACACACAGACTTTATTAAATTGTATTATACATTCTCAGCCACTGAAGTGTATGAGAATCCACTTTCATTTAGTGAACACATGACATTTTTTAAAGAACTATTTGCTAAAGAGCAGTAGCACATCCCAGAGCTTTTTGTGCCCACTATATCTGGTATGTTATTCAGTGTCTCAGTGAAGCAGATGTGTGCAGTGACATCATACACCCTCATCATATTCTATCTTCTATTGTGTTGGGATCTGTCTCCAGGTCTATATATCGAAATCTGGCTTTAATGGGCTACTCTTAGTTAGACTGTCCTACCTCCATTTTCAGTATGTTTGGTATGTATTGCTCTCTATGATGCACGTGCCTCTTCCTTAACCTTTGTTTGGCACCTGCTGGTACTGCAGGAGCAAGAGGCAATACCCATACAGGCCCTAGCATTCTCAGGAGATCTGGGCATGTGAGGGCATGGACATAGGCGTTGCTTTTACCAGTGTCTCACAGGGTCAACAAGCACAGGTAATTTCAGTTGCTTAAGAAGCAAAGGTTGCTATGGTAACTGGCTAAGTGAAAAAAACAACCACTATGACTGCACTCTTATTTTTTATAAAGTCACAATCAATGCCAAAACTTCATTGTGGTTCACTCCTCTTGGGTAGCAACCCATCCATATGTCTCATAGGTTGTACCTTGGATGTATAGTGTCACAGTATGAGGCGCACAGTTTGTCCCCTAAACCCTGAGGGCCTTGTAAGCAATGATTATGCATCATGAAAATTATGTTTGAAAAAGTAAGGGTCATGTTTTAAAGGGTCCTCTGCTGGCTCCTGTTAAATGTTTTGCAGCCATAAATACCTTACAAGTGGTTTCTAGACATCTGCATCGAAATGGAGCAGAGAGGTCATCTGTCAAGTGGCCAAGTGATACGGTGTCACAGAATGTTATGTCAGAGGATGGCAAGTGCCAAAAGAGTCTTAAAAATTCATTTCCCCCCTGGCATCAGATTGTTTTTAAAATATGATCATTTTATGGCTTATTTTGTTTTTGTTAAGTTTTACTGATTCATTTTAAATATAATACGTTTTGTGATAATAGATTTAAAGGATGTTAAAGATCAACATACTTAATTTTATTTGACGTGTTTCTTATATACATAAACAGGTGTGGGGTCATTTTATAATAAAGGTTTTATATTCTGGCCAATACATTTATTCTAGTTCTATGGACACAGGTGGAGCCATAAAGCTTCCCAATATTTTTGTTTAAATTTCACAAAGTGATGCACATTTCTCACAAACACAGCTCCAGCAGTAGATAGAGAGAGAAAAGGAGAAAGTGTTCCAGTATGAACTCGTCGGTGTGAACAGTTTAATTACAGGGAGTGTCAGCCCCATTGCTTAATGTGTCCCTCACAATTAATCCAGGGAGAGGATGTCATTATCTACCAAAGACTGGGCCTGGGCAGGCTTTTCTGTCAGAGGGAAAAGAAGGAGGGAATGAGAGAGTGCAAAAGACAAAGCGAGTCAAAACAAGGAAGTGCCTTTGGTTAGCAGCCTACAGTATGGTCGACCTCCGTGTCACACAAAAGGATCAAGCTAAGATGCTTGGAGATTGTTTCAAAACATAGTGTTCTTTGAATATTTCGGACACTTGCCTCTTGTGACTGAATCAGTGAGGAAGGGCTTTTCCCTTTAATTTCTTCATAATATGAAGCATCGCCCGTCAGCTGTCAAAACATGTCCAGCTGGAAAAGGTTAAATTGACGCCAAGTTTTCACCACTTTGGGATGCTTTTTTTGTCCTTCCCTTCTCCTCCTCCTCCACCTCCCCTCCTTTCTCCTCCATCAGGCCAAATCCTGAGGAGTCCTGGCCTGTTCCCTTGCCATCCCATAATGTGAAACAGAAGGCAACAAATTGGACTGTTGAAGAGAGAGAAAAGACTTTTGCAGGAGCTCTGCACATGCACGGAACAAAAATTAAGAGTACTCATTTTACGCCAGTTCCAGAAGTTTTGCAACCACTACTTGGCTCAGATCTGTGTTACGGGTGTAAAGAGCGGTTCAACCAAAACGTTTAATTTATAATGTTACATATGTTGACCAGTTAGATGTGATTACTGTGGAAACATAAGTTAATTATGTCAGCTGAAGTCACTTACTATGTATGCAGACGCACTTTACGTACACACAGTGGTATTACTGTATGTAATGCACGCATATAAACATGCACATACAGCCTCTGACTCCACAGAGGTTTTACAGCTTGAACTTGACAGATCTGATTCTTTGTGACTGTCCGTCGTTAGTCACTTCTTTTCCCTTCTCTCCTTTCCTTTCCTTTAAAGATTTTGACCTTGGCCGCTTCTTGCGGCCCGGAGGGGATGAGGAAGGTCTGGTGATTGTGACAGGTGTCGCGTCTTAACAGCCCCACATGACATCCCGAGGAGAGATAGACATTTGGATTTTTTTTTTTTCATAAGGGTTTCACTCATAACCTTAAAGAGACAGAGTGGTGTGTGTGTGCATGCATATGTGCGCTATGTGTGTATGTGTGTGTGCGTGTGTGTGTGTGTGTGTGTATGTAACGCATGTGTGAGTCTTACCACTGATTCCCAGCTCTCATTTCAGTTATTGGCTTGGATACTTATCACCTCCAGCCTCCGAGGCCTGATTAGGTTGAAGCTACTCCAAAGTCAAATTTTGGATATCAAAGGCAATACTCAGCTTTGGCATCTGTCTGCAGCATCTTAATACAAAGCTGGTCTCCTGGAATTTTGAGAATTGAGCATGATGTCTTAAAATATGTGTCCCGTGCTCTTAAAGTGAGAGAAATATGTTTTTGCACTACAAAAGGATTACCTGAAGAAGGCATGTCTGCAAACACTGAATTATTTTGGCGGAAAATATTGGTGGTTTGATCTGTGTAGCTTTTGATAATACTAAATAGTAAGAGTTTGTATATGGAGGCTATAGAGGGGCTTATGTTTAATGCCAATTGATGCATGTGCTTTAATTATTTTTGGCCTTTTTTCTAATCTATTTAAGAATATTTTACTCATATGAATATGAGTCAGTTGGCAATGTTTGCATCAGTCTTACTCCATGCGTTGTATTTTATTTTCAGGTTTCACATTACATATCTGCATGTTTGCATGACCCCTGTACTGTATGTGTTATCTTGAAGAAACTCAAAGAAACTTGGTTAAAATGAAACTGTCAGTCATTTGTGAGCAGAGTATTAGAAACATTAAAATGTGGGACAGACTCATTTTTCTTAAATAAAGTCTCAGGTGAACTTCAATGTGCTCCACAACAAAACTGCAAAAGTGATCTCCTTAGGGCCCAGGGTGAGTCAGACATGGTGTGGAAGTAAAAGATGGGCTGCTATCTGAGTTGTTTACTGTAGGCTCAGAGTAGGCTTTATTTTCTGCAAAGGAGATTAGTAACAGTAAATTATGCATATCTTATTTTCTGGATTATCTCAGGCACTCAGAGATACTATCTCTCTGGATAATCTCTTTTAAAGTCGTTCAGTTTATTCTGACTGTAAATATAGTCATTGTTGCTTGTTTATCTTTTCTCGAAGTCCAATTTGGTCTGTGCTACTTTTGGATGGAGTGTATGATTGCACTATGATTATTCAAGTTGAAATATTTATAGACAGTGATCTTTGCTTTATAGGCACAGTAATGAGAGAAGGGTGGATGAAAGCTACTGTAGCTTGCAAGCCATTTTGTCACTCTGTGTGTACGTGTATGTGCATATGTGTGTGTCCCTGCATGCAAATATGAATGGGTGGCCTGTCTTGTCCAGTGGTGCGTTTAACCAGACACAGACCTTTGCTTCAGCCAAATCAGGCCCAACGCAGACAGTGTGCATCCATGCCATTTTCAAGCTGCTCCAATTATATCTGCCGACCGTCCACATATTGGCCAAATTTACAATAATAGCATATCTATTTCCATTCTAATGGCTGACATTGCTTGGCTTATCCATGCATGTATGTCGGTGGTCTTTTATGCTTTGTGGTTAAGCCTGTTCCCAGTCATGTGCAATGTGCTGTAGCCTTTCTTGGCCTTGTATGTGTGTGTGTGTGTGTGTGTGTGTGTGTGTGTGTGTGTGTGTGTGGGTGTGTGTGTGTGTGTGGCAAATAACCCAGTGTGTGCTTATGTTTCTGTGTGTATATGTGCATTCATTAATATCTTTGTGAATGAGCATTTGTGCAGAGTGACCCTTGACGTATAAAGCTTGTGCATCTGTACTACAGTGTACAGTATGTGCCTATTATTTCAAATGGTGTGTGAGTGTGTGAACCCAGTGTGCATTTGTATTGGTTCGTGTGTCCATGAACCCATGTTGGCACATGTGTTTGTGTGCCTACATACAGTCTGTGTCTGTGAATGTGGTATGAACCCAGTGCTCAGCAAACAGGCCTTGAACCCGGGCCAGCTCTGACAGACAGGGTGGTGATGGTGGTGGAGTGGAGGGATTGACCCTCTATAGCTTAGAGAGCCTCTGCACAGTACACACTCCTCTCACCCCTCCTCCCCTCCTGCCCATCTCCCCACAGCCCTCCCCTCCCTCCCTCCCCCCACTCCCTGCTGCCTAGCCCCAAGCGCCCGCAGGCGTTGGAGATGCACGCATGCGTTGCTTCACTGTGTGAGGCTTTGTTTGTGAGCAAGGATGTGTGTGTGTGTGTGTGTGTGTGTGTGTGTGTGTGTGTGTGTGTGTGTGTTAGCATGTAGATGAGTGTTACTGTTTCTGTGTGTGCGTGGATGAGGATCTGTGGACAAAAGAAGCAACCCTGTCTACCTCTTCTCTCACTAGGCAATAATCATTGATGCTCCTTTCTGCCTTATCAGTGCTTGCGTGCCCACTGTATCTTCATGTTGTGACTGCCCTTTGTTTTGAAATGCACAAAAAAATCTGTGTCTAATGTGGCTCCATAATGAAAACAAAAGATAGAAAAGATATTGTTATTGGAAATCATTGTTTAGTGGTCTGATTTAAGATACAGTAGCTTTCATACAGTGGTTGATAAAGTTGTCATTAGCAAATAAGCAAATTCTATAGGGCCTACAATTCAGAATGCTGATATACTCTCATCACTGCATATTTGGCTTTCTGTTGTCCAGATATTATATTTGCTTGATACAAAAGGAAACGATCCTTTCCCTCAAAATCTAGAGTTTTGCGTTAATGAAAAGCATCATGGACACCATTAGGCCTCATCCATTGTCATGACCAGTTGACCAGCTAGCTCTTATAGGGCTGTGCATGTACTTGGTTATGAGCTACCATAGCTTGGCCACAAGCTATGAAAGATGGTCAGAAGTCACATAGGTTTGATCGCATACATAGAAAGAGAACCAATAATGAACACATTTGTCAAGATTCTGGCAAACGTCTCTGCATTATTTAAATAAATTCAAAGAAATTAAGTGTGTCCTCTTTGGTTATTAAATCACAATGACAATATGGTGCCGGGGAATGCAACATATCTAAAAACTGCATTTGCACAGTGTGATACCTTGTGTAGCACCGGACTTCAGGGCACTCCTACCCTTCCATAATAAATCTTGGAATCCCTGTGTGGTATCAAACTAGCATAGTGGTGGAGTATCCCATCAATACAATCTACAACTACTCAATTACTTATCCCAACTAATTCCAAATGTTCCTGACAAACTACACCAATGCTTCTGTGCAATATTTCCAGCCAACATGACTCAGATCTGGTTCATCTTTAGCATCAAATTTTAATTAGAGAATGTTGGCTAACAAACAGGAGACTTGGCACCTTATAAAACATTCCGAAGTACTTAATGCACTCAAAACATTCATTTTACATTGGAAGCTCTACATGTGATCCAGACGTATTATAACATGCTGGTGCCAGGCCATAAAAGCCAGCCCATAAACATTTTCCTTGATATCCACTTACAAGCTTAGCCCCAATTTAAGCACATCCACATCTAGCCAGTCCCAGCCATACCTTACTCTGAATCTAGCCTTCAACAGGTATCAGTCTTCTTCACCATCCTCATCCCTCTCCCCACTGTAGCTTTAAATCTCTCCTAAGCCACAGCACCTCATCCAGCTCCATTCCTACTCCTGCCTCTTTCCCCTACAGTGCCAGAACCAGCCAGAGCCCCATTCAACGCACCAGGTCCAGCACCAGCACCATCCTTAGCTCCCTCCCATTTCCAAACCCACATCCCTCACTCCAGAGAGCTCAAATCTCTTCCTTAGTCTCCGTCCCAAATGTAGTCCCAGCCACAGCCGGGGCTTCCATGTGCGACTGACACATAAATAACCAAGCCTGTCCGCCACCCAGGCAAATTCAAATGCACCTGTCAAAGTGATGAAGCACCCGCCCGCAGGGAAGCATTGTTTACATTTTCACTCCACTCTTCGCAAAAGTGAGATTCTAATTATTTTCCCACTGTAAATTAAAGCCAAGTGGGACAGAACTACAAACCAAAAGGATCATGGCAGTGACAGGAGAAAACCCTAGCCCTCCTATGTATGAATTTGCGTGAAGGGTGGGAAAAGGCTGAGGAAAGCGTGTGGGTGGTAGACAGATGGAAGGTCAGCAGCTTTTGTCTTTAGAGGGGGAGATGGAGAGAGAGACCGAGATGGGAGAAATGAGAGGCAGAGTGTAGCAAGTCTACTTCTGTTGTGCTCATTACAGACAGGGTCTAGAGAACTTCAACCAACTGGAATACATTATGCCCTCACATTTCATACATAATAATGTGCCAAAAATGTGCTGCATTATTTTTCATACCAATGGACACAGAGAGCGAAAAAAAAAAAGACAGAGAGAGTGGGATAGAGAGACAGAGAGAGAGAGAGGGAAGGCAAAGATTTAATTAGTTCATGGGAACATGCAAATAGAAGGTAAAATTAGACTGAGAAAGGGAGACCTGGGGAAGAGAGAGTGCATGAATGGTAATGATGGCTATCTAGTTTGGATCAATCATTAAGGGATCAGGGGGACTGACAGGCCGGTTTGTGCCCACGCCTTAGGCTCCTGTCCTGGACAGTCGCCAGCCCGGCTCAACCTGCCAGCCCATGGAGACTTTTCTTCTCCCTCCAGTTCAGTCACACATACATGTACATAGGTACTGATGCATCATACAGTATAAGTGCAAGCAAATGTGTTCCAATTTTAGCTAATGTGGACACACATACAGTATAAATTCACACTTTTGCCAATGAAAGCTTAATATTTAATACCTACAGTATGGATAACTCACTCTAGGGCCTTGTTAGTTTGTGTTTATTAATCGGTGATGCATCCCAGCCTATGGCAGTGTTTTCAAAATGGTGGATTTAAGGAAACATTAGTAGACGGTGGGTGACTTCAGATTTGCTCCCTAGGCCTCTGATTAGCTCCCATTTTGACGCTGTGTTTTGATTATGAGTGGAAAATTGCTTAGTTTTTTGCAAGGTCGTGGGGTCGAGTTTGGGAACTGTTTTGGTTGTCAGCAGGGACACGCCTTTTTTAATAATGGTCAACTCCAGACACTGTGTTTATATCCCACATGTCACAAAATGGAGGAAAATGTCAGCCAATGATATTTGTGACAGTCAAGGAAGTGTGAGACAAATATATAAAATATACTGTATGTCTCACAGACAACTATTACTAGATCAGTATGTCACCCAGTGGAAAATTACTATTTAATTCCCAGAAACTGTCTGCCCTCTTTTTAGCTGTTGGATGCAAGTTTAAATCCTAATTTAGGTATGAATATGGGTCACTTTTTAAATATAACACAATATAATATCCTTTTTAGAATGTAGTGCATTTATCCTTTTATCTCTGAGGCAGTGATGCCTTTTTTTGGCCTCAAACAAAACAGATATCAGTGACAAGGATTCCAAATCCATCTCTTGACAGACCTTATAGTTGCGCACACTTGAATAAAAATGATTGACACGTCAGTCAAATTTTATTACAAGTCACAGTAAATTTTTTAAAAAAGAAAACCTTTCCACAGGCGCCTGTATTTAAGCACTGATTGCTTTTATTGTGCTTTCATATGTGGTATGGTATGATTCGGTAAGTGTGAAATTGCATCTTCACCCAGAAAGACAGACTATATTTGTGAACCGTGGAGCCATGTCTGCAGCTGTGCCATCCCCACTTCCTGTGCCCCTGTCCCCTCCCTCCCATTCTCTGTGTACATTTGCGGTAATGTCTACAAATCCTGAAATTTATGTCCCTGCTGGAAAACATGGTTTGCCGTTTATAGTCCTCCACTAAAAGAAATAAGGCCCGTCTCTCCTGATGCAAGTCAAGGGACTGATGCAGACTCTATCAGATTTCTAAATACAGACCTCAACAATAAATCCCGGCTTGATTGGGTTTGAATTGGGTTAGCTCACTTGAATGCTATCTGCTTAACCCACAGCTGGCCTGTCTGCTCCATGCAGGCATTGAACCTAAATCAGTCACTTAGTGCTATCAAATGGAACAATGGTGGAGTGGAGAGAGCACTCAAGCTAGGGCTAGAAGCCAGGCTAGCGCCATAACGCAACACAACAGACCAGAACAGAGTAGTGCAGAGCAGACAGGCCCTCTAATGCTCTTTCCTTTTTGTGTCTCAGCAATGATGCATCCTGAGAGCCATGGTGCATTGCATGAAATGGCATCACCCAAACCGAACACACAAACACCTTTTCAGGCTTTTGTCTAGTCTTGTCAAGTGGATTTCATGTGCTAATTAGCGTAGGATGGTGGCATGGCTAACATCAAAAAAATCTATTTTCATGCAAGCCAAAATACATACACATGCACACCACACAAGGGAATTTAAGCAGGTGCGTTTAACCAAAGTGACTTAGAGCATGGAGGCTGTATCCATGGTGTTTCTATCACCACTGTACAGCTTGGTTTATAAATCCTGGACTGGGACCTCAACGGGGTCACACCCCCATTTGCCCGGTGGAGTGGAAAAGGATGTTTTCTTATTGCCAGATTCGTGACTTTAAATGTTTGTAATTTCTTACTGTATCGTGAACAAGGTGAGAGTCACTACATAGGAGGAGATCTAGGATTTTCTGCACACTCCCAGTTGTGTTTCCTCAAAAAAAAAGAGAAAAAAAAAAAAAACACCAAACCAACATACACACACTATCCAAACACACTGATTGCTGCCTTGCAGAGGTGCTGATTACTTAAGAAATTCAGGTAATCACTTTCCCCCAGTGTGGGCCGAGGCCAAGCTGGAGGCAAGGCACAGTTGAGGCGATTTCATAATGAGCGGCGTCCCCACCTCCCCCTTACACACATGCACACACACACACACACACAAACATACCTTCCTCCAATATTCCTGGCAAGTCCTCTTTCTCTTTGCACTTGTGACTCTGACATTTTGACAATGAGTTCCTTTCTTCTCATAGAGCTGTCTGCTTTGCAGTTTATGCAATGTCTCTAATTACAAGAGGGGTAATGGCTCCCACTGTTTTCTCTGTGAAGTGCCTAGAGTTGTGTTTGGCTAACCGTTTATAAGTGTGGGGTGACATCGATACACCACCAAATTAAACCTCTCCTTCAGCTTGACCCTGCCACTCATGGCCTGCTGAATGAGTTTGCCTTTTTCCTTTTTCTGTATTTTTAGACGAATCATAATTACGCAGCCAATTAGGGGGTCACCTTGAGTTTCACAAACTACTTGAAAAACTTCCTCCTCTTGGTGACTCTGACTCTGTGTGTGCGTGTGTGTGTGTGTGTGTGTGTGTGTGTGTGTGTGTTTATACAGTCATGTTGTGGGGATTCACTTCCCTTATGCGGACAAAAAGCAAGTCCCTTTAATGTAAATCATTAATTTTAGGGTGAAGACTTGGTTTAAAGTTTAAGGTGCATTTATGGTTATATTAAGGTTAGGATAAGGTTTCAGGTTAGGCAAATAGTGGTTATGGTTAGGGTTAGAATAAGTCTCCAAAAAATGAATGTAAGTCAATGTAATGTCCTCTGAAGTGATGGAAACACGACTGTGTGTGTGTGTGTGTGTGTGTGTGTGTGTGTGTGGCTTTATGTGTGTGTGTATGAGGATTTCACAAGTCTGAGACTGTGATGTCAGAATTGAAGGAATTACGGCCTATATGGCCCCCTATAATACATACATGTACACATATAAACACACACACACACATACACACGCTTGAAAGATCTCTTACATAGGCAGTAGTGACTGACAGTGAACTAAACCCACACACACAGATGAAAGTAAAGTTAAAGTTTTTAGATGTGTGATATGCTTGCATAGGTGTGTGATGTCAAGTGGAGGCCTTGTGACTAATTGGCCTATGCTTTGCAGACTGGAATATGAATTTGAGACCTATTTAGGACAAAAGAGTTCCATTCACATTATATCTACTTTATGTATGTTTGGTATTAATGACTTTCGCTTTTAGTTAATATGATGTATAAGATCTACTGCAATGCATGTTCAGTAGACATTCAAACCTTCACCAGCAGACACTATGAGAGAGGGAGAGAGCTTCCATGATCTTCACACATGGATGACTTCGAGTTACATGACCTATATAACATGTTACACGCTCCGCTTGCTCCCCGTGTCTCACCCTAATAGAGAAGGGCAGTGCATTACAGGTGTGTTATCCCCCAACACACACATGCACACACACAGAAAGAGTCCTAAATAAGCCTGCCACCAGAATTACACATATGTATGCATGATCACAAACACAACCTGTCTCTTTACCTGCCACGGATCAGGCCCCATAGGACTCATGCACTATTAGGAATTAGCGCGCTGATGTACTATACGCCACTGGTGCTTATTTGGTGGCTGCAGTTGTATGTAATTAAAATGAACAGCACAGCGGTTTAGATGGGAGGGTTTAGAACATAGTATCTGGCTTTTTAATAATGCGTTGTCTTCATGAAATAGGCACTTATTTTCATGTCATTTGAGAAATTCTCCCACATGTATAGTATATGGTCACACACTTAACAAAAACATACAGTGTGTTGAAGGCTGCAAAGTATTTTCACGTGAATGCGTTGCAAGTTTGATGGAGACATTTTTTGTGCTTAAGAGGACAGACCTTTTTGAAAACTTCCCTCTTTTATCAAATTTACATTAGTTTGCTTTCTGTGTGTCTTCTGGGTTTAATTTCACTACAACACAAACTAACTTTTAAATGCAGACCATTTTCACTTCAGACATTATCTCCCTTCATGTGTGTGCTTGTTTAGGTGGCAGTCTACGACCATATCTGGACCGCAGAGGACCCCTTGGTGGGCTCTGCAGCCCCCATTCATGACTCGCATAGGGAGGGTTACCCCTTACCAGAGGGCGACACCAGCATCCATGTGGCAGTCTACACCCTGTACCTGAGCGGTCTCAAACAAAGATACAGGCACTTCCTCCGACAACCAGATGGGGCTATCATCGAGGTGGGATATCAATGTCCATACATGGCCACAACATACTTGAAATAAAAACCTTGATTATACATAATGATCAAGGTTTTTATTTCTGTTTTTCTGCTGAAAATGTGAGAAACATGAGTTTTATTTGACTATATTCCTGATCAATCTACTCTAATCTGCTCAATCTATGATATTAGTGGTGGGATTGAGTGCAATAGCCTTTGCAGAATTAAAGGGACTTGTACAGTCAGTCCACTGCATTAAGCACCTCACTACAGAGAGCACATACCTCTGTCAAGGTTACACAGTCCTCTAAATCTGTTATTTTAATACCAGAAAAAAAACGGCTTTCATTTGTATCTGGATCTGTATTAAAATATATAGATTTTTGGAAATAACCTAATTATTATGAGCATGAATTGTACAAAATGTCAAGTGACATTTTTTTTAGAGTATTCTATATATCATGTAATAAATCAGGTGAAGTTTACATGGTTAGTTAAATTTGAGAGTATTTTTCTGTCTTATCTTTTTTCCCCCACATTTTCTCTCTCTTTTTTTGTCTTCCTTCCACAGAAGTTTGCATCTTAAAATAGAGAGAAATTCAGAGAAAAGAACAATGGGAGGGGAGAAGAAGAGGGTGGAGAGATGCGTTGGAGGTTCACAAAACACTCCCCTCTTTCCCCTCTCTCTCCTCCCTCTCTGGCGAGAGAGGAGAGAGATAGATGCAGTAATGCAGTAACTAGATGCTAGTTCCTCATTCAGTACAATAAAAAGACAACAGTACAGCTCTGTGGTGTGAAAGGGTGAATAACCGTGACTGATTTTTATGTTTTCCTTGGGCAAAACCAGATTTGAAATTATGACCTCTTTTCAAACAAAAATGACAGGATTTGCCTTGAGACACAAATCAAGACTTAGTTCATCATGTCAGTGTAACTAGTGCTCGCCAAATATTAGTCAACAAAACTCTCTTCTTTTCTTGGTCTCTTCTGCCTCCATAGTGACAATAATTTATAGTTTGTATGTTGTGATATAAACTCGAGCACCTCATCCTGTTTAACACTACATTCTGACTTATGATGAAATGTCATTTACTGAAACAACAAAGCACCATTCTACTTCACTTTACTGTGTGCTGTAATTAGTCAGTAACTTAAACAAAGCTCCTCATGTCTACCAACTTCCAACAAGACTGGCAGGTCAGAAACAGACTGATTCACAGATTGCTGCCTAATTAAAAGTAGTGCTTTGTGACTCCTGCAGTAGCAAGAATTCATTCCTTTCCTCAATCATTCTGTCAGTCCCCCAAGAGCAACCTGGATCATCCCAACAAAATTAATATTTTGAAGTTTGAATGTCAGAGGAGTGAGGAAGGAGGGGGGTTATATGTGCTGCAATTAGCTCTGAGGCTCTGTTGCGTTCTAATGGTTCTCCGTCATAACTTGAGTGATGGTGAGCTTATGTGAGTAAACACACAGCATGGTATATTTATTACTGGTGTCGCACAGTCTGTGTGTGTGTATGTGTGTGTGTGTGTAGCCTCTAGACCTGTGCATAGCAGATGAGACATCTGGGGGGGAGTTGTTTATAGTCAAACTGAGCACACACACATTGACACAGACACATATACAGATTCTCAATTCCTGCACAAAAAACATGCACAAATGCAGATGCTGACATATATAAATACTACACCTACAACCACAACACACATAACCTTAGTTTTCTTTCTAACCTGCTGACCCTCCATTCTTTAAACTGAGAAGAGAGTTTCATAGAGGCCGCCTTATGTGAACAATAGATGTTACTGTCCTTGGAAAAAACATACACACAAATACACTCTATCTTACTCTCTCTGTTGCTCTCTTTTTCTCACACACATTGTGTCCCTTGGGTGTTGCGGTCTGTTCTTTGCAACTTAACAGGCAAGGACCTCCAGCAGCAAGAGATGCCGATGGCATCCTCTTTCACCCGCTGGTAGTGGGGAGCGATAACACCGATCCACAGCATTGCCAAGAGAGCACTATGCCATTCCCCTTCGCCTTGCAGCACGGACCCCCACTTTACATATTCAAAACTAATTCTCCCCTGAATATATAGACCTGTTTTATGTATAGAGCAAGATCCAGGAATCACCAAAGGGCATCCCCAGCACTCGGAAGAACACTTGAGCTGATTTTATTAGTGCTTTATATAATTCTGGCAGCGATATACACATGCGACAGGGTGCTGTGTACAAACTGGCCTTCAGATGTAAGGTGACAGCTCCTCAGAGAGAAATAACAGCCGTGTAGGCACTTCTACAAAAATTAAATAGATTAAAAAATATAGAATGAAATAGAAAAAAGCTCTACCATTAGATGCGGTGACCAAAGGAAGGTAGGGAAGTCCCCCCCACCCCCCATCCCCATTCTTAGATTTATGACATGTTAAAGCAATTTTATGGGTTTTCCTGTATAGGCTTATTACTTTATTCAGTTATCCGAATAATAGCATGTTTTATGGTGATGTGGTTACACTGCCATGATACCAGAATAAGTGTTATGTTGTGTTGATCCTGTTCAAGCAATAAAGACTAATGCAATTTGTTGTACTTTCAGCCAAATATGCCTAAGTATATGTGATGTCTTCACACAGGATTATACTTATTGCAAAGCTTTAATATATCATTACTTTTGTTTTGCAGAACAGAAAATACCCCTTTGTTTTTTCTTATCATCTTAACAGTATATTTCTGTTTTGAAATCTTGATCATTAGTGTGGATGACACTTGTAATAGGAGGTTGACAGTGACAAAAAATATTTAACTTCATCTGACTGTGTAATAATGTGACTCCATTCTCTGTCTCAGTTAGTTAAAAGACTAATCCTGCTACTTAAGAAGTCTTTTTCCATTTACTGAGGAAATATTGACGGATGGCTCATTTCCCCTAGGCTCTGTTTTTGCAGGCAGTGTCCTGGACACCAATGCCCTGAAGGACCTGCTCCTCCCTTAGACTAACATGACCACAGCTCCAGGGGCCAGTAGATTTGCATAATACCCACACATTTACACCCAAAATTTGTCTAAACGAACACCTTAAAAAACAAGTCCTGGAAGAAGTGCCCAGAGCTATAGACACTGTTTGGAACGAACAGAACAATGAGGTGTGTTCTGTTTGATTTGCTGAAGAGTGAAACACTAAGTAAAAGTCACGCAAAACTAAATGTGTCTCTTGTTTATTCAGCCATTATTGAACTAGCTATGTTGACTGAAAGTTTTCTTTTTCTTTCTGTGTTGCATCGTTAGCAAGAAGTAGGAATTGAGTGTGAGGAGTGAATTTGAAGTTGTGGGTGTGCAGTAAAATATCACTATAATGAAGTCTTTATTGACTTGCATATTGAATTCTGTTTAAAGAAAGTTAATATTAATGATCCATCATATGCTCTCATTCAACGTTTCGCCCAAGGCAGGTGTGATATTGACCATGTTGAAGGAATCTTCTAGCTGAAGCACAACAATACAAAAAGTTAAAGCAACGTTCCCATCAGTGTGCTCCAATAAAAGACATTAAAGGTAAAGTGAGGTGTAGCTTTTCAAACACTCATTACCTATAAACAGATGTTCCACAGCTGCCAACTCGCAAAATGCACTGCTGACAACAACTGTTGGGGCCGAAATTATGCAGGAAAATGCATCTATATAACCTAGGACCTTCAGAGAAGGCCTCATAACCACTCCGTCTGAAGAAACAAGATGGCTGATGAAGAAATTAATGCAGGCAAAGTCATTATCTTCCCTCCTAAAACCACAGTGGGTTTATGTCCCCCTGTGTCGTTTTTTCTCCCGGGCTAGCATTTAAGTGTCGATGGACTTATAAAAAGATAGGACAAGCCAACTGTGCTCCTTTAGACTCCTTTCCTCCATATGGGAGGCAGCAGCATATGCAAGAACTGGCTCAGCTTCTGTAAAACTTCCATTAAAGATGCACAACTAAGGCTCTGCCAGCTTGAATATTACCTCTCTCCGCAAATTATTTATGGCTCGGAAAAAACGCTGATGATGAGCATCTCCAGCGACTTGTATAAATAAAAACACTTTTCGCTGCAATTTCAGCTGTTTTTTTTTTTCTCTCTCTTCTCTTTTTGGATGTGCTTAACTGTTTATAGAGACAAAAGGTATGCCGTTTATTCACATTGTATGGTTTTAACTCTATTACATTTTATTATTTTAACCTTAAAAGGGATGACTTTGTTGTATTATGCACGTTTTATGTAACAAGTAGAGGATATCACCTTTGTGGTATGTAGATTTTTCTAACAACCGTGCCACAGCAGATATATATGAAGATGACAATAATGACATCGATGACGATGATCAGATAAAATAAGAAATGGAAGGCAGAGCAATGCAAAGTTTCATAAGGGACGCCTCATCATCATGATATGCCATGAAATCTCTCATTAATAAGGAGCCTTTGTCTCAGCTCTCCATGACTCAGCCCACCGTCCGTTTGCACATGAAGACGCTTCTTCGCCAGACCAATATTGACCTAATTTAGCATGCAGAGAATATGAAGAAGTTAACCTTTCGAAAAACACCTTGCAGCAACATTAATTGACAAACCGCATCAATTCTCCCTCCTACCCCTCTTTTGTAATTACTCTGCTGCACGTTTGATTGCCGCTGCGGAGCTGAGGACCCACGCTTCATTTGCCGTGAGGTCATCAGCAGCCCTCAGAAATATGAATATGATTTATACAGGAAGTGAGTGTGCTCTCTATGCTCTGTGTGTGTGTGTGTGTGTGTGTGTGTGTGTGTGCTGTCTTTTCTTCATGTGGTGTGTGTGGCTACAAGAGACACAGAGAGAAGAGAGGGAGAAGGGAATGTCCTTGGCTACTTACTGTATGTTGCATGAGGAGATTAATGCCTCCCTGGCAGCCATATCTGCTTAGCAGGAGGACTTCTCCAAAGTATACTGCATATAATTATCTGGCAAGTTTATACTAGTTTTAGATAAAGAAGCACTCTGTGGCACATTTTTCAAGTTTGCTCAATTGCTGTTCTATCTGTGTAATTTGCAACTTTTGAAAAGAGCCTGCCTACATTTTTGACACCACATACTTGATGCTGCTGTTATGAAATATATAGCTGTAATATATAGCTGTGTGGAAAGAATTCAGACATAATTTAGACTTAACCCATGATATATATATGGTAAAAATATAGTTAGAGTTTTTTTTTGACAAAGGTAAGCTTTATTATTTTATCACAGCTCATAGCAGTGAGATTTAAGTAGTATTTCATATGACTGTACATACTGTAAGTAGGCCAACCAAGTGTTGTGAGAGCTGTTTCCCCTCTGGGACAAGAGGTAGTGTGTCATATAAAGTCTCCATTTCTGCTTCTCCTCCAAGTTCACTCTAAGCACCAGGACAGAGGTGGAGACTATGCATGACAAAACTACTCGCAGGCCTGGAAGAAAATGTCAGTTCTCCTGCGAATCTGAATCACTGTCATCCAAGTTCAACCTGTACTTTGACATGCTTGATACATAAGGCCCCGGGGTTTCCTGTAACAATTGGGTTTAACATTGTTGCACTGTTCATCTGCCTGGAGGAGCATTACTGACTGCATGTGTGGGGTTTTGCTGAAGGTGGTTGGAGACATGGAGGGGGTGGACAGTGCGACCAGGATGGTGCCGTGCCCCGGTCAGGGATCTGCCAAGCAGGGGCAGGACAAGGAAGGCACAAGCGCCCTCCAGCAGCTACGGAAACGGAAGAAGCTATTTGGGCGTGAGTGTTGTTATAGAATTTGGATGAATTAACCTACCAACCACCAAAAACTGTTTTCACAATGTTTAAGCGCACACAAAGACAAGTAGATCCCATCATCTTATCTCACATGTGACCCTCTACCTGAGCAAACCTTTCCTTCCTGCTGTTTGTTTAACAGAATTTATACAGTTTCACTGAGTGTTTCGTTCCCTCAGGGTCCCATCGGGTTGAGCCAGTGGGAGCCAGTGGGTGTGGCTCCACTTTTGCACAACAAGACCTCAACCAATGATATCAAAGCAAGGGAAGAGACCCTAAAACTGATGTAAGTCGTCTTATCAACCATCTGTTTGACTTAAGTTCTCTGAAACATACAGAGTTGTTACATTTCTTGGATATTTTAATGTTTTTTTTTGTGTGTGTATTTAAGAAATTAAAATATGAATCTTACCAATGCTGTATTGCTGCCATTAGTTTAAAAAATGTGCTATAAATCTATAGCAAAAAAAGAAAAAATCTGTTGAAACTACTTTTCAACAGCTTTATTCAGTAGAAAAAAACGCAAGTGTGTACTGTATATTTTGTGCAGTACTTCCTGGGTACTATACACTTTAATGACAGAGTGAAAGAAAATGCTTAATATACTTAGAATCTTGGAAGCCTGAGGCTGAGTCATCAAAATAACAAAAATATCCAAATAACCAAAAACGGTGCTGTATATTATATTGTAATGTGTTGTGATACATCCTTCTGAATGCTACCATAATGCAAGCAAACATAAAAAAGTAAATCTATAAGCTATGTGTAACCTAAGAAACAATGTTCAGCAACACTTCTAATGCATGCAGGTTGTCAGGTGTTCAGCGCTGCCCCAACACAATGAAAAATGAAGATTCTAAAAGTCACTAATCAGAACACCAGTGATAAAATATCAATATTGGCCTCACATTAAGCAGGATAATATTCAGGCCAGCTTGATTTGTATTGAATATGTGTCTGCTAGCCGGTGCTCAGTGTAATGAAGTGGCTCACAAATCAGGCCATAATGGCCGCCTACTTACACATATTGCTTAATTAAAGGTTGTGAGCTTATTAGCATGTGTCTCTGGCACAGGGCGCAAGGAGATGGGGATCCGGGCTGATGTCGTTGAGGGCCGACTTTAAAGGTTTTATAGATAGCTAACCTATCATACTAAACCCATAGCCCCCCCTAAAATCGGATCTTAATAACCTGTCATTTTCATTGATGATGATTCTCCTTTATGGGCGGCCATTACAGATCAAGTTCTGGGTCTTGTTGGATGGTGATAGAGGCCATTCGCACTTGTCATTATCAGGAACACACCTGACTTTGGCCTTGAAGTTGCTCCTCACCTCCATGTTAAAACCATCACAGTCATGGCCGTGGGGCAAGGTGCACAGTGCATATAGACACACAAACATAACACATTCTCTCTCTCAGACACACACACACACACACACACTGAACACCTCTGTTTGTGATCCACAGAGCTCTGGTAGGCCTTTCCTGCCTAAACATCTTCATAAGAGGAAAAGAGAAATTAGAAGAAATTAGGTGACATTTTTAGATCTTTCAGTCCATCTGCAATATAAAATGAGCAACGTCCAACATGTTGGCACAGCTCTACTGGGAATTTATTATTTGTTTATCTCTCTATGCAAATACTCTTCAAGTAATGACATTAGGAGCTGTGGTTTATTTTTTGTGTATTTTCAGTGTTGAGCAAGATGTGTTAGAGTCTTGTGTTCCTGTCCTTCTGTCTGCCTTTGACACTACCCAGAACCTATAGAGCTAATGCGCTCCAATTAGAGATCACTCCATTAACAGTGACAGTGCTACACCCCCCAATTCAATCAGCCCCCTAATGAACATTAAGCAGAGACACTGCCTCTCAGAGATGACAGGAAGCTCTTCTCGTTCTCCATTTGTCCTACCTCACTCCCTCTCTCCCTATATATATTTTTCTTATCCTTTTACCTAACTCTCCTGTTTTTTCATATTTTCCCGGTTTGTCTCTGTCTTCCTTTCTTTAATAATGTGTGCAACATGATGTTGGTTTGAAGAAAAACCCTAACACAGCTAAAAAGCAGAAATAGTCCACCGGTCTCCTATTTGTTTTGATATGTTAATACTTTTCTATAAATTAAAAAAGAAATGATAAATGGCTTTTGTTTCTCCTCCTGCTTTCTCTCTCGTGTGATGTTTTCTGAAAGTATCCCCACCTTTTCAATTCATCATCATCAAAACAAAGCCCTCTGCAATATTTTCCAACTGGGGGCAGAGGTTGCAGATACAGAGGGGGCAAAGGTATTTCAATGGTTCAAATATTTGATTGTTAATGACAAACACCATTTCACCACAATTTAAATTTCAAATTGATCCCTGGGAGCAATTATTTCTGGGGGAGAGAAACACGCCGCTAGGTCTCTACTCCACACATTTGCTGATTTAAGTTAAAAGAAAACCTTTTTGCAGAGCTATCATAAGGGAGCTGCAACTTTTTGAAGTAAGTGCCTGCATCTGCTTAGAGCCAACCCAACCTGGGGATGTTGCTGGAGAGTGAGAAAAGGGGGGAAAAATAAAACATAAAAAGAAAAAAAATAACACTTTGTCTAATTCTATATTTATGTAGCCCTCAGCTTGAGGTATTCACATAAAACAGTTTGTATTCAGAAGTGCTGCGGTGATCGTTATGCTGCACATTGAGATCGGCAACTCTTCGGGCACGGTTGGCGGGTGCAGCTGAGCCTGATTCATTTGAATTAAAGTTGCTCAACTAAATAAAGGGGATTCAAAATCCCACTTTTGCTGCTTTGGTTTTTTTTTCTCATTTCAAACCTTTTCTGATTGTTTTTTTAAGTCAACCACTAAAGCATTTCTTTTGATGAAAAACTTTGTACATACCCCGTCTTTGCATACATGTCCGTATATTCTATTAACTCAACCTTATTTAAGGCACAATTTTGTTTGATGTTGAAATGTAATTATGTCTTGTAAGGAGTACAAGAGCTTGTTCTGATGCTTTGTTTGATCAGAGAAAACCTATAATATGCATCAGGGAGGTATGATGATACATTCATCTTAAATATGTGTACCTGAAATATGTTCATTACACTTCTCATCTATTTATAATATATATATATATATATATTGGAATAATATTAATATTAAATCAAAGTACTACTGCTCTCATTTAACCTCTTTCTTTGTGTGACGGATACACATTTTACTAGTTAAAAATGTAAAAAAAAAAGTAAACTTTTGTTGTTTTTCAGCTTTGGATTGTAAATAAATATATATCCCATGGCTTTATCATTATTACATGCATTATTTTGATATTTTATACAAAAAAATCTCACCTCAGCTGTAAGATGATCCCAAATTAGTTGCCTTAAATAGCTGATCTAATCAGTTCAGCAACACATCTACTGATCCCCTCCTCTGTGACATGAATTTTAGTTGGTCCCAACTGTGCGTAACCTGCTACACCAGTGTTACAGTGGCATTTATGTCGCTGCGGTAGAACAATAATATGCAAAACAGATATACATTCCAGACCTCTGTCAGGTTTTCCTGCCCAAGCTGTATTCTTCTCCACTGACCCCGAACATGATTTCCTGGTGCTTAAGCCCTGGAAAACACACACGGTCTGGGTGTACGAGAATGTCAACATCGTGCCATATTTCTGTGGCATCTGGATAGATCATGTGCCTCTCTGCACACATATTTATTTATTTTTCCTCTTCCAGAGTAGTGTCAGGGAGGCAGATGTCCTGCTCACAGGAAAAATAATTTGCGGTGAAAAAAGGGGAGGGGAGGTGGAGGGAAAAATATATGAATATGCAAATCTTGTCACAGTGTGGAACCTTGTAATGAGTGGGAAATGTTGTCGCCATCTTTCATTATGCAGAGGTCATTGCTTAATGCCAGGCAGCTGGGCCCAGCTTCTTCTCTCTGCGCTCCCCCCTCCACCCCCCCAACCTCTCCTGTCATCTCACAGCAACTTGAACCAAACTACAGCCTGGCACGAAGAAACATAGAGGTCACAGACACACACACACAGATACACATGTGCGCATGCAGACACACAAACTGTATGCCCAAACACAAAACACCTGCATTTGGCTGTTTTAGCCACAATTGGGTTTTTTTTAGGATTAAGAACATTTTACACACTTTTGAGCTTGTGACACCCTTTACACAACTATTGGATGAAATTAAAATGCAGTTTGGTTTAGCTATAGATGATAATATACACTTCATATACATGATGCAAATTCTACTGCACTCCACTCATTCTAATACTCTAATACTCCTGTTTGTGGCTGTATGTTGCATGTTTCATTCGTGCGCTCATTGAGCACACTGGTGAGAAAATGCAAAGTGAGAAGATTAAAAAATGTGACACATCAGTCCACCGTGCAGGTAGAACTTGTACATGATGGTTGTGTGAGAGTTTGCATCTATTGAAAGTTACAGCCAACACCTCTCATATTGTGGTTGTTGTTTTTCCTCGCTCTCCTTTTGATCAACCCCTTTCGTGTTTTGTAGATTGCTGAGACAGCTCACTGCTGTTCTGTCTCCTCTCACAACAGCTTTCCTGAAATTTCCACTGGCGTCTGCCCGACATTGAGCTATGGGGCTAATCATTAGGTAAACCAGTCTCTCTCTCTCTCATGCACTCTTCAAATAATCCTGGGTTTGAATGCTAAAAATGTAATGAACTTCACGGTTCATTGTGTCTGACATTGCTTAATTAATGGGTGCATTTAAAGTACATAGGGCCCCGGTAATTGATTTATATGCATGATTTGCACATACAGCTGTTGGTTCCTGTAGGACACTCATCACTCAAAAAGTGGCTGCCCTGATGATAGGCTGGCTAGGTAATATCAGGATGTTCTGTTGGCCAATCCAGCCTTGGGAAAATAAGACCAATTTATATGTTTGCATATTTTCCTCTGGGATTATCTAGAACTACTTAAAATTTTGACTTGGGCATTTTAATATCATATTTTCAACCAAACACTTATAACTCAGCCCGGCAACATGTTTTGATATGAAAACCTTTTGGCTCCTGTAACATAATTGGACAAAATGACAAAATATAGTTGAGAGACTTTATTTTCATTAGGCTATGCCTGATGCTGAGTTTAGTTTCGTGCCACACAGAGCAATTAAACCTCCTCCTCACGCCAACATATTGCTTGGGTTTGGCTGTCTCTCTGTATCAGTCTATCTGCCTGGTCGCTTTCCACACAGACAGCTTGTATTACTGCACCTGCCAGGACGGAGCTGGACACAGGCATCACCAACAATAGTGCCAGGGCAGTTTACGGATTTGCGAGCTAAGGTACATATCATGCATTGGATGTATTGTGGGTTTCAGTCTGGTTTTTGTTGTGTTTCAACAATCATCATCTTTTCTGCACTTAGTAGCAGCAATTCCAAAGACTGACAGGAAACACATATTCCTCCTAAACTGAATGAGTGCTCTGGAGAGTCCAACTAGTGGCTCCATGCTACTGCAACCATGCATCCAGCCGTACTGAATATTCATTATGTAACCAGTGTGCAGTATGAAATTATAATGATGCAGGTTGTTCTGGCTGAACGTCCTTATTCAGCAGAAAATATTCTAGATTATAGTCAATGAGCAATTTGAGCATTTTTTGTTATCACTGACTCTAGTCTTAATCAATTTATGAATTTAATTTTTTTTAAAAAAGGTTTGTGTTAGAACTCTCATTATGTGATCATCACCTATATATTGATTGATTTAATTAACCACACACCAAGATATGGTGTAATAATTGGATGATGGATTTTTTTGTAGAAACTGGAACTACACATTACCTCAGTTATTACCAGACAGTATACAGTGTAGATATGAAGTAACAAAAATTTACGCATAAGGGGCTTGATTTTAATAATTGTTACTTCAGCAGTGAATCTACACTGATACCAGTGATCAAACCTAAATCATTGTCTTGGCAATTACAACATGGACCCATCTACTGTTGAAAGCTCCAGTTTTTCTTAATGCTCAACCACCACCTTTGCAGTGTTAGCATTTAGCCTTCATTGACCGTGGCCTTTATGCTTAGTTCAGGCATACACTGTATGGTTATAATTATTGTTTTCTGTGGAGATCGGGAGGTCGCTGGCCCCTAACCATTATTTGGTTTTGGACAGACCCTCTGTGGAGCTCAGATCAATCTCTCACCTAGAGAACATTCTAGCATATTTCTATCACCAGCATATTGATTTTTCCATGAGCAGGCCCCAGTTGTGTGAGAGGTGTTTTCATGCACGGCACATAGGCGATGCAGCCTGCAGCGTGCACAAACACACATGCTTGCGTGCGTAGATACTGTACATGGGCTGACACAAACATACAGACGCATACACAGGTACACACACACACACACACACACTTGTTCATTTATTAATTTCTGTAGACACCCATAGGCATTTCTGTGTGTAAAATGCACGCATCGGCATATTTAGTGGCTTTAGATCTGAAACACACACACTCACACACACATACACTCCTTGTTAAAGCAGACACCAAGTGAACCATGTCCTCTCTGGGGCCAAGTGTCTCGCTTTCTTTATTACACACACTAATCAATACAGACTGGCTTGGTGTTGAGGCCTGCCATCTTTCCATCTTTTTTCCTTCTCTCCCTCCTCATCTCCTCTCCCCATCCACCACCTTCAGTCATTCATCTATCTCATTCCTCCTTTCCTTCCATTCACCCACCTCTCTGTCTATCATACCTGAATTCCATCCGTCTGTGCATCCATCATCCCCTATCCCTTCATCTTAAACCTCAACCATCACTCCATCCATGTGATTGTTTTGGTCCTTGGCATGAAAGGGGCATGAAGAGTGAGGAGAACAGCGTCTGTGTGTGTGTGTGTGTGTGTGTGTGTGTGTGTGTGTGTGTGTGTGTTTGAGTGAGAGAGAGAGAGAGAGAGAGAGAGAGAGAGAGAAGTAGCATTATTGTCATCTATAACATGGCCGGACAGGAGAGGGTGATTTGGATTTAAATAATGTATTAGTTTTTCAGCGCTACCATCCACAATGCCTCACAACACTATGAAACATGATAACTTAAAGCTATGCATTTGTGTGTGTGTGAGTGTGTTTGTGTGTGAAGGTGAAAGAAAGAGAGAGCTTGGCATAGTATATGAAATTGCATGTCTTTTAGATGCAAATTGAGTTGCGTGTAAAATGGTTTGATGCAGACTGATCGGGTCAAATTGTATTCACACTGTTGTTTAGCAATAAAGAAAAGAGTCTTTTATTGTCCAAGTGTGTTATGAAAAAAACACAAAGTCAGGCTGCAGAGTTGAATTGGAGCCGAGAGCTTTGGCACTGGTGCTTTGAGACAAAAGAGGAGGTCGGGCAGAGAGGAGGGGGGCGGAGTAAAAGATTGTGCTGGAATTTGTCAAAAGCCAATAATCATTCTGGTCTAGGAGAGGAGTACTATATCAGAGTGCCAAATCAATATCACATTACTTTGAGTATGGGAGTATATACAAGACTCATCAAATTGATTATTTTTGATGCTACAATGGCAGTTTCATTTGCTGGGGCCCTCGACAACAACTACTGTTCAATTACTGGGGCTGTGTGTGAATTGAAAAAAAAAAAAAGAAAGAAAGAAATACAACAAGACAAATGGATATTTATTTGACTAAAATAAAGCCTTGCCTGGAATAGAAATGAGGAATGGTATGTCACAGTCAAGCTCTGGTTAAAAGATGACTTGTTTTATCGGACATTGAAATTTCATGAATATATTTTCCAAAGGCCCTGGAAAAACAGAATTCATCATGAAGTTTGTACAGGCCATAATGTCACAGTGAAGATTAGTCAATTTCCTAATGTATTGTGCATGTAACTGTGGCATTGTTAAGCATATGCCTCCCCTGACTTGGTTACAGTCTGATGGTTGTAGACAGACTCCTGATAGCTTATGTTGTTTCACAAACACACAGTTCAGGCCTCTTTTAAAACCTTTTAGAGCCATGATTAAAACTATATTGCAAACTGTAAAATTTAATGGCAATATTTTTACAATTGCAGGCCTTGCAGAGGTTCTATCTGCATTTTGTACATTAATATGAACAATATATTTCCTTTCTCAAGACTAATATCAAGCAATATATGTGTTTTTTGTCACCTGAGCAAATCAAAGAGGTAAAAGAGCATCAGTAAAGGCCTGTATCTAAGCATTTTTATTGTTTTGTCACCGACTCAAACACTTTCTGTTCAGTTGCACCTTCATAAGTTGTCTCCTTAAGTAACACCAGTCCAACTGTTGCTAAGAACGGCCTCTACCAATGAACTCCTTCTCCTAATGGCTCTAAGTCTTCAATATGGGGCCATCAGGAGAGACAAGGCGCAGCGGCTCCTTGGATGATTAAAAAGTCATTTCCTTAACTGTCCTCCCAGGATTTGCAAGCTTTTTTTTGTAAGAAAACATTAAATTGCTCCAATCAAGCATAAACGTCTCCTGCTTGTGGTGTAATTTGTACTGCTGTTCGCGTGGTGGGCGCTTATTTGTCATCCTTTTCCTTTGGCGCTTTTCCCAACCGCCTTGATCAACAATTAATGGTTGAAATTGCTTCCCTGTTACTTATGGCTGTGGAGACAGATGCAGCAATGCAAAAAAAAAAAAAAAAAAAAAAGAATGAGAGTTTAATTGAACAGCAGAAATTAGTTAAGATTGGTTCAACTTTATTCACACAGTATTGAACTAATCTCTTCTCGTCCTTTTACTTTTTCTAATAGTTTTGTAGTGCACTCTTATAGTATGATACATTCTCTTATTACAGAAATACAGTATCACAACAACAGTAGTCCATTCTGTCTTGCCAGCCCACTATTCTATTCCTCTCTACCTCTCTGCTCTTCTGTCTCTCTCTCCCCCACTCTGTTCTTTCACACAATGACCTTTAGTGCTCTTTTCTTCATTGCGGGGACTGGCCGAGGCCTGGCATCTGATAGAATCAATATTCTATTATGATAGTGCGTGGAGCGTGTGGGGCTTTACAACTCCGCTGTAATAGTCTCTCTATTTCATCCCGTGGCAGCCATGGCCTGAGGGATCATCCAGGCTTCTCCAGGCTCTATGCTCCCAGCATCGCCCCATTTCCATTAACGTCGCAGGCCTCTGCCTACCAGGGGACAATCTGTGTGACCGATGGATGGGGTTGAGAAAGAGTCCAACTCGGGTGCAATGTGTGTCAACAGACTGTGTAATAGCCAGACCTGGGTGAAATGTTAGTTAAATGGCTTTCCAGTTTTAAAAGAAACAAGAGGGATACTTGTGCTGTGTGTCTCATTTTATCTTGATGCCTTTTTTCCACTATTAAATCTCCCTGGAGGTGAAATCAAACTAAATCAAGTAATATTTGGAAACATTATATATGACTGATAGCTGGGAAATATCAGGCCCACATGAAGATGTTACCTCACTTTGAAGGAAATTGTCATAAAAAATTATCTTTTGTTGCTCTCAATAGGATAATGTGTCTTTCTTCCTTCTGATTTTTTTGCTATGACAAAGTAGGGATGAAAAACAGAAAGTGAGGCTGAGATTTTAAAACAGAAAATGCACTGGATTTGGACCTCAGTCATGTACCATGCCACCCCCTGCACCATACTCCTGCATGTTAAATAGTTGTTGATTAGAGGAGTCCTATGTTGCACTGCACTAGCATGGAGGGAGTGCTAAAGTGAAATGTTAAGCTATTAGAGATCATGGCACCAGGCAGACCCCCATAAAAGATTCATGCCATTACAGCTGCCTTTCTCGAATAATTAACTAATGTGAGTATTTTACTCAGCCAAACGCAGTTACGGTTTAAAAATCCTTGCATTTAAATGTCATTTGGGCGTGGAGTTTTGATGTGAATTTTTAATCTTGGGCAATAAACATTATGAGGTTAACAGGGTACGCTGAAGGAAGCAACGTGGTTGTCGTCCCGAGAGGCTTCCATCAAATTTAGAAGAACCCATTTCACTCTAAAATGTCAGCATTCGTTGTAAAATACATTACAATTTCTCTCTGTGTGAAGTTGTTGGAATGCATAATATTTGTAAAGTCACAGAAGTCAAGAACAGAGCCTTTAAAGCTTATGGTCAGTGCTGAAGTGCCCTTTGTCGCTCTTTTACATTTCCTCGCACTCACATCTTTTGGAAAATACCTGCCGTTTTTTTGTCCTCGTACTCCTTCAGTCCCATTTACTCCTGATGTATGCCTTTCTTTCCTGCGGAGAAGAGTTGTCCCTGACAGCATTCACGTTCCTCATCCCCCTAAACTCCGCCCCCACCTCTCCATTTGATTGAGAGTTGGGTGACTGGAGGTGCGTGATGAGGCCCCGCTCGTCTCATATTCATCATGATGTAACCGTGAGCAACCCGGATCTAAATTACCTTCGTCTGGCATCATTCCAGCACATGCTATAAATGAGGTAATCGTCCTTGACTATAAAATTTGCATTTTCAAGACTTAATTGCTATCATTACATTTTTTGCGTAATTCTATTAATTTAACAGAATGGGGGATCAGAGGCTTTTTTATGGTTATAATTTGCAGTAAAACAATGCATTTGCAAAGTAGAAAAAAGTGTTCAGTAGAAAAAGGCTGAGAGGAGCATCAGGACCACTTTGGCCTCTCATCATGAATTTCCATTATCCCTTTTCATTTTAAAAAAAAAAAAGGAGGGAAAAATAGCCAACAAATACTTACAAAAAACTTCCACTAACATGCAGTCAGACACAAGGATGCGTGTTTGTGTAGGCCAGCATGAAAAGCTCTCTCAGCTGAAGACAGGAAATGCATCAATTATATCCCATCATCACATTGTGCGGGCTAACTGAAGCTTGTGTCTTAATAATGTGGGGCTGGGCTCTATTTTTGCCACGCTTTTTCAACATCGCCTGCCTCCTTTGTGCATATATGTACATGATGTCAGCTGCGCTCAGTAGTGCCGTCCCCAAATAGTATGGTGGAGAGCACGGCGGATGACACGGAACAACGGAGCCATCAACTCCCATTTATGCTTCCTGCAGTGACCTTGCCACAGACGTCTATGAGGTTCAGAAGTACGCCAAGCTAAGTGCCAGCAACATTCTGCAACCCGCTGCATTTCCTCGCACTCTGCTGACCTTAAAAGTGTGGCCTCAATTTGGGGGAAGGCTGAAAACACACATAAGCATTCTGCTCCTCCTTCTCTTTTGTACTTCTGTTGTGATGCCCTACTTTATCACACTGCAATTGTTCTATGTCCATGATTTAGATTAGACTAAAATGAATGTAGATATATTGCAGATGCTGCAACTGGCAGCTTTGCAAACTTGTTTCAGTGGTGTTCTCTTTGGCTGATCAAACCAAGAAACAGCAACACTGACAGGAGACCTGATAGACTCCAGCATGTGCTTATTTTAAAATATTTCACTTTCTTTGAAAAAGCTACAGCTTGACACTTTACATATTAAGTGTAATTTGAATCATGTACATATTTCCATATTCTCCAACCTTATTCAAAATGCAAGCATGTGGTGCACCTTTAGTGATCAATATTAAGTGGGCTGATGCAATGGCCACATTTTATGTCTATAACTTCTTAAAGTGCAGCAGTGGCTCAAAAAAAAAGAAGAAAAAAAAAACACCCCCTGAATGTGCATTACATGGCTCTCTAGCCTCAATGTGCAACCATTTGACAACACTGCAGCCAAAAAATAAGCATCTGGCTCTGAGGATGAATGAATCTTTTCAGCGCTTTAACTCTAATGTTTCTTCTAAAACCTTTTAGTCCAGGTGCACATTACCATCAACAAATAACTGATCACATTTAGGAACTTATTTAATGCTCTAATTCAGAGTGAGTCACAGTCTATTCAACAGTTACATAACATTTAATCCTACAATTGTCTGATTTAAGTGCAAAGTTCAGTGTGTTGTACAATCTGGCATGAGCAAACAGAGGAGCATGTTGCCTCTCCTGAAGAAAATAATTAATATTTGTGAAAATTGACTGTTTCCTTAAGCAGTACAGTAGCAGGAGTATGGGAGGTTATGGTGAGCCTTTCTTCCAGGTCTCCCTTTATCTCTCTCTTCTCCGTACCGCCTATACTGACTCCTGCTGACACTGACCAGGTGGCATCGTCACAATGGGTTTCCATGGAGCCTTCAAACAGGAAGCAGGTAAGGACTGACGCGCCGGCCTCGATGCTTAACGTAGCGGTGAAGAAACACTGAGCTTTGTTTTGACCGTGTCAAGCAACATCAGCTCAAGATCTGGTGCGAGGCGTAGGAGAGCACTTTTGTCTTCGGTCTCTGTTTCAGCATCTGTGGTGTGAGTGTGTCTCCGTTGCAGACGTGGTTGGGAGAAGCTGTCAGGTGTATACACACAGGAGGTCATCAGAGCACTACTGACAGGGGCACTTAGGTGTGTGTGTGTATGAAAGAGAGAGGGTCTGACTCACCCCTAGACATTGCTTCATGGCTGAGTTACAGTTAAAGGCCCAAACCAAACCTCAGTTTACAAATGTAAAAAGATTTGCTCATACCTAAATGAACCTAAAGATGCAGTATGGGTGAAGATTATTTTTCACTTGGTAAGGCTCTGACTAGTAATCACACATAGAGTCTGTGGTGATGAAAGAAAAAGTATCAACATGGTTTGGACACTATACTGTATATTATCTATGAATGGGTTGCAATTAGTTGGAAAAAAGAGCTTGTTTCTACCTGCAACTTGAATTCAAGTTCTCAATGCAACAAAAACAAACTTCTTTGCAGTCACAAAAAAACACTCATCTCCGGTATGAAGAGGTGTGCAAACAAATGTCTGTAAAGGAACATATCAAAAGTTCAATCCCATAGCTTTGCAGGCTATCCTCAAAAAACAACACTGAGAGCGTTACATAGAACAAACAAGGCCTACACATACACAAGGCATTAGTGAATCCCTCGCGCTGTTTGAGTTTGGATTTAAAATTCACAATCATGTTGAGAGGTGCGACTCTTCATGATCGCTGTGATAATCTCCATCTATCAACACACTAAGCCCGCTGTATTAAAAAAGTTCTATCTCCAGTGATTTGGTTCAATTTGCTCAATGACATTTGTCGATAACAGTTCAACACTTTTCAACATTGACATTCTACAGTGTGATACGTGGTGAGTAACCACATTAGTCACTCCTGGTCGGTGGCCAATTCAAGCTGTTTGCTCAAGATTAATATTTTTAAAATGCATGATAGAAATAGGGAAACTGTGAGTTTCTTCAAGTAGTGATGCAAAGTGTTTTGATAGTCAATGTTCAAATGTTGAACTCGAGCCAAAAACAAAACAGCATATATTAAAAACATACTGCACTGGGTTTGAGCTGATCACTGCTTTGTTTTCCCAGAACCACAAATAGGAAACTGTGTATAAATGTGAAACTAGGTAGTGCTGAAAAAGAGTAAGTATGCTCAAACTTTTTAAATCTTAATAGGAAATCTGTGAATATGTTTTGCAAGGTTTGTTAATGCCAAAATCAAGAGCTCATTCATTCAACTTGGTGAAAGCCCGGCTCTTTGCATACTGAAACAGAGGGGCATTTTGTTGATGAAGCTCTGTACTTGACATTCATCTGTTGTGTAAATTAGCATTTAATAGCCATACACATTTGAATATGTTCTTTCTTGACACAGTGAGAAACCCACAACGTCGAGCACATACACAAACTGAGGAGGACGAGAGATGGGTTTTGGCCGCGAGCGCTTTTGCCCACCGCAAGCAACATTAATTGTTTCACGAAAACTAACTGCGGTGCCCATTTTTCAACGTTGTTTCTTGTTTTGTTTCCTCCTGTAAACAACTCTTGCCTCACAATTTGTTTATCATAACTCGACATTGGACGGCGGAGGGAAACATTTTTCGTGCCCCGGAGTAACGACCTTGCAAAGAGGCTATATAAAAGGACCAGTGGGAGGATGATGAAGGCAAAAGATGCTTGTGCATTTGTCACATTTATGAATTAAAGAGATGCTCAGTGAGTTATTGCTGCACAGCTGACCAGCAGAGACTGCCAGCAGGTGTCTCTGTTATATACAAGAGTGCACTTTCTCCAGCCAAGTCACTAAACTGTCTTTGAATACTGAAGGATGCATAAACGTGAGCACACACACACACTTGTGTATGAGACTAACAACTCTTAAAAGGAACACACACCCACATAGGCACTTTCCAGAGAATGTGTTATACCATAACTGCCAACCTCTGTTATTTGGCGGTGCCTCCCCTGTGCTTCAGCTCAGCAGTGTGACACCATCTGTCTACTGGGTGCTGTTTGTTTGGTGCTGCTTGGTTTCAGCTTGAGAGGAATCCACTCTGCCACTCTGCGGGTGGTACACACAATGTTTTAGAGGAGTTGTCATGAAGCGTGCGAAAGGTGGAAGTAAGGCAGGTTATACAGTATCATCAAGAGTTGTTGCTTTAGAGAAAAGAAGAAAAAAGGAGAGGCCCTGTGTGTTGTATCAGTGTGTTTCTCCGGAGTTGATACATCCCTCAGGTGTGACAGATGTGACAACCAAGTCAGAAGAGTATTTAGCACCTGATGGTCAGGTAGAGTTAGACCCAGCAAAACTATCTCCTCCTGGTCAGGATCAGGTGCTCTCCTTGGGGACAAGCGTTGTGGAAACCTTGATAGTAGTCTTGACCCTGTATTAAGTGGTGTATTTGTGTGTGTGTGAGTGTGTGTGTGGGCACCAGAGAGGGGGCATCTCCTCCTGATTGAGACTGATGCGTGCTGATTGGTTGCCAGGCCGTGCTCAGCGGCGGCTCGGCAGTGTCAGGTGAAATTAGCAGCCGTCAATGAAGGACCCTCAGACCTGGGGGATTCATTAGGGACAACCTCCCCCATCTCAACACAGTGACAGCCCTTCACACTTACACCCTCGCCACACATGCATACATACACATGCACACAACAGACATGCCATTCCTGTCTGATCCCACAGCTCTAAATAATGACTCCCAGCTAAGAGTCTCAGGTCTCAAGTGCAAAGGAGTTATATTCATGTGTGTTTATCGGCCTGTATGTGTGTGTGTGTGTGTGTCCTGACCCTCTCTTTCTTTCCCTGTGCAGATGTGTGATGCTCCAGGGCCATTTTAGCAAACACCACGCCAACCACCAAACATCATTCACAAGTATCTTCCTCTGCGATCCAACAAGCTTGCTGCATCCTCCAATAAAACATCAGAGCAGAATGAGTTATGATGATGGTGATTGTGGTGCTGTGTTAATTTTACAACTGATATCTCTGTTTTATGTTTTACTTTTATATTGTGTCCCTTAAGTCTTTTATTGTGAATCACTTTATGACATCTGACCTATAAATACACTTTGCTTTACTTGACTCTTTTGTGCAAGTCTCCACTGTGATGACATTTTAAAAGTTAGTCCATCCAAATGACATAAAACCACATTTTCTCACTTGGTATCTAGCCATTTGTTTAACTTATGTACTTTTTGAGATTTTCTGTTTCTGTTTTATGATTTCTGCTAAACACCCAATACAATTGAGCTGACTGGACAAATATAACCAACACCATCTGCATGGCTAGTTAGCAGAATAAAAATGCTTTTTTTGTAATTTTTGTGAACTGACCCTTTAAAAGAATAGAAATTTTGGTAAATATGATTATTTGTTTTCTTGAGAGTTAGATGAGAAGATTTATACTCACATCTGTCTGTTAAATACGATGCTACAGCCAGCAGCTGTTAGCTTAGCATAAAGACTGGAAACAGGGGAAAACAGCTAGCCTATCCAAAGGTAGCAAATTAGTAAGCATATTCCCCCGCATGTTGAACTACTCCTTTAAGAAACTACAACACAAAAATTAATGAGACATTTCTTAAGAAAATGTTCACTTCATCCCTCTGACACCCATAGATACTGTATCTAGCTAGCGGTGGTATGTTTCATAGCACAGCACAGTTCAGTAATATGCTCAGGGACGGCATATTAACACACATTATTTGCATTAGAGGAGAGTCCGCTGTCTCCAGCTGGACACAGCGCTCACGCTACCTGTGAGTTTGGCATTATCCCAGATTTGCTCTGGCAGGTGAGAAACCGCTTGCTAGCCAGGCCAACTCAATCACCTCCCTTTCGTTTTCTTCCCTCCCCGTATCTCATGTGTCTACTCTTCATTTTCTTTCCTATCCACTCTCTTTCAGTTGCATCATCTCTCCTGTCCTTCCTGCTTTTTCTTTTCACTCCTCAGACCCTTACACTGCCTCTCTCCTTCTCTTCTTTCGAAATGTTTCGAGTGAATTCATTAAAGCCTTACAAAAACATGATTCAGAAGAGGGCATAACCTGAAGATGAGTCAGTGTTGTTGTGTTTCCTGCCAAACCTTTTTTCATGAACATTGACACATTATAAATGTCTTTCATATTGGAAAAGTGTCAAAGTCATATATTCAAAGGTGCCTAAAGGTGCTGTGGCAAATTGTGCAACACTTCATCATCATTATTTTGATAGGATGAAAGTAAATATGTGTGCTCAGCCACACATATAAAGTATATCAGTAGAATCATTCGATACAGGCTTTTGTGCCAATGTGTACATCTGCATGCCTGATCAAAGCTGATGACTTTGAACTTGGGTCCATTTGCCCTCATGAGAACTCTGTTAATCCAGTGTTTCCCAGTTTAGGAAGCTTGTAGCTGCAACACAGAGGCTCCGCTCATTAGAATTAGAGACATTAGTTACGACCAAAGGAACTCTATTTCACGCACATCTCCCCGACTGACTAAATGAAGCTTTGCAAATCCTCCACAGCTTTTAATAGCTGCCACTAATATTACAGGTCACAAATGATTGCTCCCTCAGACTCAGATTTGGCTGATCAAACACAGGCCAAGATTATCAGTGTTATTTACGCTTGTGTATCACTCTGGCATAAACACACACTTATGGAAATGTGATCCCTCTACGGTAATGCACTTTATAATGATTTATGCTAGAACGATTCATGGGAAATGTAGCAACACAGGCAGCCTCAACCCACAATCCGATGTTGTTGTTTTTTTATTTGGCATTTTTCTTCTCTTGTGTTTGCAACACCGACTGAGAAATTTCACTTGTAAACGTGTACATTCATACACATCGCTAGAATCACAAAGTCTCGCTTTATGTTTCGGAAACACAGAGCCAAGCGGTCTGCACTATAGTATAATGGCTCCACCTTTACAAATCAATTATAAAGTCTGGAGTAAATAATACGATGCATGTCTAATTACCCAACAATCAAGAAGCTTTTGGGGGCCTTGCCAAGAAGAAATGGAGCTAACATATGTATTACCACTCGAACACGCACACATACACAAACCCAAACATGCATAATTGCATCTGAACTCGCGCATACACCTAAAAAAAACACACAATTCAAACAAACATGTAGTCACAGGTACTCAATGTATCGACCAATTAAAATAAGGGATTACTATGTTGACTGTGTGTGTGTTTCTGTATGTAAATGTGTGTGTTTGTGTGTGTGTGTGTGTGTGTGTGGCGGGAGGGGGGGGGGCACTGCTGCCACGCACACAGGCAAGCAGGCAGGCAGGCCTCACATTGCCCACAGCTACTCGGTAAGGATTCCCGATAAGGAGAATTAGTCAAAACTTGGGAGCTGCCAGTCAGCGCCAATTAAACTTTAATCTTGGGCTGAAACAGGCACAAATAAATTAAACCCTTGTGAGCGGCAATGTGCGCTCTCCTGATAATAGGGGATTGAAGTCGTCTCGGAGCGAGGCTGCATGTTCCCCAGCTCAGCCATGGCAGGCAGCGGTACAGGGGGATCAGGGGTAAGGCTGGTGACAGAGTGAACTGAAAAGAACTCTCGAAGTTGACAGACGCATTGACACTGATACACAGGCAGGAATATGTGAATTACTTGGATCGTTGATGCTGGACAGCGGGGGGAAAAATGACTTTTTTCATTTTCTTTTTGTGATATTGCAAGTTAGTAAAAAGGTTGCACATTTTCATCTGATTTACAGGATTTAAATTATCCGAGTATGTGAAAGCAATTGAGAGGTGTGAGTAAAATTTAAAATCAAGATTTATATTATGAACAAAATATGCTTTTTCTTCCATATACATACACATACATTGACCTACAATACATGCTCTCGCATTGTAAATTGATCTATGCATGCAAATATCAATAGAGATCCTTACAACTTTTTTTCCATGGTCCATGCCTAAACATATTATCCTTATTAGAAATGCCAGCCAGGCATGCAATTGACCTCCGTAAGTCCAACACTTTTTTTCCACAGTAAACTCTGCATAAACCCAGTGTATTTAATGCAAATGTCTTTGGACAATCTTGGGGTGGAATCATATTGGACCTTGCAGTGTGTATTGGAATTTGATAACCAGACCATGCGTGACGCTCCCAGTACCAAATGGAAATGATATTTTCAATCATGCTCAGGCATGGAAAACAGAGTACAAGTATCAACCAATATAATATTAATAATAAAGAAAGATCTACCCTTCATATCAGCCAGAGGAAATACTTTTAATGTTGCAATATTCAAAAGTATGGTTGTCTCCATGCACACTTTGTAGAGGGGGATATTTCATTAATATTTTTTAATGAATTAGCACCCTTATCTCTATTTCCTGTGCCCGACCTGTGCTAGCCTGGTGTTTAATTTCAAAGTAATTTTCTTGCTATATGAGCATGCCGTTTATGTATTAATGTCATGGGCCTCGTCAGCCAATGCCATGATTTATTCCAGAGTAGCGGTCACATACATCCTAATATCTTAAAAATAAGCCCCAGAGAAATGCTGTAATGAGAAAACAATAACATTAACAATATTAGCAACAATAATGAAAATAATTGCCGGTGAAGCAACAATGGTAATCACACATAGAGAAATACCTCTGTGTTTGACCGAATCGTACACAATTATCATGCATGTGTATATAATATAATTAATTCTATGTCTGAGCCTCTTACCCCGAGGCGATCAGCATAGAATCAGTTTTGTATGTATAATAGATCAGAGCGCAGTTCATGAATAAAACAAACGTAGGGAGTATGCAGCAGTGACTGTGAATGTTTGTCTTTGGACAGCAGAATCAAAGTGAACATGTAATATTGTGATAATCCATACTTGATGAATTCAAGGGGCTGACTTGCCTTAGCTAAATTCAGCTAATTTCCAGACATGGCTTGCCTCCGTAATTGAGTTTCCAATAACATTATGATTATTCCAGCCCACATGATAATTGAATTCAAGGTATTTTTTTCTTAACACTGCAATATTGTAGATGTGTGATTATTATGCATTTGCATGTAGATTTCAGTGCCTTCCTGAAACTCATCACTTTTCTCCTAACTGGATTTCCTATATTGTAGTATACATTTGGCTCATAACAAATGACGGGATCCCCTCTCGTTATGAGCACGGAGTCAATTATTCCAAAAAGTTCATTTTTATATCAATTTTACCCGAGATAATGGTATTGCAAAGAAGATTCCTCCCAAAAAAAAAAGTCTCCAAAAATCTACCCAGTGTCGACCTGTTTGTCATTCTCATTATACATGAAAAGTGAATATTTTTACTGTTGAACTCATCAAATTCACATCACTGCCAACCCTCCTCCCACGCTTCCAGTTTGATCCTGCTTAAGAAATGCTATCAAACTTAGACACCCTGGCCCCAATGCTCATCTGTTGCATAATGTAGGCTGTATAGGCAGGAGTGGTGCGGGTGTGAATGTAATTTTCATTAGGCTGATAGAGCCTCCACAGATTCATCCCGTGCATAGGAGTACAGTAGGGGCACAAAGCGGAGCACAGAGCCGGCTGCTGAATATGGGAGTACTGCAGTATTCTTTTCAGAGGCACAATGCGCCAAATCCCCTTTCCTCACAGCTCTAGGTGAACTAGTTGGCATCTTCTGTACCCCTGCATGAAAATGAATTTTTGACAATGCAACACTAAGAAGTCGTTGCATTCATACATGCATAGCAGCATAAACACCCCCCTACAAGCCCCCAAAAGTCGGAAATTATTAACCATATAGCCTTGCATCCAAGCCCGCCTCAGACTCACCCTGGAAAGCAGAGAAGCTTTTGAGTGCGATGCTGAACATCATCAGCACAGACACTGCGAGCTTATGGCGAGAAGTGGGTGGTGCTTCGGCATTAGTGTAGCATTAGCTTCTTGCACTGAGTTGTGCTAGCTGTCACATCGGGGGATGACTGGGCAACTAGTCGATGCTTTGAGCTACTCGGCACACATGGATGGCTGTGAATGGAAGCTCTATCCATTCTCATCATTTGGAGTAGCCACAGGGCCCGTACAGTGAGGATGGCACCAGCCAAGACATTATGCCAGAGTTTAGCTGTTGTTTTGCATAAATGTTGAATCATGCCAGCGTCCTTTTAGTGTGTAACAACAGACTGCATTGATATTGATTTAATGCTCACTAATATTTAAACTGCCCTGAGGGATCGATGCTGTTGAACATGATTTAATATGGCCTACTAGTACAGATATAAATACAGCCACATAAAACAGAGAATCAATTATTTGCTGTTTGATTTAACTTCTTCAGAATGTTGCTAAAACTGACTTCGAATCATATCGGTTTTATTTCAAAATGAGATATCAGTTTTTTTTAAAAAGTGATGGCTACTGTTACAAATAACTAAAAGCAGTATGAATATATTATTGATAGTGATTGTTGTATTTGAGGGATGATTATTATATTAAAAAAAATATGACACAGTGCATCTTAATGTTTTAGTGATATTAAATGATCAACGTCAAGCAATAATGTACATATTTTTCTTTTCTTTTCTTTGTTTTGACATAGTGGATATATATCATTTTGGAAGTGAACTGAATCCCTGGTGATGAGGAGGAATGGGGAAAGGAAAGCCAGACATAAGTAGGAAAGAAAGGTTGCAACAACTTTTAACAAAACATGACATGCGAATGAGGGCTGAGTCCTCATTTACATATGCTGACATTTTGCAGAGAATATTTCAACGTTAGGCTGAGCTGTAATGAACTCCTGCCAGGGAGCAGTCAAGGAATAATGTTTCCATAAAGGTAACCTGTCCACATCTCCTGCAGGAGAAAGATGTGGAGGAGGAAAAGAGACATTTTTTTTCTCTCCCTCTCTTCCTCCGTGTTGGGTGTTTGGTAACAAAGGGGTATTTTTCTTTCAGCGTGCTTCATCCATCTTGGCCGATACTGATTTAGTGTATTTTTCCACGCTTTTTACAGGCTAATTGCACACAGCGTCGGTGAATTTGTTAGTGGTGACACCTTGCCTACCCGTTGGGAATGCATCTCATTACCGGACGCAATGTCCAGGAACATCAGATATTATTAGCTGTCATTAATCTGCCATATATAGTGAAGGGGGAGAATGGGGGAAAGAAGGGCAACAAAGGACACAAAGAGGCAAATATGATGGCTGCTAAGTGCTGTGTGGTAAGGTCAAAGTTCATGAAGGTTAGCAAGAACCCAGGTGGACAAGTGGATGTGGTGAATATGAATGATGATATTTGGATGAATTCTTAATCTGGCAACAGACTTTAAGATTATTGCAGCCAACAAATAATTTATTTCCACCAATATATAAAAATTGTTTAAATCTCTGCAGTTAGAAAGAAGCACTTAATTGAGTGACAGGTCAACTAAAATCAAACTCGTCTTGTTTGGAAAATCCCCACATTTCAGAATTCTCACAAATATGACAAAACCAAAACAGAAATGGAAATCCATCCAAAAAAATTTGTCCCATTCATTTGTGCTATTGCCATGGAAAAGAGGAGCACAGATGAAAAACACAAATTTAAGAGAAACAACACACAGAGCTGGGGGTGAGTCAACTTTGAGAGAGCGTGATGAACTTATATAAAAGGTAATAAATATTTTCACACACATCACATTGTACTATTTTTATAGTTCTAGTTCTAGTTTCCAGCCATAAAAGAAAATCACGTCTATGTTGTTAATAATTCTATTTATAGGAAATAGTTTTGTTTCATATCAACCCAGTGTAATAGCTACGTTGGTCCACAGCATAAAACATATTGGTTTCATAGTAACGGCTCTAAAATTGTGAGATGCCTACATTTTTTTTGGGCCTATTCTTTTCTATTGGTCTGTGTTCACATCACGTGACTGTCAAGTTTCTATCTGTGAAAACAAAACAAAACAAAACAACAAAAAATGGCTGATATTACTTTTATTCTCAGTGGAAATGCAATATTTTAATAAAATTTAGTTAATTTCTATTGAGAAATTTGCATTCTATTTTATCTTCGTTCAGCGAATGTATATGATATTTAGTTTGTTAGTCGTTACAAAGATTTTTTGAGGCTTTCAAATATTGCTATGGTGGTTGCTATGGACGCTGCTGTCGCTGAAACCACGTAGTTGCATGTTGTTTGAATCATTGTCTTTGCATTGTGTAGTTATATGAACTGTTATGTTATTTGCGTTATTTTATGTAACTGTTTTAAGATGTTCTTTCAAGAACAAATGCCCCAGGGATGAATTGAATCTGAAATCCAGAATTTGAAGCCTTGGCTTACCTTCCCTCACTGCCCTCAGTTGTTGACTATACTCACATGATAGCTGAGGTCAAGAGCTCTCTATAACAGTTGGTCCCAGCTGTATGATTTTACCTCATGACTCATGGCCCACACTATAACAGACTCAGTCCAGCTTGATCTGATCAGTTGTGGAACCCAAATCATAAATATGATCAGCTCAAACAATCATGTCTATTATTAATTTCAAAACTGAACTTATATATATTTTACACACACAATGTATTTTAAAATTTTCTTTTTTATGGTCAAATTCAAATATTTGAACCAGTAACGAATGAAATATATGTTACTGAATATTTATATTTTTCATTATAATTCTCCATTTTATTTAAGACTTGCTTTGATTAAAGGCCTGTGCACAGTGAATAATGTTTTTGTAAACAGATCAACTATTTGGTCTGTTTTTGTCATGTTTCAAACTGCGTTTTGTTCTCAAATCCTATTTGACTAAAATGAATATGACAACCTTAAACTAGATTTTCAGAAGAAATTCATTCTCTTTCAATGCAGACTGATTGTTGCCCAAAAGAGTGTGCTTTTTTCCACACATATGTTTAATTTGATACAGCATCTTTGGCTGTTTTTCCTGCACAGCCCCGCCTGAAGACTGCTACATGCATACTAGATAGGATTACACCTTCTAAGCAGATTTCGTTGTGGAAGGGTTAACACAGATCCCCCTGCTTTGCTGAACAAACAGGACACCATCTGAAGACACAGGAACTAACCGGGCTCTCATTAAGAGATTTTTTTTCTTTTCTGGAGTAGGGGGGTTCTGTCCTGCTTTTTTGTAGAAGAAGCACGTTGCGGCCTCCTGCCGTGTCGCCTGGCTCTTTGAGCAAGATGGAGTATATGGCCTAATGACTAAAAGTTCCTCTATAAAAAGTATACAGCGCAGCTCCCTGCAAATTGAGTTTCCTCTTTGTGCCAATTGAGGGTGGTTTATGTAGGCTGCGGGGAGTTCCTTTGAACTCTCATTCCAAAAAACTCCAGATTCCTGGGTCAATCCCTCCCTCCCCTCCAACTCCCTTTCCTTCTTATGTCCCACCAGTGGTTAAGATAGAGGAAGAGGAGGCTGCTGTCTCAGACACCCAAATTCATGCCACATTGCACAGAGCGGTCTCTCCAGACAGAATGAGAGAGAGGAAAGAAAACACATCTTAAAATGAGGTTAAGGTGGCATGAAGCAGGTGTTTCTCCTCTCCTTTATTGGTAATAAATGAGTTTGTAAATTGGACTTTATTGGATTAAACTTTCTAATGGTGTTTACATAAGGCCAAGGTAGCATAAAGTCATTAGACATTGTAGCACTTTCTTTATTTAAAGTGGCATCTTAGAAGGCCAATCAGGATGCCTTAGTTTCTTTACTAGAGAATTTGATAAGACCTTATTTGATGAAAGCAGTGAAGGTTTGGACTTTAGGGATATGACACAGAGCACAAAAAATAACTACAAACATAGTAGTTTAACAGTACGGTTGTATGTCTTAAAAAATGGAAAAATGAAAACTCCTAGAACAAAAATTCCCAGATACATTTTGGTTACGGTAGTTGATGTTAGATTTCTTTCATTTTGAGAGACAATATATTAATGTCAAGTAGTGATATAAGATTTGAAGTAATGCAATAATTCCCCCCAAACAAGCCTCATTTTTAAACTTTTCAACTCATAAATGCTCTTGTTCTTAAGGAAGAAACAGCTACAAATTAAGAAGGCCTGCTTGCAAATAAGAATTTGCCAAGAGGTACTTGCTGTCTTTCTTTTGTCCTCAGCTATCTTTATTGCCAAAAGCGAATGTTGGCGGCATCCCATGTGGAAGCAATGGGGGCCTGGATGCCCAGGACTCAGCCAAGTGGCAGCGATTGTTTTCCATGTTGGGGGCATGAAAGCTGGGCTCGTTCTACACTAATCAAAACCCCCAAAAAGGTCTCAGTATAAATCCCAAGACTTCTTCTTCTTCTTCCTCTTTTCCCCCACCCCGCCATCTTCACAATTATGCACACACATTGCCATAAATCTAATGCGCTTTCATGATCTGTGGGAGCAGAGTACATAAAACGTGTTTGCCGGATTTGCATACAAACATACTTATTCTAAATCCCCCTCAGAAGTTGTAAATGATTGTCTTTTCTTGAAATACATCTCAGCAAATTGTATTTGGGCATGTTTATGAATCCTATTATGGCATGGGTTTTATCATATTTTGTGGACAGTGATGGCTTCTCAGCATAGCTGTTAAGAAGAGGGAGAGAGGGGCCTTGGGCGATAGACTTTGTCATTTGTTTCAGATGGGCGCTGGATTCCCCTTCATTGCTCCATGACAGGTTCACGGTACCAAGATGGATCTCTGCTAAGTCCTTGCAAGAGGAGTAATTCAGTAACTACTGTCTACTGAGCGGAAGAGGCTGCATTCAACGTTCACTTTGGTCTTTGATGCAACACTTTTGAATGCATTATTTTGGATCTTAACATGATGCAGTAACAGCAGCAGAATCTCTCTTTGATTGTGGCCTTTTCAATTCAATATTTTTTACACCCTGTAAACATAGTGACATAATCGAGTGGAGTGTTGCATAATAAGGCCACAATAGAGCAGTATTTATCAAGAGCTGGAAAGCTGCTGGGCAGGGAAGAGTAGGAAGACTTTGTTAACAGTGCCTGACAGGCCTGGGCTGCCAAAGAGATTATAATATCTCTATGTGGTGTGTTTCCCTGTAGCAACTGAACAGCCAAGGTAAAGTACTGATGGCATATACACTATCTGGAAGTAAAAGACAGGCCAGGTGGTGACAAGTGTCTCACGAAGATTAAAATAAGAGAATCATCTAATTTTTCAGGTGATATTTTCAGAGTTGAGTCTATTCAACGATAAATCAAGTGCATTTCAACAATGTCATTTGAAATGTAGTATATTATTTTCTCTAGTTTCCCTGTAGGACCAGCTGGGCTCACGGACTCTTGTCAGAATTAGCCATTAATTGGTGGGACAAGCTGCTGAGTGGGAAGGTCATAAACATTTCAAGAGTTATAAAACTTTCATTAAGTTCTCACGATATCGCGCCAGTGAATGACCCTCTTGCTCTCTCCCTCTCTTTTTGTCTGGGTGGCGTTGAAGAGGGGAATGATTGTGAACAAGCGGCCTCTTTGTGACGGAGGGAGCCTTTTTCAAACTGTCTCGGCCTCTTGACTCGTCCTAAGCCAGAGATCAGAGCTTGGAAAGTGGCAAAACAAAGGGCCGATTTAATGAGATTGTAAAACAGGCTGAGGAAAAGGAGGGGGTTACCAAATAGCCAGACTGCCAGCTCTGGTCCATTTCAAAAGGTCTTTTCAGGATCTCCTCTAAGCCGCCTCAATATGAGCAAGAGGAAAAAAAAAAAAATCAAAGGACTCCAAATGCTCCGACAGATTTTGACATGAGGAAGATGTGGACATTTGTCTGCTTTTTTTCCACACACAAAAAAAATGCATTTCACTTGTCGGAAAAGTCTGTATTTTTCCCTCCCAGGAATTAAAATTCTTTTGATTTCAATCATCAAATAAAAGAAGTAATTTCAAAGTACTGTTAGTCACATCTAAATTACTGCAATTTTGCTGTAATTGACAAGCAGTTAAAATCTGAATATTTTAAATGGGAGCAACTGAGAATAGATAAATCAATAAAAGAAATCAATGACCATTGAAAGAAAAACATATTTACAACAGCTTTAAGCTTCAGATCAGTGCACTTTGCAAAGGAATGATTTGAGTGAAGGAAAAAAAACTGTGGTTTGTGTTGTGATCTTATAAAATAAATAAATAAACTGTCCAATTATGATAGTCATAAGGCGGGACTTCTTGTTGTTTACACACACACCCTATAAATAGTACTGGCACACATTACAAAGGAAACAACATTCCCATTCATGTCCCTGGCTTCTGAGTTGCTCTTTCTAAGTAACGCCAGCTTCACGTTTATCGCGATACATCTGTCACGTATCTTCACCCCCAAAATCTCTGTGGAATTAGACCATTTAACCCCTCCTCAGTTGTCATTAGAGGAGGGAGAGAGAGGATGGAGGGATGGAAGGAGGGGAGGGGAGGAGAGGAATGAAAACAAGCCAGAGTTGAGGAGATAACCATCAGGGTCCTAAACCCATTATCTGGCCCCTGTCCACTGTTGAGTGTCAGGAGTCACACCCAGGTCCAAGTTAGCCTGGAGCTGTTGACCTGACGGTCTCTGCTGACATTTCCATTCAGATGAATGGCTCTTCGCTGCATGCTAGGAAGTGTCCAGTTTGACCCTTACCTGCCCCAAGATTCCCTCCCTTATTAACTGGGCTGTGGCCCTCTGTCTAACCTGTATTCTATTGCCCATCACCCCCTCCCCACCTCTGAGGCTTCAGTAATAATGGAGGACAAATGAAGCCAGCCAGCCCTAATGGTGGTGGTTTTTAATGACACTGAGCTTTTGTGCTCTTTTCATTTAGACAAGGAGTGAGAGATGAGGAGGAAAACCGCCGCAGCACTGGGATAGTAAAACTGCGGCGAGTGGCGTACCCTCGTTTTAAGGTTATAGGACACAGTTAAGTTCCTTCCGTGGCACAGGCAGGCGTGTCAGTAATGGGCTCGTCAGGGCACCGCGCCGTACACAGCTGTTTCTTTTATGTTCTTTAATTTGCTCGGAGGAAGGATAAAGCGTGTGAGTGTGTCTTTAAGGAGGCCCGTGGACTTGAGAGACCAAATACCAAAAGGACCTTCATAGGTGCACTGTAGTTAACCAATGTAATTAGCAAGAACACAAGTAATCAGTCCAGGGAAGTGTGTCATTAAATGGCATCCCCCCATGATTAATTTGCTGCTCGTAACGACGAAATGAACCTTCTCGGTGTCCTTAATGACCCTGGTTAATCTTTTAAAGAAACAGAGAGGAGAAAAGACAGCCAGAGAGAGATAGAGAGAGAGAAACTGACAGGGAGAGGGAGAGAGACTAGATATCAGCTGCTCACATCAATACAACTGCTTGCAGTTACATAAGTTTTCAACCATAGCCAAGCTGGACTACTGAAATGCCATTTCGAGTGGCTTAGTAGCAACACACACATAAACAGATACAACCCACAATGATCTGTTCTGTTGGATAATCCCCCTTTAGAGCTATTAAAGAACAGAGGCAGCACATGGCACCCAGCATCTGACACCATGCTCTCTAAAGTGGAGGTGGCGAGGAGATTAGCGCAAGGAAAAGAGCCCTATTATACGCCCTGTTGCATTATTAAACACACCTCCACGTAATTCATTCTTCGGTGGAGTACATATTTGTCTTGGTAATTTTTCTTAAGCCATGATAAAGCAGAATTAACCGTTTGAATTAATCATGGGAACTAATGCTTTGATACCAGGCCGGGGCCCTTGCGTCCAGCCAGCTGCACTGGCCGGGGCCCGCCTGCTTAACACCAGAAGTGCCAAGCATATGCTAGTTGGGAGGAGGAGGGCAGATAGAGAGGCCTGGGTGGGCAGAGAGGAGGTCCCTGTGGAGCCCTTCACAATGAAACACAATATCCTCCTCCTCAGACGCGTGCAATGACTTAAACACTCCATTGTATTAAATATGAATGAGGTTCCCCATTGTCCGGGTGCGGGCGAGCGGGGAGACTGTGTTGTCGATTAGCCACATGATTAAGCAGACGACACGGTAGGGGCCGCTGAGGTAAATAAAGGCCGCCTTCTGTCATTTCCTTGTCCCCAAGGGGCCCGCGCCGATGGCTCCTCACAAACTTAGCATGGTTAAAGCCAATTGACGGAAAAAGTGATAATGTATGAGTGTGAAAACAGCTGAGTGATAGAAGAGAGGGAGGGATTGAAAGGGAGGGAGGAAGATTAACAGGCTAGGAAGTGGATGTGAAGGAAGGAGAGAGAAAGGGAGGAAGAATAAAGTATCAAAAGGGATGTGGAGAAAAATATGAATGGAAATAAAAGGACAGGATAGAATAGTAAAGGAGAAGGTGATGAAATGTTATGGAAAGAGAGGGGGAAGAGAGAGAGAGGCAACAGAGGGTTGGGAGCTGCAATAAGCAGCGCCTTTGATTAAACAGGCAGGATAATTCAGTCATGCTTCATGTCAGGTGTTTATTATCACATTGTAGCATTTGCATGTGAAAAAGACGCTAGCGCTGGCTTCGCCTGGCCCTCTTTCCTGCTTTATGATTGGCCGACATGGCATCTGCGCAACACTGTTGCAAAGCCCCCCTGTTAGGAGTGCATGAACCCAGTCACGGTTATTCACACTGGGCCCAATATGTCAAACGGTTATTATTGGCAGTGTTAGCCAAGAAAACAAATAGAGGCAGAGAGGCTCGTAATGAAAGGGAATAGATTGTTTTAATCAATTCTCCTCATTAATCAATTTGGAGCAATATGTCAGAGATACAATCCCAGTTGATATTACTGACGAGTCACATAAAATGTAATTCTGTAAAGCTTGTAATCACAAGGGATCATTGCAGTTTTATATGCTATATCACTTTGCCTTTGATTTTATTTTTTCACATCTATTGCTTGCTGATTCAATGGTTCATTTCAAAGACTTTTTTGTATTTTGTGGACATTGGAAATATATATTTTTTTAAATGTCACTACATATTTTAACATTATACTTATATTTACATGAAAAATGAAGATTAAAAACTGATTAATATTAACACAATGGAATTTTGACAAAAATGAAAACAGTAAAAGTTCATAATTTAGGCTATGAAAGTTGACGCTTTTCACTCTGCTTACCTTGAATGCCCATGTGAAAGAAAAGCTGTCTTTTGGGGAGTCTCATCACATCGTTGTAACTATGATCTCTCCCATTTTAACGATACCAAGCAGCTAACCTTAGCCGACTCTCCTGTCAGCATCCCACCCTCCCCTCTTTCCCCCCATACCCAACCCCCCACCAGCCCCCTCCTATCCCGTCGCGGGACATTCAGGTAACTAATCTGCCTTTAAATATGTCTCGAAGGAAGCGCGGCTAATTAGTATCGGAATTTACTGCCTTCACTTTTATTGACTTGTCCTACTTCTCCAATAATTAACTAATGAGTAAAGTAATGAGCTATGTCGTTCAGTCGTGCTGTTCAATTAGAGTGCGGAATCAATTATTGAAAATAGTTTCTGATGCCAACGCCTGGTATGGCGAATGAGAGTGCATGCAGAAAGGGGACAACTTTGATGTATCAGGCCCTTTGACCAAAATGACGTAACTTTAAAATGAATAGAAAAACAGAGGCCTGTCTGTAGCAGGCTATGAAATATAGCTATGTAATCAGAACAAAATACAACAACCATACCACAGTCTTTTTTCAATCCTAATACCCTGTTACATGATGTCAGACGTTCTATATGTTATTGTTAATTTGCACTTTCAGAACTGCTGATGAAACATGAGCATACACCAGACTACTGCAATGCTCTTAACCCAACACAAGCTTTCTCATAAATCCCATTGGAGCTGAGATGAGGTCTCGCAGTAAACAATGTGTCATTGAGGTATTTCAGAGCTTAACAAAAACATTGGGTTCATTATAGAAAATTAATTAGAGTAACACACTCCCAAGTGTTTCGGCTGATAATGAACTCTCTATCTTGTCAGGCCAATTTAGTCTGACGCTCTTTGATAATTATGTTTACATCAAAATCAATGCCCCTTGTGATGAAATAAGCTAGAATTTATGGTTCAATATTATATAAAGGGAATACTGTAGTTGTGTAATTCATAATAATTATGTTTTCAAAGTTTTGTTTTGGTATTTGTAGTAGAAAAGTTGTATTTAAAGGCCTGGAAAACCCATTTTCTCAATCAGCTTCTTATTATGAGTGATGAGGTTCTACATGAAAGTTCATGTTAAATTTGTGCTTTTTTCACATGAGAGATTTCAGTTTTTGGTTTTTCAGGTACTTTCTTTTCTCACTGATTTGAAGTGGGTGGGGCTCAGTTGGAAACAGGTGATGGCACATATTGTATTTCTGTGTATCAGTCAAAGTTTACGCATATTTGAATCAAATTGTGGTGACGATATATGGGTGTGTCTGTGTCTGTTGCCATAACTGTCAAATTTGATCAAACCACACCTACACAGTCTTAATGAAGCAGTTTTTGAGTGTTAAACTCTTAATAAATAATAACAGAGGATGTTTATTTCCGAACATTAACTCTGGTTGCTGCTAATTTAGTCATGAATATTTAATGTGATAGAGAAACAGATTTGAAAACAAGTTTTCAGGGGCTTTAAAACACAAATTATTTAAATTTCTTCTTTTTTTTTTGCATAATTATCTTAAAACTAAGATGGCAAACTGACATTTCAGTTCTCACAAGATGAAATATGTATTGTGCAATTGAATTTGTCATATGGTGTTTAAATTCTGCTGCGTTTTACTACTGCTTTATGAGATCCAAAATGAGCCTGGGAAAGGAAACCAGCATCAGTTAAGTAATATTATGAGAGGATTTAAAGCACTTGTGGGTCATGCCAGTACTGGTTGGTGTAACTGCAGTGGCGGAAACATGAATAAAGATAGTTGGACAAGCTCCCAGTTTCTTCATGGCTGAGTCATTGTTTTTAAAAAATGTCCACATGAAGGTACACGCATAGTGTGGCTTATGAAACAGCTGAGATGTTATTGTGAGTGTGTGTAAGAAGCCTGATCTCAACCATTTACCCATTTAGCTCACACTGACCATAAAAACTGCTAATAATTCAATTGCATTAAACAGACCCGTAGTTTTTGCTTAAATAATAATGACTTTAATTAGAAGTAGAGGTAGGACAAACACAAATGAATCAGGCTTTGCATATCATTAGAAGTGCTAGGTTTTATCAAATTAAGAAAAAAAGAAAGAGCAAAAGTATGTAGAGAGGGGAGGGGAAAGAAAGAGGGGGGTCCTGTGGAGAGATATGGGGGGAGAAGAAATGAGAAACCCACCGCAGTGTTTTGGCGGTATCAATATTCTATTAATATTCACAATGCCAGAGGTCCCGGCTGGTATGCCAGTCAGTGCTGAGCCGATGTGACAGGGTCCCAGAAAGACGTTAAAGCCAAGGACATTAAATTCCCCCTGACAGCAACCTTGGAGACCGTCCCAGGCATGCGTTGCTTTGACTGCGGTAAATCAGAGAAATAAACTCAAAAGAACATAATGGAGTCGGTTCTCATCATTATTATGACAAGCAGGTTTATTTAGTGTACAGTTGGCTCTCCCTCTGCTTCTACGTGTGTGTGTGTAAGAGCATGTGGATGTGTGTGTGAGTGCTTGCTTTGCTGAGCTCTAACAAGACAACCAGTGGTGACTGTCAACTGTCAGAAATTCATGTAAACCGAAGCTGCTGTTGGACTGTACATGGAGGAGAACGTGAAGATTAGAATGAAACCCACACTAATTCTGGGAGAAAACCACACTCATAAGAAACAAATAAACATACTGTGGTAAAATGCATTAAACCTGCAATGCGGAACTTTTACATATAAATGAACATCCGTTACATGCGAGCCCTTGCCAAACAAGTTCACACAATGCTGATTAAGGCTATCACCACCAGATAAATCACAGTATATGGAGTTTTTAATCTGCTGTCGGGTTTGACCTTCCAATGCTGGCTGGATGAATGCATACTGTGCATGCTCTATGGGCAGAGCATGCACACTAGAGACTTCTGCCGGCTGAGCGGCTAACTTCCAGTTAGCCCTCTGCTAACTTGAATTGGGATAAAATAATTTAATCATGCAGCTCCTCTAGACTTTCCGAATATTATCTGACCAAATGGATGAAATTCTGATAGTGAAAAGAGTCATTTTGCAGGGGTTGTGTGACGCTCAAAACAATTAGCTCATGACGTAAGTACATGTCAACGGTGTTTTTGTAATTACTCTCACTGCCAGAAGGGGGAGAAAAAAAAGTCCCACACTGCAGCTTTAAGCAAAATGCACTTTTAGTGTTTAATCACAGAGTAAAGAAATATGTATATATTCAACATTCAAGCACAACCTTAAACCACAAGTGGCTACCCAAAATATGAATTTATTCATATTTATGAATTTATGAACTCTCTCTGACAAACAGTAGTCAGTTTAGTAATTTGTGGTTTTTAGATTTGGCATTTATAAGTCACATTTTTTGTATGTTGCATAGGACTACAAATTATGACACATACTGTGGTATAGATTTAGAACTTTAACTTCCGGCCATGATGAGTATAGATCCAAGATGACACATTTCTTTATGATTCTTCATGTAGCACACAATATGTAGATCATGCTATATGATTTAAAAGATGGGGATAACCCACAGACCTCCCTTGCAACTACAGTACATACTGCATTTGTTCTTCCGATTACATCCACAAAATGAGAAATAAAACAACAGCTTATGGCACCGCAGACAGCCTGAAGCAAGCTATCTGGGGGCCCCTCTATCATCCTTGTCTTCCATTCCCCCTCCTTTATAGAAGTCTTGGCCAAACCTTATCATCATTGCTCCCATTTGAATAGTATTACAGACACGCTGGCCAGGGGAGATGGAGATGTCATAAAACATTTTATTGATTTTTTTTTTTTTTTTTGCTAGTTGTCATCTTACATTAATATCACCAAATAACTGTACAGCTCCTGTTTTTTAAGTGTGGCTTTTGTGGAACGTGTCACACTTTTTTTGCCCCCCCTCAATATGTCGTAACAGATTCTGGTGACGTTATCTTTCTGGTACAGCGTGACTGATCCCTCTGCATCTTGTCAGGCTTCTTGGAGAAAGGCCTTTTTGACATGCACAGCCATGCTGCAGCAGGATTTGACGTGGCATGATGAACAGTAGACTTTTACAGTGGGTGACTTCCTAGTCCTAAGGTCTGTGGTATAGCGGGTGTATTGGAGTGTGTGCATGTATATGTCTATGTGCACATGATGTATAGGGGTATGTTCGTATTCCTGCATGTGTTTCCATGCGATGAGTCCAGGATCACTACAGCAGTAAGGATATATCAATGCCTGTGTGCCTGTGTGTGCATGCATTTGTCGTGCCAGTGTATATCCTGATTTGTGTGTGTGTGTGTGTGTGTGTGTGAGCCGCGATGTTGTATAATGACAGATTCACACCTTTGCAAGACAGCACCAATGTCCACACGCTTAGGCTGTTGTCCCCAATCCCCCTTCGCCTATCCCAGCTTCTTCTCTTCAACTCGCCTGGCGTGAGCAGGTGACAAGCTCTCTGGAGGTGTGAGTGTGTGTTTACCTTTAGTCACACACATTCTGTCAGGTGTCACTCACAGGGATGGAACAGAGATTGAGCTGAGAGTGAAAGGACCGCGGTCGTTAGTCCGTACATACTGTATATACAGACACACACACTAGTATTCAGGTTGTGTGTTCACTCGTGTGCTCAACAAGTGAGTGGAGGTCAGTTTGTGTACTCCTGTGTTTCCTGGTTTTACCATTGCCAGCAAGAACCCAACTACACACACACACACAAAAACCAACATACATACTGCTCACTAGCATTGTTTTAAACAAAAACACACGAGGAACATCTTCTCATAGCCTACATATGACTAGCAGCCGCAACCCCCTGCCTTCCCTCTTAAACAAAACTCAGCACAAAGTCCTGACACAAAGAGGCACCAACGAGGAAGTCAGCATAAAAAAAAAAACGGAAGGGGTCAGCATATGTCCAGTCAGCGTACGACACCTCACAAGACAACTGTCCCAACCAAGCAGATTGGGTCTCTCCTACAGCTTCGGCATGGTGTGGCATGCAGCTGCGTGTGTATGTGTGTACTCACCCGTGTCAAGTACAATACTACACAAGTGAAGATGGGGCAGAATAGCAGGAGAGCTGCATGGGCAGATTTGGGTGTTGCCCCCAGGGTGTGTACTGTAGTCTCCATAAGTAGTGACATGACATGCCTTGAACCCATATTTTTGGAGGCGTCATTATACTGCAGGTCCAGGTAATGAGGTTAGAGGGATAGTCTGGAATTTTATCTTTAACTAGAAGCTTGTTTAATTCTTCCAAGAGGCTTTTGACTTAGTTTAAAAGGCTTTGAGAGAAAATAAAGAAGAAGGTAGTATTAGCGATGCTAGCATAATTTATTCAGACTGGTTTCTTTTTAAGACCAAAAGCTACAAATTTCAACTGTTTTCTGTGGCTTACATATAAAATCTAACTCCTGTACACTGCTAGGAACTTAAACCAACAACAGGGTGCATTTTCAATGAATGAAAGGACCAAAGATGATCTGAATATCACCTAAAACACAAAGGTGCAAATTGGATACACTAAATTCTGCTGTGCTTCCTTAGCCTGCAAAATCCTAGGAGGTATACAAAACAACAGTAAACTACAAGGCAGTTTTTGTATTGCAAGTCATGCAAACACTGTTGAGCCTCTATACATAAAATGGTGCTTATCCAGCTTCTTTTAAAACTGAGAAATACTGCTACGTGGTCTACAAAGTGGCATGTGGCTCAATTGCCGCAAATTAAGATTGTAATTTACAATAGTTCAATCTAAATCATTAGTAAACAGTGCAAATATAATGTAATGAGATGATAAATCCACATCATGGAAGAACATCACTTGGCCCACACTCACCAAAATACATTTAAAAGGATATTTGCTGAACAACACTTAAAAATGTGCATTCAAAAATTCACATTGATTGAAAATTTTCAACAATCCTAACAGAAATGTAAAAGCAACTGGATGGTTATCGTATTAATCTATAAAGTGTACACTCCCTGGAGCAGGACCAAATAAATAATGACATTATTTCTAGGAAATAAAGATTTGTTGAACATCTAATAGGACACTGACTATTACAAAGCATTGTCTTTGTCAAATCTGAGTCATCATTGTCGTCAGTGGCACAGCGGAGACATAACATCAACCGCTGCAGCGCACTACAGTCATGGATGAGGCTCACTATTTGTTGTTTGTGTTCTGCCTTCCGCCACAGCCACTGATCCATCCAAAGTTAATCACTCCAAACAGCATTACAATTAGTGCAGTTTGGAGTCAAACATCCATCTCCTGGTCTATCTATCACAGTTTTTTTTTTTTTTTCCTCTATGCGGTAATATTCCCCAATTAAAGCATTATTGTAGCCTACTTCATCAAGGGCTAAAGTAATCAAGATTAATCTCAGTGAGCTGACACGCGCTGTTTGCTAAGGAACACACAGAACAATTGCTCTGGGCGAGCATCATTAGGAAATGCAATAAAATTAGGCAAACTGATTATATTTCAGAACTGGGGAGCAAAATAAAAACACAATTTGGGGAGAGCTTCAATTATGGCGGCTACGGTTGCTTGTTTGAACATCAGCCACGTTACTGTTGAGATGCTTCGGTACAAGTTTGTTGTGTGTGTACAGTATATATGCTCATATGCATGTATAGGAGCTTAGGATTGTGTGGTTTTGTGTATATTTCTGTATTCCTGTAGATGGTATATGCGTGTGTATATTTTTAGTCATGTTAGCAGATTTCTGTGTTGGTGGGAGGAAGGTTGGTGTTGCTAGTGATGGGGGGGGCAGCCTGTAGCCACATATAAAGGCTTCCAGCCAGCTATTGACACTAACTTGGTCTTAGCCAACGGCTGCAGCAACCATTTTAGGCTCCGTTGTCAATTGGTATCTAATAGGGGTTAAGTGTTTTGAGTTCTGTCTTTTGAGGGGGAAAAAAAGCCACCGGAAGGCAAGTTTTCATTTAATTATAGCTCAGATGGGAGATGAAATATATGTGTTGTATACTGTGCGTTTTGTGTGTATTTTCTGTTTATGTATACACGAGTGCCACTCTACATTTGCATGGACAGTATGTGTGAATTCGCATAAGTGCCTGTTCTATAGGTACAGTGCGTGTGCTTTGTTTATTTATTTGCGCATGCATTCAATAGCTTGCTGGTGAGGTATACCAGGGCAATCTATTTATGTCATTCATGGCCACTCAGTAGTGAACAATACTCTGAAACACACACTGTGATTTGCCGGTTAGCAGTGAAACCGTTTTAAATGCTTATTAATCTTGCCTGAGGCCAAACTCTTCCTCCTCCTTCCCCAAAATGGGATGAAATGAATGAAAATACATGGAAATATGAAAAATACCTTATCTTATCACCGTGTGGAGGTAATATTGTGTGATCCCTCGCTGAAATAGCTCTGAACATTCCATGAATATATTTTGAATATTCCCTTTGCCTGCGTTTGAATTGATGTACAGCAGGGCGTATATGCATTCATGTCGTCTGTCCTGTGTCACGCATCGCCCATATCACAACGTTTTCCCAATCAACTCTGACAAGGAGGGCCACTTTCCATCCATTTAGATTGGATGAAGGAATAAAATGAAATGGTCTTATTGTTTTTCCTCTATAAAATTCTCTTGGACTTTCTCCCGTATCTCAAATTACTGTACCTGACGATAGATAGAAGCTAAGCTGAACTGACTGACATAAGTGATAACAGGCAGAACAGAGGTACTGTATGACTGCATTCAGATCCCCGCGGTTTCCCTCAGGTGTGGTCCCTGTCACACCTGCTGTTTGTATGTAAGTGTGTGAGATATAGAAAGAAAAAGCAGAAACAATAGATGGAGATTTACTCTCCCACATGACTCCATGATCTTTGCTTGAAAGAAAGGGGGGAAAAAATGAGAAAGGAAAAATGAGTGATGGGGTATAACAATTAAAAAGAATTCTAGTTAATGTGATTGTAAAGTAATATATCATGCAAGTCTGAAATTAAAATTCAGGGTTTCAGTTTATTTCTCTGCTCTAACAGATGTAGGATCCTCAACAACTGGGCAAAGCAAAGATTAATCTCTGTTTTACACCTGGCTTCCTAATTTGTGTTCAATCTGTAAGTGTAGTTGCACTACAGGTTTTTGTTTTAGCATTGAAAATTTAAATATGAATGATATAATTCACTCAGATTTTGAGCCACTGGGGTCAATTTTATATTTGCAGACCACATATGGATGAGAACTCACTCAAATCAATACAATAACACACACGTATGCCACTATGTGATATTCATTGTTCTGAAAACATAATCAATATGCTCATAAAAAATCAGGACGACCTTTTGGCACTCCATGACCCTCTTGCTTCTTATTAACCTTGTTCACATTGCGCCACTGACCTGTGCCTATAGACCTTATGAATTATAAATGCGCTTCATTATCATAGTCCAGTCGTTAATGGATATCATACCCTGCATGTGTTTTCTTTTTGTCCCAACTGACAGAAAATTTTCTCCCTCATTGTTTTTCCAGGGTTATCATATGTAATGTGACCTCTTTTTTCTCACCATCTTTCCTTCTCCTTCCTCTCTCTTCTTCTTCTTCTTCTTACTTTTTACATATTACCAGACCTCCGAGGATGGGGCAATAGAAGAAGGAGCAGGAAGGACAGAAATAGTTAACAAACTCTGCAAATGATTGATGGGCTAATTTCAAGCCCTGAATAAAGCAGTTTCCTAAGTCTGTTGATTCTCCATTTATTAGGTAATAGAAACATTTATCAAAAAAGTCACATTTTTTGCTTAAGCAATAATTGCATTTTTAAGCTCTCATTAGGCCTTCCATGCATACATAATCCAATTGAATAAATACAGTGTTGGAGTGATGAATTAATAACCCTCCTATGGTAAACTGAAAGTTAGAGATTCTGCCGCTTGACTCAGTTGACAGTTTACATGGAGTAGTACAGTGAAACACTCTGAGGTGTGAGTATAGGGCAGGAGTATACATTTTATTGATGGAGGGTGAAACTGACTGCAGATCTTCCTGACTGGCATTAACCTACTGAACTGCATTCAATTGAAATTAATATACATTACAGCAGTATTAAAGTATTAAAATGATATAACCCAGCAAACATTGTCATGTTGATGTTCATGTTGACTCCACCAATGTCAAAAACCTGTGTCCATGTTTGGCAAAAAATATCTGAGAAAGCATCTGCATTTGTGTTACTAAATGGATCTATTTTAAATGGATATTAAAAATAGTAAATGCTGTCCATCAAGACTTGAATATAAGGAGAGAATGCTTTGAAAGTAATACATAATTGCTTTTGAGATTTTTTTTTGTCTATTTTGGTGGTTATATGTCCCATGATGATGACAGAGTGGAGCTTTAGCAGAGCTTTTCAAAGCTACATCTCTAGAGTAGCTGCACTGCATTCACAAGATGTGAATGAGGGTTTTCACTTTCTGATTTGCCTGGCCAGGGACAGAGGTGTTCTACTTTATCTCCTACCAGCCTACTGTAGCTTTAGCCTCGTGCGTATGTAGCCACATCAAAACAGCAGTAATGTCTTGTTACCTGGCAACGGTCCCACTAGCCGGCTAAGGCTCCTGTTCCAGCAGAGAGAGAGCCAGTTTTAATCACCTAGCAAATTTCCAGCGCTGAAAACAGACAGGGCCTCAGCTTAATCTTGTTAGCACGATGAGGCCGTTTTCAGATATCATTGCTAATCAAATCATCCCAAAGGCTTTGAGCCCGGGGTTTTTTTTTTTTTTTTTTTGGTAGGAGACGTGGTAGTAGCGGTGGTGGTGGTGGTGGTGGTGGATGCAGCAGATGTGTGCGTGCGAAGAGGGGGGAGGTGATGAAGCGGGTGTCTGTGCGTGTTTGTGTGAATCCATGTATGTGTGCATTCACAGGGTAGAGGGTTGTTTTATGGTTTGCAAAACATATCAAGGTGTAGAAATACTAAAGGAAACTACAGCAGACTTCTATTGGTAATGTTCCTCTACATCAAGTACTCAACACGTACAGTATATATGCACGCTTACAGTATAAACACCTATTTATATGTATATGCATACTCATCATGTAACCAACCCCCCCCCCTCCCCACTCATCGCCTTCTCTTTCAAACTCCCTCTTTGGTCGTGAGCCCTCACTTCAATTTGAAAGGCTCCTTCACTTCTCCCAGTAGATAACCTGCATTTTTTTAGTAGCCCAGAGCCACTCGCCAGCACCCAGAGAGACTCCCCAACCCAGGACCCAGGAGAGCCCGCACAACAGAGAGAAAAGGAGAACAAAGCCAACCTGCAAAGTCTTAAAAAGTTAAAACATGTACTTTGATAGCCTCGGCCTACCTATTGCGGCGGCGCTGATCCGACCCCAGGGAGACTGACAGCACCGCAGAGAAAGAGGGAATACAGAGAAGGAGAAGAAGAAGTGGGCCACGGCAACCCCAAACTCTTCTCTTCTTCTATTTTCCATATCCACACACACACACACACACACACACACTTACACAGGAGTTTGATATATGCCGAGCTGATGGTTTTGCCGCTGTTTTTCCAGTGCAGCAAGTGTATTGGAATAATACTAGTGCAGCGCAACTACTTTCTGCATTAGCATATCTATCTTTGAACAGTACAGTGAGTGAGAGGCAGGAGCTGTGAGATACTGTACACTGAACAAAACACAACGTTTAAATGTAGTGATTGCACCAAGGGATTTGCACTTGCTGTCACAACTTGAATTTCCTTTCGCAAATCTCCCAAAGCACATTGATACTGTGTAGTGACATAAGCACACGGCTTGTGTTTCAAAACCCCTCATTGCAGTGGAATATCTTGAGTTCCTGTACAGAGATCAGTCATAGTATGAGAATTTGAAGTTTGGATAGTTTCCTAAAAAGTCAAGCTATGTACTTAGTTTACTAAAGTAATACTATAAAATTAGTTTTATGCCCACTGATTAGGAACAGGAACTGGTATTTTCCAAATATCTCTCCAGGGTAAAGGTCATGTGTTCAGATGATATTTAAAGGTACACTCCCTCCTTTGAAGTAGAGACCAAAAGTGTCCTCAAATCCCCAAATTTTGCTGTTCCTGTTTTGAGACTCAGCTGAGTTGAGTTCAAAACCATTAACAGTGAGCTAGGATAGAATTTAGGGATTTTAGGCGATCCTGAGTGGAACAAAGTCAGAGAGTTTAACTTGTTGCCACATGGTAACCCCGAGCTGTTATGTACAGGAAAACAGGGAAAAGGCCTTTGACTCAATTATTTTTCATCTACGGTATAGCTGCAGCTAACTGCACTGTGTGCTTCTCGTGTATTACCATTAAATTCAAATCACAGAGCTAAGCATCCGTTTTTCTGAAGTGATCTTTGAAAAACCCAAAAGGTTTAACAACAGTTTCCTCAGTGCTGAAGGTATTTACAGAATATTTGAAGACTCTTCTTTAAGAGATTGTAAGTCAGTTCTCAAGTTGGACCGTTTCCTAATCTAAACAAAGATAAAAATGACATATGTTCATAAACTATGTATATAATTAGTAACATTTCTCTATATTGAACAAAACATTTTCAAGTAGAATAACATATTTATATATTTTTTTAAATTTTTGTCATACAAAAAAAGAGCAATGAGATTTGTCAATTCCAGCTATCAGATAAGAAATATAGTTGCAAGTTGAGAAACAGGTCAAAATATTATTGTTCATGCAGCAAGAATAATTTTTTATCAAGATGGTTAGAAGACTCTTTGAGCATTCTGGAAATATCAACAGTAACTAAGCAGTGTTAAACCACCTTCTGGGATTTTCAAAGAGTGACATTTATTTGGTGGATGTTTAGCTCTGCAACTCAAACATAATGACAATACATGACATAAACTGGGACTAGCTGCAGCCATGTAAATGATGCTTAACAATGACATAGACAATTCTCAAGCAAACAGCTTCAGAATGAGATGGGACCCATTAGAAACTGTGCTAATATAGATATAAATATAAACCACTGTTGAGAAATGTTCTGCAAGTATTGACCAATAAAATGATCACAGTTTTTGGAAACACTGATGAATGTTACTCATGAAATGGTTGACATCATTTAATCATCTCATCACTGGGATGACTGATGAATCACTTTATTGTCAATACAACATAAAGTCACATGTTCCTGAATGAAGCCTTTCAGATCTCATCAAACTTCTAGAATCATTAATGATGAATCATCCAATTAAAGAAACTCCCACACTAAGGCTTTATAATTGCTAAAGGATGACTAAACATCAAATGTGACAATTTACTGCCAACAGTGTTTAATCTGTTGTCCTCACTAAACCTGTTGTTGGGCTTTGAATCATTGACCTTAACTGTCAGAAAGCCCTGATGAGTTTCAGAGGTGACAATATGCTTAGAGCGTTCCTCCTTTACAATAGCAGGGGGTGGATAGCACAAATGTGTATGGATACAATCCCTCATACACACACACGCACACACACACACACACAAACCTCCTCCTCCTCCCTGTTATTAAATTTGCCTGTTAATTTTCTCTAAGGGTTTGGTGTAATTAATGGACCAGTTTAGAACGGCCAGCGAGACTCAAGCCGCCATCACTATCCCTGTCCCTGCGGTCAGTCATGAAGGGCCACTCCATAGGCCCATTGGGGTCCCCTCAGCACGGGTGCCAGGCCCTGTCAGTCACATGCCCACCCTGGGACTGTGGCCTGTCCATCAGGACTGGAGTGATGGAAAGATGGAGGCAGGGAGGGACAGTATGGTTAGCTATGGCAGTGTTCCCCTCAAGTGGCTATGATTGTGCTCATTACTGCCCATTTACATTTCATCAGCAGGCTAGCTAGCCCTGCGCTGTTAGCACCACCGACTCATTAGCACTAAGGGGGTAGGGGGGCATGGAGGGAGGGAGGAAGAGTGAGGTGTGCAAAGGCCTCGGGCATCCAGGATCTAAAATACACCAGAGGGAGGTTTCAGAAAAAGGGCAGAGAGAGAGGCAGCTAGACAGACACACACACACAGGAGAGAGAGAGAGAGATTCGCCAGTGTGCCTGTGTCTGATCAGATAAAACTGAGAGGAAAGGAGGAGGGATTTAAATCGATATGTAATAATGTCCAGTGCTGTCTCTGGCCCTGCCCTTTCCTGGATGAGTAAGAGCATGAAAGTCTCTGTCAAGAAATGCTTGGCTGCATTTACACACAAACAAATGATCTATTAACTCTTTGTGGTGCACAGGTCATCTTCCAAAAACCAAAGAAAGCAGTGACAAGGTTCTGTCACTGGCTCCGTATAAATACAATAAATCTTTTTCACATTAATTTTAAATATAGTAAGGAGATAAACTCAAATCACAGTTTCTACACACCTTGTATACCCTGGATATGAGTGGCACTCTATTTGCATTAGATTTTAGTGCACCTCCAGCATTAACAAATACTATAAATTAAAGAATGGTAGAGATGTATAAATCTTAAACCTGATTTGACATTTTATAAAATGAATGTTTCTATTTCTATTATTTGATCTAATTTTATTTTTTGTTTGCAGTGAGGGTTAGGGTTACCTGAAACAAATGCTGCCAAAATATGGATATACAGTTAATAAAAGAGTAGATTGTGAATTATTAATAATGTACACAGTGCACAAGTAAATAAACAAGGAGAAAATTACGATGCAAAATAATTCTAAGCAATACATTCAAGAAGAAATGTATGCAAGTACCTCACAGTGATCCAATTATCCAGGAACAGTCCTTTGATAATGGCAAATATAGATTCCACCCAGTTACACGTTTACGGTATATTAACCTGCAAAGAACAAGAGGTAAGTGTGAGCTGCATTTGAGGCAACTGAGGCTGCCTCAACTGTTTATAGCAGTTATATCAAAATAAAACCAACAGCGCTAAGCAGCATTCACACAAAAAATAAAAAACAAACTCCCACCAATCAGTTAGAATAAGATTTTGATTTCCCTTGTGACATGTAGTAATGCTCATAATTCAAGTATTGACAAGAGAAGAGGGTGCATTTAATGAGCAAAAAGCTTCTTAATTTCATAATGACATCATTATACATACAAAAAAAATCAATGAACAGCAAATGTACAACACAGTTCTAACTGAGCCAGCACGTATGTTTTTTGAGAAGTGAAGACTTGTGCTCATTTTCAGTGTCCAGTCTAACAAGTCACCCTGCAAACACCAGAGACTTGGGTGGGTGATAGGGTGAGTGGGTGGGGGGGGGGGTTCAGAAATTCCTCTTGACTATCAAAGTACAGACACCAGAGAGAGAGAGAGAGAGAGAGAGAGAGAGAGAGAGAGAGAGAGAGAGAGAGAGAGAGAGAGAGAGAGAAGGAGATGTATGAAGGGATATGAGATTAAATACAGTATGTCTGCCCTCTTCTGGTCACCACTGCCATTATCCACGCTGACAGTCCCCAATGGGGGGATAGGATGAAGAGGGGGGGTGTGGGTGAGGGGGGGAGTCTGAGAGGGGAGGAGGAGAAGATGCAAGAGTCAGAGGGATAGATGTGTAGAGGAGGAGGTGATGAAAGGCAAGAAACAGAAGAGGGAGAGATAAGGAGGAACGAAGGAAACATGGAGAACTTCCTGTACAGTACCTGTAGACCACTTCTGACACATAGAGCGCCAAAAACTGATAATGTCTAAAAATAACATTACATTCACAACGAGGCAATTTCCATTACTATTTGTTATCTTGTGTAACCCTCATCATAACAATTAAAATTGTTTGTTTGTGCAGTGGTTATTATCCTATTCCCTTGTCATATCCACGAGGAAATTATAATTTCATATTATGTACCTCATTTACTATTAATATTAATCCAATATCATATGAAGTGACATTTCCAAGTGACTAAAAACTCCATGATATTCAAAATGTAATTAAACAGTGCTGCCATATCCTGCTATTTTCATGATTATTAAACCAATGGCTTGATTACTGGGGAAAAAAGAAAATAACAAAATGGAAATGGTTTGCCACTGTTTCTTGACTGACAGCATTGTTTCTAATCTCATTAGCGACAGGAAATTGACTGCAAATGATGAGTGCACATTCCTAATATTGCTAATTTACTTCAGCGCGCTTGGTGTTTCTTCAGCACACGGTGTGTATTTGTTAGCCATAATTGCCACGGCTCTGACAAAAGGACAGTCGGTGAATGACACATAAACTGGGTGTGTATGTGCCAATGAGTTTGTGTATCCATTTGTTTGGGGGTTTCGCATGCATGTTCGTGTCTTTGTGTTTGTGCAGAAGAAGAGAGGGCTCATGAAGTCTGCGTATTTGTGAGTACACATGCTCAGGTTTATGAATATATATATATATGTGTGTGTGTGTGTGTGTGTTTGTGTGTCCTCCTGGGGCCCACCTCTGCCTCTAGGTGCTATTGGGGCAGGTGTGTAGCCAACAGGCAGGAGTGATGGCTAGTTAGCCAACTTGGAGGTGAGAGGTTTAGTCTTAGAAGAGATAGTTAGTGGTAGGCAGGATTAAGCTCTTTATGTCAATAGCAGATGACTCTTTATTCTTCTGTGCTGGTTCAGGTTTGTTTGGAAACATTCAAAAATTGGTCCCACAGAGGTGCACACATTTTGAGGTTATATCTAAGCCTTGGGCAACAATTCGAGGCAATGTGCTTTAGATGGGAAATTTTGTCAACAATTATGCTTCTTTTGGCCAAGATTATTCACAGACCCTTATTATTCACACTAAATTTATCTGAATATGCATCCTTGTGAGGGTCAATATAGGACATCTCCACTGTATCAGAAAGTTTCGGTGCTATTTGTTAATTTATGAACACTACAGCTATGTGAATTCCCGTTAGGCAATCACACATTTAAATAATCATTCTTACGAACTACTATGTATGTTTGGAACACCAAACCTGTTTTTAGCAGATACAGAAACATACTGACAGACAAGACAGTCTCTTGTATGAACTTGCTATATTGTTTTCATTCATGCCAGTTTCATTGTTATGTCTCCTTGGCTAGCGTAAAAGAGATGTCAATCCCATTGTGACATATGGGTAAATAAAGATTAAATATGAACGAAAAACTGAAAATATCGATTTGGTACAGGGTGTATTTTTGAGACTACGGTTACACGTTTGATATGAGACTGAGTTGCTGTGCCAGAGAGTACCAGCGGGTCTGCGTTTGCGTTGGTCCGTGGTTTACTATGCTTTTGATTCTGTGCCAGTCTGTGTGTGTCTGTCAGTGTGTGTGTGTGCAAGTGTGCCAACAACTGAGTATATCCACCTGCTTTTGTGTTTATTTGCCTGTATGCGTGTTCATATGTGCACTGTACATGTCTGGCTGATTGTACATGTGCCTGCTTGCCTTTGTGCATGTATTTGTGCTTGCCTGCTTGCCTCTATGTGTGTGTGTGTGTGTGTGTTCCCCTGGGCTTTCAGGGTAAGCCTTAGTGGCCTTGTGCTCCTCATCAGACTCTGTGTCTGGGGGCATAGCTGTAGGGTGGGCCTCCACCACGGGGACCCTGGGACCGACGGGGGACAATCACTGCTGCCTCATAGCTGCGAGGAAGGAGACAGACAGAAACTGCATGGATGAAAAGAGAGAAAAAAAAGAGCATGGTTTTCGTTTGCTCTCCCGTTTTTGTTCCTTTTTTTTTCTTCCTCTCCATCCCCCTTTTTTTCTCTAATCTGTCCTTCCTCTCTGTAAGTATCTGCAAGTAGTTTCACAAGATATCACCTTCCAGAAGATTGTGTTTTGTGTGTGTGTGTGTGTCTTATTATATGTGCATTTTAAGGGAATCTTCTGTCAACACTTCCTCATCTGCCTGGTCACATGATCTGGGTCTGTCACACAGCCAGGCAATGCTTTCTCCTGTTAAAAGCTCTGGAAGGATAAAACTTACCTTCCAAAAACCAAAAAAACCCAACATATCCCTATCTATCACTCAAGCACTGACAAGGTTGGGGAGGATAATTTCAACATGTGATTCATCACACCTTGTTGTTAACCTGCTTTTACAAAACTGCAACTAATTAAGTATTGCCTGAAAAAATAGTCTGCAGTTTATCTAATTTTGTATGGATTCCCATTTGGTTTGAAGTTGACAGGAAAGTAATTTTCACTTACTAGAGTGTGATTGGAATCATTTTATCAGTGATTATACAGTTCGTGATGCATACAATAATGTTCTTGCAATCAAGATATCTGAATCCCCTTTTTTCCTTCATTTTTGAATAATCAATCCAGTAAATATTCCAGAGATATCTCTGTTTATTCATTAGCCATAACCTTTACTATGACTTTTTTGTTGCATTGCTATGAGGTAAGAATAATTTATAGCCGCTGCAGGTGCAATACATTACATCTCAACTCAGTATTTTGAGTTGAATCTGTGGACAGGAGCTACTTGTTATGTGTCAGAAATAAAAATACAATTAAATTCAGCATTTGGTAAATTATAATAGTATCTCCATCTATGATTTGAATGTATAATTATACTATATGAACATACAACAACACAAAAAAAGAGCTAAATGTCATGTTGCCACAAACAATTTGCTAAATTCTCCATTTGACCTCCTATTCGACAATACTTACTTTGCTTTTGTTTATAAACAAATAATCTACAGGTATTTGTTCTCACTCTCTGGCATGAGAAATGGCTGTTGTTGCTAATGATGTTCTATGCAAACAGTGTAATAAGGCAGGTTAATCAGGGCGGCATGATTTTCTATTAGCTCTGTTTACTCAGTCTGCAGAGACTTCGGGGGGCTAGTTTCATCTTAATAACGAAGGATCAGACTCAGTGCTCTGACGTTTGTTGCTGAGGTCCACAATGGGAGCCAGTGACAAACTATGATAATCTGTCGGGGATGTTCTTACTCTTCTGAGGGGAACTGTGCCAGTGACAGGCTCGTAGGTTTGAGATAGAAACTGATCTTAACAAACATCTCGCCAAAAAAGTGTTTTGCAACATGATAGCTAATAATGTGACTGAGTGACGCATAGCCTTAAAAAACAATTGTGTTGAAACCAAATATTTTAAATGATTACATTGCATTATACAAGCTGTCATAATCTAAAGGATGCATTAGTCACTTGAGTGTTGAGCGTTTCAATATTCACTCTCATGCCATGACCTCATTTAATTATCTGTCTTCTCAGAGCCTACACAGCCTTTTGTCTTGTGTTGGCATTTGTTGTTGCTCTTTGACTTTTGAAAGTGTTTCAAAGTAACACAATTATAAAGCGCGGCTCTCTGACACATGACAGCTTCAACCGCACACTCATCAGTTCTTCTTTACACCACACCCTGCCGCCTTCACAATGGATTCCAAATCTCAAGCGGTGACTTCACCTAGATTGGATTACCTGCTCCCCCCTCCTTCAATGGGAAGAAAAGTAGATTTCACCTTTGACCTCTGGGTTCTCTTGACAGGTGTCACACACATCAGCACTGAGTAGAGTTAGACTTCCTGCATAGTTCTGTGTTTCTTTTAATGCCGGAGACAAGCACTTTTGCCGAAGTCTAAGCTGCAGCAAAACAAGTTCAAAGGCATGCATTTCCATTGTACACTTAGCTTAGCATTAAAACTGGAGAAACAGCTAGCTTTGCTCTGTACGCAAGTAGTAAAATCAACCATTCCAGCACCTCTAAAGCTCACTACTTAACATGTTATGTCTTGTTTGTTTAATATGTCCAAAAGTGTAAAAATGACAATTTGTGGTTTCAAAATGGCTCATGTGTGAGACTATTTCTTACCCAGGACTAGTGACTTCCTGATCAGCTTTAGAGGTGCTGGTAGACAGATTTTGTTACTTTTGGACAGAGCCAGTCTAACTGTTTACCCTTGTTTCCAGTCTTTATCCTAAGCTAAGCTAACTCACTGCTGGCTGTAGCCTTGTATTGAAAGAGCAAATATTAGAGTTGTATTGATCTTCTCATCGAACTCTCAACAAGCGAATAAGTGTATTTCCCAAAATGTGCAACTATTGTTTTAAAGCCTGGTTTATGTAAATATGGATAAAATATTACAGAGCTTTAACACATATGTGAAAATGTGGCTACTATCAACCTAAAATCATTATCACTGCAGTTTTTCTCAGAGTGACACAGCAGGAGTTCCTCCATGGTCTGTCTTGTCAGGGAGAGAGGGATGAGAAGCAGGAGGTGGGGGGGGGGGGGAGTGGTGTGTGGATGTGTACACGCATGCATGTGAGTGGGTAGTTGGGGGTGGAGGGGGGGGGGCGATGGGGTAGAGTGGTGGAGGGGGTCAGTGAGGTGGAAAAACTCAAAAGACAAAAGGGTGTGTGTCATGTGCCATAACGGCGACCGCTCATCTGCTGTTGGACGGTGGAAAAGAGACAGCACAGACAGAGACAGACAAACCAACAGAAAGAAGAGAGATGGATAGAGAGAGAGAGAGAGAAGGAAGGATGATCAAAAGGATTGCAGCCATAATGTTGAGGCCTCTGACTGGACGGACGCTGTCTCCATCCAGTTTGCTCTCATCAATGTCAATTCTCCTCTGACAGACACGGCAAGGCAAGCAGGAGATGGATGCCTTGCACTCATACACTCCTGTCTGCCCACACATGCAAACACACACACACACACATTTCAACAGCACACCAACATCTGTCTGCATAATTGCAGAGCTAATGCAAAGCTAATAATGGCTACCATCATAAACTTTCCTTTTTTGTGTGGTGTGTGTTTGTTGCTTTCTAATGTGTGATTGACTAATTTTTCACCAAACCCTCTGATCAGGTAGTCCATATAAATCCAGAAAAAACATTGACGACTAGTTTTAGACTGTTTTTTTAATGTACCGGTTCACTCAATTACTCTGAACTCTGAAGCACCCATGAACATGACAACAACCATTTTTTTTCAGACAGAATGGCAGTAAGCAGATCCTGTCTGTTGGGATGACACAACACAGTATCATGCTTCTCTCTTTCACCTGATCCTTAGATCCCTGTCAATAGAGATGTGCTCTGGAAATCCCCGTCACAGATCCCCCTATACTGTGATGGATACGTAACAGGATACGCTGTTACAGACAGCTACTGCCACATCCCTATACTGTCACACATACTTCCAAATGAAAGCAATGGGTAAAGGGTTTGGAATAATAGCTCCTGTCCTCCTTATGACAAAATGGCTTAAAATGCATGCTTAATAAATATAATATGGTAATTGGATACACTACACTTTGTGTTAAATGGTAAAGAGTACACTGCAAGGTCAACAACAGCACATAAAGACCTTACACCTTCATGATACTGACAAATATTTGTGAACCACCAAAGAAGTATTTAAGTAAGCAAATCTACCTACAGATTATGTGCCAGTAAAACCATACTTTGCTGTATAATTTACTAGATAAGCAACGTTTAATTATTCATGCATTTATGGAGTGGTGCATTAAATGAATATGTATACTACACACTATTTAGTGTTTTTTATATTATGTGAAAACCCTGGGGCCATGAAATTCATTCAAAACCTGTTGCAGAATTCAAAACAGGATGTTTGTCAATCTGAAAATGTTGACCTGATAGGTTTGATCCCATGTACACTACATGACATACTGAATATTACATTCAGTTAACACCACATATTAAATATGTTAATGCAACTTATAACTTAAAATAAAGTACACTAGTTATAATTTTAACCCTTACATACTGTTCAGGTCAAATTTGACCCATTTTTACTTCATACTAAACACCATCCTTTTAGCTTGAATTTTTATGACTTTTCCTAAAGTTATGAAGTTATGACTAATTATGAAGGGAATAATGTGAAGGGTCAGTATATGAACAGTATATAAGGTTTAAGCATGACTGGATGTGTGCAGCATGTGATGGTGTTTCTGTTTAAACTGTGGATTAATTAATTTAGGGAATAAAACCACCTCCTCAATTACTATTATGCCACAAAGTGCGGCAGTAGTATGTTTCTACTACAACAAATTATGTATTTTACCTTTGCAACCTCCACTGTGTTACCGCAGTGACCTCATTGAAATGAATGGTCTTTTGGTTTTTGGTTCGGACACTACATTGCTTTACAGGCACTATATGAAAACATGTTCTTCATGGATGTACATGAACCTCGTGGAAAACAGCCAGAGGATTTTTTTTTCTCAGAGAGCATCACTGAATTGTCCTCACAGTATCAACCCAACCAGCCTGGATTCAAGCTGTTTAACTTCAACAGCTTTTCAAGAGGAGATTTTCCAGTTCTGATAGACACTGTCAATGAAGCGCGCTCCCATAATGAAGTGCTGCTTAGTATTAGCCATTCATAGCTTCAAGTGGGAAGCATAATATCCCACGGGTCGCTTTCACTCTTAAACCACAATAATGGCACTTTCATTTAACCCCTTAATATATGTTAATCCAGGGATGTCAATGGGTTCTCTTAACACTCATGCACAGGCCGTCGGGGGCCGAGAGGCCAGTGAGGAGAGAGCTGAACAGACAGACAAAGGCTGGCTTGAAAGACGGCCCTGATGTTTGATTTAATAAGAGAGTCTTCCTTAAAACAAAGGCACATTGTTGGCTCTTGGCTCTGCGTGCTATGTTTGGTGTGGTGTGTGTGATGAGTTGCATGTATGATTGCATGCATGAGCCTGTGTGTGAGTTTTATCCACCCACTTGCTGGTCTACCCAGACCCTCTGTTTGTTTCAGTTCTTCTGGCTGGGGTTGCCAGTTTGGGAGACTCTATGCCTCAAACGACCAGCAGAAAGGTTTAAAGAAAGGGTGGGGAGAGAGAAAGTGATGAATATTTAGGGCCCATTGAAATGAAAATCCCAGCAGCCCCTGGAGATCAGGGCTTAGAAGTCATTGCCGAAGGGATCTCCATCTGCTTGTACCTTTAGCTTCTTATCTATCTATCTATCTATCTATCTATCTATCTATCTATCTATCTATCTATCTATCTATCTATCTATCTATCGTATCTATCTGCATGAGTCAAATCTATGCATAAACACTTTGTATGTATGTGCATGTGTATGCATGTGGGTGAATGTGTGTGTGTGTGTGTGTTTACGGTAGTACAGTATATATCGTATTGAGGCCTGAGTGGTGCCTAGCTTTGACACAGACAGCCCACAAATCAGGAGTAAATCAGGACCTGGGGGCATGCCGGCTGCACTGAGGGGGAAGTGAGACATATTCACTGAGACCAAATCAGCCTCAATCTGGCCTCAGAGAGCCCTGTGCACCACTGACCAATAACCAACAACCACCCCACCCATAAACACAGGTTCTGTTGATGCTCGGCCCTCAAAGTTGGGTACAAGGTTTATAGTCCAATCAATCGAGCTATAGGAGAATTAAAAATTCTCTACAAAACTCTCAAAAAGTGTCTAATTGCATAGATGTGAGGTTTGATTACAAACCAGTTCAAATAGGTAATCATAATGAGGCAGGTGCTTAAATCAAATCAAACCTCACAACAACTTCCCTCACTGAACAGACTGTACAGTAGTTTTTGTATTTGCTATTTTTTATGCTTTGTGCTGTAGTTTTGGTTTGAATTTCTTCTTTCTTGGTGATTCTATTTAAAAAGAAATACATAGAATCATCATACAGTGCAGGATTTTGTACAAACTACATATTAAGTAGTCATAAATCAGCTCCAATTCATTCAAACTTTCAGGACTGTTTGTGTCCCCTGTTTAGTTTAAGGTCATAAAACTACAAAAAAAGAATGACTAAAACTGGTTCAGACTCTCTGTAATTTAAAAAAAAAACAGACATCCAGACGTGATGAAATAAGGATGTGAAGACAAACGATATAAGAGGCTTTAGATTTCCCTCAATTCCTAAACACCTGCAATAATACCTGCTTTCTCTTCACAGTGTGGAGGTGTTTGCAAGAGCAGCATGGTTGCTTTGGACTGATATCTTTGTTCCTCCTCTCCTTAAAGCCATGGCACAGTTTGGAAGTAGACAGACAAGATCCACAGGCCTAACGGATTGAGTTGTAAAGGATACATTTTGCTTTCAAAAGGAAATGAAGGGGATGGGTGGTTATGGAGGGACATACTGTGTAGGCTCATTGTACAGCTTAGTACTTGCTCAACTGCCAACTGAACAGGTTCTGCAGTTTCTATCCAGCAGCTTTTGAGTTTCCTTGGCACCAAATTATCAATGTATCATATCAAAACAATAATAGCCCCACATCCTTAGAAGTCCTTCGCTTCTCTTTGATGGCAAAATTCAGTGTTTGCTTTCTAAGATCTCATCACAGCCTTACATGAAATGAAAACACTCATCTTCAGGAGGCTGCATACAGTCAGGAAATGCAGAAAAACCCATCATGACTTAGTTTTATCATTAATACAATATTTTTGTTTTGCAAAGAAAGCCATAGCTTTCTCTTTCCTTTGAAAAATGAGCAACAGGTTTTTACACTTGGCTTGTCAATTTATGTGATTGACAAGCTACTTATGTGAACCAGGCCATGAAACTTAGTTTTCATTTGATGTGAAAGAAACATTTTGAAGGAGAACGTAGAGAAATCTTGAATTAAAACAGTCAAACAGTCCTCTTTCAAAAACAAAATTTCAATATAGGTTGAATCCTTTTAGGTGAAATATCATGTAGAAAATTAGATATCAGGCCTTTGAATTTGAATAATAAAGCGTGTATCTATCTAAGAAGTCTGTGTCTGACCCACATTTGGTTGTACTAGAAAAATAAAACACTACAAAATGCTGCTCCAAGTCAATATGATTGCTTTAGTACTTTGATAACCAGAGATCAGTGGGGATTTTCGACATGTCAGGTAGTTACCACTCTGATACTAAAGGGCATAGCATAACTCCTGACGTTGCAGTGCCAGCTTTGTCGTTTCAGTTGGGTGTCAGTGGTTTTTCAGTGTGGCCAGGGGGGCATGTGGCAAATCTGAAGGGCCTTGTGTTTGTCTGCTACCTCTCTGCCAGACACAGGCCATCCCAGGTCACCGCCACTCCACAACCAATCTGTGTCATCACCACCACATTCTCCCACTTTCCTGACAATGTGTTACACCACCCCCCCACCCCCCACCCCCCCCCCCAACCCCCAATCCGTCCTCCATCTCTTGCTATCCCCCCCCCCGCCTTTGCTTTCCTTGCTTCCCTTGCCTCTATAAATCCCCGTCACTTTCTCTCCTTTCATCTATTATCTTTGCCCTATTCTATCCTCCTCCTCAGCCTGCCTTTATTTTTCATAGACATTCTCTCCTCCTAAACCTCCTCGTCTTCTTTTTTCTCTTTCTAGTGTATCTCATCCCTCTTCCTGTTCTCATTACTCTCCCCCTTTCCTCACGCTTTTACTATCCTTCCTCTCTTTCCCCCCCCCCCCTACTCTATCCCTCCCATTCTCCAGCACTCCTCACATCAGAAAGTGTTGGATTTTGACATCTGCCTGCAGGAGCAGTGACCCATGAAGTAATTAGAGGAGGAATCTCGCCTTCTCTTCCTCCCACCCTCCCTCCCCTCCATCTTCTCCACTCTCTGTCTGCTCTTAGCCGGGGATCATATAAAAAGCTGGTTATGTTTACTCCCTGATCCATCTAATTTCTGTAACGAGGGCCGAGCCGGCCTCATCTCCTTACCGCGCCACGCTTAAGCCAAGGCGTTGGGCTGGAGAGGCGCCCCCAGGCCCCCGCAGGGCACAGTGGAGCTTCAACCACACCGCTCAGCCCGCGAAGACGAGACTGGGACCTAACCGGATTAACTCTCAACCAGCACAGGTGGAGGATCCCTGCTTCAAAACACTACTACACACACACACACACACACACACACCCACACACCACACACATGTGCACACAGAGCAAGATGCAACTTTTACACCATTTAATGTATCATCAAAAAAAAGTGCTGGGATGAGACATCTATGTGATTATGTGTGTGTGTGTGTGTGTGTGTGTGTGTGTGTGTGTGTGTGCGTGTGTTTGTTTGTGCGGGTGTTACATGTGTGCTGCAGAGAAAATAAATAAAAAACTAAAAACTTCAGCTGCTGCAATATGAGATGAGAGAACACAATTATGAATTGCTCCGGAGCTTACGGCCACTCTGATGATAACTCTCAAGTGCTGTGGTATCAAATTGCCAGAGCATAGAAATCAACCCCCACCACCCCACCCCCTACCCCCCCCCACCCACAATTGAAAATATTTGCCCCTGGATTGCAAATGTAATATGTAGGGTTAAGGGTTTGATGTATAATGCCAACAAAGTGAAGTCTGAAGGCCATTCCAAAACATGACAGGCTGGGATGTCAAATGTTTTGCTGGGCATCATTAGAGCTTTTTTCCATGTCCTAATTTACAGATTATTCACTTAGAAAAGTCTTGAGGGATTTTGCTGGTTACTTTATGTCAGTGCTGCTGGTAAACATGTCTCAGTATGCCTGATCTCACAGTGTGTTATAATGTATACAAGTATCGTGTTTGTCTATAAAAAAGAAAGGATTAGTTATTGTCACTGTTGAATCAAATATTGTCATATAACAGCAAAACCTATTATTGTGTTGCTTGTTTTTTTATTACTTATGACAATTATGGTATACAGAGCTTAAGTAAAACCAGAACATCCAAATTCTGCTTTTGTAATAGCGTTCAGTTCATTTGTCAGGAGACTATGGTATTTTCTTAAAATATGTAATACCATTGTTCATGTAATATTTCTTTTTTAGCGTCTTTTAATGGGTATTTCCCACAAGCCTAAAACCATCACATGTCAGAAGTCAGACTGAGGACAGTGGAGTGAGGAACTATCAGAATGGAATATTTTTGCAGACAAAGGCAGAGATAGCAGCTAAAAAGCTGAACAGATAACATTGGAGGGAAATGTGAGTAGATATCATGAATAAGAGATAAACTAACGAGTACTGTATAATGATGTATTAGGCACACTGTCACCATGAAAAAAAAAATCCATGGGAGCTGTAGTTTTTTTTGTATCCTAACAAATTAATCTAAGTTTGTTTAAGTCATGGTGGGTTTCAAATGAAACTATGTACCTATCTATGTCCCTCTATCCTTGTCCCTCTTGCAAATAAAAAGTTGAATTCATTAACAATAAAACACACCCCTGTTCAATACAGTACACTAGCAGTTTTTCCAATACACCCTCACTTGGTCTGGTATGACCAGTAGTAATAGATAAACATTTCTGCACACTGTATTTGTTGATATGTGCTGTTATTATCAGTCATGTCACTATAATCTCAGTAAGGCTTACCTGGTTTAATAGAGGTAAATTTAAAAAGTAAGTTTTATTAATACCTACACTGCTACAGCTGCCTTCTATTACTACACACCTAACTGCTATTAGTACACAACATCATTACTACTGCCACCTCTTCAACAGCTACACATCTTGCACTAGAAGGCAGGGAACAAAGCTGTTTAAGGAGCATTACCAGTCACAGCATCTGACAGTGTCTCCACAAATTGCCATCATGTGGGTACAAGGTGTTCTGTTTCATCCTGCTGTGATCCAGAAACTATTTATGAAGCACTGGCGCAGCCAAAATGAGTGTGTGTCTTAGTCTGTCCGTTCCTCTGTCTGTCCCCCTGAAAGCTTCAGGCCAAAGACACTGGCCAGACCAAGGCCACTCTAACCCAATTGGACCATCAATTACTACTGATTAGCCTCAAAGAAGCATCTGTCCCAGGAAGCATTTAACCAATATATTCTCCATAATGACATACGGCAACAGAATTAACTGTCATATGTCAATGCGGTTTAATAGGGTTATTGGATTTTTGACATGTTCAAAAGCTCATGATTTGGCTAATGGAATGACAGACAGAATCCAACAGGGCACCTGACTGCTGCACTTCTGCATGTCTGTTTTACATTCAAGCTAAAAAATCTGAAGGAAATTTGAAATAATTTAGAAGGATGCCCCTTAAGAAGCAAACTAACATGTTTAAGTGTTTGTTTTTTTTGTTTTTTGCATAGTAAGGATATTGTAACCAAATGACAGTTAAAAAGTAAAGAAGTTTTTAAGGCATGGTAGATGTAAAATTGTATATATATATATATATGCCTGGATTTAGCAGTTACTGATAGTGTCATCTGAAAAAAAAAAAAAGTCTGGTCTTTATTAAATAAAAAAAACTTGCAGTGCCAAATTGTTCGATTGTATTTACCTGGTAAAGCAGAGAGCTGGGAGGATACCCAGGAGAATATGTGTCAGTCAAGCCTATGGAGTTGGTAAAACAATCTGTCAGTGTGATTTTGTGTGTGTGTTTGTGCTTGTGTGCCGCTGTGTATGTGCATGCGTGCAGCTGTGTGTTTGTGTGTGGATGCGTGCACGTGTTGGTAAAACAATCCGTCAGTGTTTTGACAGCCATGTCACACGCCGGGGATCAGTCTCGGGGGATCCTGCGATGAGAACTCCTGATTACCCCTCTATGCATGATTCCTATATTTAACCCCGGCAACCTGAAGGGTCGTGTGGGGCATGAAAAAAAAAAGTTTTCAAGGTGACACAAGGCACATTGGTGTAGCAATGAATTCCTTTGCCATCTGTCTATCATTAAGATAAGTTGTTTGGAAACAGCATTGCTCTGGCACAGAACAGTGGGTAAGTCACTTAATCAAACAAAGGTTTCAAGCTTTTGTGAGACAATAATGCTTGAATCATTTAGTTTCACACAGAGATGCTTTGATTTTAGATGTATTGCTAAAAGAGCCCAGATCCATATTAATAAAAAACAGTCCTGATGTCATGTTGGTTCCTTTACAAAAATAAAATGAATTAAAAATAAAATAATAATAATAAAAAACATCCAGTTGCACATTTCATACCTGGGAGCTGAGCTGCCTTGTGCAACCACAATCTTAGACTACTGGCCAATGAGCAGTTTCACTTCAGCTACTGGAGGTCAAGTGCCTTGCTCAAGGGTACCTCATTGGTAATTGCTGGAGTGTTTTTTAATCTACAGGTTGGGAGCCGAAATGGGTCAGATGCCAGTTTCTTGTAGGTCCCCTGATGATAAGAGTGCTGGTAAGTTTTCTTGAGACTTGGACCCACCATAAAGATACATTTCTTAAATTTCTCTTACGGCCTGAGAATGAGCCTGTTGTAGAGTTTTAATGGTTCAATAGGGGATGCACACAGTAATATAAAGCCTATGTGCTGATGGAAAAAAAACAGTGGTGGTTTTCTCTTCTGTGTGTTAATGGCAGTGGCAGGGTGACATAACATAACTCTTGATTTATAAGGCTATTTGAAATGCCATCGCTCGCGGGGCTGTACCCATAGAGCAGGCAGGGAGGATCGCTGACAGCTCACTGACTACAGGATGGTGAGACAGAAACGCCTGGTGTGTCTGTCTGTCGGGCTCTCTCTCCTTATCTCTCTGTCTACCATCTTTTGTTCTGTCTCATCTGTTTAGTACAATCTTCTGTGCGCCTCTCCTCTTGCTCTCCTACTTGCTTTCCACGCACAGACCCCCATCTTTCTTTCATCTATTGTGGTGGCAAAGGGTCGTAGCACCGTGAGACATTTACAGCTCAAACAGTTACACTCCTCAGCGCCCATTAAGTTCAAAAGACACACTGCGATGGGAACCTTTACACCAGGTGGAAACTAATACTTTTTGTCACCAAAGATGTTCGGGGAAGAAAAAAAAAATGTGGGCAGCTTAATAGCGATATTAATTTCTCCACCTTCACCTTTCACGTCACCTGCTGGCCGTCAGCTACGGGGCATTTCTGAAAATTTTGTAATATATAAGCCTGACATTAGGATGATTGAATGTGACATGTTCATATACGCAATTTGGGTATTGTTAGCTAAATACGCCCAGTAATGGCTGAGGTGGGGGTGTAGGCTGAGGTCAACAGCTTAAGGTGTGTGCAGGTATGAGAGTAATGCATTTGGAGACACACACCTGCTTAGCCCTCAGGACTTAAAGTATAGTGGAGACAAGAGTGACAGCAGTCCTTCTAGAGTATTTCAAATGCTCTGTAATCATCTGTGTATGTGTATGGGAGTGTACTTGTTTTCCAGCAAACTTCCAGTAGCTGTGTGCCTGTTTGTGGGCGTATTTCCACAGAAAGCTGTGGTAAAAGCATGGATAGGGGAATTTTCAAAGAACGATACATGAGAAGCACTGTGAGACGCCAAATCTCTGTAGCAGCTAAGACAAAAGCCCAGGTGGGGTCACCCATTGTCATGTCCATAAGTGGACATATATGATACCTATTTGTAAGCATGTTCACAATACCAAAAGACATTTTGGAAACCAACTGGTGTAATATGATCACTGAAATATAGTTAAGGCACAAGCAGGTTTGACTGGGTAAGAGCATCAGTGCTCAGTAGGGGAATTCCTGGATGAAAACAAATCCCTGGCTTGGGTGTTTCTGTATTTAGGTATGTTTGAAGAATGTTGCCACTGTATATTGTCATCGTCGAAGGGGAAACTGAACACAGCATTAAACAGCAAGGGAACATTAGCAAAGGAAAACAGATAGGATTGCCATTACATTAGGAATGTGGCTCCTGAAAGAAAACCACGAGGGCACCCAAAGTGATACTGTTTCACCGCAGCTCTTTAATTTCTGCCACAACATCACTAAGTCAGATTGGGAAGTTGTCAGGTGATCTACATGCTCCTTGAAGCCTCCAAGGGCATTTCTGTGGAACCATTAGAGGTATTCACAGATTCACACAAGATTCTGCTGAGATTTAACCAAAGTATTAGCCAGTCAATCAGTCTCTTGATTGAGATTCTTTCCCACCCATGATTACAAATAGTCTGTAAAGTCTGCTATAATGAATTATTTTATATGAAATTTGATTTAGTTTGTCTTTTCTGATTTAATTATTTAACCAATTTAATTTAAGGTATTTATTACTGCATAATCAGGCACAAAAGGACAGATCACCAATTGTATTGATATTTTTGGTGTTTGGGTGTCATCTTGCTTAAAGTAAATAAAGTTGTAGTTCTTTTCATTTTGAAAAATAACAAATACAACCGTGGGCGAAACATCAAAATATTATATATGAAAATGGTCAAACAAAACGTTTTGTGCATTGAGAAAAAATGGACCCCATCTAAAAATACACTACTATAATTGTAATTTATTCTGTTGTTGACACGAGACAAAAACAAACTTTTTTTTTTTTATTATGATTATGACTGATGTGGTTTTCTTGCATTCTTCAATACAAGCAGCGGTGGGGAAACAATACTAGTGTTGGTTATATTGGTTAGAGATGTTTGTTCTGTACAAACATGAGGAAAATACACCAGTCCAAGACTTCACTGAAGTAGCAACCTGTGGGAACAGAGAGTGTTGCCTGTAACTGTGACTCATGCAGTCTACCATTTCTGTGGTTAGGCTAAATGCTCTGACCCCAGCATCAGTCACCATCAGCCCACAGACAGGCTCACATTTTACTGTCTGAGGAATTTACCACCCTATCCAGTGCTAGAACTGCTGTAAGACTATACATCAATGATCCTAATCAACAGTAATCCTGTTTATTACTAATTATTTGAATAAAGAATTATGTGAGCTGTGCTTTAAGGAATATGTGCAGTATAATTCTAGAACATATCGTAGTCTCTGGCCTGTCTGAGTATTTAATTATTGTTTGAACTGGAAGCCACAGCCAAATCACAGTGATGAAAACAAATCCCTACACAGCCAAACATTGTTGGGGGACTTTACTGAAAGCTGTTGGCGGATAAAGAAAAGAAGTGTAAATAACACACATCCTAGATAAATATGGTAAATCCGTGCCAGTTGCTTGCAACATCTTAATGTTAGCCTATGCCATGAGTCATCGCTGTCTGGGAGGTCATATTTCAGTCAGATTAGCATGCAGTCACCTCATCAATGTCTGTTTTCTCAGTGATTAAGCCCTTTAGCTCTTGACTTTTACAGACTTAATGAAACCTACATGATCTCTCCTGATTAACTTGAACTCACACACTCTCTCTCTCTGTCTGTTTCTGTGCCTTTGAAGAAACACAACAAACTATCGAGCCAAATCCATACGAACCCAAGTAACATCAACTCTGACTTCTCAGCTTGTGGCCCTCCCAAATCTTCTCGTATCCAAACATCTCTTCCCCTTTGCTTTCTCTTTAAACACAAGGCCGTGTTATCACCCTTGCTTCCTCTTCCCTCCTTCCCACTCCCTCCTTTTTTTTTTTCAAAGCATGAGAACAGGGCCGGTGCGATTAAGGAATCCTAGCCCTGGCTAATCACCCCGGACTGGAGCACTTCCGCTGCGCTGATTACCAAGGAAACCATTAAGGAGAAGAAAGTGGCTGGATCTTTCATCCTGGTCGGCCGGGCTCAGGGGAGGTCAGAGAGGGGTGTGTTTGATAGGCCATTTACCCTTCCTGTTCTTATTATTCCAGCATTTCCTCTATCTGGACTCAACACGACTACAACAAGCGGACCCCGGGCCCGTCTTGCCCTCCCTCCCAAAGGGCTGTAATCATTGCCATACTGGTGTCCTGGACTCACTGGTACGTATGCATGACACAGTGTGCATATGGAGAGTTGATTCGCTAACACACGTAAATGCACACGTGCACCCCTAATCACACATTCTCACTTTCACACCCTCACACACACGTTGCACTGGTACCTTGGGTTCACTCACCCCTCCTCCATGAATACAAGGTCTAGTTGAGCAGCAGTGACCCTGGAATAAACAGGGTACACACATAACCAAGTAGTACCCCTTCCTCTCTCATTTTCCACCCCCTTCCCAGAAGAACAAAACCAGTGTATTTGCGCGCACCAGGGCCTCATGGGTACTGTCACAGATGGTGCTAATGACGTGTGCCCCAGCAGAGGCAGCGCCCTCGTTCGTGCTAGACTGGTGACATATGCTCAGTCGCAGGACTATCAGCAGAGCACAGCAGCCCCCAGTGTCCGAGAGACACCCCCGTAACCCCTCTGCCACAGCGACACAATGACAGAGACAGACCCTAAACAAACACAGAGCTTGGCTCTGCCTCTGTCTCTCTCTTCATTGTATTTCAATCTGTTTCTTTCTCAATCCCCCCCCTCCTCCCATTGTCCATTTCTGTCTCTCCCTGTTACTTCTCCCTCCCCTATGTTGTTCATCCCTCCTCTGCCTTTTCCCCTAATGTCCCCACTGAGCCTAACTTGATGGATGACCCTTTGCTTTAGCGATTAGGGTCCCCATGGGGGCCCCTTCTCTCCTCTGTAGGAATCCGGGTACGACGGAGTGACAGAGCAAGTTTAGGCTGCCGCCTGCCTCTGAGTGTAAGCGTGTGTGTTGCAGATATCAGGGGGATTTGTATAGAAGGGTGACAGGACGTATCAGCCAAGTGGAGTCTCATGGTTGGTAATGGGCAGAGCACTAGCTTGTCTCTGTGTCCTGTGGTCTTCCCCTTCACTTGAGCCCCTTGTGCCCATACTGTCGCAGAGGAAATGAGATGAAACCAGATGTGTTGCGCTGTTCTGATTTTATTTCTCCTCCAGGATAAATAAAATATCTATTATAAAGGCATATATACAACAAAAAATAGTAAATAATAGTAAAGAATACGAAAATTGAATGAGGTGATTATTAAATTTGGTACTAAATTACATAATCTCCTATAATTTTCTAGTTAATTTTCATGCATTTCAATACAGTATATTGTTACGGTATCCAAAGGTGACACCAATGCACTGACACTTCAATAAAAAGCCCAGAATGGGGGAATTCCTTGAACATGAGGGCAACCAAACAGACCATTGGCTGTCATTATCCCTGAAACTCAACCTTCTCAGTATTACTGTAACTCCACACTGATGCACCAACCTCCAGAGACTTTTTGTACTGTATAGTGATGCCACACCGGCCTTTTGTACAACTGCATTCCTTCAAAAAGTTGTAAAAATGCTAAAAGGTAACTGTGGACAAATTACTAAATTACACTTGAGCCCCTTGGGGAACACAATCTGGAATCAGTCGAAAGTGTTGGAGTAAAAACACTGTGTCATGTTTCTGTAACCAAGAAGATGTAACCATAGACACCTTTTGTTCAAGATAAAGCAGAAAGGCAGTTGTCTCACCATTTGTTTAGAGGGGATGTTTTGGTGATGAGCTCATGCCGAGATTCACTTTTCCACATTAATGGATTAGCTATAGGACGGGTGCAGTGATTCTAACTCAGCAATAATAGAAAAATATGAATACTATAATATGCATGCACAGCAAGGAATGTGTGTTAAAAGTTTGGAGTAGAAATATTATCATTGATAATTGTTCATTTAGTCTTAATTGCCTAAATTATTTATTGATAGCTCTGCATTTTCAAAGTGCTGTGCTTTGCCTTTGGTCTCAGAGCAGAGTTGCACTGACAAGAAACGAAATGTGACAGACTGCATGAATATTAATCCTCAATCAACAACAAAACAAGAAATGAGTGACATTTGGAAATCAATTAATTTATTTGGCAAAATGCAGATTTGATGAATTTATTGATGTGATCTTTGAAAGCTGAAATGTATACTGGAAGATTTCTTTTGTAATTAGTTGAATCCCTTTGCAAACAAAGGTATCCATTTTTTTACTGTGGCACAATTGCTCCTATCCCGACTTAATAAACATACAATCCAAAGCACATGGAGGACCAGAAATTGTGTACTTTCTGATTCCAGAGGGTTATTCTTTTCATATCCTTGTTGTTTTGTCATTAGTATTTGTATTTTCTTCAGAGAAAAAAGACAGCATTTACTCACAGCAAAACAAAGTTAGACGGCCGAAGCAAGAGACGAGACATTCTTTACAAATCAAGCTTCATCAGCACATTAAACACATTTAAGTAATAATAGATTGATAATAGATTGATTCATATTTATAATAGAAAATATGCTTTGCACAAAAAAAATCCACATTATACAATCACATAGTATTATAATGGCAAACAGTAATGAAGTGGTTAAAATATGGCTTTTCAGTCAATGCCAAGTAGCCTAATCTCTTATGTAACCTGTAGTATGATAACCACTTCAGTTCAATGGTAATATGAGAGAAAACTGAAAGTAAATAAATAACTTAATAAAAAATAAATAAAAACGAATGTCCACAATAAGGGTAATGTCAAGAAATTCCCCTGATTTAAAGGGATTGCATTCACAAGATCCTCAACAACAAATGACTGTAGGATGGGTGGAATGGGTTGAATTTACACTGCAGATTGAAATGTATTTTTCACCTACTGTCATGTAGACATTTTCTATTTCACTTTATCCAAACAAAGAACAATCAGATTCTGAGTGTTTGCATGCTCATGTTTAAAGCATGGAAATTGAAATTCCAGATCTGCAAAAACTTAATGAAGAAAAAAAAGAAATCCAAATTCTGCTGGCAGTATTAAAAGAAAAAAACTGCTCTGGTGGTCTTAACCGGCCATCATTTTCTTACTTAACAATAATGGACACCATGTGAGGAACCCTTGGTCCCACAGTCAAAACCAGCGGGCTGAATGAAAAAGAGGAAAGAAGAGGTCGAATATTTATGTTTCCCAAAGAGCTCACATCCGGAGATAATCTGCTGTATCTTTAGATAATCATTAGTAGCTTATACGCACCGGCTGAGCTGTAATTAATGGCAGGGAAGCTATGACATGGTGACCCAGGGATGTTTGTCCTATCACTGTATGGCCTGTTCATTAGCAAAAGCTGGAGCCAGTCACATCTTCTGCTTCTGATTTAAAGTTGGTACAGTTTAGCAAGAGATATACCAGCAGACAGTGCTCACTGTGAACACTAGTTCATCTTTTTCTAAATGCAGGGTCTTAATAGCTTCTGTCAACCTGAGATAATGTAAACATTAATTTCATTTTGAGTTGTATCTCACTACACAGACCTGTACTGATCTATTCCCTCTATAGATATAAAATGAACTCCTAAAGTACAAATAATGTGAAAAGTCAATGAAAGCATGCTTATAGACACAGCTAGAAATATGCAGTCGTTTAGCACTGAAATGGTGTTTTGGAAAATCTGTGTAACCTGGTTTTGGTGTTGAATGGGTTACATCCAACAGTAAGTAACTCAGCTCCCATTTTATTTTCAGCAAAATATTTTCTTATGATTAAAACCTTACTTTAACAAAAACTGCTTTTGAAGCCAAACTTTAAATGTTTACTGAAATCTTGTAGCTTAAAATAACATGAAAAATAGTTGGCATGTGTGTGTTGTTAACACATATTATCACATAATATATTCTTATTCTTATCCCATGTTTTTATTCTAAATTCCAGATTTAAGCTTATAAACTTTTACTGTTTATTTATTTATTTATTTTTGTTAACAGTATTTTCTTTTTTTCTTATCTATTATGTGTGTATCTGCATACATTTCCTAACATGGATAAATAAAGTTATATTGAATTTAATTAAACTGAAAAATCATTTTGTAGTGGAGATATGTAACGCTGGTATTACTGTGGTCCATATGAAACCTAAGGTAAGAAAAAATATTGTTATTGTACAAAGAAAAAACGTGCTGCATCACAACCCAAATGTCATGAACATCTCTGACCATTGAGTGAACCATGTGATTTACAGTATGTGATCATCTTTCCTATAAGAAGCTGCTTGTAGACATCCCCTGCTTACTGATATCACTCATGCTCTAAAACATCATCAGTATGAGAGCCAGAAGACTATGGACTCTCAGTCTATGAACAGTACGAGCGTATGTTCATCCCTCCACTGTGAGATGTGTGGGAACTCTTCACTTCAGCCGCACAAACTCTCTGTCATGCCGGCTCCAGTGTCTGGTCTTGTCATTTTTCACCCCACCACCGACACCGCTGTGCAAGGGGAGAGGATGTGTGTGTTTGTGTGAAAAGCACACCTGGCAGAGAAGGGGACCTATAACCCCACCCCTCCACCAACCCGACCTCAGATCCCCCCCCCCTCTTCTTTCTCCGCCCTCCATCCCACCTTCTTCCCTTCCCTCCTTCCCGGGCCCCGAGGGGAGAGATGGATCTGTGTCTGGGGCTGCTGATGTCACTCTTGGCAACCTGAGGTTTAAGAGTTCAGAAGCTTGAACTGGAGGAACTATCTCACTTTGTTTACAATGAATGCAGACTCGGGTATATGCATGAGAAAGCTGTAATACTTTCTGTTTACAGCTTGTGGTCAAGTCCTTTTATCATTTACTTTGTCTTCAAATGTATGTAATTACATTCTTTAATGGTATACAATTTTTTGTACCTCTTGTAGAAAAAGTTTTTGCTGTTTATGGCATTTCTTTTCTTCATTCACTTGAACAGTGGGGCTGATGAGGAGGGCACTGTGGAAAAAATACAGGCAAACAAAACTTAATAGAGACCAGGAAAGACATGTGTTTCCAGAGGTGGGGATTAAACAATTGAGAATGAAATCTGTCAGCCTAGCCAAATCATCAGAGCCAGAATATAAAAAATATGGCCCATAAAGTCAAATAAAATTGCATGGGAGAGAAGGTCCAATATCACCAGTTTGTAAAGAAAATCATATGTTTTCTTAGAGATCTTGAAAAGCTAGCAAGGATAGCAAAATTAATCGATTCAAGATATCTCAAAGTGAGCACCCTCCCTGAGAGGAATCCTAAAGAGATACCGTATGTGGTTTACATGTATGCTCACTATATGTAAACACAGACAAGAAGACAAACAGTCGCAGAATGCCCAAGATGCTTTATGTGGCTGGATTCACTTTTGAGGATTTAGGCCTTGTTCTGTACTGTCAAGTGAAGACACGCAAGAGAAGACAGCAGAGCACATGTCATGGAAGTCAGTCTGGATGAAAAGACTTGTCTCTCTTTCCTCAGTCAAGTCGTCATACTGTGCAGTCATGCTGCAGAAGTTTACGGATTTTTAGAAGTCTTGACATTGTCCCATCAATTACAGGACACTGATGTCACGGGCCTCTGTGAGCCTCCGTGAATACTTTCAATATACGCAGTCAAAGACAGAGCAGTGAAAACATATCCCAAGCACATCTTTTGGCATCTTCACTTTTTCCATAGAAGTGTCAGTGGCTCTGCTAGACATGGATGTATCAGCATTCATACGTGTGTGCATGTGTGTGTGTCTGTGAGAGAGACGGAGTGTGCATGTGCATGTGTGTGCACGTTAAGTGATTAACACTCCCTTCTTGATGTCAGATAAAAGCATGAAAAATGGTGCAGAGTAAAAAAAAAAAAAAAAGGGCGTCTCCTTCGCCAGTTGTAGCTTTAGTTATCTGATCGATACCGTGCAATTACGGAGATTTATGTCGTTCAGCATTCCAGGGTGAGTTCGTCTCACAGCCACCTGTGGAAATATGATCTGTTTTTAACTCGTCGAACAACAGGAGAGGAGAGGAGACGAGTGTTAGCTCATTCACCTAAGTTTCCACTATAAATACATCTGATTACACTTACACTTCATGGTATGCCATCCAGTATGCACTTCCAAACCAACATATTATTATAGTTTGATTGATATAGTGTAACTGTCCCTTCTGTTTGGGTCAGGTTTGACTGGTATCTCAAAACCCATTATTTTACCTGTGACTTAAGTGTTCAGGTTTAAAGGGGTTTGGAAACCTTTCTCCCCCTCTCCTCTGTTAAACTATTTCAAACGCTGACAGTAAACAAAGCTTAAAGGCCAATTTATAGTTTTGCAAAGTGGCCGTGAGGCTCTGCATGACATACATTTCATAAATCGTGCAGCCCAAAATTTGTGACCGCGCACACTGAACACACTACAAGCGCACCCACTGCGCATGCACAAGAAAAACTAATTGGACACTTGTTTCATGTATTGTATCTATGTACTGTATTCCCCATCCTTAGTCCTTTTCTCATTGAACTGGCGCACACACAACTTTCTTTTCTCAACTTTTTCTTATTGTTCTTCCAATACAAAAATGGAAGTTTTCCTCTTGCTGTCGTGAGATTGCCACCTTCTTTTTAAGTGTGAAATAGTGGAATGTGCCTATGCATACACATCTCGATGTCGCCGTGCAAGTCCACAAATGCCCGTGGATATGTACACGGTAACAATGAACTGGCCTTGAGAGTATTTTGACACTACTATTCAGGTCTCTGGTGTCCTCAGAACATTTTATCTCAATCCAAATATCTAGGTAGAGCAGAATTTGACATTCTTCATCTTTTAAGCCATATCTCAAATAGAGATTTGTAATGGAGTTACGATCATTGTATCCAACGTCCATGTTGGAAAATAATTTGGATCACTTATTAGCCATTTACTCACCACTTAGTTGCCTTGGCTTGATTGGAGTAGCTATACTGAACTGCAATCTTCACATGCTAAATGTTTATCAATTCTCAATATTTCTATTTGTATCTCGGTGCACAGTAATAAAGTATAAAGTAAAGTTCTATTGAATAAGGCCTGTACGATTCTGCAGTTGCAGCACAACCAACACTACAGAAGATGGAGGAAAGACGATTCAAAACTTCAAGGGTGGTTGCCACTATATAGTGTAGAATGCATGCACTCTCCAAAACAGCCCATGATAGTCTGAGGATAAATGTTGTCTCTGGTCAGTCCTGATGTCCCCTGAGGCAGCAGGTCATGCGCTAAGAACGATGGGCTTCTGTTTTAAGGCTCATCCACTGAGGCGCTGCTTGCTCCGTACGTGGTAACAGTGATTCTAGTTCCACTACATGATCTCTGTAGGAAACCACATGGTTGTAAAGCTCCAATTCAAGGATCTGACTGTGAGGCCTCTAACACTCACAGCTGCAATGGAGGACGGATTGTTGTCCATTTAACATCCATCATTTTTTTCTCTCATTCTGTGTTACCCCTCACTGACTTTGGTCCCTTCTCTTATTTTTTCCACCTTCTTTCCGTTTTTTTTTTTCTTTCCTTCCTTCTCCATAATGACTCACACAGAAGGAATGAACAAAACTCTTCAGCCCCCACCAGCTCTCATAAACTCCATTTTACAGACAAGTTTTATGGCTGCGCGATCTAGGAACCTTGAAATCGCACTGCATTCTCCTCTTGCAGAGGACCGCATCCTACCGCTCAGACAATAAGTCCAAACTGCATTGTTTTGCTCAGTATTTCAGTCCAGATAAGTCCTGTCAAAGCAGGTTTGCTGTGTAATTACCTGAAGTGCTCAAGTTTGATCAGATTAATTTGCAAAAGGTCAAAGCATCAGGCTTTGCTCTACTTCCAAAGGGAATAATGGTCAAAGTAGTTTTACCTCCAGTAAACAAAGTGATCTGTCAAGATTTTAAAGAGCCTGTCTCCTCCACAATAAAACATAACCTTCAGTCTCACGGAGAAGTATTTATCCCTACCTCATACTAAACTGGACTGAAAAGGCCACCCAATCTAGAGAAGGCTCCTGCACCAAATTTGATGATTCTTCTTACTTGGGTTTGAAAGTGTCATGTGTTTATACATGCTGTTTCAAAGGGTTTTCTTTCCTGCACGAAGAAAAATGTCTGGGATAAAACACTGTCCTGAAGCCTGTTTCAGATCTCGTAAGTGGAAAATTTCACTGTAATAAATTACCAATGCTGACACACTAAAGGGCTTTGTGGATCTGTCATATTCAAACATTTCATTAGACAATGGCATCAGTACATGATGACACAGCTTAGGTCAAACCATTCCAGACCTGGTAACTGTATCTCTTATTTTCTCTCCCCACAGAGCTTCGTAACTGGATTTACTGCAATGCGATACAGGAGCAAGTACTGACTGTGGAGATGGTGGTTTGTGGTGTGTGTAAGTGTGCGTATGAGCATATGTGTGTCACTGTGTTTTTGCGTTTGCGTGAGTGTGTTTGCGCATATGTTTCTGTGTACGCGTACATTTGCGCATATACCGACACACTACTGTGTTTAGGAAAGAGATCAGATGTTTGCATGGTCCATCTCCTGGATGGTGGAGGAGCAGAGGACGCTAGGATATGCCCGGCCCGAGGGGATCCTCTTGTGTGCTGAATGGAATTGAGGAATGCCACCATAGACAAACACGCTGCAAGCTATGAAACAACCGCCATACAACTGAAATCTACACTGTGCGTCCCTGCTATCCAGCACAAAAGGGAAGTCAATCCAAGAAACTAAAGGAGAGAGAGAGAGAGGGAAAGAGAGAAAGAAAAGAAAAACAAACATTACAAGGGTGCCTCAGTATAGCCCAGAGGGGTTTCAATGTAATGTCACAGTAATGCTTAATATGGAACACAGCATGTAATGAGTTGATGTAATAATAACACATGCATTTCTCTTTTTTTAATTTTATCATCTAACAAGATCTATCCATAGTCTTACAAGACACATGTGTGGTCAAGACTATATCACTACTGCAAGCTAGAAACTCATGCAATGCAGTTTGAAATGATACCGTCAACATCCAAGATCCTTTGTTTCCATGTAGTTACATAATGAAGTTTGATAAGACACAAGGTAAAACAGGTCAGGTGTGTTGGTGACTGCAAGTGTAACACACAAATCTACCTTTAACCAATATATTTTTCTGGATCGTTCACTTATTTTTACTTAGTTATAGTTCATAAATCGACTTTGTCCATCCAGAAATCAGGTGATAATTCTCCTGTGCGATAGCCTGTGCAGTTGACATGCAAAAAAAAATATTGTTTTCAAGTCTTCACATGGGTCAGCCATTGATCTTTGAGCCTTATATGTTAAATTGCTCTTGAGTGAAACACTGGACTATGAATTGCTCCCAATATATGTGTAAAAACTATTTTAAGTTTATATTGCTCTGGGCTAAAAAACATCTGTCGAAAATGAGCAAATGTATATGAGTATTTTATGTTATCCTTGGAAAAGCCTTAAAACTTTTTAAGAACAGCAGTTTGAGTTTCACAAAGCTGGCAAATTTTCAACCACTTATAAACATTTCTGGTTTTCATGATACACTGTATTTATTCCTTAAGGCCCATCCTTGCATTCAATATTTTTAGACCTCTTTAAAACACTATCCACGCTGAAGGCAACTGTGCTATCTCAATTGATTTAGAGGAACTGTTGATGGATAATTAATATATTGAGTTTCTAGTATTCTGTGCATGATAAAAGGCCCAAGCATTCCAAAAAGTCCATGAATGATTCCATAATGAAGCTGCATCCTCCTAAGAATGGTTTATGGACTTGTTGCACACATAGAGAGCAAAGACCTTGGATAATAGGACTGGAGGAGCTCTCTGGTTTTGGTTCTTCCTCAATGTTGTTTGCCACATTTGCTTTATGTAGAACACCCACAATTAAAAAAAAAAGCTTCCTGCACTGGCAAGGGGTTTATGAGGTGAGGGAGCTTTTTCTTTTTCAACATTCAGACAGATAGCATTATCATACCCGTGCGTGTGGATCCGCAACATTGGCTGACAATTGTCACTCATGTACTTTCTAATAATTTGTGCATGCTTGGCAGGATATTAAGCAGGCTTACGATCATGTGAGACGAAACGATTTGAACTCGTGTTTGTGATAGAAGGCGTGCGTGTGTGAGGGAATGTAATTGATTTATTTATTTTATGACAAAGATGCAAAGCAAGTGTGAGATTTCCTACTGTAATGCAGCTTCGGAGAGAGACATGGAGCCATTGTGGGATGAAGGTGGGGGGAAGGTAGCTTCTCGTCTGTGGCAGGCCCTCGCAATCCTTCCAAACCTTCCAAGAACGTTGATAAGCAGATCCCTGAAATGAAATCTTCCCCAGCACCCGGCTGGATCTGCCCCTAATCGTTTTATTTACAGTCACTATAAAAGACGCCTCCCTTTTAATGGCGCTGTGAAATAATAGGCAGCCGAGGAACAATCGGTACAGTCCTAAGCGCATTCCCCCCTTCCATTTTCACATTAGGCTAATCGAGGCGAGGGGAAGGATATAAAGACATCAGTTGGATGAAATGAGTGTAATTGGAGAATAATGTAGTTAGTTTGCTCTAATCTTCTGCATAATATTAAAATGTTCTCAATGCACCCCAGCTGCAAGCAATCACCCCGCTCTGAGGGGAAACCTGGGCGACGATGTTTGGAGTGAGGAAGGAGTGTTTGAGTGAGAGATTTAGGAAGAGATATATGAGAGAGCAGGAAAAGGAAAGTGGGAGAAACAACTGAGAGCTTCAGTAGGAAGCCCAAGCAACTGTCTATGAAGGCCTTTGCCTGGATAAACTGAGCCTTCATCTATCTTGTCCCTGTCATGGAAAAGCAATCCTTGCACCCTGCTGACGGCTGGCTAATTTGTACTGAGGGCTTGTTGGTTGCCAAGAATGGTTATGGTGCTGTTGAAATCAGGAACAGTCGGGACCAAAACTGTCAGCATGGGTTTCAGAGGTTCATTTTCTCCATGCTGAGTGCAGCCTGGTACAGCCTGACTGTTTTTATTTATTTATTTATTTATTTGCTGCCAAAAAGCATCCTCCAGTACACCAGCTTACAATGTAACCAAACTGTTCTGAGCACACAGATGCATTTTGGGAATTAACAAGTTTTCTCTGTGACTGGAGTAGAACAACTTGCTTTGTGTACACAGAGAACCATTATTTGAAATGATTAAAGATCTACTCGAGGTGTGAAAACATCTTCGGCTACATCTATTAAATTTTGTGCAACTTTAATGGCCTTGAGATTGGATATTGAGAGGTCATCAGTCATTCTGTTCAATATGGTCTCTTATACCTCTTTAGTTTTAAAAAATGACTGTTGCCTCTAACGCCTCCAACGCTGGGCCAAAGAGGCTAAATGAAGTTTTGATCATCCCGCTCTATACAATTAGGACTGTAGGGAAGTTGTAGTGTGAGCAGGCACAGCAGTAGCCTCACAGTGGAATTAAGGGTGAGGTTTATTAGTCCCCCTTTGGCTTAGCCTTGTCTGTGATTTCAAGGCAAAAAAAAAAAAAAAAAACTCGCTCTGAGGCGGCTCTTTAACTGGTGTTATTGTGCAAGAAAATTGTCATTAGACAGTGGAACAAATAACCTCGAAACGTCATGGGTGTCTTCACTAGGGATCTAAAACAACAACAAAGAATTAATCAAATTAAAAGGAAGCCTTGTTATGCGATTTCAGTTTAATTTCCACAACCAAGCCCTCTATTTAGTGTTTCACAAAACCTAAAAAAAAGGGCAAGTCACAGTTTAGGGGCTCAGTAACAGTTTTATATTAGTGAAGAATTATCAATCCTTTAAGCTAATTTGGATAAGTTGGGGAGCCATAAAGTGGGCTATGAAAATGGAGTAGCCTATTTGTTAAGCTCCCACCCCCTTCCACACTCTTTTTATGCCACTGGAGCACTAATGCACTTTTGTTTTCCCTTGTTGATCATCTGCCATTTAAGGCACATTAAATCCTGCAAATTAATATAAATCTATGAAAGCTATTAGTGATTACCGCCCGGTATCAGGCACCCACACAGGCCTTGAGTAGGTCCTAAATAATTACCATAAAAGGCGTAAAGCCCTGTCGTCTACTCTATGGAAACAAACTATGGTGAACTTTTTTAGTGTTGTTTCACAGATACTGCAACTTCTAAAACTCCTCTAATTCCTCGTTACTCTCTTCTCCCCTCCTATTGTCCCTTCTGCACTTTTTCTTCATTTAAGTAGACCTTCCTCTGCAGTCTCTTCTCCACTTTCTCCCAAATCTTTTCCTCTCCTCTCTCTGTTCCTCATAGCCAAGCAGTTTAGGCAAGTGCCATATGCCCTGATTAAAGCTAGCGGCAGGCCAAGGAGCACAGGGAGGCTGTTTTGTCATTAGCCCCTCACGCGGCTGAGGTGGAAACTCATTTAGCCCCATGCTGGACCTTCATTATGATAGACTTGTATCAGATGGCATCTCTGGCTGGGATCTCTGGCTTCTGGCTAACGGATGGGGAGATGCTGCGGCTTCGGCCCCTCTCCAGCCCCAGCAGGGAAAGAGAAAGGGCTTTAAATGGGGATAGGGCTGGAGGAGAGTAGTTGTGGCTTGGTAATGGGAAGTGAACGGGGATGGGAGGAGTGGCTGAGAGTGGTGCAGGGGGAGAAGAGCAGGAGTTGGGGTCAGACCTGAGGTTAAAGGTTAAGGGTCCTCGAGGTGGGACTGAAAAAGTATGCAGCTATGGATGAGAGAGGAAGAAAATATTAAGGATAAGGAATTTTTTTTGAACTCTTATACTAATCTGAGTTGCACTGAATTTGAGCAGGTGTAAGTTTTTGCATAGTGCCTTCTTCTCCTGCAGATCACCTGTCAGTTATCAGGGTGTCCAGTACTGTGATGTCTCTCTCTAGGCTCAAGTAAAGTTTCTACTCTTGTAAGTGGAGCTCTCTTCTTATTCTCAAATTCTCGTTATTCTAGACACATATTGGATACTAGCTAGTCCTTATATTTAGTATTAAAAATCGTTACTGCTGGGAAACACATCACTTCCTATGAGACAGAGGATTTTACCAGCAAAGATCATCTGCTGTACAAGACATCAGATGTTACCGAATGTTTGTAAATCACCATTGCACTATAGTACTGTGAGTGCTGATATAGGTAGCAAAAAAGATTTAGTTATAGGTAGACTTTACTGTCCCTCTGAATGAATGTATGGTGAAGTGAATTGGCATTTTGATGGGAAAAGGCTGGAGAAGAGATATGAGGTGGGGGTGTCTTGATCGGTAGAGGTTGTTTCCGCAGCAGAGGAATAGGCCTATGAGGGGATGGGGATGGGGCTGGAGGGAGCTGAGGCCGAGGCCGCATAGAATGAATAGATATGGGCCTGAGGGTCCAGATTCAGAGTTACTAACATGGTGACTGTGAAGACAGTGGGGCAGGAAGAGTAGGAGAAGACAGCTGGGCCTGGAGGAGAAGGCAGTTGATGGGGCTCTGGTCTTGAGATGGGGCCGTGGAAGGATCTGGGTCTTGCTCAGCCTGGTGCCTCTCTGGCAGATGCTGTAGCAGACTGGATGAGGGGACCACCACTGACAGACTGCTGGCGGCTAGAGCTGTGTGTTCCTGGTAGACCGAAACCACCTCTCTGTCTGGCTGTCTCTCTCTGCCTTAGTCTCCCTGACTCTACCCCTCCCTCTCTCTATCTTTCTCTCTGTCTCCAATTCCTCTTCTTCCTCCCTCTTTTCATTGTACCCACTACCATCAATGCTTACAGCTGTACCTCCTACACACAAATCCACACACACACACACACAGCAAAAACATGCTTGCTGCTGACACACACAAAATACCCTGCATACAGTGCGTACATGGAGTACAAAAATTATCAGCTTCAAATGTTCCAAAGCAAATGGCTGAAACAAATTTCTCCCTATTTGCTGACAGTTGTGCTACCTCCTGTAATAAAAAGTCAATGAACCAAGAGCAGTCAATATATTCCAATAACAAAGAGAGAGATTTGTCATTTTCTCACTCTCTGCTTTTTTTCTTTTTTTTTTTTTTTTTTTTTGATGAAAATATGATTTTCTTCCTTAGCATGAGAAGAATGGGGGTGGTGGGAGAACCACACATGCACACAAACACAGTCACACTGTCTCTTAAAAAAAGAGAAATCCAGGGAAATATGCCTGCACCCCCCACTAAACACAACCTGAAGAGAAGGCATCTGACTGTGACAAACCAAATACACTCTGTAATAGAATTTTCCATCTCTGCAAAACTGATAAGGAAGAGAAAACATAACAACAGCGAGTGGCACATATCTGAAGTAGATGATTTCAAAGAACAACACCAAGGCACTCCAGATGCCTCCTCCCGCTGAGTTCTTACATAAATATGCCGTTAAGCAATATGATGTATTATTATTACCTGAAAACATGCTATGAGCCGGAGTAGGCAGCATATGAGCCAAGCGCCTTAGCTCCCCAAAGGAGATTGTCTCGACACCACATATCAGCCTGTGCTATTGGATTCCCTGACTTTTAACTGGGTTAACCCACTTCCTGGTGAATACAAATTCAATTTTAACTGCCGCAGTTTTTTATTTGCCATGCGTGCCCCCCCCCCCCCCTCCCTCCTTCCCTTTTCACTTGCCTTGCTCTCAATAGACTGGCATAACCGCGTAGAAACAATTTTCCTCTATTGAGTATACACAAACTATAAAATTAAAATGAAGTGCTATTACAAGTGAGCAAAAAGGAGAGGGGGGAACTGGAAATCTCCTCTAGTTTCTTTTATTTCTGCCATCCATCTATCTTCGCCCATAGCTCTCTTTCTCCCCCTTCTCCTGCCATCCATACTGGTAGATGTTGATAATCTTACATGTCCTGTTTCCTGGTTCAGGATGGAGCAGCCATTTACAATGGATACAGACTCAACTTTAGCCACACTGTAAAAAAAAAAAAACAATATTTCTGCAAATGTTAAGGCTTTAATGAGATACAGTTTATAAAGTTTACTCGATGAATATCCATTCTAAAAGAATTTCTCAGGAATTATTTGCTGAAAGTCTGTCATTCCAGATTTATATTGCAAAAATTGAAAGCAAATTGACTCTGATGGAAACTGATTAATCTATCAAGTCAACAACCAGTATGTTAGATCAGAATTGAAGAATTTTATACTCTATGTTTATGATAATTGTTTTGCATTATTCATAAAGCACTTCATAAGCTAATTTCTTTGTAGTATTGTTTGCCTGAATGTATTAAGAGGCTATACTTTACTGTAATTGCATAATATATTATGAAAGAAAAACAGGAGGCACAAAAACGTATGATGGCTACACATCTTATAAAAACATAACTATCAGAAAAATAAATGTCCATTTTAGATGATCTCAGAACATTTAAAGCTCCCCAAAGGGGCTTCCAAGACAGTACTTGATGGAAAACAGTGGTCCTTACAAGCACCTCTGAGCACTTTTTAAGGCACACTGAAGGTCTTCAAAACACCACTTTTTTAACAGTGCAGGCCTGTCTTCCAGGGCCTGTGTGACTGTCTTCTCAATGGGCTAATGGCTTTCCTCAAGCAAAGGGAGGGTGAGCGGGGCCTAAACAAAGCCAGATGAGAGAGTCAGGAAGCCTTTCAGGACTTCATTAGGTCTTCTCTCTGAGAGGGGAGGTTAAGAGCCCAGCAAGCTGGTACTGTTTAGCTGCTTAACATCAACAGGAATGCTCACGCAGCTGCCCCATAGACCCACCGACGAGCACACACAGGACACAGCAACGTGAGGCAAACACACACATTTGCAGATATGTGCGCCCCGTCTCACAACATACTACATGCGCACATGGAGACAGATAGACGGCCGCAAACACACACACACGCACATACATGCGCACACACAGACTGTCCCCATGTAGCCCCTGGTTCAGACAACACACACCACTAAACATGGGCTGGTTAGCATGAGAAAAAGGCCACACAAGGACTCAAGCAGTCTCTCTCCTTGGTACAATCATGTTGTTGCTACGGGCACCAACCACCCACACACACACACACATGTACACACACACACACACACACACACACAGATACTGTAAGGACATTAGATCTTTCTTTCTTTTTGAAGTTCACTGACATGTTTATTTCATTTGTTCACTTCTGCCGATGACATGCTCCACAAACTGTGGGCAAGGTAATACATTATTGGACTCTATCATTTATCATTTACTGTATAAGTTGCATAAGTAAAAATGTACTGCAGCATAAAACAGAACAAGAACAGCATGTGTGCCTACAGTATGCATCTCTCTATCTTTCCTTTTTCTCTCTTGTTTTTCAGTGATATGGTGTCATATGTATCAGCAATATAAACATTTCTATGTAAGTAAATTAACTATATAGTAAAGTAGTAGGAAGTGTGGTTTTGGAATTATTTGTAAAGTATAGCTAATTTGAATGTTTGGACATTCAGAGTGGAAATGTGTCTAGGATGTTTAAAGTATTTGTGAAATTAGTAGTGTCCTACTTTCTGATAAGCGTGGTAATAATAGAAGATAATCAGTGCTGTTCAAGTTACAGTACTATCAGCTACCAGATCATTTTTACAGATTTTAATTAATTTCCCTGTGATTGACCTGCCTGGCCTTAAATCCTGTCTGTGGAAGGTCACAGGTTCCTGCACACAGAAATTAAATAAAATATTGCTGTTCAAGATGTTTGCTGCACTTGTTTCAGGACATTCACGACATTTTAGCCTAACAAATCCACTTCATCGGAACACTCACAAACAAAAATCTCTTTATAGCAATTACTGTATTTATAGCTTACACAGACACATAAATGCGCACACACGTGCGCCCAAACACACACATCCTGTACTGTAGGTCATCAGAGCATTTGGCCAAGAGAGTTGAATCACTGTTACAGTACGTGGGGAAACTGTGTGTGTGTGTGTGTGTGTGTGTGTGTGTGTGTGTGAGTGATTATATGTGTGTGTATGTGCTTTCACAGGTATTGTGTTGCAACTGGTCGCCTGCCCCTGAAACACTGAGCATGGTACAACACCTTCCTGGTAAAAAAGAAGGAAAACAGAGGAGAAAAGGCCAGATGATTAGCTGGATATCATAGCTTTAGACACGTGTAGCTGAGACTTGATGAGTAAGGTAGGAAGAAGTGTATGTGTGTGTGTTTGTGTGAAAGGCAAGGAGGGAGGGGTGAAAAGGAAGCTGATGAATATCAAATGAACAGAGGTCTGTAAGTTGAGCCTTGCATCTTTTCGCCTGCTTTGTGTGTGTGTGTGTGTGTGTATATGTGTGTCTGAGCGTGAGTGCGTGTGCATGGTTGTGTGTAAGGGCAGGGGTGGGGGGTGTTTTGTTATTGTCTTAGAGTGAATAGAATGGGAGTTGATGATCGTGCGTGTAAAGAAAAGAAAAGAGGTGTGTGTGTGTGCTTGTGTGTGTGTGTGTGTGTGTGTGTGTGTGTGTGTAGGTGTGCGTGTAAGTGTGTGAGGCCTGTGTTCAAGCACCACCTAGTGCTCGAGTGTGGCACCTCACCTGTAAAGTATAAGCATAACACCTCAACTGTTACAATAAGAAGTTAAACCTTGCAACAGACTTATTGCATAATACATTAAATATGAGCACAAATACTTGATATATTTGGATGTCATTAATTTTATACTGTTTAAATGTCAAAAATTGTATTAGAGTAATAATATTGAGATAAACAAACATGTTTTGTCACACTGACATTATATTAGTTGTGAACCTTTTATATTATATCTCAAAAGTTTGGCTGTTTAGCACCATCATGATGCTACAGAATAGAAATATGCAGTCATATACACGTGTTTGAAAAATTAATATGGTAATAACATACAAAATGTATTTATCTTTATAGTATTCAAATGCAATACAAACATTTATGATATGACATGGCCTGTAGAGAGAAAAAAAATACAGAAATTGCTACCACATAACACCTCCTCACTATTGTAAGATTTAGGGGCTATTGTGAGACAGAGATAATGTCACAGTCGATTCTTCACTCATCTGACAATCACCAACAGCCACCAGATAAGAGGCACTAGAAGAACCCGGGATAATTATGGCACACATGGCTTAGCAAACTTTCCCCCATTTCGCCAGCTCATTTCAATGTGCCCTTGAATACAGTATACTGTCAACACACATCCATCGCAGTCGGCTTACTCCAAGTTAGCACCACAGCCCCATCAAGCCCTTCCAAACAGGCTGGTGACAGTGATGTGAGGCTGTCGTGCTGGATCAAGGTAATTCAGTCTGAGCCCCCGCCCCAACCCCCCACCTCCCCACCCTCCACCCCCCGTTGTCAGTCGAGCGCGCTGTGACCCTCGGGCATCCAGATTCAGCTCCCCAGACCTGTTTATTTTTATCACAACAATGAAAATTAGCATGATGCTGAACGCCTATGCACACTGCACGCCTCCGAGGCTGTTTGTGTGCATGTGTATAAATGTGTGTGTATGTATATTTATGTGATCAGGCTGTGTGTTTGTGCGTGTGTGTGTGTGGGCGTGACAGTGTCACCTTCTTATCATGGGGCCAATGTTGTGTAGACAGGGAGATTTAGCTGAGAGATTGAGGGGGCTTGGTGGTTACTACTGTGTGCTGTGACAGGTATCACCAATACAAGGATTATCAAAACAAAGATTCCATAAAACTGTCAGAATGAGTGAAGTGTCCCATGGCGGTTTTAGAGAGGAAATGTCAAAATTACTGATCACGCCGTTTCTCTGCACCTTATCTCATTTGGTTTTAATGTCAAACGGATTTCATTCTCATTCAGATATGCATCATGGGCTGAGTTTGTTTTGGTGCGCACATTTTAAAAAGTTAACTTACATTTTAGTTTGTATCTACATTTTTAAGTTTAATTTTGATGGATGTGTTCACAGCAACACTTTATTGAAAAGTAGGTTTTATAGGACAGAGACAGACACAAGACAACATCAGATGCACACTGCATGTAATGCAACATGTAACTGAAAAACGCATAGAAGCAATAGTGGTGGGATTGGACACAGAAAAGACATTTGACTCTGTTAGACGGGACTTTTTATATAGGGCGTTGGAGTGGTTTAATTTCAATGAGACGCTCATCAAAACCATACAGGCTCTATATAATAAACCAACAGTTAGGATCGAATTAATGGGAGTCTGTTGAATTGTATCATGCTTGAACACAGCTGTCGACAGGGATGCTCAGCGAGTCCTCTTCTCTTCTCCATTTTTCTGGAACCTCTGAACCAGAGGATAAAACAAAATGGAAATATAAAAGGTATAGACATGGAGGGGGGTGCAGAAAATAGCACTATTTGCAGATGATGTCCTGGTATACCTATCAAGACCCACTACATACTGCCTGGACTTATGTCAACTCTTACAGACTATGGTCTACTATCTGACTATAAATTAAATGTACAAAAGACACAGACACAGGCCACACCAAACTACCAGAGTAAGATATGGAATATAGTGGGAACTGAAATAAATGAAGTATCAAAGTATCAAAATTAAACTCCATCATTTACAACCCATTACTCTCTAGAATAAAATCTGATATTGGAAGGTGGAGTCTAATTCCTATTATGAGCATCACCTCAAGAGTTGAGGTGATTAAAATGAATATACTTCCAAGGTTACTATACCTGTTCCAGACTCTGCCAGTGGAGGTAACAGACAAAGATTTCATGGAATGGGTTTAAAATGATTTTGAGATACATTTGGCAAGCAACAAGACTGAGGACAAGGTACAGGACTTTGAGAAATTAAGGGAGAAATTACCTTGATTAAAGAGCTATTATCAAGCCACAGAAATAAAAACACAGTGCAGTCCCTCCTACTCAGCAAGATGGAAAGAAATAAAGAAATTGAAGGTAGTACAACGATGGTGTTCCTATAGAGACTATAAATGGTGATAATTAACTAAGAAAACTTAGAGAAGAGACGAATCCATGGTTGGGCATATCTTCTAAGATCCAGTTCGAAATAATCACAAAGAATAGCCTGAAAGCACATAGTAAGGTATTACAATGGATTGCATATGACTCAGAATTTATACTAAATAGAACAGATAAGAAGTTTAAAACTTGGGAAAGAGGGCCTACAATATACTGGGAGCTCCTAAAGAAGAAGGAAATCAAAAACTTTCAAGAATTAAAGGATAAATATGGCTTAACCAATCATGACTTTTATAGATACTTGCAACTGACACATTACTTCGAACAAACAATAAGAAGGGAGAATCTAGATGGGCTAGGTAGAAATTAGTTAGAAACTAACTAGTTAGAAATTATTGAAATGTTTACCTCAGCATATAAATCAGATTCAAGTAGGAATTTAATCTCAAAATTATATAGTGGAGTGGAAAATTTGTGGAAAAGGAAATGATACACTATATATAAAAGAGAAGTGGGAGAAAGAGGCTAATATTGTGTTATCAGTGGATGAATGGGAAAAGATTGATGAACAACAGTGGAAAACAACTTGCTCCTTATCTTTAAGTGAATACAGATGGAAAAATATGACAACATTTTTCTATAACACCGGCACAGAAAAATATCAAGATACAAGGTGCTGGAGATTATGCGGAGCAAATAAAGCCGATCACTTCCATGTCTTCTGGGATTGCCCCTCTATTAGCCTTTACTGGCAGGAGCTAAAGAAATGTATGGAGAAAACATTGAGGGTAGAATTTCCACTTACCTTTAAGGTATTATACTTGGGGAAAACAAACGTGTGTATGGATACATGGGTATGTATAGATATATGTGTCAATGTATATACAGTATCTTGAAATCAGTCCTTTTATTTTATTCAATTTTTGGGATATTTTTCATGTTTAAAAAAAGGAAAATGTATAAGAGAAGACAATGTTTGGCAGATATATGAATATCTATCTCCATAGAAAGAGAAAATAATAAAATGTAGGTTTTATTATAATTTAGTATTAAGGCATTTCCTTATTTAATGCTGTTAAATCGTTTCAGGATTTTCATCACAGAAATAAAATCTAACCAAAAAATCAAGACTAATTAGAACTTAAAAGAACCTGGAATTGATTTGTTATACATTTCACATTTCACTTTAATACAATTGAATTCCGTTTCTTCAGTGAACTATGACATATGTTTTTTGTTTGTTTGTTTTTTTGGTTTATTACACACTGATGTTTGTACTTAGCCTGTAAGGCTAGCAAGTCCAAACGTTATACATTATAAACTATTTCTGTTATTTAGGGTATAAATTTATTGATCACACACAACAATGGCTACAAGATTGTCAGTTTTTCATTGGGTCTTTACAATGAGTATTGCTGCAGGAAGTTTAAGTGTTACAGTTTTAAAGCCTTTGCACAGGGGCGAAGAAATGCATTACTGGTCTGTCCGGCCTAGTGGATGGAACTGAGACAGATGTTCAATGCTTTGCCTGCCTGCACACACACATACCAACTATACTGGTCCCACACATAGATGTACGTGAGCTCATAGATGTATGCTCTATCTCTCATTCCACTTTACACACACACATACATACACTCACCAGTGAAAGCGTTTTCCAGTGTGACTGACAGCAGTGATGGAGGTGAAGATAAGCCTGATTAATTGGGAGGATGGGTGGGAGTGGGAGTCTACACAGAGGCTACGCTGCAGTGCTTCAGCAATGCCTTTGTGGCATCGCATGCCACTACTCAAACGATTTGTCAACACCGCTGAACGACATTTATTTGAGTGCACCCATGGTCTCCATTTTGCAAAGTGGTATTTTGTCATGGCTGAAAAATGGCCTTCCCGAATCAACTTTGACACCCAGCTCTGAAGTTTTTTTTTGTTTTTTTTCTTTTTTTCTCTTTACTATCCCCAGTGTAATGATTGGAGATGAGTATGGCAGTTCAAATCCTCAGACAGCCAAAGGTCTACTCAACAGACTGTCCTTCTAATGAAAAACACATGTGCCTTTTGCTCATAATACATGGAAACAATTTCTCAAACTCTTTCTACAGGAACCCGTGATAGCCCTTGACATTAATGCCACAACCCATTGGGACCTCACACAACCTGGTGAATCTCAATAGGACCAATTACGCTTGAGTTAGACACGGATGATTTTACAATGAATTTCAGACACAAGTTAAAAAATATTTGTACAAAAAAATGTACTGTATCATTTGTTAGATCTTAGTACTTGTGGGCTTTAGTCATGTTTTTCTCAAAAGGCTTTTGTAAAATTCATGACACAGAAAGCAAGATTTTTTGAATGAATGTTTGAATAAAGCTTGTCTTAATTCTATAGACCCAAAGCTCTTATCAAGATGGGATGATGAATAAAGTAAAGTCTAATTCAACAATATAATGGACTCCCTCTGTATTAAAGCCATACTGTACATGTGGCTAAATCTATGCGATTTTATTCTGTAACTGGAGTCCTACATTTGGAAATCAGAATCACAATATTTATAATTAATGAAGTCCATTACAAATTAAACAGCTATGTGCTTAACTTATCCCACTCCCTAAAATCCCAAAAACTCAACACTATTTTTTTTTTTTTTCAGGATGACTGCAAAGACATATCTTGGTTGACAAACACAATCAATCACTATCACAATCAAGAAGATGAAATGGCAACCTCAACACATCTCCATATAATCATTAAGAAGTAAGTGATTTTGCAATATAACATGTAACTTAATCTGGTCTGATATGATTACCTCACACTTTAACATGCAGCATAATTGCCCTCTGTGTTTTGAAATTGGGCTTTCTGAAACTGATTTCCTCTGTGATATGATTGCTGTCTCTTCACTGTCAATCCTGTCAATTTAGGATTTTGTTAATGCAATCAGCATTGTAGAAAACTTTCCCCCCTAAACATATGTTCAACAAACACAATCCAGTTGTGTGGTTTCACTGTGATTCAAGAATCCCTGAGTGCACTCATTCAAAACTGCAGGGAGAAAGACTGATATGGCAGAGCAGTGAGGATCCATTCAAATATGATTATAACTGAATTAATAGACATTGACGTTTGTGTTTGTTCCAATGTGGTGAACAGCCCAGCCTTTCCTGCCAATGGGCCCATGGATGACACTAATACCTTGTAATCAAAGGAAATGTGTATAGCTCCACAACCATTACATTCAGATTTTGTCTCTCTCGTTTTCTTACTTCACTCTTGTTTGTTTCGGTGTAATGCAGATCAGTTCTGGGTTTATTTTCTACCCTCAAAGCTGAATCTTTTATTTGATTTGCGGTAGAAAAAAAATCTTCCTGGTGAAATTACATCCACATGGCAGAGCCTCTGAGCTCATACTGTAGCTGGGTTGGCATTGACAACAGCCATGCCATGATGACAAGACAAGGTTAGCAACAACTGAGGAGTTGTTTTCCAAAACACTAAGCTTCTATTTTAGGTAATAAATTATTAAATGAAGGCCATTACTGATTATGTTTAAAATATAGAAACATCAAGAGCAGGAGTGTTTGATTCACTAATTCACAAATTTCTTAACTCCATCTGGTTATTCATGCTTGTTTGGGAAGCAGTTAAGATTGTAATGGCATAACTGACTGTTGCTAAAAGAAAAATCTTAGAAAGTATAAAAATTAATTCACCCTTTGTCAGGCTTTGCAAGCATACCATCAAAATTGCTTTTTGGCTAACTAAATATTTATACATTTTTACAAAGAAGATAGCACTGACATTACAAAGTTGCAAGGCACTCCCACTTAATCATTCATTGTGTCCTCTTCACCTCAGGATGTGGTTGACATGGCATGAAGGGATCTAGATGCGCTCTCATATCTATCACTGAGCGACTTTTCTTCCTTTTTCTTCTCTAATGCCTGTGAAGACAGTTCACCCTCAGGAAAGAGGCGGCTACGTTTTCACCTCTTCCGAAAGCACAGAAGGGAATTAACCAGTTGAAAGGTTATGTGGTAAGTCAATATTAGCTTTTCGGCTTACCTCAATGATTGAGCCCTGTAATTATACGACACAGTTCTGAACCCTTATTGGTGGAATCCTTGTCTCTCCTTATCCTTTAACTTTGACAAAATACACCTCTGAAGCTTCTCATATATACATGGTACTTTTGTTTGAGCTTGTAACTGCAAATTTTTGGGATCCGTTAAGTAATAAAATACAGAATTTGCATTTAGGGGTGTGCTGGTAAAGACTGGGGTACATTTTGTCTCCGCTTGCAACACTGCGGTTTTTTGACTTAAGCTTTTGTATTCCCTGTTACTGTCACTGTTTAGCATTTAATCACACATAAATACCCCTAGGGTAATCTTTCAAAAATATATAACTATATAGGGGATGACTGGCAAGCCATAGTAACAGCTTAAAACGTATAATGTTAATGGGGCCATCTCTGAGGTAAAGCCCCTGTAATAGAAATTTTAGTGGATTTACCTTATGACAATGTAGCATAACTATACAGCCTGTAGAGAGCTCTTAATCCTTGAGAAAACAATCTTTGTACAAACTGAGTCTGTACTTTTGCTAATATTCACTATTTACCTTAGAACAGGGACATGATGTCCCCCACTGACACTAATCCACAATAAATTAGGGTCTTTACTGTTAATATTTACAAAGTCACGAAATGAATAGGCTGGTATCCATCTGGATTTCATAGAGACAGAATTTCCTTGCTAAGGACACACTGTAGGATGACACAAACCAGCCCTGCACATACCATTAAAAAAAACAACATTTGTTTGTTACACTATTTCACATGATGAAGGGACGTGGGATATTCTTTCAGCTCAGTGTTTACAGCAAAGTCAAAGATGGTATGCTCTCTGGATTTTTTTTAGTATTTTGACACAAATGCCCGGTCAAGTGGGTATGTACTAGTATGTTTGTGTATATCTGTTTATCCAGAGGACCTTGAGGTGATGTTGCCTTGACATCCAGTAGTCAAATATAAACTAAATACATTTTTTTCTGTAGTGGAAGACAAGATTCATCCACAATCCAAGTGGGAACCTATCCCAGCATGCAATTAGTGAGAGTCAGGGTACAGCCTGTACAAGTTGCTAATCTATTACTCATTCCAATATAAAAACTTTAAACAGAACACTGTCAAACGAAACACACAGCATTATGAGGTAAAACAGCACATAATTGTCATCATAATGGCAGTAAGTGTCAATAAATATGGTACATGTGTCAATACAAACTTAAGCAAACTGTTTTTTATTTTATTCTTGTGTTAAGGCTCACTCCAGTTCAGATTTGCCACAGCAGACACTAAACAGTCCATCAACTACCATATCATTGTCTGTCAGAGACTTCCGCTTGTACTATATTACCTTCTTGCCGTTGAACATAGCTCATTAAATCTCACTTTTCCATACCACTTGTCCCAGTAAATAAAGTTGTTGTTGTTGGCGCATGCTGCTTTCACAGTCATGCTCTCTCTCTCTTTCTCTCTCCCTCTCTCTCTCACTACGCGCAGTGTTCGAAGGTAATTGAAAATGTGATCCATGAAGTCACAAGTGCAATTTAACTCAAAGCCTACCCATGTTAGCGCTTCCACTCGTAACAGGTCAAAGAATGAAATTAATTTTTAAAAAGGCGACCCATGAAATTGCACTCATGATAGATGGGGGGTAAAAAGCAATATTTTAATACATTTATGGCTATATATTTTCTAGCCACCTTGACATGGAAACACCGCTTCTCTGTATTAAAAGATAGTGTTATATGAGTTCATTTGGAGAATGAGGGGAAGTGTGGTACATGGTAAACTTTAAGTAAATGAATATGTTCTTGTGAATGAAGAACCCTTCAGGAGCATTTGAACTCCTACGGTCTTCACTCACGCAAGCCTTTACATTCATTACTATATTACACAAAATGTGCGCTATTAATTGTCAATATAAAGTGCAAATTTATATTGCAGCCTTGGACATAGTTTGAGCTGAAGTAATGAAATAATTTAGCACCCATACAATGCATGTAGCAATGATGGAGTTTTGGTACTATTTTCACAGGTTTTCAAGTTGGGTACCTTTCATCATATTCTTCATCTTATTCAAAATGTTTGCTGACTAGCTGGATTTTATTTTACGCTTAGCTTTTTACTAAATTCAAAACATCTGTGCAACCCTCTACATGGGAGAAAGTCATATGTCAGATGGTACAGGGCAGAGGGAAAAAGTACCGATTGGTCAGTCGCGTCTGTTGGGAATAAAAAGGCTCAAGTACGTCAGTAAGTAAGTATGACATACGTGTCTTAGAATAGTTGTCTACGTCTGAGACCATTTAAACCTCTATAGTTCACTTGACCTGCCCATAGAGAGTGCTCCAAAGCAGTGTTCCTATTCTTAGAAACATTTTTACATGCAGGACCTGGCTAGTACAGTAGCATCAGAGCCAATCTGCAAGCCTCTCAAAGGTCCCTCACCAACTGTCACCTCCATACTCCACAGAGGGAACAGGGGCGATGTGGACGATTCTGGAGGAAGACTGAGGTGCTGAAGGGGCAGCTGCCTTCGCTTCGGTCTGAGTCCTCTGACCCACTTTCCCACCTTTTCCACCTCACACGAAATCCCCTTCGCCATCTCCTCTCCCGCTCTCTCGCTCAAGATTAATGGTGTGAACCCAAACCTGCTGGCAAACTGGATGTAAGGATGATGTCTGAGGTGAGGCCTGACAGAAGTTTGGAGTGCAGGATAGGAGTACTGTGTGGTTGTGTATGACCACTCTGTGCTCAAATAAATATGGCAGGTCCGTGGGGACGGTCCTTATGGTGAAGACATCTTGTTGCAGGAGTAAGCGAGGAGCTGTAGCTCATATTTCACTCTCTCTGAGCTGCCCGAGTTCTCCGTCTTTCACTCTTTCTGTCTCTCTACCTTGTTGCCTTGAGGGTGAAAAGGCAAATTCTCAAGGCCTGAAAGTATGTGAGAAGACTTGGTTGGACAGAAGTTCAAGATGTCATAGGAGAGAAGTTGTGTTTCGACACGAAGCCTTGTTTGTGCTCATCAGCAAACCTGTCAGGAGGCCGTTTGATGTTGTATTTGGGTGATGTCCTCGGGCACTGTGTTTGTGTTAGCTTCCATATGGATTAGCTTCATATAACTCGGCCTTGCCTTAGATTATCCATCAATAGGAGACACAGCGATGCTCGAGTCAAACTCATCCACTATCGCTTATATTCACATATACCCCCTTCCACAGGAAAAAAGTGCCCTCACCGGGATTTGAATTAATGACAAGGTCCAAGAGGAATTCTTCAATATAATTACTCCAGGGGGGAAAAGTTTTCTACAGAGCTGAAATTTTCTCAAATCACCACCATACCTCCACCTGCATAATTGATAGAGTCCTCATGATTAAGCTAATGAGGCTCAGAGCTTAAGCCCTATCCAACAGCCCCTAATTACAAATATGTAATATCCCCCCTCTGCTTCAATTAGCATTAGAACAGAAGGTTAAGAATCATTCAATATTCATGCGGACGGTGAACTTCAAGGTTAAGGAGACTGGTCATTTAACCTCAGCTTTAAAATAAAAGTCATTTTCTTTAATTGTCTTTGATGAGAGCCACTAAGTATATAGCTGTGGGAGATGCTTCATCAAGTTTTACCAAGGTACAAGCGAAATGTTATTGCATTACCTTCGTCTACTTTTCGTGTCCGGGGGATGCTTTTGATGAGTCGTTTTGGTGTTTTAGATGTTTAAACAACTTACAGACCTGATGCTGTTCCTCGCATTTCTTTGTTCTCTATCGGTTCACATATTTTCTTTTAGAATACCTGAGCCAAACAGGTGTGTGACGTAAGGTAGCCGAGCTGTCAGACCTGTGGAGAGATGGTTTCTGATTGACACCCCTGGAGGCAATAGGCCTAATCATGGGAAAGCTCTCTGCAGACTTGTAAGGACCGCTCTCTTATGTGATGAAGGCTCAATGAAAAAGGGATCAGATGGCAAGGTGTGCATGTGTAAGGACTCTTGCTTTGTGCAAAATATACTGAACTTCCTTTTACACAGTTGGCACACTTTGTCCTACATCTGCTTTGTCTGTTGCTTTTCAATAGTCAGGGTACATTAAAATAGGTAAAAAGAGTATAACATATGAGTATAAGGTCATGTATGAATTTCTTCTCATATTTTTACAATATATAAATATTATTGCACTATATTGAGGAGAGACATGGGAGTTACATGGAACGGGAGTTTTAACTTTGGTCTTGCTTGAGTCCACCTCCTCCAGAATGTGTCTGACCATTGACTCGGGGTTTGACGGGGGACTGCATTGGCGTTGTGTCAGCAGTAGAGACCACAAAGCAGGGCCTGGGACTCAGAGACTGGGCTTGGAGCCTATAGCCTGGAGGCTGTAGGCCCAGCACTGCACCCGCTAGCCTAGGCCAGCCCAGTCCAGCACAGCCTAGACCAGCCCAGCCCATCCCAGCTCTGCTCAGCCCCCTCCTCCCTGTGGCCTCCCTGCACCTTCACCAGCTGCGCTTTTCTGGCTCCAGCTGCTAGGTGTATATGTGTGTGTATGCTGTCCGCCCCCTCTAAACCCCCTTTTTTCCCCCTGCATCTTTTGTTTTTCCCTTTTCTGGTTTTCCCTCGTTCTCTCGTTCTCTTATTTTTTCATTTCTGATTTGTCCTCTCACCGTGTGCCTGCCTCATCGTCTCTTTTTTTATCCTCTCTGCCTCTCATCCTACCCTCCCTTGCCAGACACAGGGGTTGTAATAGTGCCCAGCAATTACTGAGTTGGCATGTGCTGCATTGTTTACTCACAGTCCTATTCCTACTGGACTTTATTAAAACACCATCTGCCGTCAGCTCTGGAATGGTAGAAGAGGTGGTGGAGGAGGAGATGGAGGAGGAAGGCAATGGGAGAAAAGCGATAGATTTGGCTGCAGAATGGAAGGAGAATGGCTGGACTCACGTGGAGAGCGCGGGCTGCCACGGTGGTCTCTTGTCAGAGGGACATCGATGGTACATGAGATAGAGGAGGCTAAATGAGATTTTTGGTGCAAGCGAAAGGGTCTGGTAATGGGAACAAACTAAGTGAGTGTGAGCTCCAGGAGACATGGATCCAAGTTTTTGGAGAAATTATCAGTATTTCAAAAGTGTGTATAAATATCTGTAATCTAGTATGAAAAAAAGTAATCTTAATAAAGTGTCGATTACCACTTTTTACAGATTTGACCAAAAGACGTGAAGGCAGAGATGACAGAGATCCTTCATCAGGCCTGTCGGTCACACAGAGCGACTCAGGTGCTAAATAGCATGTGGGATAATAACAGCATGGCCACGGCTGTTTATCAACACTCACATAACCTCTTTCTCTCTTACACACACACACACACACACACACACACACACACTATAGAGCCATGCTGGGTAATAATGCTGTGGCCCGCCCATGTAATGACATTCTGATGGTTATTTCATTAGCTGTAATTTGTTACGGGACGTGTCATTTCGGACGAGAGTCTGGATTGATTGGAGAAGTCATTGAGAGGAGGCGGGCTGGACCCACTACAAGCTGGATCAATTAGTCAATTATTGCAGAGGCTTGGCTTCAACAGTTCTGGCATACCATGTGTGTGTGTGTGTGTGTGTGTGTTACGGAGTGTTTCTCTACTGCATTATCTATATACTCGAAATGAAAAAAATTCCCAATCTTTAAAGTCAGTCTTCTGGTTCAGCAACAAGTCCAGTTTTCCAACTGCAATTGAATGTTTTTCTCTAAACTCTTACAAAATCCATTTCAAAGTATGATTTCTTGGGCTTCACATGATCAGTTTAGAACAGAAAGAACCTGAATCACAGTACTATTCATAAGAATGCATAAATATTTTTAGAATAAATAATTGTATATTGTAATTGTATAATAATAAATAAGGTGCAGTCCTTAGGGATGTCTCCATGTTGTAATGCCAGATTTTTTGCACATGTTGACATTTGTGGAGGATCAAAACTGAATTCCTAAAATAATTTCTTTGATAATCTCACTGTGAAATGTTTGTCTTCCACATCCAATGGCTACATCTGTAGCTTTTACTAAATGGGGCCCATCATAATACAAAGCAATGTCTCGTTATGTTGTGTAATTTATACCAGGCACTGGAGCAATCATTGTCAGGCTATTAAAATAATAACATGCTGATCGTTTAACAGCCAAGGCTTATCCTTCATGCTGTCCAGACTGAGGCGAGTCTAGTGGTTGTTTATTTGTGCTCCGGAAATGTCTGTAGGGATCAATGAGGTGGAAGACACAAGCACACTCACACAGATACATGTGCAAACACAACACGCAATTATTAGGTCTTTCGAGATGCTCTGTGGTCAGTCTGTTCCACAGAACCCAGTCATCATAATTGGATGCATATTCGGTAGGAAAGTAAAGGCTGGCTGAGGGAAGATAAGGTGAGGTAAAAGAAGGGCACTTGTTTAGGCAGTTTTACCTCAGCTGGGCTGGACAGTGAACATGGGGCCTCATTTGTACATTGTCTACCTAAATCAGCTGTCTGTCTCTGCTGATGTCTGCAACAGATAGAATTATCTGGCAGCATGAGAAACACTGGAGACTAATGAGAGTAAAGAGGTGCATCCCGGCCATTGTAGGACAAATCAAACCAGCACAGATTCTGTATAGTCACGCGGCAATCATAATGTCGCAAGCTACAGTTAGCTAGCTCATATGACATAATGCTTGTCAGACATGTGGCGAAAATATCCCACATGCCTTTCCTTTAGTTCTATTTTGCTATATATCTTAAAAGACAGTCAGTATTTTGAGACAGTATCTGATTCCTGTGAAAACTAAGCTATAAAAACTGATCATAAATGTTAATCTGTCATTTATCATTCAACTTATATCCCTTTTATAAGGTTAAATTAATGACTGCCAATTTTCTCAACTGTATGGAAACGTATACATGAATACAGTTTTAATACATTCACCATATCATGCTGAAACTATCAGTTAACTGCAATGTACAAATATTTTCTTGAGCTAAATATAATATCTATCAGGTTTAAATAGTATTTCATATTTTGTTATGGTTATATTAGAAATATTCAGTACTGTACAGCATGTACACATTTGCCATTTTATACAGTAGAGGGGATTATCATATTCTGTTTTTATTGGTATGGATATATTCAGTTGCAAATGAGGTAAAATAGATACAAAATGGGCATAATATGGAAATAAAAATCTCATTTGAGGCAAAGACAGCAGATATCACACTTGCAGTCATGAGTTATTCATGCATTAGAGATATTGTAGATTGACAGCACAATTATGTCAGATGGTATTACGCATCAGCAACCATGTCGTGCCCCCTGGATGGGCACATACACCACACTACAGATTGAAAAATAGAGGGCATCTGAGGGGAATTCACTCTAACTGCAGTAAACTGAATACTCAGATAAGCTAACAGATGAAACCATGAGAGTTTAAGAATAGGGGAGGGCAACTTGGATGTGTTTGCGTGTGCGTGTGTGTGTGTGTGTGTGTGTGTGTGTGTGTGCCATACCACACAAGCAGATCCTCTGTGGCAGCCCTCAGCTGCTGATGTTGTCGGGGGTGGGAGGTCAAAGGTCGGACCAAGGTTCATTATGGCCTGCCATCTTTCAGCCTGTCCAGACGCCAACACCCCACTGTCAGCAGCACTGACACAAAAAGATCAAATTAAGGATTATTGTCATTCAAACACAATACATGAAGACTTCCGATATCAAATGAGAAAATGTGAAAACTACAGAAAAAATCTGCCTCTGTAGGTCTTGAAATATGAACATTTTTAATTAGAAGACGTGTTTTGTGGAATCTTTGAAGTGTAGAGTAGCTATTCCACATTTGATGTTCCTTGACTTCCATATTGTAACAATGACTCACATTGTTTCATTCTGAACATACTGTGTTCAAAGCACATTAAAGACAAACAAATAACATAAAATAATCCTGCAAAGTCATAAATAATTTCGGTGAATGAGATCCACCTGCTCCTCAAATAGATGCTTTTTTTTTTTTAAAAATGAGCACACATGCCAGGAGAGGATACAGTAACTGTGCCATTAAACTCAGAGGTGTCGTGCACTCGTGTACAGTAGAGTGTAGTTATCTTTAACGAGAGTGAAATCACTGTCTCTTAAAACAACGCATACTGTTTTATAGGTCACATCAGAGCTGCGTTCAAAGCAAGCATCCTCCGCCACAACAGGATGGACCGCTCACCACTTCCTCCTCCGCTGCATTTCACTTCCTCTATTAATGCTTTTATTTACTATTAGGTCGCCATTGTGTATGATACTAGAAGATAAACAAACAAAGACATCTGTGCCGACACTGTGACAGTTTAATATGTAGCATCGAAACAAACGCTGATGATTCTTAAGTGTTGAAAAAGTCAGGAAAAATGGATTCTCAGTTGCATTGACACAGTAGACTTCCAGTGGTTAGCCCCAGACTAGCAACAGCAATCAATAATAAATAGAATAATAAATCAGCATCATCATACACAGCTTATATGAGATCAAATGGATTTCAGTATCCATTTGCTGTTAAACCATGAGATAAGATCCTGTCAGTCGTAGCAATCTGCGCTCTCTTAGCACGTCTTGTAAAAAGTAACTGTTTGCTGTAAAAGAAAAGTTTATCTCCATTCAAGTCCATCCAGGGCTTTAAAACACCACGTCAGCGTTTCTCCGACCTTAAGGAAATGGAGAAAGGCCATCTGGGGTGCTTTTTGTTACATTTTTATTTAATATTGTAAAGTGTTAGACGCAATTTTAGGTGAGAAACCTCGCTTTAAGCCCAGGCATTAAAAACAAATACACGAATTCAATTATCACTCAGCACAGTTCATCAACCGGTGCGACAGGGAGTTAAAAGTAACAAGACTGGGGTGTCTAGCGCGGTGTCAGCATGTCTCTATCACCTCAGTGATGGAGGGGCCAGCTGAGGATGGACTCTTATGGCCTGCGACATGTTCCTCCACCCCGTCGCTCCCTCCCCTTCGCCTCCGTTCGTCCCACATGCCCTGCCTCCTACAAGCACCTTTTGTGTGGGCTAAATGGGGCTGGATGCACCCCTTTAACTTTGATTTCCATTTTCCATTGTCCGCCTATTGACGGGGAGGGTGACTCCATCTGTGCCTGCCTTGCGTGGTGCCACCCTTTCAATAGGCATATGCTCCACATGTAAGAGCCCTAAACTTGCAAAAGAATGGGTGGAGGGAATAATGATATACAAGACGGGCCCCTCACTTCATAGAGGGAGAGAGAGATTGAGAGATTGAGGAAGAGAGAGAGAGAGAGAGAGAGAAAATACTCCATTCATCAATTTATTGTATAGCCCTTAAAACTCCACAGCCTTTTTATGTATATTCAAGAGCGCAGAAGAGATTACACAAAAGCCCCTGCTGAACTGATGGCGTTTTAAATTGCGGTCAAGCTGCTCCACTCGCCTCCTGAACTGTGCTCAAAATGTGCACGTGTGTTTTACACGAAGGGAGACGCAGCTTGCCCGCCACCGGCCCACAATGGAAGCCCCACAGAACAATTGATAACTGTTAACTGAGGTGGCGCGCCGGGTCAGTTTTGACTTGGAAATGTGCAATATGCTGTGAAAACAGCCCCTTGTGTTCGCTCTCCCCCTTCAGATCTTATCTCCGCATGTGATAACACCACTTAAGATCTCATACAGTAACACACATTAAGTCATTTCCCTCTCCAAACAAACTGAAGAGGAAAGTCAGTGAAAAAAATAAAAAAACGTGAAATTTGGTACTAGATCATTATTAGCCAGTGTTTTTTCTTTGAGATTCTTATCTGCAAGCCCAATTTTGATTTAAACTTTTTTCTCATGTTAGGATTATTTTCGTCTTGAAACCCAATTTAGCTGAAGAAAGAGCCTCATACAGGGTGGGAAGAGGCGAAGCTCATGGCTTAATTTGCCTTCCATTCCACTTCATTCATTTACTTATTCATTCATTGCCTCTTTCTCCCTGTCCATCAACCTTACCCTAATCTCTCTCTTTATCCTTCTCCTCCTACTCCTTCCTTGACACCCATGACGCCCAGTGCCCCCACACTCACCCCAACGCTGTCTAGCCCCACCCCTCTCCGTTCCTCCTGTTCAGTTATAAGGCTCTATCGATTACAAGCCTGTCGTACAAAACGACCTAATGGAGGGTCAGCTTTAATGTGAGTGGCGGGGGGGCCGTGTCTTAGGTAGGAGCTGAGCCTGGCTTTAAACACCCCTTCTCCTTCCTTCTCCTCCTCCTGTGTCCCTTGCTCCCTCCTGCTGGGCTCCACCTTGTCCCTCTTAGCCCCTTTCCATTGGAGAGTGGGGGCCATGAAAAATCAACAGCGGAGCCATCAATCCCCCCCCCCCCCCTCCCTCCTCTCTCTTTACAAGGCCCACCGCCGGCTGCAGCGGCTGCCCATGTGCGAGGGTATTTAGTGGGGGCCTGAAAGCTGAAAGGAGAAGCGCCTGGATCAAATGTGGAGCGGAGGGGGGGGGAGTTGAGGGAACAGAAGGAGCCCTCTCAGGAGGGGTGCTGAGGCCCCGGCTCGTTTTATAGACTCCCCTGAAAGAACGTGATTACAGATCATTATCCAATTGAAGCAGATTGATGGGCCGGGGTCAAAGTAATATAGCTCATAGTAGCTCAGCGAAAGGGGAGGGGTGATAGGAAAGGACGGAGGGCAGCGCAGAAGTGTGGGGTGAGGTAGGGGGGTTTGCAGACAGGGTGAAGATGGTATAATGACCGGATTGTCACCACAGAATGGAGTACGGGAAAGGGGGGAGAGGAGCAGAGGAGGAGAGGGAGGAGGAGGAGGAAGACCCAAACTTGTCGAATGAAAGACTGGGGCTTTTCTTTTTCAGGAATGAGTTGAAGTAGCACAACAAGTCCTGATGGAGAGGAGAGATGCTGGATTGGCCTTGTCACTCCAGAGGGCAGATAAAGAGATCTTTATGTGGAGGGGAGGCAGGAGAATTTGTCCAGAGTGACTTGGCTGTGTGTCTCCTTGTAAATAATGTGGTTCATTCTCTTCTTTTTTTTTTACTGACAGAATCAAGATTGAATCAAGAGTTGTTATAAAATTAGACAGCTGTTGGATTTAAAAATGGTATTTTAATTCTTTTCAAGAATTTAGGAAAAGGCTATTTACTTATGTTAACTTAATTATATTAACTTATGTTATTATTTTGACTGAACTCAACAAATGGTAATTGCACAGAACCACTATAATTTGTGTATTTTTATGATAGATATTACAATATTTTTATGAGTTCCAGGAGAAAATAAAGTCCTTTTTTTTTGGTTTCAGAAAGTTATTTTAAGCATAGGCGTGGACGGTGGCACCATTAGATTTATTTATTTTTTTCATTTTTCATATTTCACATTCAGTACGTCATTTGCTGCCGTCAGCTAATGCCCTGACCTCTTTTTATGATCTTTCGATAGCTTATTAGCCTGTGTACCATTTGCTTCAAACTGTTCTGTTACATAATACAATGCATTACAATGCATAATGTTCCTGACCTTTCCAATGCACCGGAAAGGTAGATCTCTGATGATTATCACTGTTCAAGTACCGAGAGCACAGATCCGGTTCTCCTGTCTCCTGTCCTCACAGAGCATATGCATGTAAACCAACATGAGAACACTACACTACAAAGGACTTGTGAAAAGGCCTATTTGTGAAAGGTCCAAGTGTGTTTTTAGAGGACAAGAAGACACATCATAACTGAGATTCTTACTGAGTTGCATCATTCATTCACATCACGTCAAATTGCATTGTCTTGAATCAAATCATGTCAAATCACACTGCATCCCAATGGTAGTTGCTTCATATGTACCTTAAATGTAATTGGATCGTTGGCAGTGAATCGAGATGCGTATCACATCAGTCACAGTGATGGAGATTCACATTCCTAGAATGTATATGATGATATACATATGAGGCTGCATAGCTGTTCATAAAACCTTACGTGACATTGAGTGTAATTTTAAATGGATTAAACAATATCAGTGGCAATAATAGAACATGTTTAGCACTTGTTGGATGCCACAGTGTTAGTCATAGTTCAGATATGTACATTTATATTGCTGAGGGCAGATACATTTTGATAGTCAATATGCCTGATTTTGAGATTTTATCACTTGTTTTGTCAACCCACAACATGGCTTCTGCACGACAACAACTCAAGCGGCTTTCTCTACTCAAACACAACTCATACACACATTCATGCACATGAGAATCACGCCAACATGCCATGAGTTGGTATGTCATGGCGTTTTATGTTACATCTATGAATCTGATGCATTCATTAATGGTTTGTTTGCAGGACGGCGGTTCTGTAGATGGTGCCAGTGGACTGGAGTCTTGTGACAGGGAGCGTCTTCATCTACAATAGAGTGCTTATGGGTAATGGCTATGGTACTGAATAGCCTTTTGATATTGGCTGAGACAAAGTGTCTCTAAATGTCCCTTGCTTTCCAGATTCACAGATGTAAAAAAAAAAAAGAAGAAAAAGACAGCACGAGCATGTTTTAGATCAAACTTGACATTTTTCATTTCATTCATTTTTTCGCATGGGATATTTTAAACAAAATGTATCCTAAATGATGCAGAACTTTGGGACTTAAATCGGACTTGACAGATGCACATGCTGTCCGTGTGCGCTCGGCATGCAGAAACAGGCACACAGCAATTACGGTGAGTGAGCGAGAGCGTAAAAAAACATCTTAAAGGTTCACAACTTTGCTCTGTGCAGCCTTTGCGTAATTATAGGATTAATGAAGAATACATTCATCATTGGCGGCTGCGGCGCATAAAAAGGGTCACATACTGCTGCATGTTTAGGAGGTGCTTTATTCAACTCTTGCTCATTTTCTGAGGAAGTGAATTTACGAGGTGACGCACGGGCAAATGCCATCACATGTGGTCAGGAACAGCACACACAACAGCTTCATTACACACACATTACTCATATTTGCACATGCCTAGACAACATACAAATAGCACTTACGTTGTACTATTATTCCATGTGTGTTCATGTTAGGCTTAACACGCTATGTGAAATAGTCACAAAATTTAATCTTTAGATTTGTGTACATGGAAATGAATTTTCCATTGTTTTCGTGACACTCAGCACAACTTTCAAACTAATATATTTCAAAGTTGAAGTGTTTTATTGGATAACGTGGCTCAATATTAATTGAGGAAGACTCCAAATATTCTTGGAAATATAAAATTAAATGTGCAACTTCTCATTTTTACGATCACAGGCTATGAAACGCCTTTTCTTAACAGAGAAACAACAGCAGACAACCCAAAACAGTAGTCGAATGCACCAAGTCTGCCCACAACACGATGCTCTTCCGTAGCCTGCTATCAAAAACTGACAAAAAAAAAACCTTTATTTCTCAGAATCCAACTAAAAATAATTAAAGCACATGGCCATAACATTAACCTATTGTATTGTTGAGTTATCAAGGACAAAGATATCATTAAAAGAAAACCTTAACACAGTGAGGAAAATACTTCCGGATGGGTCCTCCTGTCCACCCACCGGACTGATCCAGACCATTGACTATAGGCTACTGATTAAATTAAAATAAAGTAAAAACAAGGATAAATCTCATTAAATGTTGAGTAATGTAGCAGTTAAAGTAAAACAAAATAGCTTCTGTGTTCCTGAGTCCTGACTGACAGAAAAAAAACATGGTGCAGACACGAAAGATACTTCCAGTTGAAATACATTAGTTTAAAACTAAAAATAGAAAACTGGTGTCCATGTACATGAATCTATAGAGTAAATTTCATGATTATTTCACAAACTGCTGTGAGACTGGGTCGGTTTCTCCGCAGTTGTAAGCTGTGATATGTGAGAAATCGCAACAAATGAGAACATCAGTCAGTCAAACGGGCAGACGGAGTTGTAGGCTTTTAAAACGCAGGCTGCTAAAAGCCATGCTTCCTCTGTTTTCCAGCCAGTCTGGGAACTGACACTGAGCAGACTGACCCATGTGATTACATCCTCAGAGAGGGCATAGTGTGTGTGTTTGCACGTGCAGGAGTCTGCAATCGGTTTGCCTGCGCTTTGGCTATTTACATCTATAAATATTCTGTCTAGATATTTTTGGTTCATATTCATGTGTGATTCTGTGTGTGTGTGTGTGTGTGTGTGTGTGTGTGTGTGTGTGTGTGTGTGTGTGTGTGTGTGTGTGACTCAACCTAGCTTTGGGAACCAGCCACACGAGGTAGATCTCATTGAAACTTCATTTTGAAACAAACATCACTGACTGACTGGGGAAGAAGGAAAGAGAAAATGCTGTCTTGATATTTGAAAACTTGCATAGAAGATTGTCTACAGTTTTGAAGGAAAAGAAGTGACCTCATATGGATTACTCAATGCTAAAAGCTCCTCATGTCATTCTTCAGTGAGCTAACGTCTCAAGAACAGGAAGAACTTCAGAAATGTCCTATAGTTTCTCTTTCATGTCTGCAACAATTTTCTTGGAAGTATTTGTAATTCTCTTCAGTTGGTGCCTATCTCACTCTGGCATGAAACCACTGATATGTGTTTGTGCTGGACATTCATACAAGCAGGGGGGGAAAAAAAGATCAAGCAGCAGGCATCGCTATAGGTCAGACTGTAATTGCAAATTCTTGTGGATTGAAGCAGTTGATCTTTGATTAAACCATACTGTTACATCTCACAAAAGTCTTTGATAATGACCTCTTTTTACAACATTCAAACAGAATCACCAAACACCAAATACTCCTGTTAATTATGAGCTTTGCAGCCGCTGTTGCTGTTCATTTACCTAAAACAAAGTGAGGAATATGATCTTGGAGGCCAGGGATTTTCAAACACACTTAGGTTTCTAGAGCTGTTTCTGTTTGAGACATAAAGGCCTGAAGCATCATCAAACAGCATACTGCATTCTGAAGTGCCAGAAACTGGATCACAGCAGCAACTACACTCTATATACTGTATCTGTCTCCCATTAACATGCAGGAGGACCATTAAAAATAAGAATTTGATCTTCATTCTTTAATCGCACCTCATTCATGCCAGGTTAAATAAAGTTATGATTTTTAAAAATGTCAGAATACAAAGTAAGTCAGTCTGGTAAGTCAATTAAACCATTGCGTAAACAAGTTGTCTTTGAAGACACCACACACTGTAGCTACAGCTCTGCGACCTGCATGCTAAACCCAGTTACAGGCAAGAGAAGAAGCTCTGACTCCCTCTGCGTTACACTTAGTCAGATAATTGGAAATGCGAGGGCATTAACTCCAACGGGATTAAGAAGGGGAATTAAATATGTTAATCCCCAAAATAGGTAAATAGCCTCAGTGATACAATAACCAATTTCTAGGGTTTTCCTCCCCCGAGGACACGTCTGCCTTTGAACGCAACACGCTCGCACACAACCCCACACACACACACACATGCGCGCACACAGTCACGAGCAGACACACAAGCTTCACTCGCAGCACACATTTTGCACATAAACATGAACACACGTTGCACACGGTGAGCCGCAGAGAGAATCTCGAGTGTTCCAGAAAGTTCTCCAAGGTCATGCCTGTGGTGTCGTGTGGCCCTGTGGCTGACTCCTGAACCTGTTCTCCCAGGTCTGCTTCTTTGTTCCAGAGATCATTACCTCTGCCGCTCTGCTCTGCTCCGCTCCCCTCCCGAGACCGCTTTGTCGCCATGTGTTCATCTGCCTTGTAATTATAGCACGGTCCTGGATGTCACGGTTAAGGGACTCTGCCTGGATGTGAGTGAATGTGTGTGTGTGTCAGGGGACTGAGCGTAAGATGTGCGGCATTATATTGCGCTTTTATGCGTGAGTGTGCGGGAAATGTGCGTACGTCTGTGACGGTGAGCGTGGACATCGGTGTTTTGCGAGAGCATCCTGTGCGTTCGTGTACGCGTGTATAATTTCAATCACCAAAGAAAGGGGCATTGTAACTGAATATAGTGCACTTTCTCTTTAAACTATTCAAGCAGAGGCATCGCCTTTGGAGATGGCAACGGAGCTGGATTTTGATGAGCTACTGTACTTGTGTCGGGGACATGAAACAACTGAATAAAAAGTGTATATTCAAAACACTGACACATAAATCATGAACCCAGAGTGCCAAGGCATCAGTTGTGGGCACAAATCAAGTTAAAGTTCCCCACTGAGTTCAAAGTACATTTTTATACACAATTAGTGGAGTACAATTTCTGTTGGAGCTGAAGCATAGCGAAAAAACCCCAAGGTCAATTGCTGATCGCCTCTGAGAAACATTATTTTTATGTCTCTGTGTGTCCAAAGATGAATGTCTCAGAGGGGAAGAGAAAATAAGAAGGAGAAAAGAAAACATTAAAAGAGAGAAGTCAATCATTCAAGAATGCAAGACTGTAATGCACCACAGTCAAATTCAATAAAGTCATTATTCCTGGCTTAGCCATAGCAATAGTATTTTTCCTGGATATTCCTTTCTCTCTGTCTCCCTTTCTCTTTCTCTCACCATTCCTCTTTTCTCAGTTTTGGCTACAGGGCATGTAGGATGGCATCAATACTCTCATTTTGCAACATGAAACCCTCTATTTACTCCGAAGATTCATCTGCGATGGATGTCATTCTGCAAAGGCCACCTCCACAAAAGGAAGAAAGCAGCTTCATCATGCCAAACCTCTGCGTATTAGCCCTGACATATTCTATTAGGCCGATTACACATAATGATGCCAAATAAACAGCGAATGAAGAGCCGGGGAGTTATCGCTGCCCCACAACGGGAAAGGGAACAAAAAAAAAAAAAAAAAAGAAAGGCTCAGCAAAGTTTCTTATCTCATTCCAGCTGAAGGAGGAACCACACACACACAGTCCAAGCTGCACTTATCAGTCATTAGGCATTTAAATGCTTGCCCAGAGAGAAATTAGATTTCTGAAGAGTTAAGAAGATAACCAGTGGCACACTCTTAAAAAAGATGTAGCACTTTCAACACATTTGAGTGGATTCTGTGACAACACAGTTACAGAGTTGCTATAAATCTTTGCATGTTATATTACTGAAGCATGTGTTGCAGTTAACACAAATTGAATTGATAACTGCACAAGATGCACATGAAAATGGCATGTGATCGCCACATGTATAGAGGAAGTAAAGGGATGCTGACAAATCATACTTATTCAAGATCCTTTATTACCCCAAGGAGGTTGGTCCTATGTGTAAGTTTGTGTATCATGTTTATTAACAGGATATCTGAAAAATTACTTCACAGATTTTAATGAAATTTGGTGGATCAACAGGCCATCAGCCAAGAAACAAGTAATTCAATTCTGGTGCAGATCAAAATCCAGGATTTTTATATATTTCAAAACACGGTGAGATCCTATACAGCATTTCTTTGGGACATTATGACTATTTCTCATGTACGACTGCACTTACTGGGATACAAAAAGAACAAATAATTGCCTACCAATATAAGTAATTTGATGTAGATCTGGATCCAGATGCAGAATAAAATGTTCTAAACATTTTCTTTTATTAAAAATAACACATTTAAATGACTGTAGTCTTTGCAGAGGTATGCACGTCTATGACAGCGATGTTAGGGGTTTTCAAAGTGGAGTCTAGGGACACCCAGGGGCTATGGGGGAGTTCTGGAGATCACCAGAGAGCACAATTTCACTATAACCTAATTCTCTAGAATTATTCGTGTTAGAAAAGTATAACAATACGAGCTGCTTGCTCTCACCACTAAATACACTTTACCCCACGGAAAGCAGAAACTGCCACAATTCAAAATGACATTACCAAGAACAGAAATGATCCTATACAGTGTTGTCTGAGACAAATATCTCATCAATGGAGATTGTTGTTGTCTGATGTGTCTGATTGGGGGCCCTTTTTCCCTGCTAAAGGGGTTTTTAGGGAGTTTTTCCTTATCTGATGTTGTATTGCTGTACAGACTGTAAAGCTCCCTGAGGCAAATTTGTGATTTGTGATATTGGGCTATACAGATAAATTGTTCATTTTTTAATTTACACTAAGTATTTTCAGAGTCCATGTAGCACACTGCTGAAAAGTTTCTGGTGTGTCAGTGATCATGGAACAAGTGTGTATGTCTTGTACATCCTCCTTGCTGATAACCACAGCGCTTAAAAACAAGGCCTTGCTACAGTAACACCACCTCGCCCAACACTCCAGGCTCAGTTGTTGCCAGTGGAACAAATTGCAGAGCATTTACCAAACTTTTATTAGGTTCACAAAACAAGATCCCGTGCCATAGATGTGGGTGAGGGGTATTAATTTAGGGAAATGAGCACAGGGTAAATAAAGGCTGTCTGGTTGCCGTCCTAACAGGAAATACTATGCAGGGGACCGGTGAAGGAGCTGGGAGGGTGAAGATGGGGGGGTGGAGGGTGGGAGGAAACAATTATGACCTCATTTAATAGTCTCTCTCTCTCTCTCGCTCTCTCTCTCTGCTCTCAGGCAGCGATCAGAAAGGAATGCCCAGTTTCAAAACCGCAAGTCACCTCTGAACATGGGAGCATTTGGCCTAAGTGTTTCCTGTTGCAATAAAAATGTATGTCAAGTATGTGAACCGAGGTTCCTCTGTGCTTAAAGCCCGTAAAGCACACACACACACACACACACACACACACACACACACACACACTCACACATATACACTACAACCACAGTATTTTGATTTGGGATCCTATGCAGCAAAAATTAGTCCATTATGAACTGCACTGTGCAAAACAATGTTTTGCCCGAGCAAAACAGTGTGATTAAACCAAGCATGTAGTGTGTGGGTAAATGTGTGTGTAAGTGTGTTTTGGAGTGGTATTGTGAAATGGGCGGGGGTTACTGTGTGATACAAAGCCCATGCCGTTCTGGTGCCGGGCTCATGATAAGAGTTTGGGAAGTCGTCGCATGGTGATAGCCACAGGCACAAATGTGCAAGGGGGCTCCAAGTGCTAATTTTATTCATTTACCTCCCTCTCTGGATAATTGTTTCTGTCAACCAGCGACGGCTTGATAAAGGATTTCACGCCGCTGAAAACAGTTACACGGCTACTTTGGAAGGTGATCGCCAGAGACGATTATATTTATCACCTGCTTTAATATCCATAGTGTGGTGTAAATTGATTCATTCTCTGAGGATCGCTGTCACGGGGAGCAAGGTGTGAAGAGTTCTGCACCCAAATGAGACATCTGACATTTGACACATACTACTGTGAAATTGGCACTGGCAAAGATTAAACTTACAGAAATGTTCAATTGTCACTGATACTATTATATTCTATTGAAATTACTGTAAAATAAAAAATGCTTATTGAACAATTTTTTTTTTCTTACAAGTGTTAGAATCAATTTATTAATGTTTGTGATGACACATTCACACAAACACTCTCATACTTGTCTTATCACATTATGCCATAATACAATAAGTAAAAAAAATAATTATTAGAAAATACAATTTGTCAAAATAAAAGCGCAGCAATATTTAACACTAACTAAAAAAACTAAAAAAAAAAAAAAAACACTAAAAAAAAAGTCTTAAGAAGTGACGCTGCCTTTTAAGAATTAATACCTTGAATAAAAGGTCAAGGTGTCATATTTTACTGGATATCTGTTAACACCAGCTGATAAAGAGTCCTAACATTCTCAACAGCTTTGAAAAAAGAAAAAAAAAAGTTTACGGTTGTTAGAGGCGGCCCCCAAAATGTCAATCACAAAGCTTTAAATTCCACAGCACACCTTTACCTCAGTAACTGACAGATTCCCACCCATTCAAAAGAGTGGCCTGGAAGCTTTCTTCCCCTGGAGTTCAAAAACACATCGCTCTGCCTCCACTCGGGGAAGCCTGCTTTTATTGGACTCTTTGTGTAACATCTTTTCTTCCCCCTCATCAAAAGAAGGAAAATAAGTCAAGGCATAGTTGCATTTCCCCTCTTCTTTTATTACTATTCTAATAATACTCCATATTTGTGTTCATGCCTTCATCTTTTCAATGCGCTCATTGAATATGTGTGTGTGTGTATGCAGGACTATAGTGAGGCAGCGCCACTTTACCCACTGCATCTGTACTCTAAGCTTCAGTGGGCAAATGCACAGGATGGATAGAGAGGACTCAGCCTTCTCATTCTTCTCCATACCTTTGCTGATACAGTGTGTCTGAGTGACTTCGACTGTACTATAAATGGAAAGAATGCAGTGAAACAGTTCATGTAAGAGAGAGAGAATCTGAAAAATCTAAAGAAAAATCTGTCAAAGACTCCTCAAATAGTGGCTTTAAAAGCAGATACGGGAGAGGAAAGGGGCATTAAAGAATGGTGGTACAGTTACTGTGTGTGCGCGCATGTGTGCTTGCAGTGTGTGTGCATGCAGAAACGTCCTGTTAAAACCACTCTATAGTAAAGCTCAGCTCAGGCCCCCCTTTGCTCCACAGAGGCCTGTAGAGGAGGTGGTGGTGGTGGCCTGTGGAGGGAAAAGAGGAGGTGAGGTGGAGCGTTGGAGGGCAGTTCCCTTCGCTGACTGGAATGAATGGTATGGAGCAGTAGTGACCATTCATGCATGCTCCTTTACCTCTGTCCCCCCCACACCCACCCCCCACCACCCTCTCCCTCTCTCTCTCTCTCTCACTAGCTATTCCCCATTTGAGATTTTTAGGTGCAACAACACCGATAGGGAAAACGAGAGAGAGAGGGAGAAAGGGAAAGAGATAGGAGGTTAAGAGATAGAGAAGGGAAATAAAATGAAAAAAGAGGGAGTAAGGGAAGTAAAGAAAATAAAAGAGAGAGACAGACCAAGGAGGACAGATAGAGAGAGAGAGGGAGAGAGACTCTAGTCACTGGGCCACTGGAGTTGGAGAGCAGCGCAGCGTGAAATAAGGGAGAGGAGCAGCTGAACCAGAAAGAACCCAGGCTGCTCATTACAAAGGCCTAGGCCTGACTTCTACCCTCCACACACTGTAACACACACACACACACACGTGAGGATACACAGATATGCACAGGACACAAGGAAACAAAAAGAGGAACTCACGCACATCATAACGTACGCACTTTTATGTGGGCGTGCACATAATGTCACTCGATGTACAGTACATTTGCAAAGTGGCACACACACATTCACACACACACCGGAGCCAGAGACAAAAAAAAATAAACAGTTTTATCCTTTAGACTTCGTCGTGTGTGTGTGTGCTATTCCATCAATAGTGAAACAAAATATGAAGTTTTACACTTCTGCTGCTAAATACAGAGAATTTATGCAAAGATGTAAAGAATGAATTGCAAGAGCAGTCAATACTAGCTAAACTAGCCAGGAGCTGATTATCTGGATCCTTCTTCTTCTTTTTTTTTTTTTCTTTTCCCTCAGATATCGACTCTGTGAAAATGTTACACTCGCCAAAACTTTGGCAGGCTTTCCAAAACCACGCGGGGAGACGGAGAGGAGGAAGTCTCTATTCTCATTGTGTGACCCTCCCTTCGCATCGTGACAGCTGATGAAACATTTGGTGCAACTTGTTTATTTAGATTTGATTTCCTTCCCCTAACATTTGAGCAGCTGCCTCTCAATACACGGTTCACAAACATCTCAGTCAAGGGCACAAATAAGTGTGTTGCCAGACTGTACGATATTGACTTATAAGCAGAGACCGTAAATCTTATATCAACTTGCGTCACCGTTAATGGGATGACACTTCACACTTCACATCAGGAAAATACTTTGGTTTTTTTTATGAACATTCACATTTTAGAATAAAGTAAATTATGGAAAGATAGCATTCTGTATTGTAAAAAATATATTTCAAAATATAGTATAACCTCTTTTTAAATAAACTGCATGTTGTCTTTTGTTCCCAAATAAAATATTTAACCTAAATGGTTGATCACACTCTGGTGAAAGCAAGATTGACATTTATCCTTGCACCAACCTGACAGTAAACTCAGCACACAGGAAATGACTCCATCTGTTTTAACAAATAAACTGACTCAGATACAGTATATTACTTCATCAACATTTACAACTCACTCTTTTATCTTTTAAACACACACACTGGAACTGAGGGCCAGTAGCAGTATTCAATCCAGCAGGGAGATGTAAATATTAAAAAGAGACATATAGAGATGTAACAAGGAATGGGATGACAATATTCTCCTTAGATATTCCTTTACAAGTTCTCATAAGACCTTTTTTTTTTTCAATTCAAACAGAAGAAGCTGTAAACCAGTGCTGCATTGGCTCCTGATAATCCCCCTCCTCCCCGCTCGCTGTTGCATATTCTGTGAAATACTGCCATCTCTTGGTGCTTCAAGCGAGGACTTTTACAGTCGAGGAGAGTTGGTGGCTCAGACGAATGTGACTTCAATCATATGTCAAAGGGCAGTGGAGGTCAGGTCTGGACATAAATATAAAACTGGATCCAAAAGGCTGATTATAAGAGTCATGCAAGAGGATCAGAGTGTCATAGTGGACATATTATCATATACCTACTTTATGTTGTTGTTGTTATAGACACTTGATGATCTTTCTCAATCCTTGCCCAACTCCACTCAACTCAAAAAATTATGATTTTATGCAGAAATGTGGTGGTAAATAATAAAGAAATTGAAATACTATGACCTATGCTCATATGAGCTGCATTAGTATGTTATGAACCATGAAGTATACATTTTTGTCAGCCACTAAGGGGAATAAACACTACATATTTTCAGGTTCTAGAGTCTCAAAAAACATTCTGCACCAATTTATAATCCAAATTTGGAAATTTTTGTCAAAGAATTACACAGCTTTTAATGAAGAAATTGAGAAAACAGTGCCATCCTTGCGTTTAGTCAACCCTTTCAAACCACCCCAAACTAAAAATAAAGCTTTCATTCTTAGTTCTTGAAAAGCAGACATGTTTAAATTTTTTCACCCAACAGTGAAATAAATGCTTCCATTTTATGTGGCTCAAAATTTAACATTGCACTTGTTGTCCTCTGAGCGACACCCACAATAACTGCCTGAATGTCAAAACTCAAGAAAAAAGAGAATGTGCATCTCACTTATATAGTGACACAAATCATTTCTTAAGTGCTGGCTGTCGAAAGTGGCGCACAGTTGCTGCACACACAGCAAACTGTGGTAACCATGCACTCATGATGTGGAGGTGCGGTTCAGCAAGTTGCAGAACTGATTCAGCAGGTTTCTGAGCTGTTTCTTTGAGAGAGATAAAAAAAGACTCGGTTTGTGTCTGTGTGCCGAGGTTGAGACACATGCAGATAAAAGTGACATCTTCTGAAAAGGGGGAGTGAAAGTGTGTTTCTCTGCTGCTTCAACAGTGTAGTAGAGTTGTAATTCAATACTCCCCAGTCAGTGCTTTGCAGGGTTTCTACAGAGGACTGTTGTGTTTCACAGAATGTATTTCCAGCATGGAACAGGTTGTTCATCACAAGGTCTGTTGATCTTAAACACACACACACTGAGCTGGGAACTTTGAAGTGTGAAAATAAACATTTTCACCTAACCACTAATCTTCTCTCTCTCTCTCTCTCTCTCTCTCTCTCTCTCTCTCTCCCTTTCCTCTCATGTAGCTCTCTCTCTCTCTCTGCCTCCCTCCCTCCTCTCTCTGATCTCAGGCATTTTAACGTGAGCTTCATTTACAACTTTCATTTCAATTTGTCCCGTTAGTCCATTTGTTATTGTAGCGGAACCAGCGCCAGGGCCTCTGGTTAGTGAAAATGTCAGATTCTTTGATTTGATTTTATAGGATTTCAGCAGGGACTGAGGGCTGTGTGGTTCTGGCCCTCTCCTGTGAGTGGACTGACTACTGTTTGCATTTAAACATCCATTTGAGCCAGATTCCCCCGAGGATTCATTTGTTTCACAGAGGGTCAATTACCTCTCACCCTCCTACCCCAGCCCCACGCCCCCACACACCCCCCAATGCAAAAAAAAAAAGAAAAAAAAAAATCTGCTTTTTTTTTTCCAGCTGCAATTAAATAGATTTTTCCTGTTTAGGTTAGGTGTAGGAAGAGGGTGCCTGGCCGAGGTCACCGTTTTAATTAGGCACTATTTAAGACCAATAACAAACTGATTATTTGCCAAATGGCTCTTGAGAACTGAGAGGCTTGATGGCTGGCATGTTGAGTGCCCTCAACTGCTTTCCGAATAGCGCCAAAGACTAGAAGGTGAGGTCACAAAATCCACTTTGATTGAGGTTTCTATGGATACAAATACATCCCCGCTGACTTTTCTTTTTTTTTTTCCCTCCTAACCTCTCTCCGTCTCTCTCTCTTCCTCCTTCTCTACCCCCTGTGCAGTGTCATTGCCGAGCGCTAAGTAAATACGTGCTCTTTATGTTCTTCGTTGCCTTTCAATATTTGGCAGCGTGGCAGCGGGAGATCAAAATGTGTGTGTCTGCTAAATGTCAGTGGGTAAAGGGGGTTGAGTTTAGAGCGGCACACACCGTGAAGCACCTGCTGCAGAGGCAAGCAGCGGGGGGAAGTTTCATCTCGGTTTGATCCGAAATGGAAAAGGCTATGAGCACCACGTCGACATCAACATCAGCCCCCACGTCGAAACCCCACTTCCTCAAGTCTATTTTCAATTTAGCCGCATTCAACAGATGGTGGTAGAATACCTCACCTTGGCATTTTAATCAGACTACAATAGCATTTAGAGTTATTATGGCGCTCGTATGCCATAATATAATGCTGCAATTGATTATCGGTTTCCTAAATATTGTTGTTTATCCCGACATTAAGGTGGCTATTTGAAGCAAAAGCGATGAGTCACAATTATTATTATTTCTTACCTACCTTAACTTATCTCTAATGAGATTAGATTTTATGGGAGGCAACCCATGGAGACATCTGTGTCTTTTTAAAAGACTATCATGGCTTAATGTATTAAAAATGCAGTAATTGATAAAAAATGCTGAAATCTGAAATTATTAACTTTTCATGACTGCAAAATGGGGGGTTTACTATGCAAATTAGATCACTTCCCGTAAAAAGCATCACTCAGTTGCTTGATAAAAACAGTTGCCAGGGAGGGGAAGTGAGTCTGGCTGCTTTGGGGTTGCGTATGACATCAAATAAGCTTTGGATTCTATGTGAAATGGTCTGGATGAGCGTGACCAGCCATGGGAAGTATCTTTGGCCTCCAGGGACTGAAAAAAAAAAGACAGGAAGCCCTGAAGAGCCACTGCAGGCCATCTCCTCCTCCTTCACCTCCTCCTCCTCCTCCTCCACACCACTTGGCCTTTGTCTTTGCTTGGCATGTGTGTGCGCGTGCATGTGTCTGTGTGTCCCTTTGAGTCAGTACTTCTCTGTGTGTGTGTGTGTGTGTGTGTGTGTGTATGTGTGTGTGTGTTTGCATCTGCATCCTGTCCTTGTTGCCTGTCCCTGGCTGCACCATTGGAGGCAGCTGATGCTATCTCATGGCAGTATTGTGGCAGCCCCTGCTGCGAATAATCAAAGGCAGCTGTTTGGAAAATACCAGAGATGCCTAATAGGAAGCACTGATGGCCTGGATTCACTCTTTACCCAACAAGCCCCCCATGCATCTAAAAAGAAATGCACCAGATCAATTATTATTAGCAGCGTGCAGACTATATGCCTCCTCCTCAGGATTGTCATATTGTCCTTGTGCAATTTATAATACTGTGACTAAGTTTATCGAGTAAAACCTGAACATTTATTTTATTTAAGATTCTGATTCTTTGTTTATCTTCTCATATGTATTTAATGAGTAATTACAGCAAATAATTCCCGCAGTATGAGCTATATTTTGGGGTCTTTGTGGGGTAAAATGAGGAGGAAAAGACCTATTATTTCTATTATTTGGATTGCACACCAAGGCAGCTTTTGGGGTTTGATTGTGTTTTGTTTGAATAAGTCAGTTAATGAACGCCAATCGCAGGACGCTGGTAGTTCTTGATGCATATCTGCTGATCTGAGAGTCCCAGCAGATCTTGGCCAAACACTGGGCAAGGCAAAAACAAATCTGTCTGTCAGTACGGGGTTAGGAGTCCTAATTAGGGGTCCTGACTCTCTGTCCGCGGCTCCAAGTCAAGCGTCAGCTCTCCCTGATTGGTACAAATCTCGTTTTTCTAAGCCTCAAAGGTTCGCGGAGAGGGTCAGCAGCTCGCCCTGATGGTGATTTGCTTGTACCTTTAAAAGGCCATTGATTACGTAATTAGAAAGGGAAAATGTTGGACCACTTTGGACTAGAGGGAGCGGTTGAGTTCTTTGATAAGTGGTGGGAACTTTTGTGAAGAATATGGAAGCACAATGGGGAGGGTGCTCAGAAGTCAGGAAGTTAGTAAGAAATCAGTAAGCACCTACAGTATATAATTTATAGCAAAATCTCACAAGACACATCCTCCCTTTGATGTCCTGTTAATATTGGTTCACTTTTAATTTATTTTACAGACTTCTCCAAGAAAATAGCCTTTTATTGCCTGCAGGACTTGTATAAGTAGAAAATAAAACATAAACTTCGTATGGTAATTTCTTCCCAAATGCAGGTTCATACTCTGTTTTTTGGTGGAGCCAAGCATGTGTTGAGATCAGTTTCTCGAGGTCAACGAAAACAACAAAAACATTCTGGGCAGCCGTTCACACGAGCTTCTCATCTCACAGATCATTTCTCCTTTCCAACTGACTCACAATGGAAAGAGACGATCTTACCAAGGTACTTCTGGGAAAGGCAGTCTGGTCATTTTTACATGATAACATCATCACCTTTACAGTAACAAAGATAACTCGACCGGTGAAAAGCTTTATGGGAAGTCAGACTCTGGTCAAGTGCAGCATCGGAAACAAAAGCACGAGTGTCTTGTTTGGTGAAAGTTTACCTGAGTGCATTGTGTCATTACATAAGAGCAATCTGAAGAGTTTGAACTGTGGTGTGCCCTCTTTCAACCGATGTTTTTGAGGAGAAAGGTAGGTAGAAACAAAACGATTGCATCACTTTTGTTTCCCGTTAAAAATCTACAACGCTTTCAGAAAAAGCCAGCTGCTCTGTGTGTCTCTCCCCCTCTCGCCTGTCTGTCTGTCTGTGCAGGTTATGGATGGTCTGGTCTACGAACACTCGCTGAGAGCAGAGGCCACATGCACAAAAGCAAAATAAACTGCAGGGGAAGGAAGTGGTTAACATTAACAAGGATCCAATAAGAAGATTAAATGTAAAACGCTGGCCCTGGTAATTGATGTGTTCCTAACCGTGTGCGTATGTGTATGCGAAAGCATGTTCGGGTCTATATAGGTGTATGTGAGTGTATGTGTGTGTTATAAATATGTGCTCTGTGTGTGGACATAATTGCTCCCAGATCTGCAGCATAACTCTATGGGTTGATTAGCAAACGTCTCTACTGTAAATAGTTACCACTAATCATGCAACACCATGGCAATTAGCATAAATGGGGAGGGTAGAACTGAGCACACGAAAGAATGTTTTTTTCTCTGCTGTATACAGTGACAGTGATATAGCTGTAGTTCTCAAAAAATGTAACATGTCTTCTATACTTATCAGGTTTAACCTGTAAATGGCAAGGCTATCAGAAAACTGACTCTGGTCTACATGTTTTTATTGTTATTTTGGACTTAACATGATAGAAAGGAAAGATTAAAACACATCTTGATGGTTCATTTCCTTTTCTACCCGCTGCAACTGAAGACAGGGTGTCTCTCCTGCTGCTATTCTGTATCTTATAATGAATTTAATCATTCGAATAATAGAGGGATCTAGATTTAATATAGATTTAACTCAATTATTATTGAAACAGAATGGTGTGTTTTGATGTTGCCAGTGTTCAAAGTTGGCAACAAGTAGAATACAACAGCTGCACCAGTGCTTACACTTTTGATTGAGTATGTACACTTCCTCTGTATGACACAACAATTTCCCAATAAGAATAATAGAGTTTACAGTATTATCCAAATTTGTAGGTAAATGTTTCTCATTCTTGGTTAAGTAAAGAAGTAGTTACACTTCTACTGCACTTCTACTGCACCCATTAACATTAATTATTTAGACAGGCACTAGAAAACCACTGCAGCATTAGTTTAAGTAACATTTTAGTTGTTTGATCATTATTTAATTTTGTTTTAGTGATTGAAAAATGTATCATATTTAGTTCATAATGCATTATTGATTTTCTTTCTCTTTTTTCTGTCAAGTATTATCATTTTATGGAAATATTACTGTAAAGAACCCAGATAGTTTTAGTAATGATTTAGGTTCATTTTGAATAAATTCTAACAATACACTTAATGTCATTATGTATTTAATAGCATTTATATCCAAGAAGATTTAATCCTTCATGAGGGCACATGAAAAATGTCAAATGAACTGAAACACATCCTTAACATACAGTAAGTGATGTCACTGAACACTATAATAGAAACATAAATATGTTTTTGGTTGTTTAAAATTGCAGTAAAACATGTTCTATGTTACCACAGTCACTGTGTTTGGTTTGTATTGGTTACATGTGTTAGTGAAGGGAACTGGCTCCATTTACTGGTTCAGACAACTGACTGTCATCCAATCTTTCACATTCTTATTTAGTTTTTATAAATTGTTTTAAATTGTCATGTATTTCATCATAGTTTTTGCCTAAAAAGTTTTTTTTGTCTTTTTCATTATTGGCATACAGTTGTCACATTGACAAAAACTATTTGTATTGACTTAATACCAATACCACTGACGTACTTAAGCTGTTATTAACAATATGTCTGGTTAAAACCATAAATCAAAATCTTAAATTTCAGTTTTCCAACTGAATTTCAAATGCCACATCACAAAAGCATCTTAAAAAAAAAAAAAAGCCATTACACCATCATGGAACACATTCTGGGCAAAGTGGCCAATTCTGCTATTTCAAAGGTACTCGATGGTACAACTACAAATTTCATTTTAAACAAGATGAAATGATCAACAATTATATGATAGATCATTTTTTCATATAGATTTAAAAGGTCTTTATGCTATAGCTGAGAGTAAAAAGACATTTGTGATGAGGACACGACTGGTAAATATCAAATGATAAATAGAGTGTAATATTTCAGCAAAACAATGTATCAGATAACCCTTACCTAATCTTTTTGGGAAAGGTGGTGGTAGGTGTGGGTGTGATTGGATAGGAACTGTGTTTGGTTGTACGTCGTGTGATTCCACTGTATCCCTGGAAAATCCATGAAATCCTTAAGTGTTGAGTGAACTGTATACAGACTGCAGCTTTTCATTTCAGTCTGTGATACCAGCTGCTTTTGTTAATGCTCATTGCAGAAATACAATAGTGCCTCACATTCACACTACTGCTGTCAACCGCTTCCATTAGGTTTTATCAGTTTGTCTCGAAATACGCCTACATTCACAAGACTTTAAGCTTTAATGCTTCTATCTCTGCGAATTACAAATAAATTGTCTCTCCTCCAATGTAAACAAAATGCTTTTCAGTTCTCATAAACAACCAGATAGCGTGCTATTCCGTTGCTTTTAACATGCTGCCACTTTCAATGCTGTGTTAGGGTGACAGAAGCCCAAGGCAAAGTTAGGAAGCACTAAATATATGCCATTATGGTTAATAGATTGAACGAAATCCAAGACACTCGGAGATTATCTATTGAGACGCTGTCAAAAAGGGACAATGCATGCCATCGCCGTTCCCATACACTCTGCATTACTGTAAACCCATACACCTTGGTGTGGAGAAAAAAGAGACATAGGGAATCAGGGAAAATGTGGATAAAAATAAATATAGGATAAAGATAACCTAAGGGCAAGGCGAGTGGATTTAAGCAAGCGTTTACTGCGCTCAGCATATGTTCCCTGTATACTGTGTATCCTACAGAAAATCCCATGTCCAAAGTATGATACAGACTGTGTGTAAGGGTATGGATAGTGTCGGAATGTTAATGGTTTTCCGATAATTACCGCTATCTGTATGCTGTAATCCATCATTCAGAGCAGTTATAAACAAAAAATGTACATCTGTTTATTTTCCCGCCGACAGGCGCAGCAGGCCCTGTGCAAAAGTTGATACTGTACAAAGGTTTACCCACTCCTTGTAAAGAAAACCGAGGTAATCTCCGCTTTGAACCGTGACTGGCGTCGCATGATACCGCATCAGTGGGTGGAGAATGGCGGAGACACCGAAGTGGAAGGGAAAGACATGTGAACAAGAACAAATATCGGAAATAGTAGCAAAATTGCGGAAACACGAGTAAACATGGCCACCGCCCAGCCAAAACAGGACTGACCTTTGAGAAATGGTAAAAAATACATTATGGTGCTTTAATGGTTCATTTTATATATTCAATTAACTGAAACTTTGACATAACTTCAACTCAAAATGGAAATAACATGTATGAGTGCGGTTAAAACATTTTAATTAATTACAAAAATGCAATTGTTGCCATTCTTTTGTTTGGCTTATGGTTAATTTAATTAATTACTAATAGTTCACAACTGTATATGCAGTTCTTCAGTAGATACAAAATAACTACTTTTATTGATTTTTGTTATCTCTTAAATGTGAGCCCTAGTCTCTTCACCACATTTTTAGCTGTATGTAATAATAAATGTCCTTCCACTGTTACAAAAGGGAAAAACTGGACATGACATATTCATTTATAAACCTCTCCCAAACAATGGCTTGTCTGCTGCTAGTTGCCAAACTTAACATGTTTAACCTTTTGCACAGAATTGGCCATCTTTGCTTTCAACTCAGCGACACAATGTCAGCCTACTAGTAATGAAGACAGGGAAATCAATCCATTGATGAATGAAAGATTAGTTTATAGACAGAAAGCTAATTAGAGCCGTTAGGCCACAGCAAAGAGTGAGACCAGATGGATGGATCCCAGCTCCGTAATCAGGATATACTTCATTTGACACCTCGAGGAGTATAATTGAAATAATGATTTCATTGATGTTTTGGATGTGTGTTGTAAGAAGATGTGTGGCGATGTTGGCGCGTGTGTGATATATTTGTGCATTGTGCATTCACAAACTGGTCTTTATGTTTTTTTGTAATTAACAGAACTTTTCAAAGTGTTGGGATTACTTTATCGACACAACTGTCCTTTGATGCTCATGCCAGCAGAGACATTCAAATTCAAAGCCTCTTATGCTAATGGGAACATTCACCATTGCAGCTCGGTTGGGGGCTACATACTGTAAACAGCGTGTGCTTGGGAGGATGATGTAGACTACATGCATTTGTCTCCTTCATTTATTGTGTGATATCCAAGAGCAGCGACATGTAATGTACATAATGCAATTACATGGACGCGATCAACAAAAAACTGTATGTTCTGCAGAGCACGTTTGTATGTATGCATTGTACCATGCGCATTAACACCTCCCCTCACATGCATGCTGTAAACACTTAATACATTAGTGTTGATTATCACTCCCACACACTGAATGACTGACTTCATGCATCCCATTGAAAGTGTATGATTAACTATATTATGGCTGATCTGCAACACAGGCCTCCTTACCATGAGTAATTGATTTGTGAGAATTATGGTTGTACACTGTCTTTTGCCTATTCATTAATCATACAGGCGTTGTTTGAGTAAAACAATGTAGTGAGTAATGATATTGATGAAGTCTTGACTGCACACAGTTGTCTGGGGAAATGGAAATATGAAGCTAAACATAGCAGATGTCTCATAATACCGGAATTAAGTGATTAAAATAATCGCCTTTGTGCAAATAATCTCAAATGGCAACATCCGCTCCGCCACAGCTGATTGTGTGTTCTTGTGATGCTGAGAAAAAGCAGGAGCGTGCCTGTTCTGTTGCTGCTTCAGCTAATTTCCCATAATCCACTCTGATAAGGCCCCATGGTCCTCATCTACCTATGCTGCATAGCGACGTGATGCACATTAGTCAATTAATAGTGTGTTAAATGACAGAGGTTCCAGTCAATTGAGTATCTCTTGGGAACGGGGTTGCCATTGTCCTACAATTCAAGACAGGGAGAGATGAAGACAAAGACACTGATGCTACATATGATGTATGTTATGTCACTGATAATTTGTGTTTCCTTGTTTTAACTAATGATGTATTATTCTGATTTATGATACTATCCCCTCTCTTGTTATAATTATGCTCTATAGTGCAACTTTGACCAACATTATTAATACCAATCTATTCAATTGCAGGTAAGTAATCTTTAAGAAGTTAGCAGTTATGAATAACTATGAATAACACTTCTTATATTCATCTTATATTCCCATCCCCCAGCCTCACCACCCCCACTGCCTCAGTCAAAAGGGTTGTGGCCCACATATCAAATGGAGATCTTTAGAGCCAAGCATTCCCGCTGGAGAAAGAGGGGAAAATGGCCCCCTATTATGCGACCCTCAGTTGAGGCCTTACCTTCTGACAAGGGTATTAAAATGAAATAAATCAGCCATTAAGAAGCGGGCGCTGGCAATTGAAACCCTATTAATGCGGCAGGCAGAGAGAGGTAGCCCCGGCGTGATGTGACAATGGAGCACCACAGTGCCCCTTTAATTGCATTTCGGCCAGGTTTTTATTCCCCTGACTGGGTGAGGATGACAGGTGTACGCCGGAGATGAGTGTGTGTGTGAACACACAATCGTATACTCACTCTTTGATGCACATGTGGACACACACAAACACACTAATTATTACAGTAAGTTTTTAATGCCATAAAATAACGAAACGTGCCTCTTCTTTCTTTCTTACGTTTCATAACCGCAAACAGCCTTTCATAGCAATGGTCACTCCTTCAGTCAGCCATCAATACTATTGTCCATGTGTTTGTGGCAGCCAGGCCCCATCAATGTTGCATAGGTTCCTTTCTCATTACCTTCGCTGTTAGACTAGACACTGGGTGATGGATCATGGCCCCGACTGGACCTCATTTGGGTGATGTATCGCTAGTGTTCCCTTGTGAAGTGTGTAGGTGATTATACGCAGACACAAAGACAAACACAAACACTCACACAAGGCGAAAGACGACAAATTGGTCCCCAGCAATTTAAGGTTCCCACTTATGGTGTCCTTGATATGAGAAAATGTTGAAGTGAACTATCCTGTCTGAGACACACAAGTTTGGTGTCATCATACTGTATGTTGTGTATAGTATCCAAAAAGAGTTATGAGTGTGTTCAGATATGAAGAGGTAAGACACCGCTAACATTAAGTAGACAAACAGGCCCAAAGAACACAGACGACAGGCAGGTAGAATAAAATATATGGTCCCCACTTTTTTGTAAGTCTGCAATTTAGAAATCAAACTTTCTTATTCTGTTCATAAATGTTGAAAATTTAAAAAAAACTCTAGATATTTTATTGAGATTTTTATAGATTCGAAGCTTTTAATTGTGTTATTCCCTCACTCGCCTTGGCAGAATGTGCTGTAGCAAGAACAAATGAAGGCATCAGGAGAGGTGTTAGTGCTTATTTGAAATTTCGTCAGGAGCACTCCTTCACCTGTCACTGGTTATTGATATATTCATTAGAGGGCCCTATTCTCTTTCTCTGGTATCAGTTTCTCTTGACAGTAGCACTGTTGACAACATCAGTCAATGAATCACTTTACAATTATGATTGTTGATGGCCCATGACACAAACTTGGAAGGGATGTCATTATATGAACATTAAAGTGATACACAGGGATGCTGGGATGGAGGACCAGGATGCTGCAACCCTTCCCCCACTGTTCTGACGCCTTCATTTAAAGCAAGGCCCTCTCTTGTATGGCTTTATCCCTCAAAATAATGTTATTACGTCTTTATACAATGTACACTCTCTAGCACTTTGTCAGATAGAGGTTAATACACGGCGGTTTGCGTAATTGCAGATTTGTGTCATGATAAAGATAATAAACCGTGCACGACCATCTGCATGATCGTCTGCATGTTTGTCACTTATTTAGCATGAATGAATACTGTATTTATGTAGTCTGAAAATATTCACACAGCTGTCCAGCTGTAGTCCTGGTTAGTTGTTACAGTCTTTCTGTTTCAGTCGTCATTGGCTGTGTTTACATGCATTCGGTAATCCAGCTAGGTCCCTTTCAATGTTAGATGAGGTTTTGATTTAAAGACTAAATATATAACTGTAAAAAATTCCAGGTCCAGGACCAGACATTTATCATATAAAAGTAGATCTTAGAAAATGATTTTATTTTCTGTGGTCTCTATTTTTTTCCAACAACACAGCTCATAAAAAGGTTAGACAGAGTCATTGACCACTAACAAAATTTTCAAGCACTTGGCAATTGTCCAGTGTTAATTTACCAGCTGCACACCATATCACAATGTACCCACAATGCACCAAAAGTTTGCACAGCTCACACCAAAGCTGCTAATGAGCGATATTCGTCAGTTTTGATGTATTTCTCTCAACTCGTGTAATTGACTTTAATTACATTTGCCATAATGCTAAAACTTGTCTTGACTTGTTGCATCAGTATGTGTAGGTAAGACCAGTAAGTGAGACAGAGTAGAGGAATGTTTCCACTGAAGTTGTGCTCCTCATGTAAAACGCAGACTGGCTTGTACATTCTGTTGTATGTTAAAGCTACTATCAGTAAGGAAATTGGTTTCTCTTCCTCTTCTGTGATCTTCCCAACCACAAAAATGATGAGTGAGTCCAGATAGAAGTTTTTTTTTATTTTGAGGGACCAACATTTGCGCCAACATTTGGCCAGTCGTCACCACAAATGGTTTCTGGTTTCCAGTTTCCCATAATAAGGGCATGTGTGTACCAGGGTTACTCCAACCAAGTGTTGATATTTTCAATGTGTTGACCTAAAACCGGAATGAAAAAGAGGAAATCTCCATGTATGTAAACATAATCAGTGTTGTCGAAATGTTCGCAGGATGAAAAGTGGAGTTTTTGTGGTTTACACTTGATCTCTCCATGGGGTCTGTATATCTTGCCCTGCTATTGCTGCTAGTAAAGTGTTCCCCTTTGAGAGATAGACTCTCATCTTCCTTTCACATCGCTCTCCTTCTCCCAATACTGTGCAGCAGCACACAAACACACAAACAAACACACACACTGAGAAACACATGTGGCTGGCCTTGTTGCCATAGCAGGCTAACGGGTTGTGGTAGCGGCAGATTTGATTGCCTGCCTGGCGCTGAAGTGAAGAAGAGGAGACAGGACTAAATGAAACTCCATCCATCTTAATGAAACACAATTATTTTCCACTTATTAATCATTGAAAAATCAATATGTCTCTTCTCGGCCGAGTGTCGCCTGGATTTGTCATTTGAGGCTGAGCTGTTATGTATCATCCTCTGACGCCAGGACAGTCATGGGTTCAGTCACCTGTGTCCTTTAGGAGGGAAAGGGGGAGAGGAAAGGAGAGTTAGAGAAAAAGAGAGAGAGAGAAGCGTAGCAGGAGATAGTGAGACATGGACAGATACAGTGATGGGTATTGAATGAGATGTGGAGGACGAAAAGAATCTGAGAGAGGAGAGGTAAGCAGGAGAGAAAGGGAGCGGGGGAAGAAAAGTAATGAATGAAACAGAGAGAAGAGAGAGGGATGAAGGGCTGCTCACTCTGTCTCTTCCCCGCTCTCTGAAACAAATGGGAACTCATTAGTGGCTGTTGGTGATTGCATGTTTCTTCACAGATCAATTTACTAAACACATTGTTTAATGGCTCATTATTAAAGTCTAAGGCCTCGTATTGACTGGGAGAAAGAATGCAAGGGTGAAAAATGGAGGTTTTTTTTATTAAATATGATTTTTTTTTAATTAAAATGCAATTGATTTCAAAGAAAATATATATTTTTTGTATTTATTACCAACCTGTTGTTTAGTGTTTATTTAGCAGGACATTGGATGACTTATTATCCAAACTGAGCGGTGTAATCAAACTGCTACAATATATTTTTTCAATCATATATTAAAATAAATACTATTTATATGTACTTCAACGCTGTCTCCTAGAAATTACATTTGTTTGTGTTGGAGGAAACATAATCCTGACCGGATTCTGGTCTTATTAGCATAATGAGGACATAGAAATAAAACAGAAATATCTGGTGAGTCAGATATGTTGATACCGAACGTCTCAGTAAAATGATCAGGAGCAATGCTTTTTTTTTTTTTTTTCTCTACAATATTCGCACTTACAATGCAATTTCCACTCATAGCGACTAAAGCATGATTAAACTTTTTTATGGTTAAAGGATTTTTTCTTAAATTTTTAAGGACTTTTAAGGTTAGGTATAGGGAAATATCATAGTCTTGATTGAGTACTGAATAAGTCAACAGTGACTGTAATCACAAGGCACTACATGTTTACGGAAACCACAATCTTTCACCAATCATAATTTATTAACTTTATTTTAATCAGATCATTTGCAACCAACTGGTTAACAGCAGAGAAACAGACATCAGCTGCTGTGAATTAGGAAATATCTGATAACCTGAATAAAGAAGTAAAAGGTGTCCCAAAAACGTATTAATACATTGTAACCAATCAACTTGATGATTTTTAAAGTAAAGTGACAATAAAGACATATAGACCATTCCTCTGACCACACACTGGACATGTGCTCATGATGTTGCTCAGTCGCTATACAGTATGAGAGGAATTATTTACAAATTACAAAAATCACAAAAACTCACCAATTACTTCAGGTATTTTGCATATTGTCATATTCCACCACATGTTTTTAAGGTTTTGATTTGGAATTTAATGTCACTGTTGACAACACTACCCTGCATTTCTGAGATCTCTGTACTTCTCTGCATATTAAGAAGGATGATTTCCAAAATATACAATTTACCTATCCACTTGTCCCTGATATTTGTCCCAATGGCTCAATAAATAAAAAGCACGACTGCTACTATTACTAAAACAACTCTTAAGATCACTTGTGCATGGAAATGTGCCAGCAAGCATCGTCATCAGTCATAAGTAACTTTCTCAAACTCTCGAAACATAAAAAAACCTTATGTGCATCTCTGTCGTTTTTCTCCTCTGCGGAGGAATGAAATCCATCAATCTGCCATTCATCAATTTTATCGCCAGTTCTCTCCTCCTTGGCCACCTCAAAACCCCAAAAGGAAAGCTTTTGGTGCTGTTTTGAAAAATCGTCCTGAGAAAAAATGATTCCAAACGGCTCAACCCTTTGTTTTCCCTCTCAATAAAGCAAGCGACAAGGCCGGCGCTTGATGTACGAGCGTCGTGGGCGCCTGGGCGTGCAGCAGAGTGCATAAGCAAAGCCATGTTTCACAGCAAACAGAGTGTTCTTTACAGTCACCACGCCACCCAGATGAGAATATAATGTTCTACAGCACATAACTGCTTCAGGTCAATACTTGATTTGCTCCAGCATGTTGTAGAGCCTCTGCTATGGTCGGGGTCTGGGGATGCATTAGGGGGCCCAGAAACAGGACACAGAGGTGGTGGGTTTGGGGAGGGACGTGAGGTTGGGGCTGGTGGAGGGGGGGGGGGTAGGAGGGGTGCTTTTCAGTGTCAGAACTGGGGTATCGGCTGGGCCACGTTCCCCTGAGTCCTTGAAATCATTTCCAGGTATGTGAGTCTGCATGTGTGTGAGATGCACTGCTGTTCTCCACACTGTATATGAGCACATCATTTCAAACCGGTGATGATTAGATTGAAGAAAAGGGCAAAAATGTTCCCCTGTGGTGATCCTCGAGCAGGCAAAAATATTATCTGATCATTATACAAGCCAGGTAGAGGGACAATTAACTCAACTGACTGAGAAACATGCATTTTATATTACTTGGTCCATATGTAGCCTCATACACGTGTATCCCAAACTATGTGCTTACATGTGCAGGTCCCCACCAGGCCAGAGGCTCATCAAACCAGGAATCAGCACCGACTCCTGTGGGAATGGATACACTCTTGTGGGTCACCCATGAGCATCTTTGCTATTACACCATGTGGGGTAAGATTTGGATGCTGCTTGTGTGTCATCCAGGGACAACAATCCTTGAGTGTCAGAAAGCACACAAATAATGGATGAGGTTGAAGCCAGTTGCTGAGGTTCCTTAAATATTAATGTTGTTGAACTGCAGTCCATCTCAACTCTGACACAGCGGTGAAAGAAAATCACTTGCCCTTTCAATGAGATAAAACACTGTAGACATATCTGTGTTCATATGACTCTATATATAGATAGATGAATGACATCATCTCTTGTGATGATACTGGTGCTGACTGACACCTTGCCTCTGAAGATTTACTGTGAAGTAAAAAAAAAAAAAAAAAAAAAAAAAAAAAAAGCCCGGGGCAAATAGTGGCTCTGCAGGATAGGGTACATGCCATGGGCTTGCAATGTTTTGAGTCTAACTCATGAGTTCTGTTTCTTGTCATCCCTTTTGTCTTCCATCTTTATCAGTCTTAGACTATCCAATAAAGCAGAGGCCCCATAGAAATAATGAAAAATGTATATGATAAATAATTATAATAACTCCTGGCTTTAGCTTTGCGTTAAAATTTACCCCCAGGATTGTTTTGTTTTTACATGAAAATCTCCTAAATAACCACTAATCAATAGAAAAACATTTTTTTGTCTATCTATATATCTAATATAGCCTAATGTATAACATAGCGTAATATTTCTTACAGTATAGTCACAGAAAAATATATGGAAAAATGAAAAAAGCATTAAAATAACAAGATAATATCAGATGGTTCCTGCCATTTTAATGCTAAATTAATGAGCCTACTCTGGAACAAGTTTGCCTTCTGGAGGAAACTATTAATTTGTGGTGTTGGCCTGTAAAGCTTTTTTTTTTCCTTTGGCTTTTTTTTTTTTTTTTTTAAACACAGCTTGTCACAGTGGCAGACTTGAAGCTTGCTAAACCAAGTGCGGGAGCCTGTTTTTATCGTGGCGCTAATCCAGAGCCCCTGGGTCCCCTTGCCACATTGACCAGATGAAAGGCCTTGCCCAGATGTTTACAGCCTGTGAAAGTGGCAGGGAGCTAGTGTCGGATGCTGGCACAGCGCGCCGACAGACAGAAAACAAGGCAGTAAAGCCCCACACTGTTTATGTAGAGTTTAGGAAACAGGAGGAAAGAAACCGTGTCAAAGGGAAATGATGGAGTCGTAAGATTTGAAGAGCATGCAGGTATGTGTTCTGTGTAGGTGCACATACAATACTGGAGGCCATATTTGTGTGTTGTCTTGATAAAAAGCAAACAAATCTGAATCCAAACTACTACAACACAACAAAACACAACACAACACAAGACAACAAAATGCATTCCCTGAACAAAGATTGCATTCTGTGTCTGAGCTACACAAAAGTGCACAAAGGTTGAGTGAATGAGCTCAGTTGGTGCGGGTCACAGCTCCCAGAAATGTAACCTTGACCCCAGTTTGCCAGATGGCACTCACAGTGGCATTGCCATACTTAGCACATTGACCTCTGTGACACTGATGAGAATGGGTTTGTGAGTGTGTATATGCCTGCTTGAATGAGTGTGTGTATGTGTGCATGTCTATGTGAATGTGACACCGAGAAGTCTATCTAGCCATGCCAGTCTGTCTAAAGCCATCTGGTGCCCTCTGTCAGAGTGTGCTTTTATTTAGCTTTCCTAAATAAAACTTGAGAAATACTGTATACAGTAGGCCAGAGTTTCACTGCCAAGGTCATTTCACAGCAGTGCAGATTCCAGCAAGAGGTGAATTTTTATTCAAACGTGCTATGTAGCATTTTAGCATCAATAAATTATTTACCATTGTGGTTTGCACAAAGACTTACAAGAATGGCAGCATCTTCCAGCATCTACACTACATTAAACTTACAACTTCACAGGAAATCTGCTGTTTTGCTTTAAAGCTCAAAGGGATTGTTTTATGGAACAAAACAGGAAGTGGGCTAAAGTTGGGCAAGCACTACGAGTGAAACTAAAGCTTTTACATTCTGGCAGATGGTGACGAATATGGTTAAAGCTATTTAGTGAATTACCAACAAATGCCCTGATTTGTCTTTTTATAAAAACTAAAAACAGTGAGCCCTACATGTAGTGAACAAGAAAACAAGTACACAAAGAAGCAAATACATGGCAAAATAAGGAGGCAGAAGGGTGAATCCATTCTTTTTTGCTACAGGGAGCAGCTGGGTTTATGTATCAGATCACGTGCCCTTAAAATCTTTCTTCACTTCATTCTGACAAGTGTTTTGTAAAGTGGTAGAGTCATTGTAGAAATCAATTTAACTGCTATCCATCGTGTATTCATGTTCTGAACAACAGTCAGAGCAACAGTGCAGCATAATATACTGTACATAAAGCCAAAAATCTCTTGACCTACAGATCAGGGGTTTCAATTATGTTTTAATGTTCTGTTTCTAACCAAATATTCAAAACAAGACGAGGAGTCTAAAACCTTATTAACCTCAAAGCTATTGACCTGATCTTGTGTTTGAATATTTGTGCAAAGTTTGGCCTTGGGGCCCTTTTGTTAAGCAGGGAATTATGTAGATGTTGCCTCATTATTGCAATAACGTCTTGTGTACACCAGGATGCTAATAAACAAATGAATAAATGGTCTTCTATGACTCGAAACAAAGCAACATTTGCACCTCTTGCCCAATTAGAAAGCCTCTTTAAATGAATGTGCTGTGTGTTGCTTGAGCCACGCTGTCTCGTGACTTAATCTGGATTGAGCAGAGCACGCTTTTATTAGGTTACACACGGCCGCAATGTGTCTTGTCACTTTGCGGAGACAGCGGCCGATAAAATCCGTTGAACGGAATTAGATTGTCATTGATGTGTCAGTGAGATCGTGAGAACAACAGATCGATGACCGAATCACCGAGCGATACGTGGAGATGCAGACAATGGATAAATGAACAAAAGGAATTCAGCGGGGAAAGTTTGAGGAGTTGCACGCAGCGTATGTATGCGTCTCTCACACACATATACACATACATGCACACACACAGGTCTTTTCTCACACTTTAGCTTGAAGCGATCTCACAACGCTGAACAAGAGAGAGTCGGTGAGAAAGGGAGAGAGAAAGAAGCCAAACCAATTCCAATACAGCACTAATGGGCCACATCATGCCAATACAATAAATAATGGCCCTTTCAGCTCAGTCAATAGTGAGTAAATGAAAATTTAACCTTTCATTAAATGTGGTCGTATTATTTCCACCACTTGCTTCCCAGCTCTATTTCCCTCTGACACTTTTTTTCATGGTGTACAAGAACCATGTGCAAATGTTATGATGTAGGGCTGTACACCAGTGTTAAGTGGTCTATTGTAATGTAACAGTCTAGTTTACTGCTGTCAAAAGTTACAGTGTATACAGCAAGGTCTATGGATCATAGAGATGGGTATCGTTATCTTACTATCAAATCACAGACAGTGGAAATGTGCTGGTTATCCACAAAAATCAATCAACAACCCACTGTGCAGAGAATATTATGGCGAACACACAAGGGATTAAAAAGCACTGTCTTATTACAAAGGCTTTAGCTAATTTCCCTTACAGTAGAGTTTTCATATGTAGCATACCTGTTACTAAGTCTCCACTGACTTCTGCAGGCTGTGCTACAGCATTATTGGGAGGGGAGGCGATAAGTCTCTAGGCATCCTGTCTGGTAGTAGATGAAAAGGCTCTGGGCCCGCTCTCCACTGTGGCCAACCTGCCCTCTTAATTAATTAGCGCTAGCAGGAAGTGCTGGCCCATAGGGGAGATGAGGGCCCTCCAGAGGACTGGACAAGGTGATAATGTCCTAAAGGGGAGACCAAGTCCTGTATGCTCGGCTAGCTAGCGGATGCTCTCCAGCTCTAAATGTACAGTTGCAATCATGGTTGATGTTTCCAATCATGCATGTATCCAGCGTCTGCTGGGTAGGCCTCAAATGATTTGGAAACTTTGTATTAGGTTATGTGTGTCCTCCTCAGCGCAAAGTACAGTAATACAGTAATATTACTGTACATTTAAAAGAATAATTCGACATTTTGGGATAAATGCTTGCCGAGAGTAAGGTTAGAAGATTGATACCAAAATATGAAGCTAAATCCGGCAGGAGGTTATCTTAGCTTAGCATAAAGACTGGAAACAGAGGGACACAGCTAGCCTGATTCTGTCTAAAGATAGCCAAATCCACCTGCCAGCACCTTTAAAGCTCTGTAATTAATACATTATATCTCGTTTAATAAAAACAAAATCTGAAACAGCAAAAATGTGTGGTTTGATGGTTAGTTGTGTGCTGGAATATTTATGTTGGCCGGGTACAGTGACTTCCTGGAGTTTTGTTGTGTGGTTGCCAGGCAAGAAGTCAATGTGCTAGGCTAGGAAATACTTTCAGCGTATAACTCCCCACAAACTGTCAATTTCACATCTCACTTTTTGTGCAGATTAATGTGTTTATTAGTGAGCTTTAATGTTGTTGGTAAGGAGATTTTGTTATCTTTGGACAAAGCAAGGCAAGCTGCTTCCCCTTGCTACTAGTCTATGTGCTAAGCTAAGAAAACTGCCTGCTGGCTCTCACTTTATAATTAGCCTACAGATATGAGAGTGGTATTCATCTTCTTATTTAACGCTTGGCAAGACAGCGAATAAGCATATGTCCAAAAATTTCAGACTGTTTGTTTAAGTTAAGTTTCCATGGCACTAGCTAAGAATGACAGGGCACAGATATGAAGTCGGTAGATTAAATTGGCATGGGTCCCTGTTAAATCTTACAACAGATCAGTTACACTAATGTTCATTTTAGCGTAAAAAATAGTGTGATGCAAACCAAAACAAGAACTCTGCTGATTTGCATGTAAGAAAGTCAAACATTCACACAATCAAGTTGAACTTTTTACACTGATCTTCATGACCCATGCGTTCTTAACATAGTATGCGTGATGTTGCGATTTATCCTTGCTTTGTTTTTGTGTGTATGTGTGCGTGTGTGAAAACTTCACTCCCTTTCTCTCTGTGTCTCCAATAATGAGCATGTGCACCTTTTCCGCCCGGGGCCTTCATACACAATTTAGCCAGAAAGCCATAGCTGATCATGATTTAGCTTTTGACACAGCTCGCCCCGAGGCAGGGGGGGACTAATACAGATATCTGACTCCCAGACCGCGATGGAGGGAAGGAGAGAGAGAAAGTGAGAGGCCTTTTATTGACTAAATGATGAAGAGGTTGGTAATGATAAATAACAGTCATTTTATTGTGGAATTCCCAGAAAAGACACATTCTACACAATATATAAAAAGAGAAATAATAGACGAGGAAGTTGCTCGCCGGGGTCTTGACGTGCTAGTTCCCTACAGAGCCGCCCATTGTTAAACTCAAATATTCCTCGGCTGGGGTGGAGGTCACAAATTGTGTTAGAAGGACCTGCTACTATGAATACTACATAAGGCTGATGCAGAGTGGCAGCGTCATCCCTGTCTCTGGCACTAGGAGGAGGGCCCAGGCAAGACAGCGCCAGTCTTGCCCATGGGCATCTCTCTTTCAGTATCTCTATTCTGTGATTCTCTCTCTCTCTTCCTTATTGCACAGTCTCTCTTCTCTCTCTCTCTCTCTTTCCCTTTCTTCCCTTCTTTTTCCTTCGCTCTCTTTCTGTCTCTCAGCATGGTCCTTGCACTGTTTTCCCAGCACATCAGGGTGGCAGGGGAGCCTGTCTCTGCTGCTTTTGCTCTCCGCCGCCTCCGAGTCTCCAGGCCTCAGCTATCACTAAGACAAGATGGCTGACCCTCTAAGGACAGATAAAGTCCTCTGTGGTGCTCCATGAATGACATTACGTGCAGGATACAAGCTCAATTGGTTGGAGGAGCAATGAAAGAAGATGGCATTGCCTGCGTTAATGCAATTTATGAAGAGCAATGCCTCTGTTTTAGAGTAAAATAGAGAAAAATACGCCTTGTGTAAACATATTAAGTTCTTATTACCTCAGACCTTTGATGGATAATAGTGTGTGTCTGACCATCATCTGGAATTAAAGATCTTTTTCACCTGATCTTTTAATATCACCTGCGTTGAGTGCATAATATCTTAAAAAGAGGGTTCCAGTTGTCCACTGTCTGATCCAGCTGTGCTATCTAGTGGGAAGTTCCCAGCTCTGTTGGTGTGAGAGACTGGTAGCAGTTAGTGTGTGTGTTTGCCTCAGGATACCTCTGCAGCTCTGCAGTTCTTGAATACTGAGTGGAGAGTGGCCCAGAAATGAGCAGTCAAATCCAATTAAATTACTCAAATTAAATTGTACAATGGTTATGGAATACCTGATCGAATTACTCACATTCAGGGGATTTCAACAGCAACCAATTAGTTCAAAGTATAAAGTTCACACGCTCAAATTAACACCAAGAGAGGACAGGGCCTTTATTTGAGGGAAATGATACATCATAATTACATCACGTTGGAAAAAAATCACAAATTATACAGCATGCATTTAATAAGAAAATGGAAATGGTTAATAGGTCTTGATAAGACAAATCTAGCCCTGTCAATAGTGTAACGTGGCTAGGTTGGCTAAATTAAAGAGGAGAAGTTATTATTGTTTCAAAGGAGCTTTAGGGCCCTTTGTTGTTCAGTCAGAACGCTGGTACTCAGAGCACACACCCCCTTGTCAAAAACAACAGTGAAAACCAACATAAAAGACAAAAAAAGGGAGGGGTGGGGGGGGGGGCTGTCATAGCAGACTGTATTTAACTCTCCTCCTCTGGTAATTGAGATATGTTGAAGAGGCTGGTCCAACAATTAACAAGATTTCATTTTGAAGTAGGTCTTTCTCGTTAGATTGGCCAAAATAGACACTTTGTCATTTCCTCAATAATGATGGAATTCTTTAGAAACTCCTGGCTTAATTGTACAAGGGACTTCCTGACCTTTTTTACATTTTAAATTTAGCTTCTCAAGGTGCCTTTCCAAGGTGAAACACGTGAGTAATGAGATACAAAATCAGCCCGTTAATTGACTTTCAGCAAATTTAGATCTGCAAGACCAACGTATACATTTCCCTCCTTTAAAAGTGAACCATTTTAGCTAATAAAGTTATTAATCTTGCCCATACAGTAATTATCTCTGTAATTATGCTGTAATTGCACATACATCAAGGCCACCTCATATAGCGGGCAGGCTTGAGCTGGCTCCTGATGATTTTCTTCACATCATGTAAAGACATTACTCTTACTCACACAAACTGAACATATAAAATTGGCACTCCCACTGAAATCAATGGGATCCAAGTGGCATAGGTAAGATGCAGAATTATTTATGTTTTCACACACTGTTTGTGAAGATTTAACAATGAAACCGCAACTAGATTCCTTAAGAGATTCCATGAAAGCCATATAATTTCTATCAAAATAGACTTAAGCACGCAGATACACTCAACCTTTCTAACTGATGATAAGCATACACAGGCAAATAATGTCCCACATGTATTTACTTGACCCTCACACTTCAGCCAGTGCCCCCCTCTATCCACTGAGCCTGTTTTTCTTCCTCTACTGTCTTACTTGTTGCTAGTCGCTGCCTGCATTCGTGCATGCATGGACGGCATAAAGCCACAGTAGTACCATAAACGGCGTAACATGATAATGCTGCTTTAATTACCCCTTGGTCAGCCCACTTACAAACCTATTGCCGCAGCAGTCAATATCCCCAAAGATCCATTCATGCCTCGGCTGATGGTTAACTTGGGAGCCTTTGCTGAGTGCTTTAGCCTAATTGATATCCTTATTTAGCAATGAGCCAGTGGGAGTCGGAGGGGAGTTAAATGGAGCAGTTTACCAGGCAGCGAGCACGCTAAACCAGATCCCTGACACCACCACCAGGGCTTACTGCTGCCTGGACGATGATTTATACCAGCTAATTTACTGTTTCAAATTGATTAAGGCCACTTTTGTTTTGTTTTCACTAATGATTGCTTTCACCATTTGTCCTTCTTTTTATTTATTTTTTTCAGTGATCATCACCCAGAGCAAATTTAGCCATGGATATTGTTTTAGAGCAAATTACACCTATTTACGACAGTTGACTGCTCCCGAGCAACTAACACTGGGGCCAGCTCAGAGGAGAGACTTCAGTAGCTTCCTAGGGGAATTTACACCAACCCCACTACACATACGTATGCATATACTCATGCCTCTCTATACATATTTCCACACATTTATTTACATATGATGAAATATTTGAAACATGAGTGCAAACATCTTCCGCAGAGCTGCGGTATTTCACTTTGTTCACTTTCCCAGGGAGCAAAACAACAACAGGTATATAACCGAACCTAGAATCGGTCGTGAGAGAACAATGCATATCCAACAGGTCAAACAAAGCCATCGGGAGCAATGGGAAAATCAGATTCTTCTTTTAAACTGGGTTTGTAGGTCTCTCCCTCCTGCCTGTCTCCCCAGATATGTCTCCCTTAACAGCTCAAAGTAATTAGCAACGACCACATGCCAAAGGTAGGGTAGCTACCGTACACAGAGTAGGCAGACCTTATCTTTAATTTGAGACAATGAGACGCTCTGTGGGGGCTTGTGAGGAGCTGGGAGCTATAAGGTAGGCAGGCAGGCTCCCCCTCCCAAGGTCGCTTCACTGAGATGAGCTAGTCTGGGGACAAAGGATACCCACCGTACAGTATGTGAGCACACATTATGACAGTTTAATTATCAACTTAAGCAGCATCTTGTTTTTTCCTCGAACCAAAGTTTGAGCCCGTTTCCTATAGAAATAAACATTTTGAAATTAAAAAATATTTGTCGCCAAAGTGAGCTCTTTCTTACTGTTTCAAACTTTGTTTTGAGTGATACCTCCGAAAGTCCTCCAGGGCATCCCATTAGTCACATTGGTGAGCACAGAGCTCAGCCACAAAATGGCCTCCAATCTTGGAAGAGCGCCGTCAGCCCATTCTTTATACTGTCAGGATGAAGAAGAGCATAAAAACTCAGAGTCAATAAAGTCATATGAAATGCTTGATATCGAAACATGCTGCGCCCCGGTGACTGATTAAGCGTCTGGGTCCGGTTGTGATGCATCTTGGAGGAGAGAGGAGGGGAAGAGTGAGGGGAGAGAGTGTGAAAGCATAATACAGAAGCTTTCGAAACTAGTTTGTTCTGGTTGCTTATGTATGTTTCTGAGGCATAAATGTTTCTGTATGTTATGTTTCTCTGTTCTATTCTAAAAAAAAATCAGTCAATAGTGTTGTAAAGATTGTATTTAAGCCTTACATTTCTTGGTATGATCCTACATATTTGACTGGAACATTATTATTTAGCTTTTACTTGATTACAGTAATCGGTGTAGTCAATTATGGATGGTATCCTTATAATGACATCCAGAGAGAAGGATGTTGGAGAGAGAAATGTATTTGGGCAAGTCCATACGTTCTTGCTATGGTTAAAACATACCAATTACTGCAACTTTACTTCCTTTGTCTGAAAAACGTCTGGGAATGGAGGTTGTAGAGCCGTTTTTTTTTTTTTTTTCCCGACAGTGAAGTCAATACCGACTCAGACAAAGACGGTGAGATGAGAAAAGGGAATGACAGAGATTAAAAATGAAAGAGAGTGCCACTTTTTGTCCAGATAGTGGTTTTAGCCCGCAGCACCTGACTGCTCTGTTCTAACTCAAATATTCTCGCAGCGTTTGATCAAACTGAAACTTAAACATACTTTATGCTTCAGACAGATCACCATAAGTTAAAAGGTCTTCCAAATGAACATCTGAACTTAAGTAAAAGTTGGCAATTGCACTTTAAATTTGCCGGGGAATATAGTAGATTGTTAGAAATGGACATGTCTGCTGGGTCTAAACATGACAGGAATGTTACTGTTTTAATAAGCCTGAGTCAAATTCAATTTCCACATCACACAGTTTGAAAACCACAACTTTAATCTATTTCAACACTCCAATCTGATGTTATTAACCCATTACTGAGAACTCGGTATCACCTTTGCTATTCCCCACACAATATTTGGTCGACATTAAACCTCTCAGTGTGTTGTATACAAACACTCTCTGTCAGGCTGCAGCTCCAATTTGACATTAACACACAGAAACATTCCTGTCTTGAATGAACCACCAACTTGACATGAATGTTTTTGCACAGGAGTCGGAGGAGAAAGAGGAATGAGAGAGAGAGAGAGAGAGAGGGAGAGAGAGAGAGGGAGAGAGAGCGGTGCGGTTTTGGACAGACCGTGTTAAGATCAGTGCTCGGGGCTAGGCAGGTTGCTATGCGCTGAAATGCTAATAAGCTTCCTGGCTCTCGGTGCAGGTCGGCTAGCCTGTGCCGACTCGTCTTGACACTTCACACACATGCTGTCTTCCACCCTTTTTAATCATTTTTGATAGGCCTCCCTGGGATGCCATCCATTTAATTTGAAAGGGTTGAGCCACCCAAACATTTTCACCATCTTTAAATAGAGGTCTGCCTCAACATGCCTGCTGCATTGTGACCCGACAAGGTGAAAAGCAGTGAGGTATAAAATGCTGTTCGGCTGTTTAAGAGGATAATATTAGGCCGGCACTGGTAGCAACTCGTAGGAAAGATGGGTGAGCGATGCTGAAGTGGGTAAATAAAAAGGACGGAGTCATTTTAACAATACTCAAGTCAGTCAGCACACAGACACAGGTGTGGACGCTTGGCCCCAGTTAGAGAGAAATGCGGGATTGCTTTGTTTAGATGCCTATTTATTTTATTAAACACACCATTTGCACAAGGGAAGAGCGGTTTAACCTCCAGAAAAGAGAGAAAAGGCTAAAATAAAGTTAAAATGAAGGTGTAAAATACAACCTATGATCAAGGTTTCTTTACCAAATCTCTCCTAAATTGAGGGAATAAATACAATGTAGGTCAATTAGAAAAAAAGACAGCATAATGTACCAGTTAAGATTCCAAATCAGTCTGCAAAATCGTTTTTGTTTTTGAGAAAATGTTTGAGAAAGTGTATTGCCAGACAGAGTTTAACAACCACTGTCCTACTCTATATATCTTCTAATTCTGTCTGAAAAAAAAAAAAAAAACCTCAGAGCCTGCAGCCAACACAGTATGGTCAGAAATGAAGCCTGGCCATGTTTTATGATTCATAGGGAAGAAATAACATATTTTATTGGAGTCTGAGAGATTTATTTACTGGCGTTGTGGTGGATGTGTAAGGGAGACAATCACCAGGGATTTTCACCATCCAATTTGCCAGTGTACTCTTCTATAAACATCAGTCAGTAGAAATGGGACAAATTCTACAGAAAATAATCATAAACAAACCATTACATCGCATTTTGGAAATTGTCAGGAGACGCTCTTGACGATAACTATCCGCTCAGAGTCAAAGGCAGAAAAGCCCAAAAGGCAAGTGGGGATGTCTGTGTGCTATATGATATTACCGTGACTCTCAAGATAAAGATATCATACATTATTGGTTTAGACTGGCAAAGAAAGAGAGAGAGAGAGAGAGAGACCAGTGCAAACAGATAGCGGGGGCGAGACACAGACACATATAGACAGAGCAGGAGAATGTTCAAATATATTGCCTCTTAGCAAAGGCACAGATAGCTCTGAGCCTCTTGATGTCCTTCTATGCGAAACAGCTGGAGCTCTCCATGAAAACCACACTGAACTCCACAACAAGCCTGCTTGTTAGCTTCTAACAGTGACTGATCCAGTTTTATACCCTCTGTGCTCTACTTGCACTCTGCGCAACATGTACCGTAAACCATCATTTACTCCAGTCCAATTTAGTTGTGTGCATTTGCATGCAGAGAGGCACGTTTTTAAGACGCAGTAAACAGAATTGTTGTGCATGCTTTCATCAAAAAAAAAAACACGGCTGCGATCACGGCTGCAAACCAGCATGTAACCAAAAGCTGGAAAGGAGGAATTGACATAATTATTAATTAGTCGATATTACTGAATGGAAAAAGTCTGTCTTTGGTTTCCTCCCTAGAGCTTAATCGAACTCAGCCAAGATGAAGCTAAGCTAAACAACACCAGGCAGTTAATCTCCACAACCATACAGTTCAGATGCTGATAATGTCCACAGGTCTTAAGTGAGCGAGCGGGGCCCATGTTTTTTAGATTTACTTGTTTGCTGTTGTTTGCCATCTTTAAGTGGTCTTTTATTAAAGCCAGCCATCTTCCATAGAGCCCTAATGCATTTCACTATTCCGATGCTAATGACAGCCTAAGAATGCATTATTCAGCATTAGTTTTATTTCCCTTTGAGCCTCAAATGGCGACAAACTGTCTTGTAACCATTAGAGTTTTAACTTGCGTAAGGCACGCCACCCGCAACCTGTCTGACAACGCGTCTCGAACAACGGTGGAAGCATTTCTGTACTTACTTATCGAGTGCAAACAGCTGAAGAAAAACAAATCGACTTTCTGTGTAAAAATACAAGACATTTGACACTTTGTTTATTATTTGCAGACAGTCTCACGAGGACGGAAGATGACTGCCAAAAAACAAACAAAAAGTGTGAAAGTTGAGGCAAAAGTTTGAACCTGCGGTCTGTCTTTTTTATACCTGACATGAATGAGTGCTCGCATGTGTGTGTTAATATGTTTTAACAAGCATGTGAGCATTAGTGTGTCGTCGGTGCTGGAACATGATGTGCTTGTATGTGTTTTTTTTGCTTGAGTGTGTTTGAATGCATTTATTGGAAATGTCTTAACATGTTTTTTTAATATACCTGTATGTGTTGCTTCCGTTTTAAGCATGCTTGCCTTTGTGCGTGTGTGTGTGTGTGTGTGTGTGTGTAGGCTGAGGACTCCCCACTGACCTGTTGTTTGGCTACAGACAGACAGAGTGGAACTGGCCATATTACTGTTCTTACCCTGCCATCTGCTGGTTCACATCATTCTAGGCCCTGCATCCATCCCACCGTCATAACTACCCCCTCCCACACATCTCTCCTGTGCTGTTTTGCTCTACAGTATGTCCCTGTCTCCCTCTCTCTCTCTCTCTCTCTCTCTCTGTTTCCCTTTCTCTGCTTTTACTAAGTTTATCTTTGTCTCTTCCTTTCTCCCCTCCTTTCATTCTCTCTTTACACAAGAGCATCATCTGCCCTCCATGTCCCTTTACATCACCCCTCCTCCTCAGAGAGAGAGAGAGAGGGGAGAGAGCAGGGGTAGAGTGAACTAAAGGGGAGCGGTGGACGATTGTTATCGAAAAATAAGCATGGTGTTTGAAAGGGATTTTAATTGAGGCATTCGTTATATTTGAAAAGGTGAAGTCCTGAGGGGACGGAGAGAGAGGAGCGGCGACCCTATTCATATCCTCAGACATTCATAAAGAATGGCATCTTTTGACTTTCCCTTTTAAAACCGTGCAACCTTAAATGACCTAAATATAGAGGAGGGGAGGCAGACACGGTAATTCCCTGCACCTTGGGGGGTGCCACCAGAGTACAAGACTGTGGGATACAGCCGAGGACTCCAATTAACAATGAGGGAGGGTCCAGCCACCCAAAATAGAGAGAAAATGTCCTCTCGATAAGCCCCTAAAGGGGATGTCAATCTGTCTTTTTTCTTCTTTCTGTTTACCTCATCTTTAGCTTTTTCCACCTTTGTTTCCATTATTCACTCACTTCTTTGTCTTAGCTTCTTTTTCTCTTCCTCTCCCTCACTTTTTTTTTTTTTTTTTTTCCTTTTTTCTCTCCTCATTCTGTCTTTGTGCAGTAATTATGTCATTAATAATGTGAAGGCCAGATGATTGTGCTGCTAATACCAGTTGTCCGGTCTGTATTTCTACAGCTTAACTTAGGAGGAAGTCGACCGAGTGCTCATTTGTTGTTGTTTGGTAAGGTCAGCTCTTTATGAGCCCCACTTCCAGTAAAGCAGACTGATGTTTTCTTTCACTATATTTTGACTGTCTGACCACTGAGTTAAACTTAGATTGTTAGTTTATTGTAAAGTTGTTGTACATGGACAACGGCTCGAGGCAACACGCAGTAGGTTTGTAAGGTTTTTTTTTTTTTTTGTCTTTTCACTGTCTCTACAGTTTCATCCTATTTGCAGACCTCTCTGAAGGTAATGTTGCCCACATGTACAGTACTGTAATGGCAACAATGATTATCCTTTAGCATAACACTATTTCATCCTGTCATTTGATGTCTATTGCAGTTTTGCTGTGACTAAGTGATGAAGTATTCCGGTATTATTAGTAAAAAGCTTTATCCTCACCCTATGGGAAATCCCCTCAGGCACTGCTCTGTGTAAGCATCCCTGATGATTTATGCAATGTAACTGTAACCAAGGCGGCGTTTTTGATGATAAAGTTATAAAACTTTGTTGGAAGTGCCGTAGCCAAAGAAGGTATTTATCATCAGCCGTCATTTTTCACTGTCAGAATATCTATCATGCAGCATCTCTGAAAACTCATTAAATAAGACACTGAAATGGTATAAAAGGCAGTGACAGCCACTTGTTGAAGTGAGCTTCTTTGTTGTCTTGTCCGTTCTTGATGGATAAATTAACGCACTATTCCAGCGGAAAAGAGAGTGCGATGCCAGCTGCATGAAAGAACTTGACTGTTCAATAAGAATCCAAGACTTTGCTTTTTTGCTCGCAACCTCCTGATTGGATGGAGAAACCGGTTCAATTAATATATGTGCTGCTGTCAGTAAAATGCTACCTGACATTTCATGTTGGATGGGATAAGGCATGTTTAGCCTCATGACTGAAGTTTGACTGACTAAGTGGTGCGATGTCAAACAGAGGGTGTATGAAATAATGACAGCCAGATAATAAGGCCTGCAGAGCATAAAGACGCTGGAAAAAAATGTGCACATGTATAGATATATATGACATAGCGCCTTGCGATCCATGCACATATGCATACAGACATGCACACAAGCACATTTATGTGTACATGAGCAAACACACATAAAAATACTTGTTCTGATCTTATAAAATCCCCGATAACAATACTGATAATAATCACAGCTCAGTCATAATAACTCATAAAAACAGCCTCGGTAATTCATTGAGCTCCTCGCCAAACAAAATCCTTTCTTTGTTGCATTTAATTTTGACTTTTACAGTGAGTCATAAAAATATCCCGTCAGAATCAGAGGCAACCCGGCCAAATCTGACATCGCCTGATAATGAGTGGAGTGTTTGTCTTGAGCCTGGTGGGATGTGGTCTAAAACTGCATGCCTAAATAAGGCACAGATTATTGGTTACGATTAAAATGAATGTGATTAAAGTTTTATTTGACCGCTATTTACATTCATGCAGTCCTGACTGACAGCCAAAAGCCTACAGGAGTAGTATCGCGGATGACAAACAGACATACTTCAGACACGCTTCATGCATTCTAGGTCTGTGTCTGTTATCATGTTGCACGCATAAGCACAGATACATGCAACAAAGCACACACACACAAACTTATTTACAATACACACACACACACACGGACACACTCACTTACTTGTACGCATGCAGACACATGGAAGCACCCACCCAAACACACAACAGCCTTTCAACAGTTCATTTGTCTCATAATTATGCAAATGGTGCACTCTGAGAAAAACCTCAACCATTTCAAAGCTGCAGCTGGAGTATTTTAAGAGTAATGTAGGGGACTCCCCATGTTCTATGTTTCTTATTTTTATACACTGGAGATATTTTTAACTAATTATTATCATTTATTTGCTGAAATTTAAATCTGCCAAAAGTTTAACTTAATTCCCTGTGTGTAATAGCTTTAATGCTATTGTACACTTGTGTAACAAAAACAAGCTGCTCTACTGGATTGCACAGCGGCACTCATTTGCAATAAAGGCACATTTCTAATATCAGAGAGCACGTTCTGAGCAAGTGACCAAGTTGAGGTGTGATCTGTTATTTAGACAGGTTGGATGCACTTCCTCACAGCCTGAAATTTCCCCCGAGGCTCTCTTCCATTTCTCACTGTCATGGATTTGAATCTTTTTACCACTGAACTCTTACAATTACTGAACATTCATCACCTGCCTACCTTCTTAGCTACCTAGATACTGTATGGAGACCAGAGATATGGGACAGACTGGTGCAGTCGGGAATACCAAGTAACACCGCTGCTAACGCAGTAATGAATTCTCATATCCTGGGATGGCAGGAATCTTTTTTTTTCTTCTTGTTTTGTTGCGTGTGTGTGTTTTTGCAGCTGTGTAAAGGTTTTGAGAGGTTCAGTATCTTATATTTATAGATGCATTCAATAATTGAATATCTTCTATCTATCTATCTTCTATCTAGTAACACAATTAATTTGTTTTTTATGAATTAACTCATGTTTTCTCTGTATCTTCTAAACTGTATCACACATGACTTACAACCAAATGCCACTGTATATCTCTGCAGCTTTTCCCTCATGAATAAAAGGCCCTTTTTTTCTGTAAGGTTAGAGGATTTGCCCCCCATGGCACTCTCAGTCGCACCCTCCAGTCCCTTGTGTTACTCACACTCACTTGTAGAAGTCCCTTAACACTAACCCAGAAAGCATAAATATATTATAATCTCATCACCTGTCCATTTATACAGGTGTCACCCTGCCTCGCAACTTGATTTCCAGGAGGGCAGCAGTTTTTCCTGTGGCAGCGATTGGAGTCACAGCATTATTATCAGGCAAAATGTATTCATGATAGCAGAGGTCCGAGTGCCCTCTGGGCTTTGTAATATAATACCAGACCTCTTTATCAAATTTAACAGTTTATTGGAAACAGCTTGTACACATGATTTAGGCACGGGGCGGTAAGGCAAGGCTCCGGGTATCCTCCTAACACACCTCCCATACACACCTCCACACATACACACACACACACACACACGCATTATGAAAACTCACAAACACATGCCGTACACCCGCTCACACAGTGACACTCAAACACACACGCATTTAATCACACATCTCCCTCCTCCTCCTCCTCCTCCTCCTCCTCCTCCTCCTCCTCTTCCCATCATATCTAATGCCAACCTCTCATTGGATGAGGCAGCGGTTTTCTGTGGAGGTCTTTTGTGCTCTTTGTTGTTTGTTTTCTCTGAAGAGCAGCGCGATAACAAAAGCGTGACGTGACAAATGGACTTTGTGCCCCGCAGCCAGATTTAAGTGATAGGTTACTGAATGGGAGCTACCCTCCTATCTCATTTATACAGTGCCAGTCAAAAGTCTGGACACACTTTCTCATTCAAGTGAACGGGAAGGTGTGTCCAAACTTTTCACTCGTACTTTATATACACACACACATACGCACAAATGGACACGCGTGGATGAACACGCCGACACTTGTATGCAAGCAGGCGTGTGCAGACTTTAAAGACGTAACTTTTATTCATCATTGCATTTCTCATTTTTCCTGAACATGCAATTTGAAAATCAGCCAACCTTATTCATTTTCTTCTGCATTGTCACTCAATGAAAAAATACAGATAAAAGTTATTCATCTAATTGTTTTTATGTGTGTGTGGGACCAAAATACTATCTAGTATTTACTATATTTCTTTATTACAAACTTAATTACAGTATGACACCACCAAAAAGGTGTTTTTTTAGACTTGTATTTGACTCTGAATAAATATTTTCTTATCAAGAATCACTGTTAAATATGTTAAAGATAAAAGCCAAGTATCATCTTTATGTTCAGTTTGATGAAAATGTAAATTAAAGGTCCAGTAATTAACTAAATATGATCAACTCCAGTGTCACAATATCCTCATAATAACAAGTCTTTCTATCCGCTTAAAGATCTCCTATGGGGACGGTAAATAGAAACCATCAGTTGGCCAGCTAATGATTTAAAGGGATGGTCAGAGGTCGTATGCAGGCTATTAATGATCCCTTTTAACAGAAAGCACGCACAGGATCTGCCCAATCAGAGAGAGTCAAGAAGTCACCTGGGGCCTCCAGAAGAAGATCTGTCTGGTTAAGGTTAAACTGAGGAAGAGCAGAGGCTGAGGGATCCGCTCTGATGTCTGTGTATGCATATGTGTGTACGTGTGTGTGTGAAAGAATCTGTGTGCAAACAAGGAACAGATCAGTGAATTGCCGATCAAAGTGTGACTCTGACAGAATTAGTCACTTCAGCATATTCCCCAAAAAACATATGTTTACATTCTAGTGACAAAGTGTCACTTTGGACACGGGAGATTGTTATTCATTTCCCATTTCCTGCCAACAGTCGATGTTGGTTTCTTTTAACCACGACTGCAGTCATTCCATAACCATAACCATGACAACGAAGGTCCTAAACAAGAAGAAGTAGTAATTTTAACCCAAACCACAATGTTTCCCTAAATTTAACAAAGTTATGTTTGCTCTTAACCATAACGTGGTCACACCATAAAACTGATTTATTTTCAACAGTGATTTGTAACAGTTTTGGAAGGCACAGACAAATGTACAAACAACTTATTCTGTCATTTAATTTGGGCGACTTATTGGTAAAAATAAATGTGTCTTTATGTTCAATGTTAGTTCTGTTGATACATGTACATATACATATATATATATGAATGGGAAGACTTTTGTGGTCACAGACTTTTGGATCCTTCTGTGTATATTGTACATTTATTACATTTTGTACATATTATACTATATTTTTATGAAATTGTGTTTTAAGTCAGTAGAAAATTTATAGCCATTAAAATGACCTACTGTGTGTTATGTTTGTTTTGTTGTATCTGTCGCTGCATTAAGTAAAAAATGTGTATCACTGTTGTGTTTTAAAGCTATAAAATAAATCTTTAATATAACAAAAAATACACTATACTATGATGGTATTTGGGGCTGTGACTCATCTGACACATTACCAAATTTTGAGGTTTGCTTTTTAAAAAAAATCAGTTTGTAAAAAAAAAAATCACTGGAGCTCCAGATTTACCAGCCACTATAGCCTCTGGATAAACAGTTAACATTCTACCCTGCTCATATTTGTTGGCAAAATTGCCATATTCAGAATACTGGCTTAAAATGTTGCTCGTGTGCCACGGCTTAATGGTTTTTCACTGTGTCTAGCAACTGCAGAGCTTTAAGTATAAACATTCATTAATCCTTTTAGCCATTTCTGCCCTCAACAGGAGCTTGCTGTATGACGGAGGTTATCTGTGCAACAAAGAATAAGCTTCAAGCATGACTGACCCAAGATCTCTGTCTGTCAAATGTTATCTTTGTCTATATACTGTAAGTCTGTGTTCTAGTTGTTTTTAACGTCTCATCTTCTTCCACTGCTTTTTTTTGCACCTTTTCTCCAAATTCAATTGTATTTTATTTTATTCTATTCCTGTTGCCTCTGACTAAAGCTCCCATCAGTCCTGTTGAAGTTAATTATGGGAGCCAAGCTGTTGAGGGGTTGAGGAGAAGCTTTTTTGCCTGAGTACTCGATATACACCAAGTCTGGCAACGCCACCGAGCATTGTCTGCCGTGATAAAATATGGACGGAAATGCTGCTAGGCAAATCGTTTATCAGCCAGGTTTAGCATGCACATGTTAAAATGAAAGACTGTGCTATCTGCATAGGTTGTGTGAGCTTAGTTTAATGTAGCCAACACCGTTTGTTGTGTCTAAATGGCATGCTGGCTGTCGCCCCTGTGGGACGTGATCAATCACACATTGCCTGCTTTGCTCTCTAACAGCTATGGGCAAATCTATTCAAAATATTCAAACTATGATTTCAGTCCCACCTTAACTGCATGCTTTGTTTCTTTGTACTTTCTATGCTTTGTTTGGCGCCTGTGTAAGAATTTTAAAAACCTGATTTTCTTCGCGTTAGTTATTTCAAAATTTAAAAACAATCAACTTTCCTTATCTCCAGACTCCTCGAGTTGAATGAGTGAAACAAAATCTCGAGGCATTTTCTGCAAAGACCTCACCCATTTAGTCCCTTAGCACTAATGGTCTATTATGATAATTAAATCTAACATATTTCTTCAACCCTGGACAAGCCATTATATGGAGCATGAGCTGGCATGTTTGCTCTTTCGCAAAGCGGCCTCTAAAATAACTCTGCATGCTCAGTTTAGTCTCCCGTTCCCAATTTGCCTTAATGAGCCAGTTCAAGCTGTCAGCCACTGAGAGAAAAGAGCTCTGATGACTGTCAGTCTGTGGTGAGTAAAGGGGAAGACGGGGATGAATGGATAGATGGAAGGAGGGAGGGAGGAACGGAGAGAGGTTTAAAGGAGGTGGAGAAAAGTCAGGCACAGATTACACTGGCAGTCATCAGAGCTTCAGGCGGAAAAGGAGAGAAAAGAGGAGAAGGAAGAAGAAGCAAACCTACTGTTGACGGCTGGTGTTCACAAGAAAAAAAGTACAAACTTTGTAGATATTTGGTATTTTTAATAACATGAAAAAGATCTACAAACAGAAGAATATTATATATCATAGAGAAGACAAACATTTAACATTTGCAGACATAAAGAGACACACAATGCCAAGTAAGGTGTAATAAATCTACATATCACTTTAACATATCTTAATGACTTAATCACTGACCGAAACAATGTCATTCTCATAAAAAGCTAAATTCCCAGTGTTTTTGTCAATTTAGTCGGGGGGGACCTTTAGTACATGGCTATTAACAAGTAATCACAAGAGGTGTAATAATGAAAAATGCCCTTCATTTTTGCAGAGGGCAAGGTAGACACCGGTGTCCAGCCCTCGTCTTCAGAGGAAAATATGGAGGGAACTTAGGTGTTTGATGATGCGTTTAATTCACACAGGAATACATTAATATGATAGTCAGTGGAGCGGCAAAGCCCTCAAGTAAGGTTCTCTCATTAGTATGTTTCTCTATTTCTTTTTTTAATTATTCAACAAAAAAATGAGGAGCTGCGTGACAGATGTATTGGCTGTGTCAAGAAGGAATGATTTGAATTTGAATTGTGCATAAAATCGTTCAATTATGAGGGCTCATTTGTGTATGTGAACAAAATATTTGCCTCTAATGAGTATTGGCTCTGAAGCACGAGTCAAATCATGGAGTATATTTTTAATGCAATATTTATTCTCTTTTCAGGGATTCAGCCACATTTTGGTCTTTGAATGTCATGGATATAAAATGTCTGCACAATATAAGAAATGACATTATTCTGAGCATAAACACAGACCCAATTACAAAAGACAGAGAGGTGGACCAGACAAAGTCTGCCACACCCCTCGGTCTCTCTGACTTCAAAAGCATACCATTTGGAGTGTGCAATGCCTCATACAAGCGCGATGCTTGTACAAGTCATTCTCAATTCATCTCGGTGGGCTATTATCTCACTTTGCCATTGTCACAACTGGTTGGTGAGGCTTTCATCATACTTAGGAGGTGAACACCTGATCTGCACACACTGGGGTATTGTCTTCTGGGCTCTGCTTAGACAGAACACAGGAGCCAACTACATGAAGACAGAGAATTATTAATGACACCTCAGCACTTTAATCATTCGAGTGAGGAAGTTTGTATATCTAAAATATCAACACTGCGGCAACAGAGGATTTTTCTTTTTCAGCTTAACGGCCATAAATTTTACAGTTTAGCTGGTTTGGAAAAAGTTTTATAAATCAAGGTGTTGTAGAATTTACTCACACAAAGAGGCTTACAATTTATGAGAACAGTATATATATATTTGAGAAACAAAGCCAAGGTTATATTTAATACATTAAAGCATGCTTGAGCTTTGTAACAAGCACTAGGGTGTTTGCAATGTATTTTTCACTACCACTGATTAAATGTCTCTTTCATCAGTCCGCACTTTGGGGGGAAAACATGATAATATGCATTTCTTTCATAGTAGTTATCACTAAGAATACATCTGCCAATTCCCTTTTTTTTTTTTTTTTTTTTTTAAATAAGGGTCTGTAACTGATTCTCATTATTGTCTCTTCTTAATTTTCCTTGACACAGTTAACCACACTGGGTTCCACTGCTTTCACTTGACACCAACCTCCTGCAAAAGGTTAGGCAGGTAATTCATTGCTTGATTAGGCTCACTCTGCAATTAATCACGCTTAAATGCATACCCTCACAGAGTCATCATTTAGGAATGATGATTAATGAAAGCGTCACATATTTCTCACATTCCAGTCCTTATTGGGCAGTTGCGTTAATGTGGGTCACGACGTATGACTGCAGTAACCCCACAGCCGCTACCGCCATCCTGCTTACACACCCTACGACGAGGGCTGGACGTCTTGTAAGTTAATTCTCTCTCTCTCTCTTTCTCTCTCTCTCCCTCTCTCTCTCTTTTTCTTTTACATTCTTGTGTCTTCATTCCTCTTTGAAAAGCCAGCTGCAGTGCGGCGGAAGTGATTTCTGGGAAACGGCACACATCAAAATACAGGTGCAAGGTCGAGAGGACGAGCCGCGCACCTTGTGGGCACGCGGGGCGTCGTGCGAGATAGTTGTGTGTCAGTGATTGTTGAGTCAATTAATTATTGAACTTGGCAAGAGATCAATCGTTCCAGTAAGGTGATCCCATTTCCAACTGGCAGCATATTGAGACAGTAACCTATGACAATATTAATCACTAGCACAACAGCAGGCTAATTCCCACATGTAATTAGTCTACATTTTAATTCATCGAAAACTAGCACTTTTCTAAACTCGCTTAATTATGTACTTACACTTAATTATAGTCCCCCCCACCCCCTCCCGGTTTGTTTTCAGTGCCACAGATGGAAAAACATTTATTTTGGGGAGGAAGAGATAAAATAAAAACTCCACCTGGGAAAGGAGCGGCAGGTCTCTGCTGAGTTGTGCTGCGTCTGGTAGGAATTTACTGGATTAGCTCAGTCACAAAATGTGAGATGAACCACATTGTCAATCACCCTCAGGGCAGAGCAAGAGAGGAAGAGCTGTCAATCAAAGCGGGTCTTCAATCGTCCCATTCACATCGCCTCCTGGAATCAGTCTCTCCCGCTGACTGCTCTTTGACATTTAACGCACTGGGGCCACGAGGATGAAGAGGAAAAAAACATCCTCAGATCCTCCCTTTCTCTCTCTCTCTGTCTGTCTGTCCTCAATCTTTGTGCTTTAGCAGAGTTAGATATATGTGTGTGTGTGTGTGTATGTGTGTGTGTGTGTTTAAAGTAATGACACTGTTCATTTAGCGTGAGACAGCGCAATAGCTGTGAGAGATAACTGTAAAGCAGACAAAAAGTTGTGGTAAGTCTTAAAGTGCAGTGACTATAGGCGGGACTGTGGAGCGCACGATAAAAACAAAACAGATTGGACTTGAAGGGCACTTTTCACTCTGTAGAGTTATGTATTGTTTCCATTCTGAGAAATCAGTTATAATATTCTGTTGCAAGGTTGGAAAGATATGACTTCCCCTTCAACAGCATCTCTTTTGGGTTTCTACTTTTCTTGAGATGCATTATGAAATTCACACAGAGCTCATCAATAAAATACGGCGCATTTGCTAAAGCTCAAACAATAAATGCACTCCATTTACCAATAGAGTCGATAAAAAAGAAGAGAGAAAGAAAAAAAAAAAAAAAAACATCTGAAAAACTGCTAATCTGCTGAACAGATAATACCTTCCTCCTCTGGAAGATGCTGGGGGATGAAAAATCCTACTGCAGTTTGTTGTCGTTTTTATGTGTTTTCTCTCCTCTTGTTTGTATTCCGGGGCAGCCGCCTGGCTCCGAGTGAGGTATACAGAGTCATTGCTCTTTTGGCTCCAGCCCTGACACCTTGTGCCCTCAAGTGCGGACTCCTTAGCCGCGATCTGATCAGCATCTTTATAGTTTATCAGCCTTGGGGTTCAATTTTGGCTTGGATGCTTTTACAAATGAACGCAATCACTGGTGAGCCTTCGCATCCTGATTGCATTGAGAGAAGCGGGTGGAGGAAAGTTTAGTGGATTACCGTGCCACTTGAGGATGGAGCACAAACACACAGAGGCAGCCACAGAGGGGGCTGCCTTCCCCACCTCTCCCCCCTACCTCCCCCCCCCCGCCTGGCCTATTGGCACTCACTGCTTGTACTCTGTCTTATTTCACTAAAATAATATAATTGTCTCCCATCTTATTGCTTGTAAAGCCATCTTCTGTCCACAGGCGATGTGTGTGATCAATGTACTATCTAACACAATCAATTCTTCCAGGAATACCTTGTGTTTGTGAAATGATCCCAGGCAGCTGCAGCAAAAGACGGGGCTAGAAGTAGGATCCTGTGGTACTAGGATTAGTTTAGCGACTTGGACCCTCCAGTTCACACTGAATAGTATGGCACTTAGCCCATTTCTCATGTTGTTCACTCTGTGTGTGTGTGTGTATGTGTGTGTGTGCAAAATAGGCTTCCCAGGGAATTCACATTCATATTGCCAGTTATGTGCATCATCCCTCGAACATCTTCTAAGCTGTTTATTCCACTTGTAACTGCTACAGTATTGGTCTCCCTTGAGATGTTTTCAACTGTGCTGGAAAATGGAAATAAATGTCATGTCATCTCTTTGGTAATATAAAACAGATTTCTTGAATTTTAGTAAAAAACGTGGAATTTGTTTTTATCCCTTCCAGTATTTATATGCTCTTATCAGTCCGAGTATCTTCATCATTTTTCAACAGCTGCGTTTCTATCAGTGCGGGATATCGTGGTATCAGAAGTGTGTTACACTGTAAAATGAGGTAATAAGTCAGAAATCAGAACTTTAAATGGTAGTAAAATATTCCAGGGAATCAATACAGTTTCAAGATATTAAATCATGTCCCGCTATTGCAGCTAAGCAACACCTAACAAGCCCCCGATCCAAAACACCATGCTTCATGCTCGCAATGAAAGGTCTATCACATCAAGCCACGATGAATGAATTAATGTCCCACCGCCAATCCTGATTGCCTGCTCCCAGTGTACACCCCTCCTCTAATTCTACAGCTAAACAATGATATCAAAAGTGAATTATGGGAGACCTCTGGGGTGGATCGCGGAGAGTAATATGCCAAAAAACTATTACGGAGGGGAAACTATGGGAATAGACCCCTCTGGAGAAGCGAAAGAGAGCGAGTGCAGAGAATTGGAGGAGCGGGATCAAGCCAAAGGGAGCCATTTTGGCAGGTCAGGTTGTCAGCCATTGTCACCGGTAATCTCTGTGGCGGTGGCAAGTTTGTCTTTTTAATGTCTCTGGCGTTCCACCAAAGTCTTGTGTTTTTGCACATTTAATGAAATAAGCAAACAGTCGCACAAAAACTGAGCAAGTGAGCAAAAGGCCTGAGAAAAGAGCATGATGGATGTTTTTAACATGTTGTTGTAATATGGTGTAAACTACTGGCTTGGCAAGCCTTTAGCAAAAGCAGTATATTTCTCAGGAAGTACCATATTGAGTTACTTCTACACACTGAAAAAAAAAGGAGACTTTATGCAAATTCAGGTATGCCTTAGCAATTGTCATTCAGTTGTTTAGTCCAGTGGTTTAATTCGATTTAGGGGAAAACAGCAATGCCAAATTGTGTCTTTCGATAGCATCGCTGCAATGATTGAGTTATGCCTTATTGCATTTGTGACTTGAGTTTGGTCTGTTGCTCTGCAGTTTCAGACTTCACCTGAGAACAGCTCAAGCAGCAAGAGAAGTCGGATCCAAAATCCTTTCATTTCCTTTGTGAACCACATGTCATGTTCTATATTAGGTGGATAAAGGACGTATGTGCCTTCATGTCTGTGCACCTTAGATCTGGCTGGAGATTTCTCCCTCCCATTTTCTCCTTTTTCTTCCCCTTCCTCCGCTCTGTTTACTTTCCTACAGTCTCATCTTCATATGTCTCGTTTTGTCTTTCTCCCCCCTCCTCTCCTCTCCTCCCCCCCTCTCTCTCTCTTGCTCTCTCTCCCTCCGTCCTACCAGTCTCTGCAGCGCCGAACTCAGTCCATTCTTTGGGTAGCACAGGAAGTGAAACTGTAACACAGAGTTCACTGGTAATTGGCCACGGTCACGCTAACCAAACAGGAAGGAATCTGCAACTGATTAGAATTCTTCCTCCTGCAATAATAGTCGTCCCCCCCCCGCCCCCCCCCGCCCCCCCACCAACCCCCCCCTCAACCCCCCCCAACCCCCCGCCCCCACGAAATTAATTACATTCGGGGGTCTATTCCCACTATTGGTTTTCCTGTTTTGAAGCTGCAGTATAAAAGGGACAAATCCCAAGATAACACAGCCTAGCTAGTTTTTCAATTACAGAGAGACGGGCTAAGTCATAAAGGGCTGTAGAGGCACAGGCAGGCATCCATCTATCCATCTCCTCATCCGGACAGGGAGCTACTGGCTGGTCAGATCAGTCAGCAAGTCACAGACTGCTGAATAATCTCTTCGTGACTCACACACACACACACACACACACATACACACACATGCACACGTCAACACACACGGACATACACGGTTCTCTCGATCTCTGCAAACCACTGTGTGATATAAGCTTTTTTAAACAAATGTTGCCACCTTTTTAATGCTCACTGTGGTGTTTTATTGACTTTTTGTAAATTTGAATAACATCTGTTTGTGTAATCTTTCTTACTATGCTGTTAAGACAAAGTTACAGGAAACAGAACATACACAGTACTTCATATTTATATAATAATGATGTCAGTTTTCTTTAAAACTTCAACATTAAGTCTCAGATCTCTTGGATATGTGGAATTTATTCAAACAAATTCCCAAAAGAACATGGAAGTTTTCATATTCCCAGATGAAAAGGTAAATCTTTGTTACCCCACGTTGGATATATTTTATTATGCATCAATACACTGAACTCCAACAACATATGTGAATTCAAAAATATAGATTTTTAAAGACATTATGAATCGCATCTTTAACCATAACAGTGCGGTGTCAGCTGGCAGGGAAACCAGAGGAGCCGTGAGCCCGTCCACCCTTACCCCTGTCTATTTCTGAACAAATGTTCAAAAAACAATCAGCTGTGTGTGTGTGTGAACGCTGCCCACCTGAAATCGTTTTGATGATGCATTTTGAACAAGTGCATTGCCTGATGCGACATATTTCATTTCGCAAACGAGGTTAAGCACACAAGAACAGCGGGACGCCTGGTACACATCGAGTGTGTTAAAAAACACTGTGGTGTTCAAGCACCTTTCAAAAATACAATGAAAATAAAATTGAAGAGATGCATTTTCATCTCATCTTCACAGAGAGAGACACAGAGAGCCAGGGCTGCTTAGAAAAATAAATGGATGCCTAACAATGTTTTTGATGTCCTATATTTAAATTTGTACGGTTACTTACATTACTCCTACTTCCCTGGTCTTGGAACTAATCCGATTGATATGGAAATGGGGTGCTCTGTTTCATGACAGAGTTGGGGAGAGAGAGCGAGAGAGGGAGAGAGAGGGAGAGAGAGAGAGAGAGAATTCCCAGGTTCGCTCCTACTCAAAATATGGTGAAAACAGACTTTGCGAATCCTTTGGCTTCATGGTATTGGTTATAGGGGATTACACAAACCACTTAAAGCTCTACAATGAGCTGCTCTTTTCAACCAACAAAAAAAACCCCTTCATGCTGGACACATTCTCCACACTCCAGAGGTTAATCAGGAACAAATTAAGTAAATATTGTGATTGTGTGGGGCGCCATCAGCACACATAGGATTGTATATAATAAAGCTCAAATGTTTTATTTTTTTATTTTCGAGATTTTAGGCTGGACTAATTTTGTTTTAAAGTCCTGATAGAGAATAATAATAATAAAAAAATATCTAACAACATTATAGAGAAATAGATGACAAACTGTTGATGAAATAAATATTTACAAAAATGGGGCAATGTGTGCCAATCAAAATGAAATATGGACAACCTTAATGTAATAAAGTAAATGTTGCAAGATGAGATGAAAACTTTTGTAATTTCTACATTTATTTACAACCCGATCTTTAAATCACACACAATTGCTCTCTTTCAAAAATAATTTGTTTTTCTCACATTTTATTTAATATAGAATATAATGTACAAACCCCGGAGACCACATCTGATTATATTGTTGCAAAATTGTTAATAAGGAAAAAGTAAATGTTTTATTTAACAGCGTGGTACAAATATTTTATCATATTTACAATGATAGTTTTTTTTTTAAATCGATAAAAAGAACATAATGTATTTGTTTTGTTATTGTGTGAAACACTAACACACACCCTTAATTATACTCATTGAGGCTAAATAAAGCAATTATTTAAATAACTTTTTATTTTTATAACTAAAATTCCACTGATGTGAAAACAGTTTGTCATTTCTGTTAAACTAGCAGTAGTCTATAGCAGTGTTTTCTCAAGCTCAATAACATAAATCACATATGTGGCATACAGCCACTGAAACAGCACATTCAAACCAGTATCTCATAGCTTCCTGCTCTCTACCCAGGCAAATTCTTATCTGCTCCAAACTCTCCTTTTTATCTTAAACAGCATTTAAAATCATCACTTACCAATTCCCTTCCTTAGCTAAACAGCCATTCCAGCGTGTGTTGTCTGTCATTGGGGTTGAAAATTGGGGAATGGGCTGGAAATTGGAACCATCGAGGATGCCGTCCTGGAAAAAGAGGAAATCAAAGTTAAATGAGATCATGCATGCCAAGAGAATGTTTAACCAAAGGGCAAAAAGGAAGCTGGAGATAACAGAAGAGAAAACCGCTTAATGTTGTGTTACTGCAGTCTGTTTGGAGTCATGTATGCTTGTGTGAGTGTGTATTTGGAGGGGAGAGAGGGGGTGTTACTTGTCAATACACATTACAGGATAATTTTATACATCTGTAAATGTATATGCGAGCAACTGCATCCGTAATTGTACATATTTCTGAGTAAAAACATGGTGGTGTATATGCATTTGATGATTGACAAGATCAAAAATATACATGTGTGTGTGTGAGTGTGTGTACGCATCTGAGCATGCTTTTATAGCCACGCAGGAATGTCAACGTTTCCCCCTTTTTTTTTCTTTTTTTTAAAGTGTTTGTGCATGTGCAGGTGTGTATATTGGTGATGACGGGTATTGCAAAAGTTCATCTCATAATGCGGTGTCTAAAAATGTTTGAAGTGGTGCACCGCAAACAATTAATCTTGAGCCTGTGATTGTACTGAGCCCCGGTGATGCAGATTTCCCATGACAAGTTCACTTCAAAAGACTGGAATCCTGCCCCACCCAGAGCCTATATGGTTAGATGATAGACAGGCAGATGCTTCGTTTTAACATGAGAGGACATCAGAGCGTAGGGAGCGACAAGAGGGATGGGCAACAAGATATAATGACTCTTAACTCTGTGTTTATGCAATTTTCAGGCATTCATAAAGCATTTTTTGCAAACTACAACACTGCCAAATAAACCAGAAGTCAGGTGATATATGTATGTCATGTCATTTACACTGTAGAGATGGATAAACACAGTGCTTCTAAAGTGGATACATATAATATTTCCTAAGAAATATAAGCAAATAACAGGAATGTGTGAAAAATACAGGAAACCCTCGTGTGAATGTATGCGATATATGTTTCTATCTATCATCAAAAGATAACAAAGGAAGTAATGAAACCGGTTTAGTAAAATCACTGATTATCTGATGTTTGATTAAATGTTTATCAAGAGCGCTGCGAATCCTCTTTTATCTAACGCAGGCCTTTCAGCTGACATCTAATCTTTGCACTTTTGTGTCCATGACAGACAGGCTAGAACGGAGCATGTCTGGATTATGTTTATTTAATTTAAGTGAGCATTTATCCTCCCAGGTATTGGTTCGCCAGTGAGCGCGTCGCGTATGTGCGTGTGTTTGTGCGTGTGAGCCGAGAGGGGCAGAGTGATCATGAGAGAGCGGGATGACAGGAGCACAAGTTTCCAGTTCATGAGCTGAGGTGAGAGTGCACTGAAAGGGAAACATGCAGCCAGCCTGCACATGTCAAGGTCAGAAGACATGTTCCTTCCAAGGAATGAAGGGTGAGGTAGAGGAAGATAGAGATCTCATTCGCATATGCCTTGATGTGGTTCTGCTTTAGAACAAAAAGGCTTAAAATAACCTGTGACTAGGTAAAAAAAAAAAAAAAAGGAATCAATCAATAATAAGTTGTTTTTTTTAATCCCACATGTAAACTACAAACTGATGGAGATTGATGGTTTGTTTCCTGTGATGCTGTTCCCTTGAGAAGTGTTTTTTTTTAACTGAGAAATCCCACCTAGTTAAAAAAAAAAAAAAAAAGTTAAAAAAAAACATGAAGTTGTCAATTTTACACAGGGTGATGTCATGTGAACAGAATACCTGTGGGTGTGTGCCATCCTTTCACTGAATCATTTGGCGCTGCGCTTTATTTCTTAATTCTCATTGCCATGAAACACTTCTGAAAGAATATCAACCCAGAAGCGATCTTTTCTGCAAGCAAAAACTAGTTCAAAGACATTTTTTTCTCACTCCCCCCAATCCTCAACTTACTGTCCTGGCATCTAGTCAATTTCCAATTTGCAATGACTTTTACAAGATTTTTTTTTTTTTTTTTTCTCACTGACTTTGTTGCAGCATTGAAGCCCCCGGGCCGTTGGGTCATATAATTATTATGTGCAGAAAATGATAAGCATGTTTTAAAAGTGAAAATTAGGTTTAATTGTGGTGTATGGTTGCAATGTGAGCATGAAATCACAAAAGTCAAACTTATGAGACTTTTGCATTATTTAAACAATTTGGCCTGGCTGATTTATGTTTAGTAGAATTTTCAGAGACTGGTGTTGTTTCAGTATTACCAGATGGCTGAGTTCATATTCTGAACATATTTTAGAATTGTACTTGTTTAACTTCTGAACAATATGTAATTTTTATATTCCTTAGGTACAGCCATAATGTCTTTTGGATCTTTGAACATTATTACATGTGTCAGACTGAGTGAAAATGACTGTTATTTGAGTGTTAATTCAGATGTTATTGCTAGTGACACACTCAAATCTTTCTGTAAACACAGGAAGATACCTAACATATCAGGTATATAAACATAGTGTAAATATGTTAGAATGTACAAAATAAGGTAAAACATGTACATAAAGTCCTGATCCTACACCGAGCTGGCATACAGCAGGTCCATGCGCTTCATGCAAATTCCTGCACAGTTCCCGTGACACGCAGAGATAACCTCAGACTTCCAACAGACCCTATAACGGAGCTCCAGGTTTGACCTCGAACCCTACAGTCCCTGACTTGCACATCAGCGCCAATCAGAAAACCGAGCAAAAGACAGGAAATAGAAACGAATGTGCGAGGTGTCCTTGGAGTAACCAAAACAACCGTGAGTCCAATTTCCTCCTTTGTCACTTTTTGTAGCTTTACACTCAACTGCAGAGCGAGCTGAGAAAAGAACGTGTTGTCGGCCTGACTAAAACATTGGCAGCTCTCCTGCGCGTGTGTAAAGCTGACATCCAGTTTCCTGAGTGAAGTCATTTCCTCTGTAGACGTTTTGCACAAACACAGGGCTAATATCTCCCGGGGGGGGTTGGGGGGTGGTGGTGGGGGGGCAGGGGCACTTGTCTTGAAGAAAAGGGCTGACGGCAAACATTCACCTTTAAATTTAATTTTACCCTTTCATCGTCGAGCACAGATAAGAGATTCAGTAGCCACAGTTAACTGTGAAAGTATTATGATAAATTGACTTTTATTATAGTAAAAGTCCATTTATAAGAATCATGAATAATGGGGGAAAATACTATAATATTTTCCCCCATTATTCATGACAATAACAATACAATGTTCCCGTATTGTAACGATGCATGTGTCTGGCTGCATCACCGACAAAAGCAAGGGTACTTATTATGGAAACAGTGCTGTGATGAATGTGTTGGAGCAACTCAAACTTAATCTAAACTACATTACATGTTGTTTTGAATATACCTCCCTGATATGCCCATCTTTAATGTACTATCAAGTGCAGGGAGCAGAATTGCTTCGGTCTCAAAATTCCAAGCGGCGGAGAGAGCGAGAGAGGCTTTAAAATACTGTCTGTGAGTAATGCAAAATTTATGAATACCCCCCTCACATCTCAGCTTGATTTATGTGAAATAATAATACACTATTTAATGCTTAAACATAGCTAGGAGCGATCCCTGGCTATCAAGATGTACAATGGAGTAATGGTGCTGGAAGACAAATCACCTTGTGGACTTGTGATGCTTATTTAAAGGTGCTCAGGCAGATATATTAAACTATATGTAATTGTACACTAACTCTGTGCTGTAGGCAGAGGCGGCAAACACAGGAGGAGGCCAGTCATGATGCAGATGGAGTGGTGTAATCAATTTGACTCAAGCATCAGCATCCACAGCAGAGAGGAGGGAGAGAGGAGGAGGAGGAGGAGAGGAGGGAAGAGTCTTCGATCCACTACGTTGTCATCTTATTCACTCAAACATCCTATTCCACTATCTGTACTTTTAAAAGAAAGTGTGAAGAAACTTAAAAATAAGTTAAACATTTACATTATAAAAAAAATAATCTTTCCTGTTTGACAGTTACAAGAAGAAAAAAAAAAAAAAACTTATGCATCTGGAACTGGAAATAATAAACACAAACTGGTTGAAAGGTTAATTCTCAGCTTCAGTAGCTTGTGTGTGTGTGTGTGTGTGTGTGTGTGTGTGTGTGCCTATTGTAGGTTTTAACACGAGGTGTGTCGGCTTTAAAGAAGAGGACCAGGTTTAAACAGAGCCAGTGGTCACACGGATCGTGATTTATGTTTCACTGATTGCCTCATTTAATTAAAGTAAATGGCACAGCCAAAGCCAGTCCAAATTGTCCTGATCTGATGAATTGGCCCCGTTTTACCACCAAAAGCAGGTAGGGTAAATAAACAGGGTAATTACAATGGTAAATGAAGCCTCTGTGAGCGAGCCGTGTGGGCTGTGGGCGGCTCACCCAGGATGCACTGAAGAAGTGAACAACAGGCGTTCCAGTAACTTTCTTTTATCATCTTCCTAGTGTCTCTAAAACCCGGCCATGCCAAGAAAAACATTCTTGCATACACACAGACACGTATAAGGTGTGCACACACTCACACATTCAGTGACACACACACACACACAAACCGCAACTCTCCTCCCACCCCCATCCTGGTGCGTTCATGTACAATTATAGCTACGGTGATCCACAGGTGTTGAATTCTTCTGGCAAGCCATAAAACATGATATGCATGATTTGTGCAGTCAGCCAGGTCTGTAATTTCATTCTCCTTTTCTTTCATTTTCCCTTCCTGGGCCACACGATCCATTTTCCTGCTTTATGAGAGTGCAGACACCCAGAGAGACTTTCAGGATGATTACATGCCCCGTGCCATGGGGGGTCTGAGAAGGAAACACGCCAGCCTAAGAGCCGTGTCAAACCTGGGTGAAAACATCTATTTGAATAAGGTTTTAAATATTTGAACTGCTCGAGGTGTGCTTCATTTATCCTTCTAGACATTTACACACAACCTCAAAAGCAGAAGCGTCAACTTCCAGACAAGCTATATCAGGTGCTAATATATGTTTTGTTTCCTCCATTAAAGAATTCAAAATATATATCACATATTCTGCCCAGGTGTGCAGCGTGCTGTCATATGAGCAGCGCTGACTTAAGATCAGGACACTCCGGCCCTCATGGTCTTGTGAGACTCAGGCAAAATAAATCAAGCGTACCTCACATGCCTCATGTATTTAAGGCTATATTCATATACACAGTCGGGCCTGATGTCACAGCACGTGGGTTGGTCTGTTGGCAGAGAACCGCGATGTCCTCCAGGGTAAACTAAACAAACTCTGTCTGCCACTTTCACAGCGTTGCCTAAACGTGATCAGGGTGAGAGGTAGTTCCTCTGCTGTGGAGTTATCCAAGTACACACACACACACACACACACACACATACACACAAACACCTCCTGGGTTATATTTTTACACCTACAGTAGAAACGCCAAAGGAGAAAAACTATAAATTGAGTTTGTACATATTAAAACTGAGTCATTATTATAATCTGATCCAAGATTCACACAAGCTTATTTCTAATATTACTCTGAGATTTACCATGGCGTGCAGTTATCATAAACATAATGTTAATATCTATGTAAATAACTGCCTCTCGTGGATTTAAGATGAGGCTATGTTAGTAAATGGGTGTATAAGGATAAAAGAATGTGAAAAGCTAAATAGGCCACAGAGCAGAATTTTGCATATTGCACAATTTTGTGGCTTCTGAAAAACCTGTCGACTAAAAGAACTCCTCCAGCTTCAATCCATAAGTAAATAATATTCAGACCACAGCATTAATCCTGGTGTGTGATTGACATTTCATATCTGTGACAATACTCCAAATAATTAAAAACAGAAATCTTGAAAGGTAATAGCTTCTCAAATCCATTAAGTAGTTAAAGGTTATGAGAAAAAAAAAAAAAACTGGATTATTGCTCACAGCAAAACTCCTAATTAAATGACACTACGTAATTTGTTTCTCAATCCCTTTCTCTTCATAAGCACAGCGCAGGTTAAATGAATGGGCAATGAAACATGTGTGTCATTTACCGTCACTCTGAGGAGACAACAAACAATCTCCAATTCCCCTCCCCCAATTTTCTGTCTATATATATTAGAGTAAAAGCAAGTATGGAAGATTGGATAAGCAGACACACAATTCCTGGCAAATTGTTTGTTTAATTACTTTTTCTTTCCTTTTCTTGTGAGCACACTTGCAAAGAGGGATGCTTCCCCCTCCTGGCTGCTCCTAAGAAAGCCAAAGACTCTCCGGTCTCCTGTGCCTGCCCTCAGTGCCACATATTCACTCTGTTATCACTGCTTGTGACCTGTGTGGGATACATTTGTTCAGTTACACGTCTGTGTGAGTGTTTGTGTGAATGTAAATCTGCACAACGTCCGCACTAAGTGGACAGCTAACTTCCTTTTTAGTTCACTAAAGTTTGTGATTCTCTCAGGATTCCTCTTCTGACCATCAAATCATCCACTTTTGGATTAAGAGATGCCCCTGTATGTATTCACACATGTTACTGTACAAAGGGTTCTTAATAGAGATACATCCAAAAGAGCACATGAGGAATGACTTCAAACAAATGTGGAAATGCATAAAAAGAATTGCAGTGATTTTCTTGATCAGTAGTACAGCTGCATATTCTTACCAGTGGCATTAAATCTGAATTTCTGTTTTCTTAAACTTTGTCATTTATGTAGGCATGGAGGCTATTACTTACTGACCCAACACATTACCAGGACAAACCCTAATTGGTGAATGATTATTAGCTGTCAAACTATATGCAAAGAGCTGAAACACCTTAACTCCATGAACAAAAAAAAAAAAAAAAGCGTGACTATGATATAAACTGGATTCACAAAAACACTCAAATAATCCTTCGTTAAAAAACATAAAAAGTAGGACAACAACTAATGCCAATTTTCATTATCAATTCATGCAACAATTATTGGTTTCTTGACTGACTGATTTATCGTTTGGCCAACGAAATGTCAGAAATGACAAACATAGATACATATTCAACCAACCAACAACCCCAAACTCAAAAGTAATGAGTTTGCTATCATAGAAGATTGAGAAAACCTGCAGTTGTTCACATTTGAGGAGCTGGAACCAAATACTTTTTGGTATTTTTCTTTAAATTTTTTTTGGTATTTACCAAAAAATACCAAAAAAGGTTATTATATTTAATTATTACATTTTTTAAAAATTCTTGCCGATTCATTTTCTGCCAATTGACTGATCAGTTAATCGACTTTCGGCTCAATAAAAACATGCAAAGTCAATGAATTCACATTCAGTTCATAGAGTAATATAGGATAAGGTAGAAATCTTTACCCAGAAGGTCCTTATAAAGCTACTAGTGTTGTAACTGCATTATCAGGCCCTGTTTTGAATTAAGTGGACTATTTACTGGATGTAAATTGACCTTCAACCCTGATATGAAGCCCTCCTCTGATGGTAAAGGCATATTAAATGGAGAATCTAAGAGGTCCGACCCACCATGCACCTCTTGCCCTCTGATGACAGAGAACAGATGAGCTGAATTTCAAACATCCACAGCCACCAAACAGTCTGGCCAGTCAGTCTCTGCTCTCTGGTCACTGGCAGAGGATAGAGGATGGAGGGGAAAATGAAGGTGGGGGGGGCTGGAGGGAGGAGGGGAGCCAGGGCGTGAGACGGGTGGTGGCGGTGGGGTGGGAGGAAGAAAAATGTAAGAGCAGCAAGCCTAGCAGATCAAAGAAAATAACATGGGAGAGGATATGAGTGCTTTGAGAAGTAATATAGGCGAGATAGCATCTGTTTTCCGTAGCATGCAGGAGGCTTGAGACAAGCCCAGGAAAAAGACAACGGAGAGCGAGTGCACTTTAGCCGAGGATAAGACCAAACACAAATGGGTTATTAGGAAACCCTCAATGTAATATCTGGCTGACATTAAAGTGTCTCTTTTGAAATGATTCACTGCCAAGGATGCGTCTTTCATGATACTGAGGGTGAATAAATAATATGAGAGATCATTATATATATGGTGGAGGGTGTTTATATACATGTGTGGACCTGTATTTTCTTCTAGGAAAAGAAATGAAAGAAGAGAAATGTCATCACTAGTACACTGCAGGACAGTTTACTAAACCCCAAGCAGCAATTTAAAAGCCAGTTAATGATTAAAATGTGTGTTGTTAGTATTTCCTGAGTCTCACCTCTACACTGACCAGAATTTAAATGGGTTTTAATGAAGAGGGAAAGGATTTAGTAGCTAAAACCTTTCCCCGTCCTGCTTTGTCCAACGTTCAGTGTATATTGCTCAAATGTACTGCCTTGGTTGACCATGAAGAACCCTATCTGATCGCCCGATCTGAAGTAAAACTTAATAATGTAACTAATGTTTCATGTTATTTTTATTTAAAAAATGATTTTGTGGTTCAAGGATGACTATTGTCAATTCAAAAAAAATATATATCTGAGATACTAGCTCTATATGCAGGACACTGACCCAGTATTTTAATTTCTATGGTCCATATAGTATATCAAAACCATTCATAGGTCGCGCTCCCATATGAGCCTCCTGAAGATTGAATAATGTCCTTCCTGATCCACGCTGCAAGAGGCCATATTGGATCCAGATTTCACTGGTTCAAAAGTCATTTCATTCCCCCTCATTTCTCTCTCTCTCTCACTCTCTCTCCTCCCTCTACTTTATTCCTCTCTGTCTCTCTCAAGCCTTCCCTCTGCCTGCTTTATTTATTGCAGGTCCAGTGGTGTGGTACAAAGCCATTACCCGCGCATATGTACCTTTTTGAATAATCAATAAATAATTATTTTATTATTTAATAGGATCGTATGGGAAAAGGAAATGGGTTTTATTACATAAATCCATCACGCATGATGAATGGACACACTTGTAAAGTTGGAGAAGGGGAAAGTAGTCGGACGGGCCTGCGCCTGCGCTCGACTGCTGTGCATTGCTGAGCACTTTCTCCGTGCGAGGTTGTAAAAATGACATTTTTGTCTCTTTGGGACTGTCAATTGGAGTGCGAGGAGAATGGGGGAAGGGATAGTAAATTCAGAGAGATTAATTAACCTTTTACATTTGAAATTCAGCCCTGCATCTTTTTCTGTAGCCTGTATTGTGACCCCTATGCACAGAGGGGTGAGAGACCTGGCCATAGACGGCCCAGGGAGTGCAGACGTCTCATTCCAAATGAGTTATTAACAGAATTTTTTGAATAGATGGAAAAATTGTAGCCTGGCCATTTAGTGTCATAAAGGCCGGGTTGGCGAGGCGGCAGGGGCCTCCCAGGGACAGGAGGCAATACCATTACAATCAAATCTGAGATGGAAGAGGGATTGAGCTGTCCATTCTGAATTTTTATATTGTCGGAGGGCCGGGGAGGAAATAATGCCATCCTGGAGTGTATTAACCTCTGGCTGGGGAAAGAGGACAGGGAGAGAGAGAGAGAGAGAGAAAGAAAGCAGGCAGAGGGAGGGATTTAAGATTGGACAGCAGGGAGAGAGGAAGGCTGAAAGAGGGAGGAGGGGGAATGAAGGAGCAAAAGAGAGTTTCATGCCTTATTCTGGGGGAAGCCAAAGAGGGAAACGCGGGGTTATGATGAGATGGCTGAGAGACAGAGCAAGAACAGAAGAAGGGAGAGTGGGGAATAATGCAATAAGGATTTAGAGGGAAAGAAATGTAAGGGGAGGAAATTGGGGGAGAAAAGCATATATGGACATGAAGGCAGTGGGGGAGGAGGAGGAGGAGGAGGGTAGATGGGAAAGACAGAGAGGGATGAAGAGGGAAGTCTGGAAGGAATGTGGGAATGACAGGGAGGGAGGAGATGAAAGAGCCAAGGTAGAGTCTGGGGAAGGAGAAGTTGTCTGGAGTGATGGAATATGGACATTAAACGACTGGACAATGTTATGAGCTATAGAGCTGTCCTGCCTGCCCACAACATACAGATACTTGATAATTAGGATGTTGTTTTATTGTTGAATTTTCACTTTTGCTCACTTTTTTCATTTCACCATTAAATGGTCATTATTTCTGTTACTGCATTCAAAATTGTACTTGAGTAAAAGTAGACGTATTTTCAGTAAAATGCACTTAAAGTGTCATGTAAGCAGTACTTTAATGTTGTGGCTGTTGGAGAGGAAGATTTGGGTAGTTTAATCTATAATATTACATTTATATATATATCATGTTTTGTTTGTGAATCTTAGAGTATCTTTAAACTAACTACTACAGCTCTGAAACAGTGGAGTAGAAGGTAAAATATCTCCCTGTTAAAGTGGAGCATAAGTATAAAGTTGCATGAAACTGAAACACTCAAAAGTACCAACCGACCAACCAGTGGATTTATTGTCCTCAGGCGCCTGTTTTAAGCTCTGGTAGTCTGAGTTCACATTATGAATTTGACTGTTCATTAAATGGTCCATTTAAAATATTAACTGAGCCACTGAAATAGCATATTACTTTATAAATGAATTGATATTTCTCCAATAAGTCTTTTGCATGGGAAAAAAGCACAGAGGGGACACATGTTGCTACACCGGGCAAAACAGGAGAACTAGCATGTGTGCAAGTGTGCAGTGCTAGTGGGCAGCAGACAGTAAACTCACCGTGTAAGTCGAGCTGGACTCTTCAACACAGGTAACGTTACAGCGTTTGTGTCGTTTTTAAAAGCTTGCACTAAATTACTGAACGTCCTATTCCTCTGTTCCTGTCTTATAACGACGGCAGACTAACACAGTTTTACCAACTGAAAGACGAATAACCGTATTTCAATGTATTTATCGGGCTGATGGTGAGAAGTTACCTGCTGCAGTTAGTGGGTCAGTCGACCAATAGCATCACAGTTCAGAGGTCGGAGCAGAGCGGAAGTTGTTGGCCGCTTCTGCTGCAGGTAGCTGTTAGCATCCGACGAGCTAACACGCTCCCCCAACGAGTTTTGGCTGTTTGTCAATGAAGAAAAGAAATATGAGAAGGTTAGAAATGCATGAAAGATGAAGCCGGCATGTCCAGGGAAATGGTTTTCAACCGGAATAGCCTTTGAAGAGGAGGATAAGCTAACGTAAAGAAACCAGGAAGTGCTGTCGAAGGTAAGAAGCTTGCTTGTTTGGCTTAGAAAGCAAAGACAGGGATTGAAATACTGTCTGTTACTAGTTGCAATTCTCTCATATTGGTTGTTAGGATAACGACTAGTCTTAAGACTGTGCTAGATAATCAAATGACAGCTTCTGTTTGAGTTTAAGTTGTTAGCAGCAGGCTATGTAGCATAGATAGCTTTACTGGCTATCATACTTTTTTTTCTTAAAAACGCATTTATTATTCTTTCACATTAGTTAATGGTGCTGACAGTCTTCAGTTTGGGCTCTCCAGATTAATACTTATGCTAAAGAGCACAGATCATTGTTTTCTTCTCACATTTCCTCAAATATTCACAGCTAATAACACGACGTGTCTTGTTCAACACACCTCGGTAATGCTAGATATGATAAACTAAGAGCTGTGGTTAGTAATAGAAAATTAACAAAGCATAACTGTCATGTCTTGTAATAAAAAAATACACTATATCTTAGTAGTTATAAATACTATTACTGTCAGTATCAACTGTTATGATGCAATTTTAGCTTATACAACTAAGGACTTGGAGAAATGCAAATTAGGATTATGCAAATGTTGCATGCACGTCTAAAGTTTTCTAATAATGTTTCCAGTATCATAGCAACTGCATTACAATCTGACTAGCTTTATTGCGGAAGTATAGCTCGGTTTGATCTCCCGGGTGCAACAGGTTGAACAGGTAATGAAGTAACCCTTTAAGTGGGGCCTATCTTAGGAAAGCTCTTAGATGAGATGAGGAAAGCTTAGCACTTTGCTGTTTCAGGTTAGTTAGGTAATGCTAGTTACTGCATTGCATTTAGTTTGAAAGCTGTCACAGTCTGCGTTGCTAACACAGATGGATGATGAGAGGAATGACATCTCTAGCACACATTGAGCTCCTACTCTCTTTACTCCTACTAGAGCCCTCGGCTGTGTTCAGCACTTCAGCAGGAGAAAAACAGACCTGTACTGAATGTGATCATTGTCTATCTCTGTCTTTGTGTTCACGCAGCTCCCAGCAGCCACAGACACGATGAGTGCCAAATATGGCCTGGTGGGCTACAACAGTTCACGGAAGCACATTTCAATTTCCATCCCGTCGTCCACGGAGGTGATGTCACCTCACATAAAGTCTGTGGAGGAACTGAGGGTCCTGGGAATCAACCTGAGCAGCTTCAGTGCCCCCACACAGTTCTTCATCTGTGTGGCTGGAGTCTTCCTCTTTTACCTCATATATGGATATCTGCAGGTATAGTTGGCAGCCAGGGAAGAAAGACATGATATGATTGATGCACACACATACACACACACACACACACACACACACACACACACACACACACACACACACACACACACACACACACACACACACACACGTGTATATAAAATATTTTAAAATAAGAATTTAAGCATGTTACCATGAAGGTGGAGTGCTGGTGTGAAACTATCATTACCTGATTGTGTCTGTATTTGTGATTCTTTATTTGACCCTTCTCTCAGGAGCTGATATTTTCCGTAGAGGGATTCAAGCCTTTTGGTTGGTACCTCACTTTGGTCCAGTTTGGCTTCTACTCCATGTTTGGACTGGTGGAGCTTCAGCTCACACAGGACAAACGCAGAAGGTACAGCTAATACTATAATCCCATGCTCCAATGAAGACAAACATTACTCTTCTTCTATGTATTCAAAGTCATCGCTGTCACTTTTTGTAACACTGACCTGTCTCACATGCTTTGTGAAGCTATGTAAGGATTTTTGTAATGCTGTTAAGCAAAGCAGGAGGTTATACTGTATGATGATATTCTTAAGAATGGATACAACTGTGAGCATCCACCTGTAGCTGATTGTTTTTTGAAGAATTAGTAAAACACCAGTGGATTTTCTTGGTCAAAACTGCTGAAGCACAAAAATCCATTTCTCATTTTCTTCTTATTTTCCTGTCTTCCAGGATACCAGGGAAGACCTATATGATCATAGCATTCCTAACAGTGGGCACCATGGGCCTGTCTAATACCTCTCTGGGCTACTTGAACTACCCCACACAGGTCATCTTCAAGTGCTGTAAACTCATCCCTGTCATGATTGGAGGAGTGTTTATTCAAGGTCAGCTGATATTATCTATATATGTATTTACAGACCACACAGTAAAGCTGGAGTGTAGGACTTTTCTCTCCCCTGCTGGCTGTGAGAGTAATTACAAAAACACTGTTGACATATGCTTATGTCATAGGCTCCACGTAGCCTACTCTTTCACTACTGTTGCAGCTGTAAAATGTTTGGTAAATTGTTGAGTATCACACAGCCCCTGCGACATGACTCATTTCACTATCAGAATTTGATCCATTCGGTCCAATAACATTTGAAAAGTCTAGAAGAGCTGCATGATTAAATTAATAGAGCATGCGCAGTATGCATTCATCCAGCCAGCACGGAACTGTCAAATCAAAAAAACAGAGACTTATCTGGTGATGATAGACTTAATCACATTGTGTGAACTCGTTTGGCAAGGGCTTGAATGTAACAGGTTTAACTAAATATTTACTTTGGTTTTGTTTGTGCTGGTGGTTTTTGCTGCTGTCTTTATGAAATTATGGAAGTGGAAAAGCTGAAACCCTAATCAACTGTTTAGGTTAACTAAAGTCAAGATTTTCAAGTTCAGCTTTTCTTAGCCTGTTTTCTGGAATACCACACAGACCTAGATATTTAATTGTGTTCAGCTGGATTTGTAGTTTTCATTATTAAGACAAACTCTATAATTATTTATATATGGAAATTTAGCTCACATGTATGGTCAAAAAGGATAAGGATTGGGCATTGAACAATTCACAAAATTCAGAAATCAGATTTTTGCTCCTAGGATTTAAAAACTTTGAAGTAAATGGAGTCATTTGCATTTTTATTCAGTAGATAAAAGAGTCACTGTAAATAATCATCATTACTTGCATCATTACTTAAAGAACTGCAGTTTGAATATACATGTTTTTCCAGAGTGAACTTAAAAGTAGCTAATCATCAATCAGGAGAGGTAATCTTTGGAAAAGACACATCTTATACTTGTTGCTGCTTTGCACGTTTCCTTTGAAGCAATGACCACCTTTCAACTCTCGGTACCTCCTTTTTATCCACGTCTGTTGTTTTCGGTTGTCAGAGCCCATTCGGCAGTACTCGCTGTTTATCCCTGCTCTCGGTTCTGTCTGTCCTTTCATCCTCACACCGGCCCTCTCAAGGTTCTGTGTCCTCAACGTCAGACAGGTTTTGTGCATTTTTTTTTTTTTTTCCCTTTCCTCCATCTCTCTGTGGATGGTTAGATGTAAGGACCACGGTCCCTGAAGGGGTCGAGTGGAAAACAGAATTTGTTCACTTAGAATGCAAAGAGGAAAGAAAGTGAGAGAGAGAGGGATGGGTGGATGGAGGGAGGGGTGTTAGGGGTTGCATCTGATATGAGACCCTTCAAAGGCAAGTCAGGGAATCAAAGCCGAGCACGGCCAACCTGCTGCTGCGTCCCCTTGTCATCCTCAAGGCATCCATCCGTCAGCCTGTTTTTGGCAGACTCCTTCATCCTGTTGTTTTTTCACACAGCTTTTTTGTGGATTGTTACATGCACAACTTCAGAAACTTTGAATTGTGAAAAGTACCCATTGTAAAAACTTTTAGTTTCATTTTAACCTGAGTCCAATGTCAACTTCTTTTATTTAAAAAGAGGAAGATCATTTTCTGAAGATTTCTTTGCAAGCTATGCTTAAGGGGAAGTACGCTCCCTGTGCAATGTCTGAATTTGGTTTCTCTGCGTTTGTGATGTTGTAAAAGGTTTTGGAAGTTTTACCAGTATCATTCATTTAAGTTCAGATTTCATGCAGGTATAATTTCTTAAATGTTTTGTTGGTTTCCTTTGTGAAGTTTCCCAAATTTGGTTCAGGGAGTTTCTGATTTCAGAATTACAGATAAAAGACTGTTTGAAAGAAATCAGTGCTATGTTCATGTGTTCCAGGTAAACGCTATAATGTGGCTGATGTGTCAGCTGCTCTCTGCATGAGTCTGGGACTCATCTGGTTTACGCTCGCTGACAGTAAAGTGGCCCCCAACTTTAACGTCACAGGTAATTTCTCCTTGATCCAACACCAGAGTGGAATGACTTCACAGAAACACTCTAACACTACATTACCTCTGCAATCTAACAAGTATCCATCCTGCATAATCAAGGTTAGGACGCTGAAAGTTAAGTGTGACATTACAACAAAGCTAAGACATATAGCGATACTAGTATGTGATTAGCCCCAAAAATTTAAATTATTAGTGCAACTCACTTATTTCTAAAATTGTTGGTTGTGAATGCACAGACAGGACATGACTTATTAAAAGACTGATACTGGAATTTAGGTTTAATTTCTTTCTCTGAATCCTAAAAGATTTGTATCAAAATTGAAGTAATCTGATAGGCACTCTGTTATGCTGTAGAGTTAGTTATATACAGCCTGAAAATAATGAACATATATAGGGGTTAATGGAGATTTGATACAAAACTCTTCTGAGGGCATCCTGGTGGCCTAGTGATCTTAAAAAACAACCTGTCAGTCACAACACTCTCTCTCCCCTGTTAGTTAGTGCATATACCCATTAAGTGTCCTAACTGCATCTCCACCAACATCTATCTTTACAGCTTGAGCTAAAAAGGTTTCTTTGTTTATGTGCCTTCTTAAAAATGTTGTGTTCATATGTCATACAGGTGTTCTTCTCATCTCCTTGGCACTGTGTGCAGACGCTGCCATTGGAAACGTGCAGGAGAAAGCCATGAAACTCCATAATGGCTCCAACTCCGAAATGGTACTCTGTTTATCTAACTTATGAGTAGATAATAACATATACAAGTCTACAGCGTTGACAACTAGACGCTCACACACAAATATCAGAGGTGAATAGAGGATATGTAGCTCTGTTTGACTGTGTCCTCTAAACCAGGCTGCTGTGTCATCCATGTTTTCACTGTGAGATTTGCGATAATTGTTATAAATCTGAGTGTGATGATGTCACAGACTGGTCATACGGTGTTGTGTTTACAGGTGCTGTACTCGTACTCCATTGGTTTTGTCTACATACTGACAGGTCTGCTCTGTTTGGGTGGGCTGGGACCAGCAGTGGCATTCTGCTCAGAGGTGAATAAACCTTTAGACAACTAGACTAGACACCACTGCCACTTAATATGGCAGCCCACACACTTTGTTATACGATAATATTTGTTTCTTCTGTAACCTTATGAAATTTATTTATGCGTCACATCCTCATACAGTGATTTAATCACATACAGTAAGCACTTTGCCGTTCACAAATTTGTTTTCCTTCCTTTCTGTGGTGTCCTGATGTTATTTTGTTGATTTTGTTACATTGATGCAGAATCAGGAAGATGCAATGGTCAGTAATGATTCAATTGTCTTCCCTCCTTCCTCCCAGCATCCTGTGAAGACATACGGTTATGCATTCTTCTTCTCTCTTACGGGTTATTTTGGCATCTCCTTTGTGCTGGCCTTGATCAAGCTCTTTGGTGCCCTGGTTGCAGTGACAGGTCAGAAAATGTTGTAGACAGAAAATATTGTCATAATTCACAAAATATTTAAAAAAAAAATACAACATAATTATATGTATAAGCAATTAACCGTATATTTCCCAGCCAAAGACAAGAAATATCTCTTAGAATATAGCCCAGATTAGAAGATCACATCTGTTGAGCTTTTGTTTCTTATGTCTTATTCATAATTAAGAAAAAAAAAGAAGTAATGTAACAGGCATTGATGGAACCCATGACTGTGTTTTACTTATTTGCAGTAACCACCGGGCGAAAGGCCATGACTATCGTACTTTCCTTCATGTTCTTCGCAAAACCTTTCACTTTTCAGTAAGTACTGTCACCTTTTGACTTTGATCAGTTTTCTTCTCGTTTAAAGTAAGTTTAAATGTGACCACTGACCTCTCCTTTGACTAATAAAACTGGATTTGGCTTTCCTGCCCCTGGTTTTCATGTCCTCAGTCCATTTCCAGACCTTGACTACTCCTCTGCTCTGTCTGCCTGTCTTTGACTCTCTCGCTCACCCTCCAACTCTTCTGTGCTGTCAAAAGGGTCTCGTTTTCCACTGTACCTCTCCCGCTCTGTTTCTCAATCATGACTTTCCACACTCACACATCCACATAATGCAAAAAACTTTAATGTATCTTCTTGGCCAACTTTGTTCACCCTCCAGCTGGTGTGTGCCCTCCACCATGACCAGGCTCATAGTCCCTTGCATGACTGCAGTTTATGCTTTTTAGACCAAGAGATTTTTCTTTATTATTGGAATACTGTATATACTATCAGTAAATCGTTGCTCTGACCAAATTCCAACTTTGGTTCATTTACCTTTTTATAGGAAATCATGATGCATGGTGAAATACAGAGGGGTCACAAATTAAAGCTTTTAAAATTAAAAAATAGGTCTAAGGTGTTGGCAACCACGAACCACCAGAACAAATTCTATGCTCCTTAAAGCAGGACTGTAACTCTACTCAAAGGGTTAACTCACCATTCTTCTATAATATATATATTGTCTTATGTGGGGTTTTGATAATGGTGGTGGTGAGCGCTGTCTACTATCCAAAATCTCTCAGAAATGTTACATTTGGTTGAAATCTGGTGACTATCAATGCCATATCAACAACTCTGTGACTCTTATGTTTCTCCTCTCATTTATTCAGGTTTTTAGATTTAATTGACCACCCATATGTAGATTCATATGTGTATTTTCATGTACTGTATCTCACTTATTTTCCAAGAATTCCTGAGTTGATCCTGATGCTAACCTTACCAATTAACAGTATTTGGTGTAATGTATGAAAATGGTGTGAAAATATTAAGCCACACCCTAGACTGAGATAAAAAATAACCTCAGTGAAAGTCAAAGGGCCAACGGTTATGTTGCATATTTGTTTAGTAGGAAATCAGATTATTTTTGAGAGGATTAAGTCTTATCATGAGCATTAATTAGCATCCTTGTTTGCACCTTGCACTCCATTTCTGTCTGTCCCTTTAAAATATTTTAACACTCAGTCTGTCCCTCTTCAGGTACATCTGGGGCGGCCTTCTGGTGCTCTTTGGCATCTTCTTGAATGTTTACAGTAAAAACAGAGACAAAATGAAGCTTCCCTCAATCAAGGACCTCAGGAGCTGGCTGCTGACAGGAAAGAAAGTCCGATTTCTCTCACAAAACGTATAGGAGGTACCCACGGGCGTAGTTGGAAGACCTGTGCAGGCACACTGTATGTCTCTTCAGATGTAGAGTTCACAGGCCCTCCTGTCTCAGGGGATATGTTGAAGCATATGCCCCAGCTAAAGGCCTCATCACCATCAACTTTGAGCCAAGGATGGGTATACAGGGTTTGACTGCCAATCAGCCTCACAAACAGCTGACACAATGAAACTACAATGGATGATGAAGTCAATGTATCCTGTCTCCCTCAACCAGTACACCAGTGGTGTAGTACTGATGGAAAACTGAAATAATCCAAACTATCTGCAGCAAACTGAAGGAAGTCTGTTTTTTAAAAGATGATCATGGCTAGTGGGCTATTTTAAAGCTATGTTACAGAGCCCCACAGAAACATTCCCAACATGGAGATGCAACACTGAGGACTTAAAAACTCTCTAAAGGGAAGCCAGCGCCTTAGCTAACCAAATCGCACCGTTTTGCACTGGAAAAGACTTGTACACTTAAACCCTTAAGTGGTTGGAAAAGCTGTAATGTTGGAAGGAAAAAGTACAGAGCGAAATGTTAATCTGTCATGTCTGAGATGAATGTTTGTCCCCCACCCTAAAAGAAAAAATACATATTGATTTAAAAAAAAAAAAAAAGGCATATTTGCCACCGCATGTGCCAGAAAGACAGAAGATAAAAATTGTTTTACATACTTATTGTCTTGATGAAAGTGACTTTTTTTCATAGTTTATTGGTAATTATTTACTGACTGTGCCCTAAATCATGAAAAATGTGTGATCTGTGTGATCATATGGGGACATTTTGGAGAGGAAGGAGTTATTTGCTCCACTGTACATCAACAATTCAACATCAACTGCCATAATTTGCTAACCATGTGTTTGGGTGAAAGGGTATCGCTCTTTTTACAATAAAACAAACCAAGTTGTTTCTCTTACGCCTCATCCAGTGTTTTGTGTGTGTATGTATGTATGTGTGTGTGTGTGTATGTGACTCGTCAGCCAACCCTTATTCTCTCCTCTTGCACCACTTGAGAGAAGAGTTGAAATGTTGCCAAACTGTGTGTGTGTTTATCCATCCAGTGGCCTTAGGCATGTTTGATTAGGAGTCCTGAAAAAAAGATAGCACTGCTAGACAGAAAATAAACAGCAGTCTTCACTGTGCCTGTGTTGTCCTGTTCATTTGGATCTACCCTGTGCATCTGTCATGTGCCAGTCTGCATTCTCTCTAAATGATAATGTTGATGCAGCCCACACCTGGTTTTTCATCAGCAACACTACAGATTCCTCCGCTGGGCTATGCAAGGATTTTATGTGTGATTTGGCTTTTCATTTCGGTTTCCTCACTGACTATTCTACCAACAGAGGGAAAATGATTGTTACAGTAGGAGGGTGTCTTTCACACACACACACCACCGTCACTAAATCTCTGCTTTTAGTATAAATATTACAGTACATCTGTTTTCAATGGGAAAAAATACAATCCAGTGCGTAGATGGTCATTACCCAAGAGATCTGTGCTTGTCCAATCCTATTCGCTGTTTATCGTACACATATGCCTGTTTAACAGCAAAGCCCTTTTGATGTGCAATACCGCTCTGACAGGAACTGGTATCTGGGATTTCATCCATAAAGCTTGATTATAGTTGTAAATATAGATACGGAATAGTTGAAAAACAAGTTCCAATTATTGGTCTGATAATCAAAGACACACATATATAGCAAAACATATTTTAACAGTGTTATTCTGTGTGTAAAGATCCCAGGGCACAAAATATAAATACATTATTGTCCTGAGTTTACTGTGCCAAGTGATTAGAGACGCTGTCATTCAACCTTGGACCCAGAATCCTCCCTGCTGAAGTGCCCTGGAGCAGCACTAATGCTCTGTCAACTAATGCTGGATTTTTACAAGTCAGTAGATACCTAGGTAAGCAGAGAATTTCCCTACAGATGTCAATAAAGTGTTATATTACATTAATTCCCTTGTGCAGCACTGAAAATCTGATACAATATTGTTTTGAATGTTTGCAAACCCAATAGGCCAAACCAAGGAAATATTGATTGATTGTGTTTGAAAAGTCTTTTGTCCTTGATGATCATTTTATGTGTGTGTGTCATTGCCATAGCTTGATATGAAATGACAGAGACTTGCCAGCTCAGCAGGAGGCAGCTGAGTGTGTCTCTCTCTGTGATCCTGATAGAGGCCCAGATATTACTGTCTCACTTCCAGGCGGGAAACCTAACGCTGGGCCAATTAGTAATTTGGTATTTCATAAAATTTGGCAGCTTGTGTGTGATGACAAACTGACAAAGATCCTCCCTCCTCCAGGGAACCTTTGGCAGTACAGCAGTACACACACTCACCGAGGAATGCTAAGTTTTTCTTCCAAAGCAAAGTGGCAAGTGTTGCACAGATTGGAAGCACATAACTCAATTGAAAACAAAAAATGACTTTGGATGCTTCCTTGTTTGGCTGTAGATTCAGGTTTCACACAAGCACAAAATAGGGGAAAATATTTTCTTCAACAGGCATTTTTATGACACACTCCGCCATGCTTAACTACTCTTTTTATATGATTGATGAGCAGTGAAACAGTCCATTAGAGGTTGAGAGGTCACGTTGCAGTGTTAAAACATTACTTTGCCATTATATACACCTCTGATGTGCAGCGTACAGCACTGCTTCATCGCTGTGGGAACGGCTGTTCTCTTGCAGCTCCCTGAAAGGTCATTATGGGATGGGAAAGCCCAGTTGACCCAAGGCAAAGTACATCATTTGTCTTTTAGCACCAGGAGAACACACCTAACAAAGCAGGCTGACCCCTGTTAGAACGCTGAGGATTTGGGCAATTTTTCAAAGCCACATAGGAATTTACCATCTACTGAAGTCAGCTGTTTTTTTTTTTGTTGTTGTTGTGGTTGTTTTGGACAAACATTTTTCTTTTTTCATAAATTACTTTCAGCAGTGCATGTTTTCCAAGGCTATGAGATGACAAAATGTGAATGTGTGGAAATCTCTCCATGTATGGTTGACTGATGTATTTTAACTTGCTTTACGAAGTTAAGGAACATGAAGGGAATCAATGAAATCATGATTTACATGCATTGAAGTCCTACATCAGTGATATCGCACTCTTATTCCTCCTTCTCATCTTTACTTTCCTTATTTCTGCTTTTACCCTTTTCTCTCTCCTCCTTCCCTTCCTTCTCCCACCTCCTCATCATCATCCAACCCCCACTCCCCATCACACACACACCACCTGGCAACCTAGGCCATCCAACCTGTGCTCTCACATGGCTGCAGCCCTTCCTAATAAATAATGGGAGGTGTCCGGAGCTCATCATCCCAGCAAATAGGCTGCTATATAATATGCGGTCCACTTCAGATAGGTTGCCATATAATATGTGGTCCGACCTCGGATAGCCACAGCGGGGAGAGCTGGCAGCCCATTCATTATGGGTGCAATCGGTTCAGTGGGAGCAGCAAGGTGGCTAGGTGAGGGATACGCAGTCGCTCTCGCACAGACGTGCACACACACACAGTCTTTGGCTATATAGGAGATGCACGTACATAAGAAAAGAATAGTTTGATACTTTGGGAAATATGCTTATTTGTTATCTTGCTGAGGGTTAAATAAGAAGATTGATACTACTTTCATGTTTGTACGCTAAATATGAAGCCAAGCAAGAAAGTCAATTATTATTATTCAAATGTTAAACTATTCCCTTAAGGTAGAAATTGAATGATTTGTTTTGACATGGAACCTGAAAGACATGCAATCCTAAACCTAAAAATCATGAGTTAAATAGGATAGTTTGATTAAATGTTGTCTTTAAATTAACCAAGATTCACATTGTTTATTTTTCTTTATTGCAACATTTTAAGTTTGTCTTCATGCTTTAAAGGGAACATGCCATGCACATTTCCAAGTCTATATTTATATTCTGGAGCTCTACTGGAATATCAGAGTGGTGGTTCCCATTTTCACAAAAGTGGACCAAAGGGTGTGCTCCAACTATCAGGGAATGACACTACTCAGCCTCCCGGGGAAAGCTTATGTCAGGGTGCTGGAGAGGAGGCTCCAGCCGAACCTTGGATTCAGGAGAAACAATACGGATTCTGTCCTGGCCTTGGAACAGTGGATCAGCTCTTCTTCACCAGTTGTGATGGTGACATACCACACTCAAGCTGTGCTGTGCAGTACACAAGCAGGTTCTGGTAGAAGTCCATACTACTGTTCTTTGCCTTGTGTATTAGCCTCTTCACTGTCTGGACTGACTTTTCCATTAAACCATTTGACTGTGGGTAGTGAGGACTTGACTCCATTCTTTGGCAAAGTGTCGTAAACTTGCATTGGAAAATTGCGATCTGTTGTCTGTGAAGGCCTCACTTGGCCCACCATGTCTGGAGAATATGGCTTTCATGGATGTTATCATGGCTGCACTTGTGATCATGTCCACATAAGATTTTATGTCCTCGTTCATCTTGGTGTTTGCCTACTCCTTAAGGTCTACAGCTCTGGACAACATGTTGGCTGTGTTCATCAGCTTACCTGGGGTGTACATCACATTCAGTGCGTAGCGTTGCAGCCAGATCATCATTCTGTGGATTCTCAGTGGACAGTCATTGAGTGGCTTTTCAGTGGCTTATGGTCAGTTTCAACACTGATTGCCTGTCCTGACATGAACTGGTGGAATCTCTCAAGGCATATGTTATCTTAGTTCTTTTTCATTTTGTGCGTATCGCATCTCCCCGTCGGTCACTGAGCGAAATGTGTATGTGATCGGTCGTCATACTTCTCTTAAAGAACAACTCCAAGCCCACTGTCTTGCTTCTGCTCCTCAGCTTGGTCATAATGATCAATTGTCTCTACCATTTTCTGTAAGCATGAAGAATCTGTGCCTCTAAAATGTCACAATTCTTTTTTTAGGTATACAGTAAGCCTCAAACTTGTCAGTTATTTTATCCACCTTCACCTTGAATTTATTATGAACCTCCAGCACTTCATCACCCACCACATGACGCTTTGATGTTTTCACTCGTCTCGTCAGCACCGACAGCTAGGTACAACTCAAAACGTTGCCCAAATCATCTCCACTTTTCAGCCACGTTACTTGTCAACTGAAGTTTTGGTGGTGGGTGTAATCCTTACATTTTCATTTCGTCTGGTTCTCTTTCTCCCACAGTAACTATGCTACCAATGTCCTCTGCTGACTCGCTGATGTATATTGGGTTAATTCGCTGGGTGGCTCATATTGCTAGCATGATCCAACATTGTGGCTAGTTTTCTTTGCTAACTTTGAAATTTGCCTTTTCTCTCCAAGTCCATCTTCTGTCACCATGTTAGCAAGGTATGTTGTTTGTTCTGTGGGTTCTTCAAGAACAACACTATAGTCTAACTTGAAAGATATTGTTTTTTATATACATTACTTCAGTGAGTCACATAGTTACAAGAGACACTGTCTGTATACGTGCAGTTCACCTAACTCAAGCCGAAGAACCCCCTCTCCATGCATGCTCCATCTGATAGGCATACAAATGAGAATAGGCAAATCACTGTTTCGTCTTATCATTACAATGTCCCCTTCAAAAGTACTGCAACAGGTTCAATAGGAGTAGTTTCTTTCTTTCTTCCCCATCTAATTTGCATTTTCCATCCTTCCTTTCTTTCTTTATCTCTGTCCTTTCTCCATGCATTTGTTCCTTCCATCCCCATTTGCTTTTAATTTCCTTACTTCCTTCCATATCCTCCTTTCCTTCCTTCCTTCCTTCCCTCTCCACAGTGGCCCCCCTCCTCCCCACCTTTTCCTCCTCCTCCTACCTCAGACTCATTACACCCCACCCACCCATACCCCCAGCCTCTGTGAGAAACTCTCCCCATATAATATGATGGCCATCTGCTAGGCTGAGCCACGCTTCCCAAAAAGCCCTGGGGCTAGATGTTTATCTGTCGTCCCCCTCTCAAACTCCTTTAAGGATGCAAAACATATCAGCGATCATCGCCGCTACAATTAGCACAGGTGCTGCTGAGCTGTAAAGTGATCAGGAGAAATGGGAGAAAACATAATTGAAGTGGATTAGAGCGGAGAGGTGGGAGGGGGGAAAAAATGAAATAAAAATTCTGGAGGCTTGGACAGCGGCCCTTCTCCATACTGCTGTTTGAAATTCACTGTGCTGTGATTAAAATTGGTGCAGAGCGGTGGCGGGAGTCCTGGCAAGGAGTTTTGGTTTTTAACAGCTGTTTAGTGTTTTTTTTTTTACCCCGCTGTTTCTGTGAATGTCATCCTGTCAAGATGACATATGAAGTTGGACAGTGGGATTGTGCATTGTATAACTGAGATAAGGGCTTTTTATACATGGACTGCATGCATTTTTCAGTTTCACCCGAGGAGTTTGTACAGCAGTGTGTGTGTTCTCTATGAGTACTGTGTATGTGTGCTACAATAAAGAGTCTAACATATGACAAACCAAACCTTTTCGTACTTGATTTGACAGCATCTACTGATAACGTGGCAGCAATTGTGTGCACACATGCAAACACACGCAGTGTACATACTGTACAGACATACACACACACCTTTTTTGTGAAGACTTCGGTAGCTCGAGCAGGGCCGAAATATTCTGCAGCAGTCACTCATGAAGAGAAATTCTTAATAATAAATATCCAGCCAATAATGAATGTGCTGCTGGCTGCAGTTGTCTTGGGGGCATAATATCTAATTTCCTCCCAATGTTTCATATCCCTACTCCTGCATGTCGACACAGTCCATCATTACACTCCAATGCAGGTTCCTATCACTTTTATTTATTTTTCAAATCAATATATAAATCAAAGCCTGGACAGATGAGATCCAATAAATTACAGAGTGCCGGACAAATGTAGAATGTTAACTGTGTACCAGGAGAGAAGATTCCCATGGGTGCTGCCTGGTCTGCGCTGTGTGCTGGAAGAAAATCTACTAAATGTCATATTAAATCATGGCTAACTTGAATATTACTCAATGCTGTTTTTAATACAAGTGGAAAAACTCATCTTAATTACATCCAAGACCCTATCTGAATAGGTTTCATAAGAATGTGTGTATCTTCATGGATGGTCTTCTATATCTTACCTTATTTTGTTCATTTTTGAAAAACTAAACAAACACATGGATTAGACAAGCAAATTGATTATGTTAAGGTGAAATGTAGTTGAAAAAGAAGGCACAAAACAGTTTTTACACTGAAATGTCTTTCTGTGATACATCCTGGTAGGGAGGGATCTCATTTTGCATCCCTTCCCACCAGGCATTCATTTAAATTTGAACTGGGGATGCAAAATAGGGCAACGGAGCGCTGATCCTCACCAGCCACAGTGTGTGAGTCACCCCCGTTCTATTCCAAGCTCAGCCACATGGAAAAAGAGGAGGGTAAGTCGGAGAAGGGGAAGAAACAGGGGCAAGAGGATAGAGAACCAGATGAAATAGAGCATAGAGAACAGGGGAGTCAGCCTCATAAACCTGCAGCTGCCATGTTGAATCCTCACTGCGGACTCACGTAGGTGCAGGGGGCTAACCAGTCAGCTCGGGCACAGACCATAACGTGAAGGGCGGGCTCAGAGGGCACACACACACACACACACACTCTCTCAGAGCTATACCTGAGCGTGGCAATCATCGCTATCAGCAGGGAATATGCTACCATCAGGCCCAATAACATCAGAGCGCACCTTAGCGCTGACACCACATGACATGCATATGTGCAGAGGCAGCGTGAGGCGATGCCGGGCCAGGCAGCAGCAGGGGTTTGAAGGAGATTCCCACTGACAGTGGTCCAGTGGGGGGAGAGGAGACCTCCACTGCAAAGTGAAACAACAGGCCTTCTTCACTTCATGGAAGGAACACAAAGAGCACAGTGGAGCCGCATGGGTACTGAGAATGTGAGAAAAGACAAGAAGAGAATAGAAAGAAAGAAATTATGTTAGCTGGTGTGAGTAGCAGGCATGTTGCGTACTTAATTAGCATGATAACTTGAAATCTATTAGGAAATGTGTGTCCATTTTTGAGTTCAAACATAAAGTATAAAACAGGTATATGTTTATCACCATAATGAGAAGCACTAAAGTATTCCATATTCATATTCACACACACACACACACACACATATATATATATATATATATATATATATATTACCCATACATGGTTACACGGTGCTCAATATCAAAATATTAAAGAAGATGCAGTCCCATTAGGTCTAAATTGTCACTATAGGAAGCACAGTAGGGTATATCAGGAGGGTCTATGATCATACAGGATGCATTTTAAACAAATAGATGCACTTTTTAGATCAAACTTTTGTCAATGCTTGAAATTTGAAAAAATGTTTCATGTCAACATGACTTTTTCTCTTCTCTGTCTGCAAGTCTTGTCTGTTCATCAAGGTCAAATCTTGTTTTTATCAAGATTTTGGCAATATCATTTTAGATGAGCAAAGGATCACATTGATCATTGATCATGTGGAGCACTAATGTTTGCACATAGAGGGATGTTGAGCACTAAGAACTGATAGGTAGACTGGTGGGAGAAGAACTATGCCTCACTTTATCTTAAATCCACAAGTTGTTAAGCAGGAGTGCAACTTGCCTGAAAGAAACAAATAAAAAAATTTTAAAAAGCCCCATCTGACTGTGTTGCCTTTGCTTCTTTTTTTTATGTTTTAAATGATATTGTGGCTCCAATTTTATTCAAAGGGGGTATTTATAAGATAAGGCAAAAGAAAATTTTCTATCTTGTGATGTTTTTGATCAAACATCACAATATAGGACACCAAAACTCCAACCATGTGACACACGGAACAATTACATACAGCATCTTTTAACGCTACACTGCGAAACAAGATCTCATTTAAAAACAATAGCAAATCAGAAGGCAGTTGCTCTAACATGGAGAATATAGAGAATAAATAATCCAGTTGTCTGCAGTGCCCAACGCAAAGCAATTTAACGCATCAGTGGTAGCCGCCTATTAATTTCCTGTAGAAGGAGAGAGGGGGGAGCCTAGGAGCACTGATTGGAGGGACAACACAGCCGCATCATGTATCACCTCACAGCCAAACAAGACACACACTCGCAAATAAATGCATAAATGCACGCTCACACACAAACATGCATCCACACAAGCAAATGCATGCATGTCATAATTGTAATCATGCTGTTTGGTTCCCACAATGTCAGTGGTTGCATGAGAGCGAGGTGGCACTATATGCTTAATGATAGTGAATTAATAAGGTAAGCCTACAGATAGAGAGGCCCATGTGTGACTCTCATCCTTAGGGTGTTGCATCAATAATAGATCCCCCAGGCAGACCGTCCTCGCTTCTCCTATGCATGTGCTGGAAATCCCAGTCCGCTTTAATTAGGTACCCAGCTTTTTGACCCCTCCCCTGCTTACCAAATAACTAAAGAGGGCGTGGCAGCACCAATATCTTTGGCGCTGATCCACAACAAAAACACCTCTTTCGCCATGGGGGAGGAAGAAGGGGGGAGACCGTAGCACTATAAATCCAGAGGTATTTGGACACGGGCCACCATCGGTCCCAAGCGACCACTGTGATGGCAGCAAGCATGCAGGGGCCACAGCCAAGAAACCCCAAATAGCCTCCTTAAATACATCATAAATGCTGAACTTCTTTCTCTCTGTAATGTGTTCCTTTAATTTTGATATAGAACAGGGCATCTTATGTTCCCACAACACAAAACATGACGTTCTGGTCAGAGACAGAGTTCTACAAATAAGAATTTTGTTTGCTAAAAGTTTTAAATGTTTGCCAAAAAATTACGTTTACTAGCGATGAAGCAATTTCCCATCCATGGTAGAAAACAGTAACACTGGACTGTCTCTCCGCCACTCTGCTAGCTATTCATTTGACCTGTCTCATAGAATCAATGTGTTTTGTTTGATGCATGGTTTTTCATTATCACTATGGACCATCATTACTTTCCTCTTATTATAGTCTGGGGGACATTCGAGACAGTTCAGAAGAGCTGTGGATGAGGGACAACACACACACACACACACATACACACACACACACAGTCATTTCTTTCTTTTGGGGGAGAAAAAAAAAATGTGCCCCACAGACATAATGTCTGTATTTTCCTGCAATTAATTAATGGGTCCCCAGCTAGTTAGCAGTAGGCAGCACTTGTTTCACCGTGGCGACTGAGAGAGGGCGAAAGGGGTTGGAGCCAGGCTCGCCTCGGTAGCTGCAGGCTTTTAGTTGTGAGCCACTGGATTTGGACTATTTTTAACGAAATCCTTTTATGGATAGATAAATCTGATTTTATGCAAGAAGAGTCTCCTGGGTTTCAATTAACTGGGGGTCACGCTGCAGATCTATCACAAAAAGAAAGAGGGAAGGGGAGAGAAAAAGAAAGGGGGAGAGGAAAAGATAGAGGAGAAAGAGAAAGGGAAGAGGAAAGCCTTTAATTAATACGGTCTAATTAAACATTTGTGAAATGCATTATCTGCACTGTTTTTTCTTTGCGCTTTTTTTTTTTTGCTTTTTTTTTTCATGATGAGCCACGGTTGCCTAATTGTTTGCTTGCCCCCCCCCCCCCACACTCCTAAAAGTTGTTTTGTAGTTACATCATGGTTGTTAATAATGCAAAAGATGCTTTGGAGTTCCTTTTAACTGCAGTTTGTCTTTCCACAATTGAGGATTCAAAGAAAATTTGTAATTGGGAATGCTATGTTTCACGCCTTTCAACAAGAGTCCTCTGGGTGCCTCTTGAAAACATTTGACTAAGTGCAAAGATTTGGTGGCGTGGGGGTCGGAGGGGGGGGCGGGGGGGCGGCATGCTTCTACAGGAGACTCTGGAAACTAATTTGATTCCTAAAACATGCAAGATGACAGCTTCCCACTGCACGGCGGAGGTAGATTTGACTTTGAATCATGACACATTGTTTAATCACGGGGCCACGAGGCATGGCAAGTCGCTAGACCTGAGGAAAGTCACATAAAGAGTGTCAAGCATGCGGGGCGAGAGATAGAGAGAGACGTAGAGAGGGCGAGAAAATCCATAACAGATTAAACAGTGTTTGGTCAAAACGCACAGTATGATACAGTATGAGCATCTATCACCTTAGCGCTCTCTCTATCTCACTGAGATGCATATTTCTTCCCAGCCAGCCTGCTCTCTCATTGTTAAACTACCCACAGGGCACTTCTTAATGTGAAGTTGATCTCAGGTTATAGTCGCTTACACATGCACACACACATACTCACCGGTTCCACCCAGCGCACTCTACTCCCATTGCTGCGATGACATTTCTCTCCCCATTCAATTCCAAGCATGTGAAACAGTAGCAAAGCATATTATGTCCATCGTTTTTCTCTCTCCCTGCATAGTAGGGGAATGATTCAGTTCATCAGAGCATGGTAATATGCTTGTATACTTTTGGCTGAAATGCACACACATGGTGGACCAGCACAGGTTTATATGATGATACAAACCAAATACGTGAGACAACACAGGCCATAACATAGGTGATTGTGTTCAGAACTAAAGTTGTCTTCTTTTGAGTATCAATACTAGTCTCAAATAAAGGATCCAACTCTGTCTTCTACATCGTTTTTGTTTTCTGGCCTCCAAAGCTTTTTTTTTGATTCAGTCTCACAGCTCTCATTGTTTTTGTTTTCAGCAAAAAAGCTCTAAAATTCTGCTGTACGCTACCTGTCTAGCACCATACAGCAGACAAACAAAGTTAGCAACTAGCTGGTGAACAGAGTGAAGCATTTAGCAGCTGAAGATATGACAAATATTTCCCTCAAAAGTTGGTGGAGAGTAAAACAGAACTAAAAGGAGAGTGAATAAGGGACTTAAATTCATCAGGAGGCCAGAAACACCAAATGAATGCTAATATTGATCTGTTTCTGCTGGATGTTCGCTAACAAGCTCATTATATCAACTTAAATTGTTTCTGCTGCCCCAAAGTGGTCAAAAAATCTCTAACTAACAGAAAATAGTAAAAAGAAATTGTTAATGTGTGGCAAATCCTTGGGCAATGGTGAAAATGAATTCACAATGCTCACAAAATAATAACCTCATAAATCATGACACATTCTTCATTCTTCTTCCCCCCATTTGGTATCAAATTGGTATCACTATCGGTGTTGGTGGTGATTCTGGCCCTGGTTTTATTGGTATCAGGTTGAAACCAAATTTTATGATATCGCCCACTGGCACTGGCCAAATGGGATCAGGTACAAACAGGGCAGCCAAGTGGTTGGTGTGTACACCATGTTCTGTGTGACACAGAAAAGTAACTTGTCTGCTCACTGAGGCAGAGATCTGTTTTATTGGCTGCTCCCTAAACCCCCTTTCTACCGATTTAGCCTCCTCTCTTTTTGCTTTCTTCTTCCCAGTTTTTGCTGTCTCTACTTCTCCCACCCTCTATTTCTCTATAGGGTCCTTTCTTCCCCCTCCTCTTCCACCATCCTCTCCTATATCAAGCTTGTTGTTTCTGGTTCCAAGGTGCTCAAAGTGGTGGCGGTGCTAATGTGCTAGCAGGGTGCTAGCACATGCTCTTCACTGAGCATGCCCAGAGAGCCAACCTAACTAATTAGAGATCCAACCTTGATGAGTGCTCTCTCTCTCTCTCTCTCTCTCTCTCTCACACACACACACACACACACACACACACACACACACACACACTGTCTCTCTCTCTTCATAAGAATGTGTATCTGGGCCCAGAAATTACTTAATATGATATATTAACATATTTCTGGCAGGAACGGCAGGAGGAGGGTGCTCGTTGGAGACAAATTATCCAAATTAATTTCTAATTTAAAATCCTATGCCTTTTATTATAAGCTGTGAGCACCCTTGGTACCAGAGACGCACGGAGGAAGAGGGATGAAGGCAGATAGGCAGAGGAGTGAAGTCAAGGATGGAAGGATGGAAGGAGGAGTAAGAGGATGCTTTAATAACCTAGGCTGGTTTTTGCCCACAAACCAAATGAATAAATGGGGGGGGGGGGGGGGATATGAAGACACAGGAAGGATTTAACTGTACATGGCCGGCTGAACTCAACCCAGCTTAATTCAGCCATGAGAGAACATCCCCAGAGAGGAAGAAGAGGAAAATGAAAATGGGTCCAAAAGTTTGAGGCATACTTGGATCTCCCCTTTGCTCTAATTAGTGGCCTCACAAATTCACTAAGCCTGAGAGGGAAGTGAAGCCAACGGCCACAACCATGGGTCAATCTTTGAGAAATTGTTTTGAATCTGCACACAATAGCCCTGGGTGCTCATGGGAAATGCAGGCCCGAAAGCATGTCCACGTGGAATGGCACTGGAGGTCTTCAGATCCTCAAAATGACCAATTAGGCCGTCTTATTTTGGCCAGAGATAATGCTGCTATCGGACAACATTCTCTGTTCATAATTAATGCCTATTTCTGAGGATAAGCTGCAACTCTTTCAAGGGCTTAACAGCTATAAACAGTTAAATGATTTATTGAATCACAAGGCATGAATTGTAATTACTGCACCGATTTGAAAAGGAATTCTCAGGCAGTCGGATTAAAGTGTAAGACTGGTAAATGTGCATGTACCATTGTGTAACATATAGGTCAACAGGCATGTGTTACACTTTAGTTTAAATAAAACAAAGCTCATGTCTGATACTCAAGTTAGAACAAGAAACGAACAGAGCCGTCGTTCTTCCACTGAAGGTGTTATTAACCATTGTGGTATATTGTTCTGAGTTTACCACCTTGACTGTCATATAAGTGCCAGTGTAGATTTGTTTTACAGTGTGTTCATTCTCAAATTAAACATGAAGCAGTAGCTCTGGATGATGATGTTCTGTCTGAAACTATCCCTTTCTGCATCATTTCAAGATCATAAAATTCACGTCACAAATTATTACCGCACCATGTCTTGCACTTTCTGAAGGCCATTTGTGAACAGAATTTCAACTGCAAATGTTTCCCCTTTAAAGAAGAAATTACAGGACAACAAGCGCTTCTACAGCGGTTACAACTGTATGTAAATAAAGAATGTATCAGTCATTATATTCCTTATTAAGCCATTATCCACTGACGCAACGTGCGTCACACATGGACTTGTAACTGCATGTTTAATCACCAATCTACCCAGGAGCCTACAGCTTGTTTCAGCTAATATCAAATAATAGCACAGCTCACCGTGTAATGAACAAACACCCACTTCCCTACACAAAGACACGCACACACACAGCCTCGCTGCTACACCCTCTAAACATGGCGCTGCAGCACAGCGGACACGGACATGCGTCTTCTGTTTCTCTGCTCTCGGGGACGAGGAGGTTTGCGGCGCTTGTGTTTCAGCGGGTTTTTTGCTGCAACTCTGGGTGCTGTGTTGGCTTGGGGAGAGGCACAGCGCTGTAATTAAGGACAGAGTGAGGAGGATGTTCGTTAGATGTAGTGTCCTCATTAGTGTAAGTTCCACCCGGAGGTGGTGCTGAGCAACGGACACCTAATGAGACGCATATTGTAATGAAAGCAGGGGAACCAACAACCACCCAAGTGCAGGCATGGGCTCTCAAATTGGGGTGTGTGGAATAGCTTCATTAGGCCTGATGTGAAGTTACTTCACAATGTATAGATTTCCTGTTGTGTAGGGTCTAATTTACAAGAACATATTCTTGGAGCAGGTGTAAAATGGCACAAAAAATATAACTTTTATGACCACCTCTGTTGTTATGTTAACAGTGTGCAAGAGATGGGCCATGTTTTAATGTGCATCAGTGCTTTCTGATTGTGTTATGTGATGAGCACCAAGAATTTGGTGGGCATGAGCGAATATTCTATTACATTTTGTCACTTTTTGTTTTCTCTTTCACTCTAATCTATTCATTTAGACCTCAGATGATAAGCACTGCATTTGTATGCAATGGCAGGCTACAAATCATTGTTACATACTGTAAGCAGCCAGCCAGCCATACAGACACTGTAGGGGCTCACCTGCCCTGTGGCTAAAGACGACTGTAGCTACTGTATCCTGCGCGCGCACACACACACACACACACATAGACAAACTATCTCACAGCATGCTTCTCGCCACAAGTACTGTACAGGTAATCTCACTTAATCATCTCAGAGGTCACCGCAAAGCGAGGTGGGGCGATAATTGCTGTGCTGAGCAGCGAAAAGTGAAGGATTGCAGGGAGGGAAAGAGGGAGAGACAGAGGGAAGCAGAGATGAATGGAGGAAAGAAAGAGAGGAAGGACGGGAGAACAAAATAGAGATGGAGAGAAAGGGGTGAAGTGTGTGTGCATGTGTGTGTGTGTGTGTTAGTGCTAGAGGGCAGATTCAGAGACAAAGCATACTGGCGCTGCAAGGACAATTGTCGGCCCTGATGCTTAGACAGCCACATGAAGAAAGTCCTCTCAGAAAAGTCTTTAAATTAATTATATTTAGAGTTATACAGACTATCATTTCTGTTTATTATCTTGATATTTTGTGTTTTGTCCTAATTTGTGATGGCATATTTTGCATAAAATGTTATTTTATATCCAACCTGTGCTCCATTATCTTTTTACAAGCATAAAAAATTCTAATTACTGAGGCATAATAAGAAGAAAGAAAGAAAGAAAGAAAGAAAGAAAGAAAGAAAGAAAGAAAGAAAGAAAGAAGAGGGGAGAGTAGAGTACGGAGATGGAAGAATAAGAATTGAAGAGGGAACCAAACAGAGGGAGAGTGACAGCCTCTCTCCCCCGGGGGCTAACAGGGGCTGGCCTCCCTCGGCCTGTGACAGCCAACCAAACAGGTACACTGTGAGATGATTTAAGGCGATAATAACCTCCACTTTGGCGGATGGATGATGTCTCTCCCGTGGCTGCTGACGCTTAATGAATGAAACATTAGTAAACACTACTAAAAACATGATTAGAGAGCCCCCCTGCCAACAGCAGGCGGAGAGGAGAGAAAAAAAGATGAGTACGCAAATGTGTCTTCAGCACCACCAGCACCACCACCCACAGATACACACACACACACACACACACCACCCTCCCCTGCCTCTCGTCACTCTCACTGGATTGTCCAATTCTTTTATTCCTGCTCAGCACTTTTGAATAAAAGATGAAAGAGAGGAGAGGGGACCTCAGGAGGCAAATATGTATCAGTGTATGTGTGTGTGTGTGGGTGTGTGCCTGTATGATTTCTTCTGTCTTCTGGGGCTGTTGCCACTAGACCAAATGATATGTGTACAGCAAGGTGTGCCGCCTGCAGATATGCACAATCCATACAAAGTGGCTTTATATAGGCAACGAGACAAAGCGCTCCAGATGTGAGGTGAAGACAGGCGAGGACTCACTAAAATAGATACGCACTGTCACTGCCCTACCAGTCAGCCTCAGCTAGAAAGTAATACCCACAACCGTAATGTGCAAAATCAAGATTGTATCTGTTAATGGTTCTGAAAAAAAAAAAACACTTTTGAACTACCTGCTGCATTATTTATTAAAGGATCAGTTCACCAAAATTGGAAAACAAAACTCTCCCACTTGTTAAGGTAAGTAAGGTTTGTGGCTTGTCCTGTGTATCTGGGACACTGTTTATGGAAATACACATTGCACAGTGTGAACTGGTCAAATAGGATTTTCACTGCTTTCATCACCACAAATGAATTTTAATTCAGCTCTATTGTCTTTGGATGGCAGAGGAAGTCACTGAAACTACATAAATGGTTACATACCAGCAGGTGTATGTTGTTGCTTTTTGTTGTTGTTGTTTGAGTGACTGACTCTTAACATTCAGTTAATGGAAATGTTCTGTGAGGTTATTTTTTGGAGTTTTATTGAATAATTAAATTAATCTAATGACTTTAGAAATAAGGTGAAGTCATTTTGAAGATGTTTCTTACATTTAGTGTTCTTCAAAAGCTTTAGTTGTGACTCTATCACCAGACTAGAAATTCTGAAAAATCCTGGATTACGTTCAAGGACGACTTTTTACGTCCAATGCCGACATTTTTCAAATTCTTCTTTCTACAATATCTGCGTATGGCAACTAAGTTATGATTAAGGTGAAGGAAAGATAATGGTTTTGGCAAATTAACTACAAGGTACGGTTAGGGTTAGGCAACCAAAACAGGATGGCATGATAATACTCATGTGTATGATGTGTTGCTGCATCACTGTCAGAATTTGCTTTTCCATGTTTTGGTTCATCTTTACTGTGTCATGGCTTTGTATACTCACATGCACAAACACACAGTAACCTCAACGCCTTCTGTACACACACACACACACACAAAGGGGCACATCCACAGAAGACCAAACTATAAACTGCAACCTGGCTCAGTGTGCAACAAGGTTGGCAGAAACAGCAGTTTACTGTCACCAAGGGGAAACGCCAGAGTGATATCGTTGGCTAACAACACTAAATAGGACAACAGCAAGTCAGAGGGGACACAACTAGAGGAAGTGCTCACTCACCTATTTCTAATCATGGACATGTCTTTGGCAGAGACGGAGGGACACACAAGGACACACAAACAGGCCAGACCTATCTTTGACTCTGGAAGGGACGATAAAAACAAACAAGGGCAGAGAGAAGAGAGTGTGTAAAGAGTTTGGTGTACAAGGAGTGGAAGGAGAGAAAGCAAGAAATAACATTTATTCCCATTACTGTAATTATCTCTCCCTCTTTGCTTATTCATTATTGATTTGTTTCAATCAGTTAAGCATGCTTCGCCTAAGGCAGGCCTCCTTTACAGCATTTCAACCTTGCAGAAAAAATGTAAAGGTAATTCATGTAAATTTGTTGAAAGTGATTAGTAACTGACACTGATAGATTGGTTACTGGTTATTTTTTTGTGGATGAAGCAGTTTGGTTGGAACAAAAATTCTGATAAAAGAAGGATGATGAGTTGTGTAAATCATGAGTGTCAATATTTAATGTGGTTCGCAGAATCTGTCACAGATTTTAAAAGGTCCCAGCATACACCTAATACAGGATTATTTGTGAGTTAGGAGCTCACTCTTCACAGATTCTATCTAAAAATGTCAGGGGGGACTTTTTTTTTAAATGTGAAAGTCACAAGTACAGCTGAATTAGCATCAAATCCATTAATAACATCAAGGATGAAAGAAGAATTTCCACTGAACATTGATGGTTACCGTAATGTTCATATGTGTAACACAGTGTGACTTCAGAGTCAAATTAAGTTCACTGGGCTAAATTATGCCAGGCTGAATTTACCCATTTATATGACTCTTTTTATGGCTGATTCAAAGCCGCTTAGATAATCAACGCTCTATTACAAAGCTTCTCCATGGCGGCAGTTTGATTGGCTTCAATTTACATAATGGTGGAACGCTGAGAAAGTGAGGCCTCAACTGCTTTCCATTTCTCCGCCGAGCCGATTAGATAGGTTTATGGATTTGAAACATGTGCGAGGCATTGATTTTATTTATTTCATTATTCGTTCATTGGTCTATTGCACCCGGGAACAAGCAAGTTGTCGGTCTGCGACAATCATGAGGGGAACATTTTCTCACATCCTGGACTACGCTCAGTGCCGGAATCCAATTTGTGTTTGGAATGAGAAAACCGTTTCATCTGCAGGTATATACCTCTGAAAGTGACACACACATGCACACATGCAAGGACACACACAACATCAATATTGGTGACTTGTGACACCTATGTTATTAATGCATTTAAATGAGCAAACTTATGCAAGGCTATAAGAAGTGAATAACAAATGATAAGGACTACAACAACTGCTTCTTACATTCCTTACGTTACCACCTTTTCTGACTTGTTATCTATCTCCTTAATATTCTTTCCATTTATCTGTACTGTCTAGAGTTGAAACAAGAGTCTACAGGTCTGCTAGCAGCTCATTTAGTACAGATTTACAATTTATCCTGAAGGAGACATGAATGTCTGAACCAAATTTTGTGCCAATCCGTGTGTTATGTATGTATGAGATATTTCCCAGGCTACGTGACAACATTGACCTGATGGTGTCGCAAGAGAAAAGACAGGGGTTTAGCAAAGTCAGTAGGCTCCATCCTCTGGGGTCTGTACAAACTTTAATGGCAATCATCTAATAGTTGTTGAGATACGTCAGTCTGGAACAAAGTGGTGCACTGACCAACATTTCGCTCTCTAAAGCCATGCCGCTAATAAATAAAAGTAATAAATAAATAAATAATAAATACATGATAAATAATAATAATAAATAAAAGTGGCGTATCCAGGACATTTTGACCAAGATGGGACTCAGAGTTAGTGTGGGGTTGTCAAAATGTGTAAATACAGATATTCAGTGCATTGCATTGCTTCAACCTATGCACAGATAAATCTTAACTAAACTCCAGAACTCTTGTTAGCATCCATTGTAATATTTGTACTCAAGGCCAGGTTGTTGATTTTACATTTTATTATGCAGCATTAAACTAAAGGTTCAATGATGACCATCCACAATAACTAAAGTTGATATTACAACCTACAACAGCACTAACATGCAGCGCCCCCTAAAATCACCATTGTGCTGGTATGACTAAAAAGATAGGGCTCCTTCCTAGTCCACATACCCTAACAAAATATTTTAAAATTACATTACAATTTTACAACATTTAGCTTTAATATTGTAAGTATCCACCATTTGCTGCTTAACAGTATTTAGCACCTATGTAAAATCAATGCTGCTCAACTCTTGGAGAAACATTTTGCAGCAAAAGCTTTTCAGCTGTCAGAAAGCACCAAGAGTGGCCTTCCAACAAATTAGACTATGCTACTTATGTGTTGTAATATTGTAACATGCCCTTTTAGTTATACAGTAATTGAAAAAAAAAAATCATGACGTACAGTCACTTGCATTGCAGTAGGCCTTTTAAGCAAGATTTGGAGTTTCTACACCAGTTGCTACGAGAGTATTGTGGACCAGTAAAGAAAACTGGGTTAGAGAGATAATATTTCAATATCATAGTGGTGTGAACATGAAATACAGTGTGTGTGTGTGTGTGTGTGTGTGTGTGTGTGTGACCAGCTGCCAGAGGCACCCCAGCAGGAATCTCTGCAGTCAAATGATTTCATTCCCTTTTCTCCTTGGCTGCCTGTGCTGCCATTTACAAAGAGCACCAACAGAGGACGGTCATACATGCCTACAACACACACACACACACACACACACCTATTACATGTACAAACCCGACTTACACACACATACAGTGTCATGGGCAGGAGATACACACAGGCAGGCGCACACATACCAGCACAGTTGTCTTTGATTGTATTGTTAGAGGCCTTGTGGCAATCAGTCTACAGTTACATGAATAAACAGATCAAATTAAAGCCATGTCCAGGATCATGACAACACAATAATAGTAGTAATCATAGTTTTTATTGTGATTACAAATCAACTGCGAAAAGTCATGGTTGTTGGTTTTGCTAATCAACATCCATTGTGAGCCTACAGAGTTTTATTTCTATGTAACACCTTTAGCTGTTTGTTTAAATCGTTTAATCTCTTCATTTATTTTCATTAAAAGCTCTGCATTTCACCACAGCGCGCACACACATGAACACGCAGAGACACACATGCACACACAGCATCAAAGAAGGACGCCCCTAAAGCGGCACCTCTCCTTTGGTCTCTGTCTCATGAGTGTGCCTGAAAGCCAAGTGGTGGAGGATATTAAACAGGAGAAGAAGAGCAAGAAGATCAAAATTACCAGAGCAGCAAAGCTTGGGGCGCAAAGCCCCGATGTGTTTCCCCCTTTCTCCCTCTCACTCTTGCTCTCTCATCTGACGCCACATGAAGCCTGGCCCAGGTAACTGCACTTTTTAATGATGCCATTTGCCTAATGCCTTCTTGTGCTTGTCAATCTATCTCACATTATCCCTCATTTCTTGCCTGTCTCACTGTATCACCCGCACCCCTTGACTCCAGCACACCAAAGAGCCTCGCCTGAAACATCGCTGCAGCGGCCCATTAGGAGCATCCCCTAGACTAATTGGTGGGAGACACCATGTAAAAGATGGGGAGGAAACAACAACAAGCAACAACAAAAACAGGGGAGAAGAGGACGGTGATGGGCATATCTTTTATCCTGCCTCTTCCCCAACTGAGCACTTCCTCTTTCTGCTGATCAGGGAGGTTCCACCAGGGCACAAATTGGGATGAGGGAGGAAGTCAAAGAGGAAAAACTGTTAAGCCATAAGTTGACAGCTCATGTTCAAGCTCTCTCTCTCTCTCTCTGTTGTTTTCTCTTAGTCTCTCGTTCAGCCAATGTACTGTTTCTGTCCTTGTCAATCTCTTCTGTACCCTCACCCTTCTCTCACCCTCTCCCTCTATACGTCACATCCCTCTAAGGTGTCTCCCCTCAAACATGTCGTTTGTTGCCTCATGTCTACCTTTAACTTGATGCAAGGCTGCAACACATCAGCTGACAACTCTCCTTAAAACAGGGTGATAATTGGTGATAGTCTACCATGTTCTGTGGATTTTTTTTCTAAAGGACTGTCTGTCTGTCTGACAACACAGGCACTTATAAGACATGTATCCAAATATTGCCACGCAAGCATGTTCAGATTTTCTTTACGTTAGCATTGTTTGTGTGTGTGTCAAAATGGAGGAACACAAAAGGCCACCTGCTGTAAAGTCAAAGAGGAAGCATACTTATCAAGTCAGATTTTGCACTTGAGCAGGTACTACTCAGTATCTATGCAAAGTTATAGATACTGAATGTATTGCCTATATACACACACACACGTATAAAGCCTTTGTTTCTACTGTACACCAACACACAATCAGTGTCCACTGCTGTACACACAAAGCATGCACACTCATACATCTCTACCACAAACACACACTTACACACCTTTCATCTCCACCACACGCGCAAATACACACACGTCTCCGGCACACATATCCCAACAGAGGCTTTTATGACAGGGCTGGGTGACATGAAGTCCTCTGGATGAATAGTTTGATAGCCCCGGGCGGGCGAGGGGAAAGGATAGGCCGTAAATAGGATTGAAGTTTAAATGGAATAATGCGGCCTGGAAAAGAGCTAGGGCCTAGAGTGGGGGCAAACCCAGAGGTAACGTAGAGGTGACGGGTTTGCCTGGAGAGCGACTGAAGCAATAATAAGACTTTTTTTTTTTTTTTGGATGGATGGATGGAAGGGAGAAGAAAGAGGTGTTTGAGAAAGTTATATGATACAGTGGCGCAGTCAGGAAAGCAGATGAGGAATGTTGGTTTTAGTTGTAGCGAACAATAGAAAGCGGCGCGTTTGACAGTTTCCAGTTGCTGTCGTACCATCATTCACACCCACTACTGTATGTTTTTCAGGTTTACAGTATAGGGATCGATTCGTGGAATGAGATAAGAATAAGACAAAGAAAAATATCTGTACCGTGACTAAAATGTTTTGAAAGTGGAAGGAAAGGTTGTCCTTTGGAACTGATGAGTGGACAGCCTGGTGTGAGAGTATGGGGGTGATCCCAGTAGGCCCACATTAAGAACAGAGCACTGCCTTTGTTACGAGTCATTAGACAGCCTTAAAGCTGATGGCATGGGCAGAGAGAAGATTAATAAGTATCCAACAAGAAGGCCATTCACAGGATGTTTGTGCAACGTTTGCATGCATCATGTTGTATACTTGAGTAAACATGCGACCAAGTATCACCGATGAATTAACTGTAGCACGTACTTCTTCATTAGGTGCCTTGCATAACATGCATGAGGAATATTTGAAAAATTACTAAATACGTGTGAATTGTAGCCAGTTATCGTGATTAAACATCAATACTGATTGATGACTGAATGAATGCTGCTTAGCTGCTTTTATCTATACTCCTTGAAATTACACAACAAATCATTTACATTACTTCACTCAAATGTAAGATCTTTGTCTTTTTTTGCATATGAGGTTATGACGAGAGCAATTTTAATTTCACAAAAATGGCAAACATGGACTTTGTATGTAATCTAACTAATCTAGATGTTCCTCCTCTTTCCTCAGCTCTCTCTCTTACATCGATAAAGAGCAAGTATAAAAACCATTATGCGTACTCCCCCAACAACTGCAGCCTGGGATAAGCTTCACAGTAAATTAGCTACAATTAGCGCTGCAGCAGACATCGACAAGACCATCCCCCGAACGCTATTAAATGCCCACCCAATCATATCTGAGTTAGTACAGTCCACTGGATCATTTCTCAAATCAATGATCTCAGTAAGTGCTTGGTAAAAAGGCCTCCTATGCCTGATCAGCTGGATGTGGACAATTAGATTGGAGTTAGGGGACAGCCTTGATTAGCACTTTGCTCCGAGGCAATGCAAGTAATTTATTATGCAGCGCTGCACCACACCACCTTGGTATACAATGACAGCAACAGTTTAAGCTTTACGGCATGCAGGTTCATTTTTAAGTGATTATTTTAAGAACCTTCGACGGCATTTCCATTTTTTTTCCTGTCAGACAGTAATTTAGGATTTATTTAGCTATCCTGTAGTGTAACTGTTCTTCTTCCTGTGTATATTTGTTTTTTAACTGTAGCGTGTTTATGCTGGAGCTGTCAAATTGATGCTAGGAAAACAAGCAAGCCAAAATTTAACCTGAAATGTCTAGGTCATGCAACAGTTTAAGGCAATAGCAATGCAACTTTGGCATCAATTATGACAAACATTGCTATTCATTTTACCTTTGTTTCTGTCACCAACAACTCATTTCCCTCAGATCTCCAGCTTTGTTAAAAATGAATTTTTCTCATGATCTTTATTTTTAAAATGTTGCCTGGAAAGGTGAGTCCTCATCTCTTACATTTGCAGTCAAAGTAGTCTGAGACAAGAAACACCACTACACACTACTACACTGTATTATTTGCTTATATTTTATACATTTAATTAATGTACTGTCTTAAACAACATTAATACACACAGTAAAAAAAAACTGTAAAATTGGTATCAAATCACTCATGTATTTTAGGGTGATGTCTCTGCAGAATCACACTGTGCATTCAGGTTGAAACCTGCACTACATTCACTCACCCATGCCACCCAGTGCCACCCACTGCCACCAGGTAATAGTTCTGGTGCCCAAGCAGCATCAGCCAGTCCTCACCTCCATGAAATTAAGCATAAAACATTAATAGAGGCAGATTAGGTCTTAAAACCCAACTAATGTAGCATGAAATGCTGCGGCCATGCTCTAGTGATCAGAAGCTCGGAGAACTGACCTATTTTATACTGGCTGCATCCAAAGTCTCTTGGTTCTGCAACACACATACATGGTACACACATGCACATATACACACACACATAGGAACATAAATAGTGTGCATTATCTAATATTTGATGGGTTTTTTTTACAAACATGCTCATATCGTCCAAGCAAATACTCTTCTATAATAGAACATACACTTGCAGGAGGATATATGCACACACAACAGACATCAACAGAACCAATGCAACATTGTTACACTTTTACATGCACAATATTTCACTTGAATGCACAGTTACCTCCTACATATATGGAAAATACATCTCAAATTGTCACATAACTTGATTGCAGAAAATGAAATAATTGACTACAGAGGGAAGGCCTGAGTCATATGTTTTACTCTCTTTTGGAACATTTGCCACACTGACGTCAACAGCATGAGAAAGTTCATACTAGCATCGGAAATATGCTGAAAATCAATTATTATACAAGATGTCTTTGTACCATTGCTACATTATTGGAACAGACCCTGTCTACGTTAGGTAAGTCGACTCAAGGGGTAAACTGTCTGCTTCATATCTTATGACTCATGGAGAAATGAATTGGAAAAGACTCCAAATGCTCTAAAGGGGAACAGTTAGACTGAAAAAGGTCAAGGGTTATTGATTTGGATGTTTTCATTTGTCAAGTGGATGTTTACTGTGCTTTACTTTAGAGAGCAGAGTCTGCCCCATGAAGGGAAACTGAACAAAGACAGATAGGCAGTGAAGCAGGCAACAGCACTGTCGGATGTTGCTGTTTATGCTCCCTGTCACGCACACACAAAACACACACATGCAACAACACACACATAAAGCGAAGATATGTGGCACAAATACACACACGCGTGCGGTGACATAGACACACACACACACCCTCAGCAGTAGACAGCAGGGCCCTGTCTCCAATCACGGTGGAGCATGGATCTGCAGCGTGGTGAAAGCAAACGATTTGAGGCATATGTCAAGTCCTTGTGGATTCAAAACAAAGCACTGTCAAGAACGCTCTGCCTTGGCCGGGCAGCTTGTTCCCTGCTCTGCTGTGCTCTGCATGCGGCGGGCGATACAATCCTCCAAGTCCAAGACGAAAGCCATCATCATCCTTTCACATCGTTCTGTTCTTTGCCCCTACAGACTGCTGTAGACTCCGTGTGTGCTGCTCCCATCTGAGCGGCTGCCGCAGATTTGCCTGCGAGGCTAGAGAGGGGGCCGCGACACATTCACACGAGTCCATTCACATTACCCACAATGGGAGAAGCTGTGTGGCGGGCCAGAGATGGGAGAGAGAGAGAGGAAAGGAGTGAGGAAGAGGGGGAGGACAAGGAGGAACAAAATAAAAAAAGAAAGCGTGTGTGTTTGTGGTGAGAGAGAGGTATGGAACTTTGAAGTGAAACTGAGGTACTGAGACTGTAGAAGGTTTGAAAGTTCTTCAGTCTAGTTTTCTGATGCATACATGTTGGACATATTACTGCAAACTTAAACATTTCAATCATAATCAAAGTGAACACTGGTGGTTTGACATTTTTGGAAATACATTTCACTTTCTTGACGAGTAGGTGAGAGGACGGATACCTCTCATACCTGCACGATAAATGTGAAATGTTAACCAGCTACTACCAGCAGCCATTTAACTTAACTTGGCACAAAGACTAAAAACAGGGGAAACAGCTAGCCTTGTTCTGTCCAAAAGTAACAAAATCCTTCTATCAGCATCTCTAAAGCTAACTAATTAACATGCTATGTCAAAAAACCAAAGTGTAAAAACAACATATAGTGATTTTTCAGGGATTTTGTGCTGGACTGTTTATTATTTCCCAACTAAGCTAAGCGAACCAGCAGGTAGTAGCTTTATTTTTACCATACAGACATAAGAGTGGTATTAATCCTCTCAATGAACTCTTGGATAGGAAAGCGAATAAGCATATTTCCTAAAATGTCAAACTATTCATTTCCTTTCCTTAGAGTAATAATCAATTCTCTGGCATTATTTCATGTACATCAGGGTAAAAAAGTGCCTCTTCTTCTGTTTTATGCTCCATGTAATAATATTCAATTCTCAAATAAGCTGAAGAGACAGATAATTATTATAATCAAATAATGAGGAGAACATAACATAGAAAGGGGATAAAAATGCAATTTATGGCACAATTAGTAGTTACCAAATATATTATGGATTAAGAGATGCGGGCCCCACTGATGGCATTCTCTCTCTGTTTGGATCATAATGACAGCAGGCTGCTTGAATTAAAGAGCCCTCTTATAAAAGGGAATTAAATAATCTCTAATTGCAGTATCATAATAGTCTTAAACGTCTAATTCAATTATCAACACAAGTGGTGTAAAAAAGTAGTGTAGAGAGGGAAAGATCTTACTGAACATGCAGTGCCACGTCAAATGAGTCTCTCCATTATCCAGAGTCGGAAAGTATTTCCAGCTTGCCACTGTGAAAAAACAAAATGGTAAAAAAAAAAAGAGCCCTTTTTGTCTTATTTGCTCCAGGGCAGTGTTAGACTCTAGAGTTTGCCTTGTATATAGCTTGCTAACCTCAATAATCATAATCCAAAATAAGCAAATAAGCAGTTTCTCTATACCAAATCGAAGATATCACTCGACGTTATTTCCCTTATGGATACATAGCCATCCATAAGCATTTGTACTTGTCTATGACTCCATGTGCGCTAGTATGAACAGATAATAAAATATTGTATCTATCAAAACTAGGACTGTGACAGATGTGATGCATTAGGAGGGAGGAAGAAAGGGTATAGAGCATGTAAATATAAATAAATGTTTGAAAAAAAGTGTTTAGTAAGTAATTCTAGTTATAATAAACTATAAAATGATAGAAGTCTAATTTTAAGACTGAAATAAAACCTCCAGATAAGATATAAAAGCTGAAAACAGGAAAAATATTCAAGAATGCTGTTATGGCCATTCCTCATCTCCCTCTTTCCCCCAAAACATGATTGATGGTTTTTCTTTGCACCCCACAGGGAGGTGTATAATGGAGTTAAAACAGGGATTTTTGAGTTCCATATAGACCTCTTCTCAAGACCCTGGAAAATGACTCTCATAATCCTTCACAGCAGGCAGGAATGATCCACTCAGTGTGGACTTCTCGCTCCCTGAACCAACATGGCCGTCCAGACTTTCTTTGTTTATTTATCAGTCTACCAGTTTCCAGCAGACATATAAATGAGCTTAAAGTATTCATGTTTATCAGGAAGATGTATATGCACACACGCACGGGCGCATGAACACATGCAGCCATCATGCAAGACACAACATGCATTCAGATATTTTGTCCAGCACCCAAACACACATCCCCCTCTCTAAACATGCTGCTAATGGTATTCTTCCTCCTTGGTCTTTAGTATGTAAAACATATGATAGATGATCATAGAAGAAACAGAGCAGGGGTGAAACACAGTGGTGGTGGTAATACACTTCGCCCGGTTCACAACAGAGTCGACCCAAGGCCCCGGCTAACGACTCCTTGCCAAGTAAATGATGATAAACACAAGCGCTCCCTCCACCAGTGAGTGTGCATTACCTAATGATGTTCAATGGCAGTGGTGAGCGGTAAAGACAACAAATATATTATACCAATGCATCTTAAATGGGCATCCCTAAGGAAACCCATCTGAATTGTAAATTCATGCACAGGCCTCATTTTTCATATGCGGCAAGGGTAAAATTCCAAACAACTGTGTACTTAATGTGCAATGTTTTTTGCATTTTTACATCTTTATGGGCACTTACTGGTGTTTGTATGTATTTATTTATATGAAATGTGCAGCACTTACCCATTGTCAGAAATGGACTAGGTTTAGATTTATGTTTTTATGTGGCAGCATGCCACAGGTCAAACTTCTAACAGTTTGTTACCATGAAGTCTGAGAAAGGCAGAGAAATTGAAATGCTTATTTCTTATGAATAAATCCTAATATCTTCGAGCTATATGACCGTCACCTTCTAAATCTTTCACTATGCAACTGTATTCATTTCAGGAAGTGTTATGTATTTGGAAATAGAATACATTATTTCAATACCTAGAAAAGGCAATTGGTACTACTTTCTGTTAACTGCTATAATGCTCAGTATACCTTTTCAACAGGATAAGTGGTATGTAGTGATAGCTGTGTGATTGAATTTGCACTTTCCATCACAACAGTAAAGACACTTAAACTGTATCTTGTGGTTCAACTCATCATTTATTGCTGTTAATGTAAGTGAAGAAACATAAATGGCATTGTCTCCAATTGGAGTAGTATATTATTTTCGCATTCTTTCATAGTACTTTTAACAGCAAATTTGGCTTTTGTTATGGCTTTCCAAATCAGCAGCATGCGGTTTTAGTAAAAGTCTTCTTTCTCAGAATCAGAAGTTTAGGCAGGATCAATTACAGTGTATTTTGGGGATTTTAAAGTCAACTTGTACACTCAGGTGGTCACAAAGACTCTTTATATTCAGAGGATGGTGATTAGCCGGAACCAAAGACGTCCTTTAGCCCTAATATGAAAGAATAGCTGGCATCAGGTCCTTTACTCTGAAATCAAGCTGCCTTTGAGAGACACAAATTGCAAGAGACGGCAGGCCAGGTAGCGAATGAATGCTGGCTGGACTTAAAATGATTGTGAGATGGATACCTGGCAGCTGCTTTGGTGCAGAGACGGGTAGAGCCTGTTGGATGGGAAGGAGTGGGAAGGTAGCGAGACGAAAAACAAGCGTCCCAAAAGTGGAACATGATCTGATAAGCCTGGAAAAGACTCAGGCTTGGTGACATCTGCGCCAAGGGCCTTTCAACAGCTCCAATTTAAACTGCCCGCACTAGCAGGCCTCCTGGGAGAGGTGGAATGGAGCACATGCAAACACACATACAGACCACACAGACACAACACACATGACAAGTGCACACAACCGTCCACATTTAGACTATGGATGTTAAAGAAAAAGTGTTTGTACTTGTGTTTATATGTATATAATAAGTGTGAGAGGTCAGTTTTAGCCATGCTAGCAGCAGAGCTCTGGGGATGGCAATGTTGGTCTCTCAGTCAGTCATCACTTTGGTCCAAACTGAAATATCTCGACAACTATTGCATAGATTGCCTTGAAATTTTGTACAGACATTCATGGTCCCCAGAGGATGAAGCCTACTGATTTTGATGATCCTCTGACTTTTCCTCAAGCACCACCAGCGGGTACAAATTTTCACTTATCTTTGATGATCCCCTGAGCTTAATTTAAGTGCTTACATGACATTTCCATTTGTTTAAATCGAAATATTTCAACAACTATTGGATGGATTGCCATGAAATTTGATACATGGTTAAGTGTTAGCATGCTAATATTTGCTGATGGTTAACATTTTACCCACTAAACATCAACATGCTAACCATTATCATTATCACTAAGAGCATGTTAGCATGCTGATGAGAGCATTTAGCATAAGCACCGCTGTGTTTAAGTACAGGCTCACAGTTCTTAGTTTTGTTGTCTATTTAAAATTAAGCACTCAATGGTTGATACATATCACAGCATTGTTTTATAAGTACAACACACTTATCAAAGTACAGCACCTGAAAAAATTTCCCAAGAGCATCTTCCTTCAGTTGTAAGTATGTTGAGACAGACTGCTGAGTTGGTGAACTTTGATCATTCACAAGCCGATGAAGATCTTCAGTTACTCCCCTCAGAACGAGAAAAAAAGAGAGAAAAGGAGACAGAGAGAAAAGGAGAGATGGTTTGATTCCCTCTGGGCCCACCCATACTCACAGTGTTGTAGGGACTGTGGATAAAAGCGTCCAACAAAGGGCATGTACATCTGCTCTGTGAGTCAAATTTGAGAGAGATTGAGCCCATTCTATTTCTGAAAATGTGAACTGTGGGTTGTCTGGGTGGGTGTAGCACTGAGAACCTCTAATGGGGAGGTTTAAGTGCATCTCAGAAACACATATTGCCTCATGGCTTAGCAGTCAAACACTGAAAAATAGCTCAGTAAATAAAGAGTTACTGGGCCTGCATAATACACAGTAAATCTCAAATCTGTAACTTTGTGCTGCACAGTTACATCTGCATTGTTTTAAGAGTACTTGTAGATTTTTACTCTTGTACAAACTCTTGTACAAAAAATGAATGAAAATCAACAGTTGTCTGTCATTCAAAAATGTGAAATTATACAACAACAACAACAGCCGCTGGTTGCCAGGACATTGTTCCAGCACATAAATACTTCCAGCACATTTTTATCATCTCCAGGCTCTAGCGTTGTATTTAACAGACAGATACATGTACAAGAGCAAAAAAAGCAAATAAGCATGTTTCTCAAAATGTCAAACTATTCCTCTTAAATTCATAGACATATTTTTCCCGGATACCAATCTCATTGAATTTTCCTTTGGTTGAACTTTTACAACCATGACACATGCACACACACGCACATATATATTCACCTCTACATTTCGGCTTCAGTCGCTGTTGTTGAACGTGTGTCTTAGTGCTACCAAGGGCACGTCATCAGGAAGGACCTGGCTTGTCTTCTTAAAGTTGAGCACTACTGCAAAGCTGATGAGACTTTCAACCACCTTGAAAGTGCTGAACATCAGCCCTCTGACACATAAAATAACACGTAAGCACTCATACACATGCACACACCTCTCTGCTTTTCATGATTACCAAGCTGAAGGTATGTCAAAGCACAACCGAGGGGCTAGCTGCTAGCGTGTCACCAGGGTGGACGTGAGCTGTCACACACATACACACACACTCACACACACACACAGACTGATGCCTAGGCTAATGCCCTTTCTGCTTCTATCTGCAGGCTGTATGACAGACAAAGAGCTGCGCACTGAGGAACAGGTTGAATCTTTCTGTCACAGAGATCTCCACAGCTTGCAGGGGATCTGCCGATGCAAAACAAAATCCTGTCCTCTTGTCTAGGACAAAGAGACACACATGTAGGAATAAAAATCCATACAGTATGCATGCACAGACACATATGCAGATAGAGATACAGGCAGTCCATGACACTTTCACAGGGGATCAGTGTTCATGGCGGCATAGAAAATATCTAAACATCAATGAGGGATCCAATGTTTCCTGTTTAACATTAAGTTAAACTGTGTAAAACAGTATCTGATTGTGTGTAACATCTCTTTTCTATTGGTTTTAACACTTCTTTCACAAAAAATATCAAGATAACACAAAAAGTTTTATGTTCATTGGATATTACAAATTTACAGTCACCTATAGCAAGCACTATACATCATTAGATTATGAGAATGTACTGTAATCCTCCTGTGAATAATTATAATTACCCATGTCAAGATGTAACATGAAATAAAATGCCTCCAAAGTCAGAGGTCTCTGCCTCAGGTAAAACTAGTAAACAGCATCATGTGAGGGGTAAACAAAGGGTTAATGAGAAGACCCCATGACCACCAGTTTCCATGCCAACATTTACTCCCTGAAACATCCCATGATGATGTCATGTTGCTTCATCTATGTCTCCATCCATCTTTCTATAACTTCCTCCTTATTTGCATCTCAATCTCGCCCATTCTTCTGATTTGGATGGCACCAGACCTCAGTTGCCTCGACCCCTTTTACCCAGTCCTCGTGGCCCCTGGGTCTCCTTTACAGCCCTGCATGGCCCCTTCCCACCAGTCAGCCAGCAGCCATCTGTCTGTTCATCCGTCTCCGTGCCCGGCTCATTTGGCCGCTCAGTAGGACTGTGTCGATTCTCCATCGCTGGTGAGCTCTTCTTATCAGACCCATGCGGAGGGCCTAATTAGTCGGTGGGCTTTTGGAAGCGCCTGGCGGGTCCTGGAGCAGCCTGACATACGCCGGAGCTGGGGTTAAGAGGTGGCCAGCAGGGCCTAAGAGGTGGTCTGCTCGATCCCCTCTAGCAAAGCAAAATGGGAGTAGAGCAGATTGATGTGGGGAGCGTGAATATTCCAATGTTTGATAATGAAAGACAGCAGTGTCAAAAGAGTTTTCTCTGTAATTTTCAACTTGGTTGTTGGTCAAACATTGTCATTGTTAAATTTTTCTTTTTTTTTGCTCTGCTGTAATTGGCAGCTGACATTGTTCACAGCACAACAACATGTTTCATTGCCCTAGAGCAACACAGCATATTGGAAATGTGTTGTCAAATGCTAAAAAATGTTTTTCTCAATGACTGGAAAGTTGCTTTTTGAGGCGCAGAAAGCAACACAGGAAGAATGTTAAAATGTGGTCAAATTTTATGCGGCTAAAAACCAGAACCGGAGCATCTGTGTCTCACTGTGTGTTGCAGCCTCCTGTTTGATACTTTTTAAGAATTTTACAGTGATATTGTTTTAGTCATTAAGTTTTAACACATTTATTTCCATCTGCAAAATCAACATGGAAGGGCAGGTGCCTGAGTCACTACTCTGAGGTCAAAGGTCATGAGCTTGGACAATGTGCAGGAGGGAAACAAAGATACCCAACAAGGAAAGTCAGGTTTTTTCACACACGCAAACACACACACACAAATTTGCCCTGTTGAGTCTTCCTGTTACTTTCTGTGGCTGCGGCAGGCTGTAGGAAATTAACTCTGCAAAACCGACAAGGTGACGACAGAAGAGAGGTAGGAAGCTTGTGGGAGAATGGAAAAAGGGGGTAAAGGAGGGGTTAGGCTGGGAATAGAGCAAAGGAGCAATTATAGAAGAAGGAGAGGAAGAGGGGAGGAGGAATTAGGGGTAATAGAAGAAGAAAAGATAGGGTTCAGAAGGAGAAAAGGAAGGGAGGAGGAGGCAGGGAATGAAGACCTCACTCAAACAATTAGGTCATTTGAGTGAAGTGTTATGTGGAAAGGGGTTTTGGGGTCACATTGTGTGCAACGGCATGTATGCTCATACATGTGTGTGTGTGTGTATGAATTATTGGCATTAGAAGGAGTGGGAGGATATTACAAGGCTTTCCCCTCATTCCCTCCATTCCCTTCTCATCAAGTCACATTACAGCCTCTGAATGAGACAACTCACACATCCAAATGACCAACCACACCTCTTATATGATGTAGGCACAGCTCTCCATTACATCTCACATTTCACTTTATTTACACTTCCAAAGGAAAATCGCTTCTTTTTTTTTAGACAAAGAAGGTGGAGTCTTGTATCCATTCCTATCAATCATTTCCAAACATTTTTGTAGGTTTTGACACAAATCCAACAGGATAATCATCAGCCTTAAACAGTGATGCTTTGTTTAGACAAGATTTTGACAGGCCATGTTAGCGGATTTAATGGAAAATGATTACAGTGATAAAACTGCAAGAAAATTGTGTTACCGTATTTACAATAGATAGATAATACATTCCATCAAAGTCATTTGTTCTTTTTCAAAAAAACATCTAAAATACATGAAACCCTTTACCATCAATAAAAATCATATGTGGTGATACAAGTCACATGTAAGCATGTTAAGAATCTCCTTTAAGTAGACAAATGTTCTCTGGGACACCGACATGTACAACACATTAGGAATTTACGCTGATCTGAAAAATGTCCCAGATATGAAAAACATATAAAAAACAATTCATTTCACATTGCTTGATATAATACATGTATAGCTACAGTATGTCTAGAGGACAAATATGGCATGTGTAAAGTTCAAAACACGATATGTTTCATTGTAGATATATATGATGATCACTGTTGTGCACTTACAGCTCATTTTGAGCTCTAAATCATTCAGCTCTGTATTATCTCGCAGACAAAGCAGATCCACTATAGTATCCTTAGGCGAGTTATGCCTCCCTGGGTAGGAGCGTCTAAGTGGCAGTGTGTGTATTTGTCATACATTAGAGGGCCTCTGAGCCTTGACAAATTATTAGACACACATACACATACACACACAGGTAAACAGACTTCCTCCTTCGTCTCAGTCGGTCAGAACTGTGTTTGGCTTCCCTGTGACAGGGCCCTGGGTGAAATACAACACTGGTGAGGTAAATTAAAGAGATGAATGCGTGCGCTTTGGCTCACTCAGTGACTTCTCCGTCTCGCCGCCACCATTCATGTTGCTTAAGGTGTGTTTGTTCATACAACGAGTTCGTCCAATTAGGCACCCCCCCCCCCCTTTCTCTCTCCCTCTCCATCTCTATATCTGCTTCCATCTCTCTCCCACTTCTTCTCCCTCTGTTATCCCAAGGCCTGTGGGCAGGTGATTATCAGAGACCAGTTCTTCCTCCAATTCCACAGATTTGAAATGAAAGATGACTGTGGCTATCGTGTTATAAGTGATTCCTTCATCTTGGGAACAAGCGGTGGCTGTTTTGTAGGGACTTAGTTTTTGGTGACAGAATGATGTCATGGGACATGCTGTAGGGTGAAGGTGCCCATTATTCTTTCCAGGACTTTTTGGTGTTATAGCACGGTAGACTAAATAATTATAGTAAATTGCAGGAGTTTATTTTTTGAGGTGAGGCTTTGTTATTGTGTTGCCAAATCGGCACATACTGTACATACACCCATGCTCAGGGCATTTTTCCTAGACTTTACTCATCCTCAACAACCTCTTTTCTCAAATCTTTTCCTTTGCACTGTGTAAAAGTTTGGGTCTTTAGATGTTTAAAGATAAAAGAGTTATGGCAATAGTGAGCTTTAAAGAGACTTGGTAGATTTTACCTGAGGAATGAAAAGAATTCTCACACCTCAACTTTGAAAGCTGCAGCCATAAGAAGGACACACAGACACCATGCTGGTGAGGTGGGGATTGATTTGAAGGGAACGTCTCCCTTTCAAGCTTTCTTCCACAAACACATGCACGCACACGTGTGCACACACACACGTGCACACACGCAAACACACACACACACACACGTGCACACACTCTTACAGTAATCATTCAGCAGAGACGTGTGCAGGTGGCTCAGGAGAGGAGGCACAGGAGAGAGTCAAAAGCCTGACTTAAATGAGAGAGAATGACCGCTGGCGCTGCTGTATGGTGTCAGGGTTTGACAGCAGCCTGAACAGAGGCCACTCTGACTAATTGGGCTAATTTGGCAGCAAGGGAAGAAAAGGAGTCTCAAAGGACCAAGTGGCTACTCTTTTCATCATCTCTCTCGCCTCATCTGAACCCACTCTCGCTCTCACCAACTAGCTAACTCTCCCTCCTTTTCCCGCTCACTGGCTCGTTCGCTTGCTCTCCATTTCAGTTTCTCTTCATCTCACTTTAATAGCCGCCCCTCATCTTCCAATCAAGGGATAGACGAGCCATCTGAAGTTACCTGGCTGTCAAAGCTGTCCCTATCCATTTCACAGATGCATATGGAAACACTACTCACAGGCGCATTAGAGTGGGCCTGCAGTGAGGATATGCTGCTTGCGGTATATGGTACTTCTAGCTTTGAGCTTATTTATCCTCCTGTGTTTTTTTTTTTACCAGAACAAAGCTGCCAGCGTGCCCTGCAAGCTTGGTGTTGAGTGAAAGATTAGCAATGCCAAGCCATCTAGTGAAACATGATACAATATAAAAAAAAAACACACAGATACAAACACACACACACACCCTCCTGGAAAGCAGCACCAAGTCAGAGTACATGCCAAGGAAAAGATAATCTGCTTTGTGAAGGTTCCTCAAGGCAGCGCAAAGACTATTCTCCTCCAATATCAATAAAACATACAGGCAATACATTACAGAGCCATGTTTGGTGGTGGTGGTACTCTGAATTTAATGCATTATGGCTCCTCTTCTGGCTTTTGATAGGAAGGATTCATATTATTTTGCTCCTCACTGTGGAGATGAATGATAGTCTATGTGACATGTTTCCAGAACACTCTCTTCTTCCTCCTGCCTTCCCTCTTCGTCCTCAGCCCTTGGCACTGGCAGACTCACTGGTCATCTGCACCAGTGGGATAAGGGGAAGAAGGGTGAGTTTGAGACACAACATATGTTATTCGCTTTTCCAATAGTGTGATGCCTCGCAGGGAAATTTGTGCTATCGCATTATGACACAGAAAATGAAAGAGGCTCCATTGTGCCCCTAGATGGAGTAGGGACAGCCAGAAATAATATCTAGAATGTAGACATTGGGGGCTGGTGACAGCTGGACTGCATGGAGACATCACAAACAATATATCTGACTTCAACTTCAAAAACAATCATACCAAAGATAGAGAACAATAAAAAAAAAATAAAAAAAACTTGTAGAAATATGTGTGTCTGTTTGGTATAAAAGAAGGATAGCGAGAAAATTACAAATTGAGTTCTTTTGTTCTTCTTTGCTCTTCTGCGTCTGTCGTTTTGAATTTGTACATGGATAAAAGAAAAAATTACATATCAATATGAGCAGGAGAATAATAGATGATGTAAGGTTTTCAGATAGGGCTGGAAAACGCCTGGAGCACATATTCCCAGCCCCAGCCAGTCACAGTTTCTGGCAGATTGTCACTGTTTGCTATTCTTAGTGGTCGCTTCTCTAAAAGGCTAAGGAAGATTAGCCCACTTAACAAACAGACATGTATCTGCGGAAGAACAAATTACTACATTTAAAGCATTAATTAAAAGCACAGTCCATATAAAACAACATACCAAAATAAATATGTAACTAAATACATCAAGCAGATATTGACATGTTCTATTCTCTCCTCTGTCTTGCCTTGATCATCAAAACAAGGGAAAGTTCAGAGTTGATCAAAATGGCAGCATGCCCATACACTTAAAATTGCAAAGGCCTACTCCAGCACACATGTAATCCTTGTATTTATGCACATACATAATCACACAGATATGACATACACGTGCTACATACAGGGCTTTCTGAGGATAATCACTCATAATCACCCATATTTCGCAAAAACATGGGGCATGATATATATATATAACCTGAAATTATTCATGCTCGTGTATCAGAAAACTCGACACCCGCATTGTGCGTGTAAGCTCATAGTCAGATTGTAACACCCATGAATTTACAATCACTTAAAAGGCGCCACAGTGTGAGCGTGGCGTGGTGAGTTGTTGTGTGATCAGCGCTCGAGTGTTCACAGCATAAAGGAGGAGGTCAGGAAGCTACACACATGCATGTTTCACATTTATGGCTGCTTACAGAGATGCGTACAGTATGCATTTAAAGGTACTGAGAGTGTACACAAAAACAACTGTGCAAATGTCAACAACCATGCGTTTTTCTGACATGGTTATTTAATGTTTTAAATGTAATATTTCAATATCATACGCAGTGCCTACTTTTGTACTGTCACCTTCCAATTGAATTAATAAGAGCTATAAAATCATTACAGCACCTTAAATACCTGCCACATGCATCATTTGGCATAATTTCAAGTACTGTTCTTGTTTGGTTCTGTAACTTAAATGCTTATAGGTATCTAGATAGATGTAGGAAGAAATAAATAGCTAGAAAAGTGGAATTGGATGGACCTGAGAGATGCTTTCTAACCCAACACTGAAATAACATGTTTGTACACTTGTAGCACTTGCAGCAGAGAAGGTCAGGCAGGACTGAGAGACACAGAGGCACAACAACACACAAGCACAGGAGGCTCAGCAACAACGCAGGTCATCCGCAGTGATCTCCGAGCTGTGCAGCCAGGGATCTCACAGCAGGGGATCTGCAGGGCCAGTCAGTCCTCCATAACAGCGCTGTGCTGCCAAAAGCCTTCGTTTGGTGTCAAAGCTCTGAATTTAGCAGAGTCAAACAGACAGGAGAGGAAGCAAGGATAGAGTGAAGGAGAAAGAGAGACAAACAGAGAAAGGGAGAAAGGGTGAAAGAATAGGAAGATTGGGTATAGTCTGATAGTGAATTAGTGACTAAACATATAGGCCTAAATGATTACTTCACTAGATTACTTCAGTGTGATATCAGTTGATCTCCACTCTTATAACATTAAGATTTCTTAGCTGGTAGTTATTGTTAACAGCTGGTGTTTTAATGTGCATTTTTGCAAACTTGAAAAAAATGTGTGTTGTTTTATGATCCTGAAAGATGTAATTTTATTATCATATATCACAACAACAACAAGAAGTCATACACATGGAAACCACAAGTTGTTTTGTTGTGTGATGTCAGTGAAAGTGATGTTGATATAACTTTTTATCGGGTCATGGGAGATTAAAATCACAAATAAAACTGCAAAATATTGTTTAATGTGTAAATAGTGGTTAGATAGTGCTCAGTCACCGACAGATTTGTGTAAAAAAAAATGACTTTTTTGCGAGGAAGCTTTCATGACAAAGAGGCGTACAAGAGTGAAGTGTCGCTTTTCCAATTGCCCTGGCTGAATTTGGCTCCCTGGAAAACAATGAGTATCAGTGTGACTGTGCTGTGCGGAAAAGATAAAAATGGGAAGATCAAGAGACAAAATTTGGCTGCAGCTCAAGCGAAGGAGGAGAGAAGTCAGGGAAAGGGAAAGGGGTGATGACACAGAGAGCAGAGAGAGTGGCAACAGAAGTAATTTGAGGATCACTACTGCAAAGATTGTGCGCACTGATACCACCATGCACATACATACACACATTAATACTCCATACATTTGTATTTGTGATACATTATGGTATATTTGTGGGAGTTCAGCAGCATTAATCCCCATATGCAGACAGAAACATACAATGTTAGAAACAAATATCTTGTGGGCACACACACCTTGCCTCCACCCCAGCTAACCACCCACCCAATCACTAACCACCCATAGCAACACCACTCCCCCCTCTGAAATCATTAACAAGGGATAATGGCCCTGAGAGTGTCAAGGCACGCAGGCCTGCATAACCCAATATCACTAGCAACACTTACACTCACTCACACACACAGAGTGAGGGCTGCAGTCGGTCCAGTGCAGGCAGGTCTGGGTCACCCCCTCGCCTGTCTCCGCACGACAGATGTGATTGGCTGTGACAGATCCTTGACGAGTAATTGCTCTAATCACTCGACGGCTCACGACTGAAACCCCCCTCTCTATCCCCACTCCCCCTGTTCACTCGCTCGTCAGCGCGGTAACAACGTCAGGGCGGACTGAGCGGTGCGGGAAAATCTCTTCAGAGATGTCCTGCGATTATCAAGCCATCACTGTTGACACACATACTCAAATGTCTACAGTAAATGTGACCTCTTGGGGTACAGCGCTAAGAGACGGGGGTATGAGTTAGCCTTGCTCCCCACTTTATTCTTCCTCCGCCTTCCCCTGTCACTTTCTTCTCTTCTCCTTCCATCTTCTTTTTCCTTTATCTCTCCCTGAGTTGAGTTTTCAATGGTTGCTTTTTTTTCTTTCTGATGATTGTTGTCCCACATTGCCTGTCAAGGATAAGCTACTCTAGAGTCCACGATAAAGCACATTATGCAACACTTTTTAGCCTTTTTCTAAAGCTTTATATAAAGATACAGAACATTTACACTGTTATTGTCATTGAGGCAGCTACATGAGGTCCCTGACTCTCTCTCTTCCATCCTTTTAAGAGAGAAGAAGGGAGATAAAAAGAGAAAGAGACCACAGTCCGTGTTAACTGTGCCAAACCGTGAGAGAAAGAGAAGCAAGCCATGATAAGAGCGCAGGAGTCGCAGTATGAGGGGGTGGAGTGATGGTGACAGGAAAAAGGGGGCGTCTAGATAGCCAACCACCCCCCAATTCCATGAGCAGCCACCCCCACGCCTCCTCACGCCCACCCAGACCCACCCTCCTCGGAATACGAGACCATCAATTAGGGCCAGTGGGTCCGCGACCGTCCCTCAGCCTCCCCACCGCTCCACTGAGCTGCTGCTCAACCGGTGCAGAGGAGATGGAAGGCAAGAGGGAAGAGGAAGAGAGGAAAGAGAGGAGCTATAGGTAGGCCTCTCGCTGTCAGCTCCACTCATAGGTAGCGCTGCATTCATGGCCCTTAATTATATGTGGGTTGTCAGCACTGGTAGAAAACCCAGCCAGTGAGTGAGAGAGAGAGAGAGAGATAGCCTGGGCCGTGGGAGAGTATAGTTAGTGAGATTGGTGAGCATGGACGAGACAGAGATGACAGGCAGGCTACCCGTTCCGCTACTGCGACGACTCCTCCATCCTAGCCCACCAACCCCCCCAACCTCCTACTGCAGTGCCATTGTCCCTGGCTTGACTGGGAAGGTGAGGTGCTCTGTCTCGCTGGGTAATGATGGGGCCGTCCGTCTCGGTCATTTACCACTCGCCTTCAAAACAAAGGAGCCCAAAAAAAGAAATCGATATAATGCATCCCCATTTCATTTTTTTTTTTCCTCAGATGATTTGTGTGTACTTAGTCACGGCCACTGCACACATAGTCTGGTCGTCTTCAGACAGGTCGCATCGGGTAATACGTTGGATTTTTCCGGTCTGCTGTTGCTTTATTGCTTCTAAAACACATCAAGGTTATCATTATTATTGTTTGTTACTCTCTGCCTCATTACATGTACTACAACACTGCATAATATTTGATACACACAGTGCACATGCACAGTTGTCACTTCCAAATCAGACAGTATTAGCCTGACACCAAACATGGTGGCCAATCCAATGCACAAGCAGCAGCAGGGTAGCTTAGAAGAATATGAGCCTGAATTACCGAGTAGAGACAGACAGCTATGATCATCTTAACAATAATCTTATCGTATTTTATTCTTGTTAAAACCATAGTTATAATAAATGCACTATATCTCTAACAACATGGACAGTGAAATGCTGAATATCCAAAGCAGTTCCTGTACAAATGGTGAACAACTGTACTACCTGTAAAGAATTAGTGAAATAAGAACATTCATTTGATGAATGACACAACTAATAAACAGGACATCCTGGTTAAATGTTTCCAGGAAGTCAATTTATATCCGGAGTGATACACATCTCAGCCACTCATCTGTCTATAAGTGAATAATGCAGATAGGAAATTAACACAGGGAGAAACCCTAAATGCATATGTTTGTGTTTTAAAGCCATGTTTCTCTGTCTGAATCCCTCATGGCTCCATCAAAATAGTCTCACAGCCCCCAAAGTTAAGGTTATTCAACATCTATAGTGTACCATATATACTGTACAGTATAACTGTTTTTCACTCTCTTTTGTCTGAGGTCAACTACCACCAAAACACTTACTTTAAGTGGTTGAGTTTTTTGTAAGGTATTGTTTTATATTGTCTATATCAGGATGTATTGAGAGTGAAAGAACAAGAGAAAAGAAAAAATAGCATTTATTTCATTGATCCTTAGTGAAAAATAAAATAACAGTACATACCACACAAAAGACAAAGAAACTCAAACAAAAGAAGATAAAAGTTATTACTAAGCTGTCCCAAAGGCATAGTTTGACATGTTTTTCAACAATAGTTCGACAATATAACAAAAAAATAATAAAATAAATTAAATATTTGTTGAATCGGAACAAAAACAGAAGTTTAAAAACAAAATTAGAGCTAGAGGCAGGCTAGCTGTTTCCTCCTGCTTTCAGTCTTTATGCTAACCTAAGCTAACCAGCTGCTGGCTCTAGCTTTATATTAAGCATACAGAAAGGAGAGTGCTATCAATCTTCACATCTAACATTTGGCAAGAGAGCGAATAAGCATATTTCCCAAAATACCTAACCATTCCTTTAACATTGGCCATGTCTCACTTCGATCCTTTATTAATGTGGCTTTGGTTGGACAGTTTTTGACAGAAACAGTTCCACCAAATAAATCTAGTATTTTGTGTTTTAAAATATGGACAATTTAAAGTTTGTAGTGATCAAATATTACCTGAATCATGTAGTGGTACACATTCACTGTTATTTTAGGTAGGCCTGCTGGAGACTTTAACAGTATGTAGGAGAAAACCAAAAACAGAGCAGGCCAGCAGGCTAAACCACAGTGATACTGGTTAACTTTGTCTTCACAATAGCGTGATAAAATGTTGTCAGAAAAGAAAGTAGCTCCCTCCCAACAAAAAGTTAGAAAACAATGAATGCACACAACAACATTAGCGTTTGGATTTGGTTCAGCAAACTGTTTGCCATGTTTTGCTCCAGGTATGTTTGGTAAACACCGCAAGATCCTATTGAGAGTGACGAGTGTAGTGATTCCACCTCAGCCTCCCAGCCTAAACAACAGGCCCCCATCACGGCCCTCAGGGACTTGGTCCCAATACAAGGAGGAGAGCACCTGGGACCGCACTCTGTACCCTAACAGCTTATAGCACATACACACACACACACACACAACATCACTGTGTTTTCAGAGTAGGTCACTTTATTTGTCAAAGTGGTTGTTTATCATCTTTTTCTAACGAGTGAGGGTGGTTGCACTGGGGAAAGTATCCATCAGTAGTGATCCATCAGAAGTTGACTCATATAATCCAGCAGTTAGGCCAACCTTAAAATTGTGTTATCTTCAACACAAGTTAACTTGTACCAGTTTACATTGTCTTTATTATACCTGCCTCAAAAACCATACTGGAATAGGATAAACTAAACTGGAAACAAGTTGCACTCTCCAATGTCTGTGCATTTGAACATTTTGATTTGGTGTGTGAAGAAAATAGCGCTTTGAACCCCAATAAAGATACAAAGCACTGGATGAGGTGAACATACATAATATAATAGAACAGCATATACATGTAAAGGGATATGCCAAAATAATGAACAATGTATAATGAACATGTTTGAGAGAAGAATAAAATGAACCCTTTATTCATAATCTATTAATATCTGTACACCTGTCTGTGTGTCCATTTGTGGCCAGTGGTTCAGAATACAGTCGCTGACATTGACCCTGATAGAGTCAAATGAAAGATGTTAGTGCCGGGTCATTACACTGCTAAACTGGGGTGTCACACAGAGGACTATGGGGGAGATGACATGGGTGGACGTCTTTCTTTCACCCTCATTCCATCCCCATATACTGTATATCTATTTAAAATGTTTCCTGTAAAAGACCTCAGTCAGGTTCAGCAGCTATACCATCTTGATCCATTTTAATTGCTGGTTTTAATTGTAGGAAAGGTCAATGACATAACTCTTCATACTGTGAATATCAACATATTTCAATTTAAAATTGCTGGTATGAGTATAGAGATACTAAAGTCAAGAGAAGTTAGGTATATTTAAGTCAGATGCCAAATCAATAAGTCATACTAACTTCACCTTATTGCAACGTCAGTGATATAATAACACGTTACTTTTGGCTATTATATAACAAATAATTCCCTCTCCATGTGAAAAGCCTTTGAGTGCCATCTTTTAAATAAAATCTCTGAAAACAGAGCAGCAAACTTTCTAAGGAGAATAGATTCCCCTCATTCCCCTCTCGCCGTGTCTCTTGCTCTTTCAGCTCCCTTTATTGCTGTTGTTAGTCTCCTTAGTTTGGAAGCCGTCCCTGTAAAAGCCCTCAGCATGTTGGCGCTTCAAAGGCATCCCAGAATAAATCAAGACCGCTCAAGATTAACGGTGGCAAATTATTCATGAACCCAAGGTCTCCTGGCCGGGAATAGCACAGAGTGGCCTGGGCAACATGTCACAAAGCATCGGGGTTAAGGAAACACACACACAACACACACACACACACACACACACACACTCTGATACTGCTGCTGCCACCAACACTGCTCTACAACTTTTTGGTTATTCAGTATGTGCACACACACACATATTTCATTCCCGACAGCCAGAGGGAAGCAGGAAGGAAGAACAGGTGAGTGACACCAAAGGTCAACAACACTGAATGCAGTTATACTCACATTTTTACAAGCATTACATCTGCTCACTGATAATCAATCTCTGTTTATGTAATCAATAAGCCAACCCAGTTTTGAATGTTAAGGGACTTCAGCAACATAATTACCGGCTGCCTGACTGGAGCGGATGTGGGAACAGCAGCCCCAATAACGCAGTCGGGGCAGGGGGAGCTCGGAGGGAGTATCCGTTTAGCAGTGACCAGCCTCGGCCTGCGCTGATTCCCCCGTAATAGGCTTTGGGCTCGGCTCCCACCGGAGAGTTTGGTTGACAATCTGACAAAGTTATCTCAAGATAAATGGGTTACGGGTCGGAGGCGGCAGGAGGGAAGAGAGAGAGTGACTTGACTTCTCTGTCGGTGATGTTTTGATGGAGGATGTGTATAGCCGCAAGCGCCGGCGCTAGCAGGTCCCCCCAGGTAGATGGTAAGATTGTCTTTGGCTGTATCTGCAAACAGAGAGCACTGCTGTGTGTGTGTGTAAGTGTGTGTGTGTGTCTTTCTCTCTGTCTATTGGTAAATCTGATATCTTTATTAAGAGGGGGATTTGCAAAGACAGAACACAGTGCATGTTAAGCGCCACCAGCAAGCCTGGAAAAACCTGAGGCAAAGGTCACAAATTCAACATTTTAGATGGACAATGATGATAGGCCTAAACAAGCGGACGCTCCATATCAGCCTATATAAGCCATTTAAGTAATAACTGGGCCTGTCTCTCACTTACTGTCAGTTAGACACAAACAAAGCCACACACAAATGCACAAACCCAAATTCACACGCATGCAAACACAAAAGTTCTCTCTTCACCTACACACACACACACACACACACACCATACAGGAGAGTACCTATCACCAAGCCAGGCCTCTTTTTACCCTTTAATTCTCCAGATAAACAGACTTTTCTCTGATCCTGTCAGTCTGCGTTATCTGCAACGCCGGTCAGCCGGTCCGTTGCTGTGGAGCAAATTAGGCCCCTAAATGTCAAAATTGCTACACTTTATTAAGTTAATTAGAGGCTCAGTGTACGTGGGGGCCGGGACAGGACGACAAACACAGACAGACAGAAGGACAAACACTGAGGAGCACTGACAGCCACAGCAAAACACAACACAATGTACAGGGAGCACAGAAGTATATATAGATATATATACATGCACTTATTGACTTGTATTGTGCACTTAAACACTCACACATATAGTTATATATATGTACTATTTGTGCAATGAAGCAGACCATCATATGCAGAGACTAGCACACATAGGATGACATTGTGTAATATAGATTATAACCTCATTACAGTCCACTGAAATTAAATACTATAAGCCTGTGCACCTGCATGTCTGTCATTGCTGCAAATGTGGAAGTGAAATCATAATTGATCGCATGTTGGGATAGATCTGACCAATAGAAATAAAGAGAACATCTCATGGGCAAAACATTTGCAATGTGTCAAAAACGCATGTGTATATCACTCAGTCGAATATAAAAAAATGTAAGTTTCCTCATCATCACCATCACATTCGTTTCAATTAGCAGATCAAATGATTAATAGGTCTAATAAGAAAATGAAAATCCATGACCTCTATGAGCACCTCCAAGAGACATTTAACTATTGTGTTTTGTGGACACATGCTTTAATTGCTTGGCATCCCACATACCCCTCTGCTGTATGTAGAAAATAAACGTTTTTTTCTTTTAAACATATATTTCTCAAATTTTCCTCTGACCTTATTAAAACTCATTATGTAGACATAACCTGGGCTTCATGTTTGATGAATGTCACAAAATACAAGACTTATTATAGGTTATATATCTTATATGTATACAGTATGTATGTATGTTTTATATGATCTATGCATGAATAAGCATATATTTCTGCCAAAATTCATTCACAGACAAGTAAATATACAGTATGTTATCCTACGGAGTGGCATAATTTGGGGCCAATTAGACCCTAGAGAGGTCTAACTTCCTGTTACAATTAACAAACTGTTCCAATAACAGAAATCCTGACAGACTGATTTGGGATTTGGGAGGTGTAGTGCTGTGTACAACTAACACCATTCACAAATATAGGGTATCAGAAAATACGTTGTATTAAACCATGTCTTACTTGTCTCAGAGACCACATGTAGGAGAAATGTGCCAAAATCACGTTTATAAGAAATTCTTAAATTAGGAAGGCGATAAAACAATGTTAAGTGTATTTGTTAAATTGTTAAAAAGGGTTCAGGGTCTCAAGAACCCCAAACAGAACATTAGGGTTAAGGTAATACGACCTTAAAAGGATTTATATATTACATCGTGTGTGTGGATATACTACTGTATGCACACCCCATCCCTAATTTTCACCATTCTCAAAATCATAAGGCTCGATAACTCCTATTGTGTCGTCACACTCTTTGGCTTGACTTTATTCAGAACTACAAATGAAGAGCGGTTTTTCTAAACCTGTTCAATGCCGTTAAATCTTTATTTTCTGAACCTCTTCACCATCCCGACACTTGAAAGCAAACCACTGATCAATGCTTTGCAGACTGTATTAATCGATTAGGAGTGAACAGAGAGAGACGGGTCTAATGGCTGGTCCTGACTGAACAGGCCTTCTCATATGAGAGCAATTGTTCATTACAGGGCTATTTCATGGTGTTCGTCACTTTGCAAGCTTCTGTCTTTCATTCAGCAGCGCGTTGGATGGAGGAATGGCCTCGGGATATATTGTCTGCTCAGAGCTTGAATGTTGTCATGCTAGTTCCCAGTGATTTGCCTCGTGCAATTCAAGACTTTGAAAAATGGGAAATGTGCTTCGCAGACTTGGGAGAGAGGGCTGAATGTGATATCAGTGTTACCCAGTGCAGGATGTTAAGAAAAGTCTGTGGGAGACTGGAGTTATGTTTCAGTTCAATCAGAATCTTAAAGTAATGTTTTAGTACTTATGGTGGCTTTAATGTTTTATTACAATCAGCGTTGCATCCAGGTTTTTAGAATGCATTTTTATGTGTTTCAGCACTGAGGCAGAACAATATTCAACTCATACAGTACAGAAGGAGTTATATGGTTCACATGCAGTGCAGTATGTGCTTTGTTATGGAATACGCATGTTCGACAGCCATGTTACTCCGAGGAAGCCAAAAGCAATAAGTCATGGACAGATTCTTGACTGTTGCTCTGAGTTGAATTATTTACCCTACATTCCAACAATATGTAAAGTAGTCTATCCAAACCATCTCAATCGCAATCTGCCTGCAACACAGCTCAGTGATTCTCCCCATACTAAACAGAGACCTCTGGGCATGACAGCAGCCATACATTATTTCTACCACACACACACGCACACACACACACACTTATGGCTCATACATCCACACACCACACACCGCACATAGCTCCACATATAACCTCTGATGCATTATTTCTCTAGCCTTCAGTGCGAGAGTCACAGGTGAGTCCTGGGCGCTTTCATCATAGTCTAGCTGTCCGGCTGGCTGGCTGCAGTCTCATCTGTCCCTGGGTTGAAATTGCCAATAAAGAGGGTCTCATATAGATCACCCCCGACGGGGGCTGGCGACCTGTCATGCACACCATGATTCCTAGCTCTCAGAGAGGGGAAGAGGGACAAATAACCCTCTGAATCTCCCTATATCTATCTCTCCACCCACCCACCCCCTTACTCTCCGTCTTCTTCCTCAGTTACACACACACATCCATGTCCCTTCTACCCTCTCCAGCAAGGCCATAAAGTGCCAAGCAAAAGGGATATAGTGGACACAGTCATAGGAGAGACAAGTGCCGGCCTGAGCTTTCACTTTCCCGCTCCAGAGGTAGTGAATCAAACTAATGGGTTAAAGACATGAAGACGGATGAGCAGGGAGGATTAGGACCTGGGCAGAGGTTTCCCAAATGCGCTCTCATAAGCCTGTGATTTTTAAACATTTCAAACTTCACATTTAAAAAGATGGAGTTTCATTTTAACCTTTTTAAAACTGCACACAAAAAAAAAAATCATTAATGCGCCCCTGAGCAAAGCACAAACAGGCCACTGCAAGGTGCTTAACACCGCAAGTGAACCTCTCCCTCATCTGATATTGTGGAATACAGAATAACTGAGCCGGCCTAGATATGAGTTCATGTGTTGAATACGTACATTTTCTTATAAACAGAAAGATTTAAGTCTTAAAATAATATAATAAAATAATTTTTAATTTAAAATTATCATAAAAACTGCTCTTAAGAGAAAGTAAAAGTGGCCCTTTGTCTTCTCAATGATAAACTGAAGATATTGGTTTCATTAGTTTTCAAGATACAGTACAGAGTAATTTCAATAGTTCAACATGATCTCATCTCTTTTTAATAGTCACTTTCTTATTTCAGATAAAAAAGTTCATTTTTACAAGTCAGAGCTCTGGTCTAGCTGCAGCTGGACTGTAAAGAGAGTCCAGTTTGTGATTTTTGAAAGACCCACAGTGCTCCCTGCTGGTGAAGAACAAAACAACATGATTATTCTGAAGTATGCTCGAGCTGCACACAGTGGCTAAAACTTACAGCCAATCCTTTTGCATGTGTGTGTGTGTGTGTGTGTGTGTGTGTTTGTGCATGTGTGTGCATGCTTCGACCTCACGTGAGTTGCTTGAGTTCAAACCTTCAACAACATGGGAGTCTCCCTCATCAACCTCCCGGCCACAGCAAGAGCACCGACATGGCTTTTTCCTCCAAGATTTTGTCTGAATCATGGACGAGAGACGCAGAACGAGAGTGAGACAGAGACAGAGAGACAGAGAGAGACAGAGAGAGAGGGAGGGAGAGAGAGAGACGAGAGAGAGAGCAACCTGCATGGCCAGTGGGCAACTTCAATAAAAGACAATCTGACTTTTCAGAAGCTATAATAATCAAGATCCTCCCACCGAGGTTGTTTGTCTGAGGGGGACATGGATGGCTACGGGTAAGGAGGAGGAAATTCAGAGCGGTAATTAATAGTCCTAAGTGACTGCTGCTGGATGGGAGGCAGGGACATGGTTTGTTGTTACTGTGAGCTGGTACTGTGTCCCCCAGCATGTCCCACAGCCTTGTGGGTTGGCATGTAAGCAGAGGAGGAGGAAATGGAGAAACTGCCTTTATTACTCGTTCATTTGTCTCCGGGGCCTCTCCTGATCAGCCAGTAACTCAAATACCCTCCTTCTACATACACACACACACACACACACACACACACACACTTATGAGCGTGCCTTCCAATGCTAATCTCGTGTCACAAATGTTAAGGGAAAGACATGAAATGCCACAAAAATGTCATCACTCCACCCCTGTCACTGGCTCATCCAACCCTTCCATCCCCCTTGTAAACATATTCTAACAAACACTCATTTGCATGTGTGTGTGTGTGTGTGTATTTGTGTGTGTGATGGAGTGGGGGACCAGCTTGTTGTTTTTAGCCTTTGGGTGCCTGTTTCTGCATGGAGCAGCAGGGTGGTTCCTATAATCCCATCACTGTTGTCGTCATGAAGGCCCAAAGGCCCAGCCCGGAGGTGTGACATTTCTGGCATCCTCTGACTTTCCTCCACTACAAGAGCCAGCAGCTCCGAAGCCAAGAGACACACTATGCGGACTACCACTAGTCATATACTAGACTGGTTGAAAGTGACTTTCTGTATAGTGGGTCTGGTGTGGAAATGAATGAGAAACATGTCACGGAGATGAGATTCAGGTTTTTTTTTTCTCTGATTAAGTTGCAAAATTGGAAGATTAAAACTGGAGCTGATTCTATTAATACACCAGGCGATCAGCAGAATATAAATCTACTATCTAACTATTTTGATTATTGATTAATCATTTGAGTATTTTTTTCTAGCAAAAATGCAAAACACTCATTGGTTCCAGCTTCTCCAGTGTGAGGATTTGCTGTTTTTGTGTTTCATGTTTTATATGTTAGTAAGATAGTGTGGACAAAACAAGACATTTTAAGATGTCACCTTGGGCTTTTTGTTAGTTGCAGCCCTAATTAAAGACAAAAAAGACATTCAAAATGATTTTGTTGATGATGTGGTTGACTTTTCTCTCTGGTAGTTTTCAAAGCAAAAGAGAATCATGTGAAACAAATCCCTCAAGATTTTTGGCTTTTACAGCATTTTTTTCTTTACAGCTATTATAAAAAGTAATTCTCTAAAAATGCCTGTCTCATTGCATCTTTTATCCATTTACCAAAATCCATCTTTATATGTTTTGCTTCAGCCATAAATCATGCTTTTTGGACAAAAAAACCTCAAAAATAAAAACCTGGCAGGAGGTGAAGGTACAGGCAGCGCTACAACCCCCATACATCTGTCTGTCTTCATCTCACAACTCCCAGCTTTCTCCCAAACTGTCACCCTGCCGCCTGGCGCACATCCCCATGATCACTCCACACAGGGAATCCAACCTAGCACCAATATGCAATTTCACCAATCCGTGCTGACAGCGTTCATGTTGACTACTCACAACCAATCCCCCCCCCCTTCTGCGAGCATCTGTGTGGTTAAAATACAGCATTCAGTCAGAGAGCTTTCACAGGTCATGAAAGGTAACAGAGGAGACAGGCGGGGCGATGGCCCTGCATCCCGGCTAGACAAATCAGTGTAACAGCATATTGTAGACTACAAACCAGGAAGAGGGGGATATATCTACCAGGACTGAGGCTGTGTTTATGGCTATGCCTGCCTTGGGAAGCCCCACGGCACTATCGGTGACCCCCACTGTAGATTCCCTTACTAATGTGACCCCAGATTGTGTATCACGATCGGTATGAGAAAACTCCCACAGGCTACCGTTAGTCCTGGGCACTGGGGATTGTTGTCCTCAGCCCGCTTGAGTACAGACAGGATGTGGCAGCTTCGAGGCATTTAGTTAAAGGAGACGCACTTTAACGCTGCAGGCATGCATTTATGGAAGCTCTATACGGTAAAAGTGTATGACGTGCTGGAGCCTATAAACAAACAGCAAAAATGGAAGGTTGAAAGAAAAAAAAAAATACAGAGAATTAGCCTTACCTTGTTTCATGGCATCTAATCATTTGTGATAGTCTGTGTACTCATTCTTATAATTAATTTGTTTTCTGGGACAGCTTTTTCTCAACAAATTGGGTTTAAAAATATCATCTGTTCTTTTATATTAAGTGCATGCGGTGAAAGGGGCAGATGTGGGTACAGTGGATGTGCAAGGCAATAAACATCAGTGAAAGTAGTTCACATGAAGCAAAACTGCTGCCTATATGAGAATCAAGAAGCCCTAGATGTTCAATGTTTAATTGCTGTGTTAGACTACAGTATGACGCAGTTATTCGTAGATATTTTATGTCGTAGATATTCACAATTCACTTGCTATGGGAGATTTGATGCTATGTTATGCTGAGTATGACACAGTACGGCAGGAAGTGTAATAGCACTGGAGATGCTCAGTGGAATCTGGAGCATCATAGGACCGTGGAGTATTTTGGCCACAATGACTATAAAGTAAAATATAGAGAGTCCTTTATTCTGTAATTTTCTGTGACTTTCTCATAATTGCAAGCTGAACAGAACAGTGTAGGCTTGTATGCTTTGGTCTAAAAAAGTGAAGTTGAATTCCATGATGTGGAATACGGACATTGTATTCATCATTTCCCTCTTTGTAGTGAAAATATGACCCAGAAAAAGACATACTGTATGTCAGGCGAGGGTAATAAATACCATGAATACCATGACCCTTGTTGTATATATATATATATAGATAGATATAGATATAGATATAGATATAGATATAGATAGATAGATAGATAGATAGATAGATAGATAGATATACAGATATATAGATAGATAGATATAGATATAGATATAGATATAGATATATATAGATATAGATAGATATATATATATATCAGTAAAAGAGTGGTTATGAAATGTCGCCATGGCAGGAATACATATTGATATATGGATATGTGATATTGCCTTGCTGCACCTGCACAGTGTCTGTGTTTAATTAATGTAGTCAAATCAATAAAAAAAGATAACAAAAAAATGCATCTATAATAATATTCAAATATTATGAGTAAATTATGTACTTTTGTCTACTTTTACTTGAGTAAAATTTTGAAATCTTGAATCACTAGTAATAGTGTTTTTTTTTGTTTTTATATTGTGATTTTGTTACTTTAACTAAAATAAAGGATCTGAATACTTCTTCTATCACTGCACAAATCTACACAGTTCGTGTAAGAAAATGTAGTCCTCATAAATAACAGTTAAAAGACTCGCCAGTCTTTGTCTCCCCTACTCTGCATCTCCTTGTCTATTTTATTGCAGTCAATGAAAGTATTTGTATTGCTGCAGTCGCCGGTATGACCTCGAGCCTCGTCATCCAGGTGAGCTGTTACAAAGAGGGACCGCTGGGGATGAAAAGAAAGCTTGTAGTGTGACACTCCAGCCCAGCTGTCACTCCCTATGGTGTCAAACATACATACACAAGTGCACACTCACACACACACCGGGACAGTATATAGTTAATAAGCCCAGTTTTGACTGACAGGTGACATTTCATTATGGGGAAATCGTAGAGGCACAGTACAAATCCAAACAGACATGACACACACAATGTCAAAGCCGGGACACAGTGGAGACACAGACAGGCAGAGCGGGGAAACTTTGCTGCAGGACTCCAGACCTTCCACTGTCATTCTGATTCCATTTAACCACAAATCCTCACTGAGACCTTCAGTGAAAACAGGCATGTTACTGTAAACTAGCAGGACTGCATAACACTCATTTTTGATAGGTTCAGCACAGGTTGCTGGGGGGTTTGGATGAGATGGAGTTGAGCCCACCTATAGGGAATGCCGGGATATACTAACATCCAATATCAGCATATTGTAGTGATAATCTGTGTTTGTCTGTGGATTTAGTGAACCCAAATTAAAAAGAAAATGGTTTGAACTAAATGGGGTTCCTTTTGGTATGTGATCAAACATACCAACAGATTTATGCGTTCAAAAACATAACAAATCACTACAAATGTTTAATACTCACAGGCATGGTATGATAATCTGTAATAATTTATCTGCCATTCATTACAACCTTTGAGACTGACTATTCATCATCCTTTTATCACACTCTGTGGTCCCAAATCTCTGTTTATATCACAGCTTTAATTTTATTCTTACTTGTCAAGTTAAACCTGGCTGTAAATATATCACTGTTGAATTCATATTGTATTTTATGGTTTAAATCTTTTTTTTAAAAAACAAAAAACAGCTTTATTGAAACAAGTATTCAACTAATTTGCAGCACCTTGTGTATGCAACTTGAGTTACAATTACAAACATGCCAGGGGGATTAAAGGTTGTAATAAAACATTTTTTTTTTTTTTAAAGTTAAATAAATATCTTATAATGCTTACAGTGGTCATATGTTTTAACAGCTTTTTTGTTTGTTCATTCAGATGTTGAAGAAATGTATTGTTTGATATGGACAGCCAGCTCTGAAAAGTTTGGCTTTTTGCTTAAGAATTTGGATTTGTGAATATCAAATTTGGTCAAAATAGTGAGCAAAATAAATAAAATACAACTGCGAACAGAGATTCCTGTCATATTCACTGAATCCAAACCATATATTTTTCCTAAGGAATAAAAAGTGAGGGTTGATATGATCGGCAATAAATCCTGACAATTTACTCCACAGTCGTTCTGCAGGTCCCATTCACTGATGCAATGAAATGAAAGTCTCATATGCTGTCTTTTTATTGGTTAGATCCACCGTCCGTCACACTCTGATGGGCGGGAGTAGGGACTTCTACCCAATCAGAACAGACGCACGCTGTACTGCCCATCTCACAGTCAGAAACATGGCGTTGAGGGAGCTATCGTCGCTGGAGAAATATTTAGGACTGAAAAAGCCGAACAAGTACAGTACACAGGGGGATAAAAAGGTGACAGGACCGTGCATTGTTATGGCGTTCACTGCCGGCTTTTAACCGCTATTTGATACAAATGGAAGCTAGTAAGATATTGCAATTAGCTCATAGTAGCTAGCTATGCTAACGAGCTAAGTCATGTGTGATTATACTATAACGCTGGGAAATTTTCGTGGCTTATACCTTGTGTTATCAGTTGATAATCAGTGGTCTTATTCATTTGTTAGGCCACCACGTGTTTTATGTCAGTTATCTTATTTCCACATGTCAGCACAATGGACATAGCTGCATGCTTTGCGCATGTCCATTCATAGAAGTAAGGGGAGGGGTGGGAGTGAGCTGTCACTGTGCGAGTTACTGCACTGTAAGTTTACACCTTCAGTGAAGAGGGTAAAAGAGGAAAAAGAGAAGGGTACGGCTTAAGACGACGCTGAAGTTACCTTCCGATTCGGGGTTAAGGAGAAAGTTGATAGAAATTGACAGTATGATTCCACGTCTCTCTATTTTATTGGTTATTGCCATGTAAAGCTCCTCAGGTTCACTTAAAAACAAAGGTAGAAAAGTTATTTTTACCTTTTGAAATACAATGACTAAATATCTATACAGAGTAAATTTTCTACTCACTCATTATTTTTTTAAATACAAAATGATTGTTGTTCTCGCACCTTTCCTCAAAATGACCAGAAATATTGGTGAAATTGCTCTTTTTTTCCATTGTTCACAAATAGGCTAAAGGTTTCACAAATCTGAAACAGTTTTAATGAGTCTCGGGAATCTCCTTGTTAATCTAGTCCAGATTTGACAAGACTAAATATAGTGTTGTTTTGATCTGGACCTGGTCTAATGTGGTGTGGATGGTTGAAAAAAACGGTGAAATTGTCCTTTTTTCTGTTTTCATAAGCATCCTAAAGGTTTCACATGTCTGAAAGTGGGTTTAAACAATGGTAACACTTATAACACTCTGCCACAAGTGTGAATAGTGAATAAACAGAGAATCTGCCATCAAATGTCAATATTTATGTTTCCCTTAACTTTTCCCTTCAACCCAAATTGGAAGCTAACTTCAGCGTTGTTGGCTTAAGGAGGTGTTCAGTAAATATAGAAATCGGTGATGTGCTGAGAAGATCTCTGAGTTGTGTCTAAAAGTGAATAAAATGAAGTGGTATCTACTTTTTTCCTCTGACTCTCTCCCTGTGTGTCACTCCCCTCAGGTACCTGTGCTACAGAATAATAATGGTCCTCCACTGGTGGGGCTGGTGACCGTCGCCTGTCACCTGGTGAAGCAGGCCAAGCGCCCAGAGCTGCTGGGTGATTCTGCAGAGAGCAGAGCTGTGGTGCAGCAGTGGCTGGAGTACAGAGTCAGCAAGCTGGACGGCTACGCCAAGGAGGACGTCAAAACCATCCTGAAGGTAGAGAATGAGAAGCTGCTCATGTTCTTCCTTCTGTTGTGCTGTAGATGTTAGTGAATCTGATCTTCTCTTTGTGCCAGATTTGAATGTAGCTGTGTTTCCATGCAGGTTTTCTTTTTGATTGTTGTTCTTTTTGGTATTAAACGTAAAGTTTCAAGAACAGTGAAAAGGAAACAAGGATTTGGATATTTAAGAATAAATAAATGGCCTTGGTATTGATTATATTTTTAAGCCGAATACATTAATCAGCATTCAACAATTCATTGAATATTTGTAATGTGAATAGAATCATGAAATCATTTCCTACCTTTAAGAGGCGCCACAACGTATCAGTTTCTCTCACAATCCTTTTCTCTGTCCGCAAGCTAGGCCATACTGTGTGTGTGTGTGTGTGTGTGTGTGTGTGTGTGTGTGTTTGTGTGTGTTTGTGTGTGTGTGTGTGTGTGTTTGTCTTGTTAAGGCACAAGCAACAGGAATACAGACTGATGTATGGCCCTTCGGTGACATGGCCCCACAGACAGAGAAAAATGCTTTAATGTGCCTGACGCCAGTCAGCGTGAAATGGATCGCCAGCCACTGGTCTGCTGGACACAAGGCGCCTCTTGGCACTGTCCTGTCAGCGTGAAGTGTCTGTGTGTTTATGTGTGTGTGTGTATGTGTGTCTATGTGCACTTCTCAGTGTGACACACTGTTGTGGCATAGCCGAGGAGTCATGCTGTGCAGCAGCCAGGCCTCTTAAATATTTTAATGGTGCCACTTACAGAAGGAAGTCGCCCTGAGCAGCTCAGCTCTGGTGCCCGGTGGCCCCCTGTCCTGTCCTGCTGCTTTAGCAGCATCCTTAACACTCTTCTTTCAAGCACACCAGTCATCTCCCATTAAATTATCCAAAGATAAAAACTGTCAACTGCGGGAGTTGTTCAACTTTTTCACCCCAGGATGCAAATAGGAAATTCATAGTTTTTCAAGCTGAGACTTTTTTTCTGAAGTAAACATCATGTCACTCATGTAATGTGACGATAAACAAGCCGAACCATTTTAGGCCTGAACCCACAGTTGAAGCTGAATGTTAGGGAAATTCTGTCACTCCACCTTAAACCAATTAGGCTAGTACTGGGTGACTTCCTGCTGCCACAGAAGTTAACTATTATCAGTGGATTTATGAAGCACATGCACTAGCATACAACTAATTACATCTGGGTCACTTCCTACTTTGTCTTCAATCAACAGAGAGCACCAACATCTTGAACTTCATGCGCTGCATTTCAAGCTGTAGGATTCCTTATCATAATTATATGATTGCTGCATTATTGATTTCAATCCAAAACATCTGATGATATTCAGGCATTAAACTATAGAGAATTCTGAGCAAGACATCAAGAGTAATGGTTGCCTGAAGGCATAGGGCCAGTAGGAAGTTTTGTTGAGACGTTGAATTAAAGGTCAGTATTTAGATCAAAGAAGACAGCAACAACAGAAAATACTCTTTGTACTGTGATGACAGCAGTCAACAACACAACAGTAGCTATAGAAAGGTACAAAAAGAAATAGGCACATGCAGTTGTAAAGAAAAAAAAATCTTGTGCAGTATTTTCAGTTATTTGTCTGTCTGATGTAGAAAGGAACAGCTGTAGTTTTCTACCCTGTATATGACCTGCCCAAAAGGGGAAAAAAACGTTATTTTATTAAAATGTGCCGATGATACGAGTGCAGAGTTAGGGCGGGGGCAGGTGGAGAAGAACCTAAGTCTGGAGCTCCATGTGCTGGGTAGGGGTAGCAGGAGCACTGCCTCTCCTCTGATGCTCGACTGGGCTTCAGCTCCATCGCTGTAGGCTAAGAAAAGCAGGGATCTGATTGTGGAAGGGGAAGAAGTCTGCAGTCTTCATGCCTTGTTTGGCATCACCCACTCTTGCCGCACAATAACTCCATTTGCCCCCAAGATGCTCTGTGTGCGTGGAGTGTTCCCTTCGCACAATGTACAAGTGCTAAAGATGGTCCCTTCCCCTGGGACCAGCACTTCCATGCACGACTTTGCACACACAGACATGGACTGAGAAACACACATCACGCTGCCCAAGTTTAGGACAGCTTCATTAGATTTACAAGCGAGAGTTGTAGTCATTTGGTAGCAGAATAAACAAATAGCCTGTTTTGTACAGCATCTGTGCTAAGTCGCTAGTCATGGGGAGAGATGCCATACCCCCTCAGGTTACATATTATTCCTATCCACATAGCACAGCACACACACACACACACACACGCAAGCCACGATCCAGACTCATGCGTGTACCTCACGCACCCACAGATATATAGGTTAACGAACCTGCTGTCATGCCTCCCTTTAGGCCTGTAGTCTCCATTTAGACAGTAGAAATTTTGTAAAAACTAATAATTTTTATATACATGTAAAATTCTTCTTTGACACAGCTGAATACTCACTTTACTTCCACAAAAGGAGGCTTCATTAGTGATTCCTGTAAATGCAGATTTCTTCCCTAACGTATAATGTATTCATCTGTCATGTTAAGACAAATGTGTTTACACAGAAATGCTTACCATAATGCATAAATTATCTTAAGTAATGACCTCATTAGCATTAGCGGTTATATTGTTGATTTTTTTCTCTTACAGGACCTCAACCTCTACCTGCAAGACAAGGTGTTCCTGGCTGGCAACCAGTTCACCATCGCTGATACATTCATGTACAGTGGGATTCATCCAATGATAGTAAGTTACCTTTTCTCTCACGTACTGAGTTATAATAACTGAAACTGTAATGTGTCACTGACAAGTCTACTGAGTTTCAAGCGACACAATACAGTGAAAAGAAATTTCAAGATATTTAATGACCTGAGTTCATTGTAGGTTTTAAGGTAAAAACATTGGGACAGGTGAAGGTTATGGTCAGGGTTATCTTTTCAACATCTGTATTTCTCTGTCTATCTGACACAGTTTTATTTTGATGAAGTACTCACTCATTTAAAACATTTTTGTAACTGATAATGAACTGAAACTAAACTGTTCCACGCCAACCGGATCTTTAAAACATAAAGACAGCAAACTTTTTAGAAAAACTGACTTAAAATTCAGTTTTCGAAAGTTCCCTTGGAGTGCATGTTCAAGGTAAATTGTATTGATTTACTGTGTCTCACTACCCATCCTTCTATCCATCTCTTCATCCATGTCTTTCCCTCCATATCAACGCTCACTTCAGTCAAACCGCAACTTTAATAAGCAATTTGTCACAGTGCATAAGACACTATTAGACCAGTCATATGGCCAAAGGGCACCAAGAACAAGTTGGCAATAAACACACGGGTTATAAACACATTCTCACTTCACTTCAGAGAAATAAAGTGATGTGGCACAAAGTGATGTCTTTAGCCCCAGACCAGGGACAAGTAAGTTTGCTACGCCTTCCGTGATTTTAAAAAAAAAAAAAAGATAAGAGTGAGTTCAGAGATGAGGAAGACAGAATGAGACGGAGGGAGGGAGCGATCACATGTTGAGAGATGTCAGTAGTTGTGGCGGAGATGGAAGGTTGCCCCCGCCACCAGGCAGAGGAGCGTCACTTTGGTTTGCAATCAGTGTGGTTTTTAACCTCAGGGACAAAGGGTCAGATGACCCAACCCTTAACCACAGCCTGTCCTGATGTTCAATTCATGGAAAACAACATTACACAAACATTAAACCTGACTGACGCTCGAATGGTTCTAGGCTGGATTGTTGTCTGCGTGGGGGGGGGGGTTTCCACTTTCCAATTAATTAGATAATGAAACAGCACGTGCATGATAAGATTTCTCTTCCAAGGACATTCTGATTAATTCAGCTAGAATGCTTTTTTTGTCATAGAAATTAAGAAGAAAATGCAGCTGTTTAACACAAACTTGTCAAAAATGTCTGTTCCAAGACCACTTCAATAACTTGTGCTCCATAGTCAGTTTATCATCTTCCCATCATGCACCATGTTTGCTGTGCCATTGATTCATTTATTGGTTGTGATATCAGTTTAGTTAGCAAAGGCAGTAAGAACAACCAATTACTTCATCTTTTTTTCATAGATTCATAGATTTTTTTTTTTCTCTCTGTCGGTCAGGTGGCTGATCTTATTAATTTTTTACATTTCAGGAAAATTTAAATCAATCTAAATCAGTAGTTTCCAGCCTGAATTGTTTTAGGGCTGCAACTAACAATTCTAGTATCGATTAATCTGTCGATTATTTTCTCAATAAATTGATTTTGGTCCATAAAATGTCAGAAAATGGTGAAAATGTCTATCACTGTTTCCCATAGCCCAAGGTGACATTCTCAAAATGTCTTGTTTTGTCCACAACACAAAGATATTCAGTTTAGTGTCGGGCTAAACTTAAGAAACCAGAAAATATTCACATTTGAGAAGTTGGAATCAGAATTTGGAAATTTGTTTTCTTAAAAAATATTTGATTACATTGTTTACATGAGTTGTGATCAGTTTGACTGATTTGTCCGGTTGTTAAATTTTAAATGTTTTTAGAGGCCTGAAGAGGTGAAAGTATCCAGTATTTAACAAGAAATTAGGAAACAAAATTGCAAAGTGAGAACATAATAAACATAATTTTGTGTAACAGCAATAAAAAGGCATTAACAGTAAACTGGTAATACTGGAATTGTTTAATTACATAAATCACTAAAACAAGATAACTTCCGTTTTTCACATAGTCGTATATACTGTATATACAGTATAAATTGGATTTACCAGTATCAACATTCAGTAGCTAATCGTTTTCATCTCTGCTTTCCTCTCATCCAGGTGGACTTGGCCATCCAGGAAAAGGAGCAGTACGTGAATGTGACGCGGTGGTTCGACCACATCCAGCACTATCCTGGTGTCCGACACCACCTTCCTCCAGTAGCTGTGCTCAGGAACAGAATTTACACCAGCAGACACCACTGAGAGCCGACCCGACCCGACTCAGCCTGATTCATCATAAGCTCTTGTGTCCTTCGGACCAGACCTGAGCAAATTAAATCAAATCTCCATCTTTACAATTTGAGGATGTTTCCACACAGATCTCCTTTTATTCCTGTTTTGGATCTTTATTCCTGCCTTTATGTTTTGTCCCGCTTACATGCCTGAACGTTATTTCAGTTATTTGAGAGATTTAGTGTTTTCAGATCAACTCCTTTTTTTCCTCATTGGATTTTTTAAAACCAGAAAAGTCAGTGAAGAAAAACAAATCTAGTTCAGCTCATATTTTTTGAAAAATGTTTTTAATAGTATTACCCATTACCATTGGCTGTTGACAAGGGCTGGGAACGGAGGGAGGAAGGAGCCGTTATCTGTCATCTTAACAGCTCAATCATTCTAACACTATTTATAAGAAGTTTGGTGTCTTAACCATCATACAAAGACCAGGGAGCAATTCTGAGTCACAGTTACATCTGTGTTTTATGTTGTGTTTTTTTTTATGTTGGTAATTCTGGCGGGAGTTTTGGAAGTCTACATTTGTGTGTTTGTTGTATTCCGGGCGAAGGCTGTACAGGTTGTGATGAAGTGAAAAACAAGTGCTGCTAGCTCAAAGGTGTTTTTATTTATAAATGGTCCTTAAATGGTAATTCTTTGTTTAATTTGAGCCTTGAACACAGGATGACGAGTATTACAGGGTTTAAGAAGCCTTGCTGAGATGTTATTTAACTACAGTGCAGTGCATTATGTCCTTAGGAAAAGCAGCATCCTTCATGCCGTGTCAATGCATTTCCTCACAACAGTTTGTTCAAATAAATGCGATTGCTATTTCAACATCATGACCCTATAATGGCTACAGTCACTGCTGAGTCCATATTGTTCTGCCACTACTGCCATCTCCCTGCATAAAGTCTCTCATCTCTATCAGAGCAGTGGTGGTTTTGTTTTGGGCTTTTTTTTTTTTTTTTTTTCCTCCTCAGGATTTTATCTTTTTCACATCCAACTCTCAGACATTTCACTGGACAGTTTTCTGTGTGTGCGATCCTGATTACATCCCCGCTCTCTGTGCCACTTCCTCACCACCAGTCGTGTGGGCAGCAGTGAGCAGTTGAGCGTCAGCCCCAGAGTCAGAGATCAGAGTGAGGCTCCAATCAGTCCCACTACCACCACTGTTGATGCTGCAGGCCACGGAGAGGGCAGCGGGCTCACCAGCTGCCACACAGATCCAGCCAGCCAAGGCCAGAACCCAGGCCCCTGGGCGACAGTCAGCCACTGTGTGTCATTTCAACCCTCACACTCCCACGGGGCTACTGGAGAGAGAAGGACGGAGGAAGGCAGCGAGCGAGCGAGCGAGGGAGGGGAGGGAGGCTACAGAGAAAGAAAAGAGCACCCAGAGGCCGAGGGATCTTTTTGTGACATGTGAACAATGATCCGTGCCTCCGAAAGCCTTACTGCTGCTGGCTGGATGTTTGCTATTAGCACCGTCGTCGGGCCACGTCATGGCTGTGGTGGCAGAACCTTAATGAACATAATAATAAATGGAAAAAATAGGATTAGAGGAAGGAATACAACTTATTGATTATAGGCAGTACAGTTTTCTGATTTTCATTGCTTTTCTTTTGCAAGTATGTCCAACAAGTTTAGCATGAAGCTAAATGATGCATCTCTTGTAAACTGTGGCAACTTCACATAATACTGGATGCTTTTGTCTTTGCATCAGTGTTTGCTGGCAGTTATTCTGTTTAAATGCTCTCATATCAGACACGTTTTTAGTTTCCTCCACTATAATCGACCCAGCAGTCATTTTGAATTGTCAAATCAGGAAAGTTAATAACATTAATGAGGGCTGCATTATATTTAGGTGAGCCAGTTCCAGGGCTCTGGTATTGTGCATGCTCGCTCATTGACATGGCTTACTGGTACACGCCGTCATTAATGTTATTATTTACACCTGTGCTTTTCCTGCTTTGACAAGTCAAAATGTCTGCTGTGAAAAGGGTCTTTCATCCGCTTCTCTTTTATGTCTCTCGCTTAAAGCTGCAGTGGTTTTATATGATGTCACCATGATGCTCATCCTGTGCCAATAAATCAAAGGGATACGCAGCTCATGACCCCTGACTTCTTTGCAGATTATTCAGTGTGCACTTTTCATAATCTCCAAGAATTTGTTTGTGCGTACAAGCAAGAAAACAGAGCTATTGTTGGATGAAGCTACGCTTAATACAGCTCGCTGTGTGTTTGTGGAAAGTGTTGTGTGAAGGCAAAAAACAGCTCGCAGTCATTTGAGCGAGCCTTGTGACTAGATGGGGTAGTTTTATGGTGTGGGCTGCCGTTAAAGAAGCCCTTGTCCTCAGTTATGTTAACATTCAGTTGGAATGTTGTTTCAAATGTGCACCATCAGCCACTTGCACTTATTTTTGAGGTGTAAATAATCAGGCTTTGCCCACAAAAGTTGCAGCTGGACAAATTGTTCTAAATTCATTTGTGTTTGTGATGATGCCATGGTTACGGTGCACGCAAGGTCATAAACCAATGAGCGCTTTATTTTGTTGCCAAAATACTCGTTGCCAAAATACTCCAATGCAAACATCCACTTTTATCTTATTGTTCCCATGAACACGTTTTTTAAATTAAAGCAGGTAGAACTACAAGAGGCAGTCAGATTAAAATGTTACAGAAACTAAACAAAGAATCTAAATTGATCAAAATGGGTTGATAAAATGCAATTAAAAATATATTTTGGGGGAAATTCAGTAGATGAAATTCATTAGGAGTAGCTGATAGTAATTCATTTAGTTGATGAGAGATGGCAACAGAAAAAATTAAATAATCAAATTGTTCAAATAAAATGTCATTCAATCAGGTATCATGGTAAATACCAAAAAGCATTCTCAGTTTATTTAATACACAGTCATCTCTGTAAAATGCAGATGTTTCAAGTGATTTTTGCATTCATTTATTCACTAACATTTTCATCAAGTCATTTGACTGCAGTTAAATTTGCCACCACATCCATTAATTTGGGAATACTTCAGTATTTTCATTTCACACACAAGAAGAGTTCGGCTTTGAATAAATTCTTCACACTGTATGCTAGTAGTGTGAAGTTATAATTTACAAAAATTCACAAAAACTTCAAATAAACGTGTAAACAGAACTGAAGTTAAATGAACTGATAAAAATAATGCCAAAGTAATCTGAATTATAAAGTATATGTATTGTTTTATTAAATTGACAGTTTTTATGACATTGTAAACATCTTAAATGAATTGAAACAGTGTCTGGTTCACTAACTGACTTTGTTTTCATGCAAAAATTCAAAACTCTGGTCATCAGCACTGCACAGAGGATTTAAACTTGCTCCTATTGCAGAAAAAGTTAGGAGTTAAACTCAAAAATTATTCCAACTCTAAAATATGCAATAACAGTGTCAGTCGTTTCTCTCTCTACTCTTGTGTGGCTCGCAAAATCTCAAAAATGCTAGTGTGGTACGGTCTCACAGTCAGGTTCCTCCTTGATCAAACTTGAGTGCAGTCAAAGCCAGGCGCAGAGATGAGGCCGCAGCAGGTAACCCCGGCAGAGGAACCAATTAGAGGTGACCTTCCCATCAACTTCTGAAGGCGAGAGGGGCAGCGCTCGGCATGGGTGGCCCTCTACCGTGCCCCTGGATTGAGACTCTTAAGACCCACCCACTTTACCAACTGTGCTCCCGTCCCTTCCAGCAGCCAAATAAAGGCGCAATTTAGCCCGCCGCCTGGCGAGGGCGAGGTCAAGGGTCAATAAGGTAGGGTTATCATCAGGATTTACTGATGACTTCATCTCTCAACACAAAGCTGCGGCAGGAAGTGGAGCTGTCGCCTCTCGCTTTCTCTCCCCGGCAGAGCACAAAAGGGCAGAGCAAAAAAAGTGTTAAAGTAAATGGCACTTTGGTGGTTTTGCTGTTTAATCAACTAGTGAGCAGTATTGCAAGTTCAACTGAAAAAGTTTATATTTTCATTAAATCGGCAGAACTGGAGGGTCTTCATGCTCTAAAGCCCCTTATTCACCAAGATTTTGGGCTGCTCCAATGACCATTTTTTAATAAGTTTAATATAACAATAATAATATACAGAGATGCATTGGGTACAGAGGCCTATGTAAACAATTCACACAAGAAGCTAAAGAAAACCAACAAATGAGAAACAATGAAAATAGTGTACAGGCCCTGGAATAAACACAACCCCAATAATACAGAATTAATAATGACAGAATTGAAGTAAAGGGCATTTTACATCACGACCACTTAGATCAGCAAAGCCTCTGAGCATTCAGAGGCAGGATTTGAGGAAAATGAAGCATAGACAAGGGACAAGAAAATATCTCCCTCAAATTAATCCTACAGAAAATGCACCTACAGTAACAACTGGTAGGTTCATGTACACATTTACATGAATAAACTGATGATTTGGGATTCGGGATGAAAGAGAAACATGACAGAAAACAGTGAAATCCTTGGTTTGTTCATCCAAAATGTTGGTCCTGGACATATCTGCGAATGAACGATTTAGACTTTTGTCCACCAAAGATCATCAGATATGCCTCAAAGTTGATACTGTGCAGTCTGACACAGATTTATCAGAGCTATCGCTGTATGATAGCAACATCCCCAGTTAAGTTTGGCCTCTTAACCGAGGATGATGAAGGACTCTTACTGCATGTCATCCCCATCGCTCCTTATGTTTCCTGACACCCTCAACTGCCAACTTTAAAATAAAGGCAAAAACTGTTGAGCTGATGATTCTAGCTGCTTTTTAAAGTAACACTAGACAATAGAAAATGGAAAACTGAGTTAATTTCCCAATATTTGGAGGTGAGATGGAATCACTGGGATCACAGTATGATGTGTTTCACCTTAGTTTCACTAAAAAAAAGCATCAAAGTGCTGCCACACATTCATTGCTAGCAGGTGTCACTGTTTTCCCTTTTTGATGAGCGAAAAGAGCCAAGCGTTTAGGTTATGCACACATCACCTCCTCATCCTCTCCCAACATCTTTGTCACCTTGAGTTTTCTAATCATATTAGATGGACAACCCCCGCACCCACCCGCCCAACAACAAACAACCACACAGCCGCCACCACCCTTCATTAATTCTTGTTATCAACGTCAAGGAGAGGGAAACACATCGGCTTCGACATCTGCTAAGAGCAGGGCGTCTCTGGCTGACTGATTCAGTGGAACAATCAACACCGCGTGGTGGTGAGGGGAGCGTTAGCATGTCATAAGCTCTTTTGACAGGACTTATCAACCGTGCTTTATTGTGGCCTTACACACTGTGACAGTTGTACCATGCGCCTATAAAGATGGCATCTGATTGTCTATTGCAATTACATGAGCGTATGAGCGAGGATGCAGCTATGAAGGACACGAGGAAGGAGGGGGGGCATGTGTTTTTCACAACATGTTCTTCCAGTAAAGTTATCCCTGTAGACATGAAGGAGAGAAACATGTCTTCGCTCTGATGGAGCAGGGATGTATGTGCTCAACTATTAAAAACACATCAGTGACCTACACTGTTGCATTGGTGATGTTCCTTCTTTACAATGAACATGGCCAGTGTATGTGTATTCTGTACACCGTCCTACTGCTGTAAATATTCATTAGAGCACCAAATCCAAATACACGACTGAAAATAGTCCCCAAAAAAAGCACTATTCACTCCCTTTTCAGTAACATTTACTAAAAACTACAGTTCCCAGCTGTTTTAGGATATTATTTAGCTTTTTTAAAAGATGAAAGTAGATATTTGTGACATGTTTTTAAAGACTTAAATGTTCAGTGGGAACAAGTGGGTATGGTGCTGGGTGCCAGAGAACAACAATGTTGGTTTTAATATTCTTAAAGGATTTGTGGACAACAAAAATACAAAAATATGGCGGTCTCATACTTCAACTGTGTAATCTTTTGAATGCCAGGACTTCCTGGTTATAGTAGTTCAGGAGTACTTAGTACTTCAACATTTGCCATGTTAGGGGATGACTTGACAAGTCATCAGATTCAAATTATTATTATTATTAAAATTATTATTAAAATTTTGATCTTATTTTCGTAGTTTTTTGGCCATTGTTTCTATGAAGTATGATAACGTTGCAATTGTCAGGTTAATTGCTGAAATCTGAGAATGCGGTGACATCACTGAAAAAAGGTCAAAAAGTCAGAAGAAAGACAGACAGATAATTATACAAGTTGCAACCAAACCCTGCAGCAAACTTATTATGAGTAGACAACAAAGACAAACGATAAAAGTATTAACCAAACATCCATCACAGTCTACAGCCAACAGACCAACCTCCTGGTTCAACTTTGATCTACTATACTTGGGATAGTTGTACATGCACACACTTTTTTGTGCAATGAGGGCTTACTACAAACAGTTTGTGTACACCGAATAAAGCGACTCAATTGTTGGCTTGTTTACAACCTGTCTGATCATCTCATCGTAATTCTTGACCCATCAGACTTTTTGGGGGAATGTCGCCATGTTCCCAGATCTCAGCGATTAAGATGACGTATCCAGTTTTTAAAATAAAGTCTGAAGTTGTAAGAAACCGGAATCATCCTTTAACATTTTCTTTAGGTGGCTAGTGATGCCAACCTGATGGTCTTGTGGATGTATATATACTCTGATTTTATCTTTTGTCACCATCTGTGAAATAGTACATTATACCAACAGAATTAGACATAAATTTGATCGCTTACCTCAGATAATGGCTCAAAGGAGTTTATATCACTATTGTGAATTGGCATATACCAGTTTACCATATGTATGTGTTTATGCCAACAGAACTTCAAAGTTATTTTTATTCCCTCTCTATCTCTATCTGTATCTCTTGCAAGACACAGCCTCACCTTGGATTGCATAAGGATCCCAGGTGTGCAGCGAGACCAGAGTTTTACGAGATGCAGCCATTTAGCTCATCAATCAGAGAGATGGGTGGCTGATTCGGCACGTAGGTGCTAAAGTACATATGTGTGACCCGGGGCAAGGAGATTGCACAAGATTGCACCTCAAGTCTCTCTCACACACACACACAAACACACACTCACATACACACACAGATGACTGTTCTTGAATTAGCCGCCTCGATCGCTCCTCACCCCTTCTGCTGATCTACCTCAGCTGCAGCTTCTTCACATTTTTCTGTTTGTGCTTGTGTGTGTGTGTATGTGTGTGTGTGCGTGTGTGTATGTGTGTGTGTGTGTGGTCATGCACCCATTCATGGGGTTATGGTTTTGGCCTGGGGGTAAGAGGTGAATTAAGGGTGAAGGAGGCAAAAAAGCGAAGGAGAGGATCGACCCACTCAGCTGAATGAGTTCAGAAAACGGGCCTGTAGCAGTAGTTGAAAAATATGAGAAATTCTTTTTCTAACATCCATAAATACACAAAATTTTAACAAATTTAAACATTTTAACTATAAAATGATTCCACGTTATAGTCCGCTTGGCCTCAGTTGATTCAAGGACTCCTCATTTGCCATGCCGTCACATTGTATGACCCTGTCGCGATCCTCATCCCTTTATTCAAATGTTCCACAAATTAGCCATACATTTATCCCCCCCTCCTGCTCCATCCAACCCACAGGTCATGCCACTTAACTTCAGCCTGCCCCCCTGCTGTAATAGGTTCTGATAGGAAGCCTCCAGGGAAGTTGACTTCTCACTGAGAAGTGATACTAAAAGTAATTGCAGCTGAAACCCTGCAACGGGGGGGTATACTTTGAAAAAAAAAAAAAAAAAAATGGGGAAAAAAAAAAGAGTGCTGCACAGGGAGGATGGCATTTGAAATAAGCATGGAGGATATTTCGGGGTGGGAGAGGGGAAGGAGAGAGAGTGAGGAGCTAACAGACAGACTCCTGGGTGGGCAGAGAGCAGAGCGCACTGCCCTCAGCCATTTCCTGTAATTTGACCTCCATGGGAAAAAAAACAGCAACACTCTCTCAATTTGCATATTTCTCCAACTCATCTGCATACGTCACCCGGACAGTGAATTTTTATTCCCCATCTTTTATTATTATAATAGTTTGGCTTTAATTTGAGATGACTAATTTATTTAAACCTGCAGTTAAATGCTCTACTGCCAGTACTTTCTCTCAGTCTCATTTCCCTAATGATTAAAAAAACAGGGGGCTGATGACAGTTTAATAGAACATAAACAAGGTTTCATGTCATTAACTTTGAATATGAGTTGTTACCTTAATGACCCCCCCTCACTGTATTATTCTTGTGTGAAAACCAGCTACAGTTATATTTAACGAGGACATGGATGCGGTGCCTGGTGGTTACGGCTGGCAGAGAGGAATGGCGTAGAAGTGACCTGGCACAATATGTTAAAAACAAAAGGTTTTACTCCAGAGAGGAGAGTCCATCTGCAGACAATTTAAGACAGTGCTTAAGTTCCAGTAATTTAAATGTAAACTCTCCCTCCAGAATCACCGGTTTCCCCTGGGCAGGGATTAATCCAAGAACACAGATCAAAAGTATTTCTCTTGAACATGTTGTGACTGAGCTCCTCTGTTTCCAGTTTAAAGATTAATCTAATCACATTTATTTGCCTATTTCTTTTCAAACTTTGCACCTCCATTTTTTTTCCTAAAACCACCAACTTTGATCTACATTACAACAGCAGAACAACAACCTTTGTATCTTCATTATTACTCATAAAATTCTTCGAGAACATAATGATTAGCCCTTTTTTTTTTACTTGAAATGTATATTTATGTGCAAATGAAGACATACATTTTGATGGAAATGTGATGATGCTGAGTTTCTTCAATGTATCAGACAGATTGCTCAGTTTGTACATCTTAAAAACATTCACTGCCAACAGCTTTGAGCAGGTTACTTCTTTAATAACTATGTATGGCATACAGTATGGTTAGTACAAACATCAAACAGCCACCTTGCTTATTTAAATATGAACATTATACTACCTGCATTGGTTGTGAAGGCCACCAATAATAACTATTTCAAAACAACTGCTAACAGACATAAAATCATTTTAAAAAAAATGTTTGTATAAGTAACGGTGTATAAGATATACCAAATTTACAAACTTGGACACCTCCATGACTCCGAGGACTAAAGCACTTATGTTCACCTCTGATCTTCCCAGTGCCCTTCTCTGTCACTCTAATAAAACTTCCCATATTAACTTCCTTTCTCACATCATCTCAAATGAGTAATGATTGATGATTGTTTAACTTTCTGGCACAAAAATACTTACAATCATCTTTCTGATTCATTCTGATACTCTGTTGCGGCCCTTTTGCATCATCCACATCTTACTAGTAGAGAGTTAGGGGTTAGGGTTTTAAAAGTTTTAAAATCCCTCTGTGATTGTGTGATTGATATAGATTTAATGGGGTAAATCAATTATCTTTCTTTTTTTTTTTTTACCCACAGCTCCAACAGTGTACATCATGCATGCGATGTGAGATACATGCAGTACATCATACAGTGTGAGCTAGAGTGAGCAACAGGACAGCCAGTCAACAGTACTTTAATTGATTAATCTTGATGGGACATAATTATGAACCAGAAACGCATGTTTTTGTGTGTGTGTATGTGTGTGTGTGTGTGTGTTAGGATGGTGGCTTCACTGCTGACTGGTTATGTACTGGACTAAGGGCAGGAGCTGCAATCTGGCAGAAACAGTCCTCCCCACACACACACACACACAAAGGGAATGTCTGCAAATGTGTTATTCATTCATTGTTCATTGTCTGACAAGCTGATATCAGGCTTTGTTGATGCAAGGTTTTTTCTTTCCATCCTGAAGTGATCAAAAATCAAGCTTTAAACCGCACAATTACATTAAGAAAACTGACATTTCACTGAATAAATAAAGTTCTGCTGCAACACATTCTTTCCACATATAAGTTAATTCATGGTGCAATAATCTAAAATGAATAAAAATCAGTGAGAAAGGTGAAGCTAACTCTCCAGCAGGAACAGCAACATAAACCATTATAACACTCTAAACACTGTTTCAGGTCAGAGTGTTTCACAGGTCCAAAACCTTCAGCTTTAGGGGTAGCCCTCCTCTTTAAAGCAGCCTGTTGTGTGTGTGTGTTTAACAGTGACAGGCATGGATAAGCAGAAGACAAACAGATCGCTGAAAGGCAAGCTAATTCTCCAAATTGCAGAGTGTGCTGTTGAGGGCCGCTTTTATTTTCACTGTCTGTGTCCCATGAAATGAATTACAGCCTCTCTGTACAGTACAATAGCCAGTGGGCCTTGTTGTCAAAGTGAAGGGCCAGGGGCCTCCATTCACACCCACAAATCCAAATGCCAGTCGCATCTCAAAAGATGGCAGTCAGTGAACGGCTGGATCAACGAACTGACTGATGGTGACAGTTGGATAGACGCTACTGATTAAGTTCATTAAGGGAATGTATAACCTAAAAAAGGGTTAAGTTCCTGCTTTGAGTTCGAGACCCAGAGGGACAGTCACTGATTTGTGTGCGTTTGTGCGCAGTGCGTTTTAGTGCAGTGTTAACAGCATTTGATCTTGAGGGAAAACAAAAAAACACTCCTTATTCTGGCTAAATTTAACAGCACATGACACACAGCTGATCACTGGCCTCTTTGAAAAAGTGCCCACAAACGATGGTGGCGTGAAATCGACATTTGGACAGGAGAACACAAAGTCATCTCTGTATCTCCTGATCCCCTAATCTTAGTTTACACACACACACACACACACAAACACACACACAAACACACACAGCGAACTATCTATCCATCTCAAAGATGCCTCAGCATTTCACAAACTTTGACCCATCCAAAACCACCAGCCTTTGAAGTGAAATCCTGAGGATACAAACACACGGTCACACACACACACACACACTGCCTGCCTCTGCCTCGAGGGGGGGATGAAGGTGGGAGGGTGAGCCGACAATGAAAGATGCTGTTGATGAGTCAGAGGGATGGGTGAGGGGACAGAGGATGTGGGGTGCTGATAGAGTGCTGATAGGCTCCACAATAGACTCCAGTGTGTGGCATTTGGCTTCAGGATGAGCCACACACATGCAAACAGACACACAAATACACACACATATCGAATGTATCTCCTTTTTTAACCACGCACAAACAGTCAGATACATATATACATACACTACCGCTATTATGTTTCCTCACAGACATATAAAGTGACACATACATACTCTCAGGTCATACCCGGAGGGAGGGAAACTTCGCCTCCTTTATGGTGCGGGCGGACTCCCCTTGTGACTTTCACAGCTGTCATGTTCCTCTTTACAGCTTTCATTCATCCGCTAACCTCGCGGACAGGAGCATGTGATGATGTCTCGATCACAAACACATATAGTTAATGTACACAGATGCATAGATATGAATAATATAGTTAAGACACTCACCAAGTGCTGACATGGTGTTAATGTGGTGTGTTATTTGTCCTAATGTCATTTCACACCCTGTTCTGCTATTGCTACGCTAATGATATGGACTGTTATCACATAGGTGTTCTGTGTTGGGGCTAATTATATCAGACACATAAATAATATTATTGTTTTGAGATGAATAAGTTCATTTTAAATGTTCATTTTCAATAGAAAGTGGGAAACTTTTCTCTACTTTCAGAGATCAATGTCAATAATGCATATTAGATCCATTTCTTAGACAGTTTGATCTGAACAAAATTGATCTACTGTAAATGAAGGCACTGCATTCATCAGAGGAGTGGATTTCATAATAATAAATTATCCTCACACCCTTTTGAAACTTCTTCGTTATGGCACAAAAATGATGTAATGTCAACTTTCCACAAGAGTTTTATTAATTTAAAAGAAATCCCCTCCACAGCTGATGTGACACCACACAGTCTTCAATGCTTCAGTGGTGAGTGTGACACAACAGGAAGGCAAAAATGAAAACGTCCCCTCTCTCTACAGCATCGCTTTGGAAGTCTATAGAGCAGTGGAGTACCTTATTTTATTTTATTTTATTTTATCTTTGTAGCCAGAAGTGCCATGCACCCCGCCGGTTGGCTTTTGTGCTTTTTATAGGTGACACAGTGTGATAGACCTTACCCGCAAACCCTCCATTACAATCATATTGGTATCCTCTCAACTGTGCTCCTATGGGGCACCGTAACTGTCAAGACTGGCTGAAGTTTAGTCAAAGACATTAAGAGAGCACCTCCAGGGACAAACAGCAGCAGACAGGAGAGGAGAGGAGAGGAGAGGAGAGAAAGGTAATGCAGAAGAAGCTGTAATCCATAACATTCAAAAATGACACAATGAGCATCTTATGTGGCATTTGTTAACTTCTAGTTATTGGTATGCAGTGATAAATAGGACCAGATAACGTGAATGCAGGTATTTCAGTAACTAACTGTAATCCAGTCATGCTTTTGGACCATATGTGCAAGTTTATTACTCATTATTTTCAATGACGAGTGCTCGAGCCAAAGTGGGCTGCGCTGCCCTAATTTTCCACCAGTTTTTGCAGCCAAAGGTCAACTACATAGTAGGAATGTTGATTATCACAGTAGAGTCTAGTACTGGCTCTTGGAAACGCCAATATGATTTTCTCTGGCAGTTAGCATATTTCATTTCAGTCATCCATTTCATTTTAGTCATGACAGTAAAACATGTTACACAAGCCAAATTACATTGAAATGAAATGGACTTCCTGAACACTTTTAGGACTAACTAATTCTAAAATACACACTATAAAGCACTACCTTGCAACAATAAGGCCACAAACAACCCATAATGCATCACTCTCTAATTCCCTACATCACACTCTCTATGTGATGTAGGGAATTAATATATAATTGTCTAGTCTTTGAACATTATACAACCTCTGCTTTTTCCAGTGCCATTTTGGTTGCTCGGCACCACAATTTTTCCACACACACACACATACTCACAATCCATGGCTACTAAAAGGAGAAAAAAAATAGGAACAGGATAAATTGTACATGTCCGATTAGTAATTGATTAATCTAACACTTCTAATTTATCCATACCAAATATAACTTTGACTCCAAATAAACTGACCTCCACGAAACATTGGACAACTTCCAGCACTGACAGGAGATTAGAAGTCGATGGTGACAATTTCACAGTAGAAGAAGATGAAGCAGAAGTTAAGTTTATGCCTCTCAGAATTATAAAACTCTATTCTTTGATCCTTCCGGAACTATTGTGTTTGTTTGTGTGCTCATAGTTAAGCATGAAAGTTTGTAGTTTGACAAGATATTAGCATTAAGATCTACTTACTAGATTTTCCAGAATTTTCAATGCATTTCACAGTCTGTATTAGTGGATGGATTCCAACTCAAACTGAACTGCACTCGTGACTGCAAAGACAACTTTTCTACAATAGTTTTGATCAAACTAGCCAATTTCAAAACCACAAGTTGGAAATTTTTGGGGCGCAAACATGAACTTATGCTGTGTGTTATTTTCAACCCATTTCTCAACCAGCAAGGACACACACACACACTCATATACAAACATAGAAGACTGACAGTATCTCGCCGAAGGAGGAGCGCTGCCATCTCTCACCCTGGTGGTCATCAGCGCTAAACTCCTGTCAGGATCCATCTTACACCCTAACGCCCAAATACACACACACATACACACACACACACACACACTTGTGTGTCTCAGGGCAGGACAGGCTTTCCAAAGGGGTCAACATGTTGTCACACACACCAGGGAGCGTTGTTGTTGTTGGCAGTCTCTACCTCTTCACTATTGTCCGTGTCACCTCACCCACAGAAAACCCACTGTGGCTATTAGCGTGCCAGCATGGTAGGGACACGTTTGGCCCGGAAGGATTTCACGACGGCTAAAACTAGGCAGCCACCTTTAATTTTTTTATTTGTTAGAAGTGAGCAGTCCTTTCTACTGCTTAGCTCGCAGGCAGTACAGTGTAGTGCAGTTTTAGTTATGTAAAATAAAGTTAAAAAAAAATAATATAAACTAGATTTAAGATCACATAATGTGGTGATTAGAGCCACTACTTGGAAAGATTTCAGTATTGTTTTTATGTCTAAAAGTTTATTTAAAGTGTTAGCTGTTCCTTCATGTGTCTGCACTACTTACTGTATATATTAAATTGAGTTTTTTACAATAACTGCATGATCTCATTTTGACTACATAATCCTTTCAATCATCCACTTTTTTACACATTCAACAGTTGTTATAGATCTCACTTTTCAGGCAGGCTTTTCATGATAATTTCCCATGATGTAAACGTTCACTGAGGAAACATTTAATGTTTTGTTTAATGTCACTTTTGATCATGTGCCTGACATTCACAGCTGTCTTACAACTGGGACAAGAAGAGGTAAAAAAAAAAAAAAAAAAAATGGAGGAAATGCCTTTCCACTCAAACATGGTACATCTCTCCCAGGTGACTGCTTAGCACTGGCAGTAATTGAAAACTTGCCCCTGGCACTGTGTATGTGAGTCTGTGTGTGTGTGTGTGTGTGTGTGTGTGTGTGTGTGAATGAGCACGCGCAAGGTGCATACATGTGTGCGTGTGCAAGTCGTGAGGCATGTATTTTTCTGTGTCTGAGCATGTGCATCTGCTAGTATCAGCATGTATGTGCTCATGTGTGTGTTCATGTTGAAGCGGAGTGTGTGTGTGTGTGTGTACACATGTGTCCTGTGTGCTTCTTCATTACTAAGCCTCCCCCCTCCACAGGTTCACACTAATAAGTCCACCTTTCCTGATTTATGTTGTTGGGAGTTTAACCATTTTTCCCAACAGGAAGACAAATTAATAACATTTTTTAATACCACCCTCCCTTCCCCCCTCTTTTTGCTCTTCCACGACGAGGGGCCAAATCTCTTCAGCATTTCCAGCCCTGTGAGCTAATTTGACAGCTCACGGGGGTGACGCTGATTCCACTTCGCAGAGACAGGTACCCTAGGGCTAGCCAGCTGGATCGCAGCGGATGCTTACAGATTTGGCTTTAGCTTCATGCTGGGTGTCATCTGTCTCTTTGGTCTGGCGCGGGATAATTTTTGTGTATGTGTGCATGTGTGTGTGTGTGTGTGTGTGTGTGTGTGTGTGTGTCCGCCCCTGACATCATGTGCCTGAGCAGTTTGTGCCTGGCAGGCCTTGTCTGTCCAGGTTGGCCATCAAACACAGCCAGCATGGCCCTAATCTGACGAGGCACTGCTCCAAACATGCCACAGCAGCCTGAGAAGTGTGTGTGTGTGTGTGTGTGTGTGTGTGTCCATATGAGTGTGTGTTTGAGTTTGTGCATGTGTGACCCCAGGGCAGACCCCCTTTTTTCCTACTCCTTGCCTTTCTCCTCTGTTCTGTCCCACGTCCAATATCACCCAACGCACACACTCACACACTGAAGCAAAACTTCAAAAACCATCAAGAGAAGCTGAGCGGATGCTTCCCCTCCACCTTACAGTCTCCACTACTCCTCTGCTCAAGTTGGAGTGTGTGTGCGTGTGTTTGTGTTATTTAAGTGCATGTGTGTGTATGTGTGTGTATGTGTGTTTGAAATGCTAGAGCCAGGAGAAACAATTTTGCCCTCCACAAACAGAGAGATATCCTCGTCCAGCGCTCCCTCCACCCCACATCTGTCACTTTGATTGTGGGCACTTTGCAGGACGCCGTGCCTCAACAAGTCTGGAGTGTCCCCCCAGCCTGTTGCCCTCAGTCGACTTCGACACTGCCTCTTGGAGAAAGAGGCGATCCCTCCCCGTGCTAGGACGGGAGAGGACAGGGGGACAGCCCCCCGTGGGAGAAATGACAGTGCGGCTCCTGTTAATCTCCAGGACGAGCCCCGAAATGGCGGCAGGGGCCCGCCACAAATGCTAATCGCAGCCGACACACTGGTCTCCCCCTTACACACACACACACTCCCAGTCCTCCCTAAATGTCTGAGTGCCGATCTCAAGCTCGGAGGAAAATGGGCAGTTCACCATCATCACAAGATGCGTCTGACACGGTCTCGTTCTGTTTTGCTGTGAAAGAGAAAAAATCTTTCCTTCCCTGAAAAGCGCAGGATGATGAGTACATATGTTGATTTTCAGGCTGTAAGCCATGTACCGCCACTGTGTCTTCCCATCAGGCCTTGGGACAGAGTGACAGCGGGATAGTGTCACGCTACACAGTGACTTGTAAAGTGCCACTGTGTAAGGGCCCTAAGTATGTTTATTTGGGTCTTTACCTTCTGCTGCACTCCACTCTTCTTCTTTTTTTTTTTACTGCCTACTTTTCAGTCTATTTTCTGCTTTCACCCCCCACCTCTTCTCCATGGTGGACAGCTCTGAAGTATCCCGCCTCCAGCAGGACGAGGGACATGAGAGTGGCGGCGCCAGGACGAATGACCTGCTTGCTGTCCAGGGACTGAGAGAGAGAGAGAGAGAGAGAGAGAGAGAGAGAGAGAGAAATGAAAGAAGATGGTGGATACAGAGAGAGAGAAGGGCAGAGAGAAAGGGAAGCGGGTAGGTGGGTTGCTGGGCAGCAGGTCTTCTCCTACCACCCTTCCTCCACCCCCACCTCCCCTCCAGCCCAGAGGCCTTGGCATCCAGTGAGTAACACCCCCCCCCCCCCTTCCCTTCCCCTTCCCCTTTCCCATCACCGCCCCCCACCTGTTCAGAGCCGCGGTGCAGTGAGTGGCGTTCAGCGTGTTGTGAACACAAAGCAGGGGCCCCGCGGCCCTCCGCCTGGACCTCGGTGTCAAGACCCAGCCAAGCTGAGAGAGAGAGAGACAGAGAAAACACGAGAGAGAGAGAGAGAGAGAGAGAGAATGAAGAGCAGCAAAATGCAGAATAATTATACCCAGTGGGTAATGCGAGCACCGTCGTTACAGGGGCTGTGTGGTTGGGCTGGGGAGCAGAGAGACAAGAGCGTCACCGGGGCGAGCTCGCAGGGCCAGTGGGCATGTTTGGTAAACCACACTCACAGACCTCCCACTGCACTGCTGAAGCACCGTTTGTGGAAGTGCTGCAGGAGATCATCTGGCTGCTGGCGAGCAAGTACACACTGGGGGGCAAAACACTGCTACTTTGGACCTACATACTGTGTACAGATCAAAAGCGGAAGTGTAATAAAAAGATGAGGGAGAAATATTGTATCTTATATGACAAGAGAAAATAGATACATTTGAATGTATCTTGTTGATTGTGTACAGCGTTTGCTCTGTAAAAATATGTAAAGAGTCTTCGGTAATCAAATGATTGTATGCTTGATTATTCAAGATTCTTTAAATCTTATTTGAATCGAGTCATCAATTTGTAAGGATGAATTCATTTTTTAATTTCTGGTTCGTTCCGATTTTCTCATTGACAGACTTCTTCAAAAAAAAGTTTAAATTTTGTAATAATATCAAGTGTTTAATTAAATAACACTATATCAAATTACTGTATTATAATAAATAATATTCTCTGTAATAAACTGAACTGATCTGAAATCAATAATAACTGAATTTAACAGAAACTATTAATCAAATGAATTAAATTAAGGCTTTAAAGTCTGAACAGAATTAAACTGACTCATTGAATGTTCAACAGCAACTAAAAATACATATTACTGAATTATGTGATGACATATTTACTGTGGAGTTTTAATTCATTATATAATATTGTCTTTCTCTTTTGAGACAATTTTGGAGAGTGTCCCAGAAAGTCTCTGTGCTCTGTGCAGGGGTGTCAAATAAAAAGCAGAATTCACTTAATAGACCTGTGGGACAGAAATACAGAAAAAAAAAACACATGATCTGCTCTCATGCAGCGAGCTCTCGCATGCAAACTGCAGCTTAACGTCAGAACGCTCGCAGATAACGATGCAGAAGGACAGATATTTCCTCGTTATGTTGATGTTGGCTCAGCTCTCCAAATTCTTTAATGTTGTGGAAGTCTCAACTTAGGATTAGTTTTAGAGGAGTGGAGGTTTGCACTTCTTTTTTTTCCCTCTCTACAATCAAGACTATGGCTATTAATTAATTTTACTTATTAATGCTTCTTATAGAAATTTGCTGTGTGCAAAACCACATTAAAATTTCAAAACAATCCATATAACAGATGTTTAAATGTCACATTTTAAAGAGAAATTCTAAAAAATATTTCAGAGCTTATTTTACTGATTCATTATGTTAACTGAACATTCATTTTAATAAAGAACTCTAATACATCTGTTTTAGTGTGTTACTATTGTTCTACAAATATGATTGTTTTTAATTACATGTAAAACATTTGACTTGCTAAAATACATTGTCATCCACTGAGTTAAAAAAATATATACAGTATGCATAAAATAACTCAAAATGATTTTAATATCTCCTCTTATGCTTTCAATTTGGTAATGAATACTGCAGGCCTCTCTACCATTCTCAGAGTTGATCTTAATGTTTTTAATTTCACCCTGCAGAATCATGAATAAACAAAGCAACGCTGTGCACGTTCCTGTCACCGAGGCCTTCGCTGGTTCTGACATGTTTGTTGCCAGAGATCCTCTCGTGCTTCTTCACACAAACACAAGGCTGCAGTGAAGGGTTCGTGTTTTATCCCTCGGCTGTTGATCAATCATTTAATCTCTTTAATAGGCCCGAATCAAAACTAATGGTGCATGTAATAACTGTTTAACTAAACAATGTGGACAGTGGGGGACTTAAGTGGTGCTTTAATGATTTTCTCTTAACTGAGCATGACTGTCCTAATGAATATAGGGTTCACAAACAAACTTCTGATAACTAATATGCAATGTTTGCCCCCAAACAATGCCTTTTCTCACTCTGACTGAATATCTGCATGCACTTTTCTCTTGCCACGAGTCCTGTGTTTATTAATACATTTATGCCAATAGATTTGCATTTCATAAAGTGTTTGCTAATCCGGGATAATTCAGTCACCAGGGCTTTGCCAGCCCTGGATTTTAAAATCTAATGAGAGATTTGGTGCCATCTAGTGGTCACTGTGTTGAAGACAAGTTGTCAATTTTTCAAAGAAACATATTGACTGTACTTACTAGTCAAGTAATGCTAGTAAAGATGATCATGCTTCACTGTGTATTTGTCATGTGGTATCACTATTTACAGTCTTTCAGTAATGCTCTCACTGGGTATAATAGTTGTGAAGGATTTATGGTATCATAAGACTGTGGGATCCTAAAAAGTCTTTGGCAGTAAGATCATTTGAGGATCACAGCAGAACTCAAAACTATCATGTAGCTACTACGGAAAATTATTGTATTGTATGTAATGCTCTAACAGTTAGTCAACTGACAGAAAATTAATCAGCAACTATTTTCATAATTAAATAGTTATTTTTCAAGAATAAAAGCCAAATATTCACTGGTCCCAGCTTCTTAAATGTGAGGAATTTGTGCTTTTCTTTGTCATATATGATAGTATATGTATAGTATCATACATGATGTGCTGTTTGAATAAAACGTTTGTATTAATTTGTATACATTACCTTGGGCTGAACTATAACAGGGCTTTTCCACTATTTTCTGACATTTTAAAGACATAATGATTGATCGATTCATTAATAAAATAGTTTGCAGATTCAATGTTAGTTGCGGCCCTAATTGTATGTAAAGGCTTAATAAGGTCCCTAAATACTGGTGCCTATAACTCAGCTATAGCTTGACACTTTACTATTTATTGATCAGCTCATTTAAGTTTTTTAATTGAGTGGGTTTTTTTCTGTCTTACTTATTTCATGCAATGTGTAAAGCTCATAACTGCTACTATATTTGAAATGTGCCATATAGGCCTTAAAAAATGACATTGCCTTGCCTAAATTCTCAACATTGTTAGCTAACTATGGACAGATATTCTCTAATATATTAGAGTAATATTCATATTATAACGAGTAACATTCACACTATTATTAAAGAACTGACACTATTTTTTTTTAAATGTATATGTTGTTATATTTGAGTCAGTTAATTTAGTTATTTTATATATTTTAGGCTTTAATTGCATTTGTTTCTTTTACCTACCTCACTGTTATTGTATTTTGATTTATGTCAAGTGGCTGCTGTGACACTTTAATTTCCCTTTGGGCTCAATAAAGTACTCTATCTATCTATCCATCTATCCGTCTATCCATCTACCTACCTATCTATCTATCTATCTATCTATCTATCTATCTATCTATCTAATTAAAAAGCAATGTGTGAAAATGAGCTTTTTCCTCCACAGAGCAAGACTGACATCTGCTGTCCAGAGCCATATAGACAGATGGCTCTACTGCTGTCGAGTCTTGTCTACCGTCTGTCTTTTAAATACACACAACATACAAACGTATATACGAATTCAAAGCACCAAAGCACACAGCGTATCTGAACGCACCGCAGGTTCGTAGAGCTGTGCATTTAATGTAAACTGATAAACGGATCAAACCGTGGAAGGAACTATTACCAAACTGAACGGGACACCCCTATTTCAGCAGCTTGGTTTAGTCCACGACCTCGTACCCGGAACTAGTTGTAAATATTTATGTTTCGAGTCAGCTGACTTCCATTCACATGACCACAATTAGCACAGAACCCTTGTAAATATTCAATGTGAATATACGGTGCCACATTATAGAATTTAGGTTACGTTAATCAGGACGCGTTCACTATTTGCTGCCACTTGGTGCTCAGCAGGAAATAAACGTGATATTTCACTACTGAGTAGCGTGTTAGCAGTTTGTGAAGATGGACAAGATTGCTAAAGGTGAGTACAATCCATACCAGGAAAAACACTCAATATAAGCATGTTAGCCCCGCTGTGTGCCTTTAAAAGCTCTTATCTTAGGTTACAATAGATAGATAGATAGATAGATAGATAGATAGATAGGAGGCTGTTCAAAATGTCATTTGACTGTGATTAATAGTAGGAACTGTTATATATAATACAAGCATGTTTTAAAAAATGAATGAGAGACTCAATTTTTTAGGTTAAAGATATTAAAAATCTAACTTTTTTAGCATGAAGGCTACCTAACACAAAATATAAAGCATACACAGTCTATCAATGTGTGCTTTATTTAAAACATGATACTTCATACATTAATGTTAAAACATTTGCTGTGCTGTGTGTTCTTCCTTGTTTAATCTGAAATTAATTTGATGTGTTGGTCCTGCAGATGTGGGTGATATCCAGTCCCGACTGTTAGACCACAGACCCATCATCAATGCAGAGATCCGCTACTTTGTGAGAGAGTTTGAGGTACATGTGACGCCATGACCTGGGCTCTTCACACAGCTACACGCATGCTTTGCACACATTCAACATGGTGTTCTGATTGATACAAGGGTGACACAGTGGCCTTAGTAGTGACAACCCGTCCTTCATGTGTCCACCCTGCTGAAGTTCCAGGGCTGCATGACCAAACCTCACATGTCCCTGTGAAGGCAACATGGAAAAAGACACTAATATATTAAGAGTTTTTTATGTGTAATTTGTGTCATGCACATGACAGATGTCACATGTTATGAAGTGATATTATTTATAAGACCGTCGACCATCTTAAAACTCCAGAATGACTCACAGTCGGGATGATGACAAAAGTCTATGCAAAGGTGTTATGTACAAGTGATGGCTGATATTCATTTGACTTTTTGCCAGTATTTTTTTGTTTTTAAATCCAATCATTTAACACTGCTGTCGCTCTTCCTCACTAAATTCTTTCTTGACAATTATGAAAACTTCAACCGTGGACAGAAACTCTTATAAACTAAGAGATAGTTTATAAGATAATGGCTATACAGAAAACTGTGGCTGTGTGAGGATGGAGGGGAGTTACACTAGTGGTGCAAACACCAATCTGTCCCATTAGTGTGATGCACAAGTCACATAATTTGGGGTCACAGATAAATTAAAAAACATTACTTTGTTTGTGTCATAATGTTCTAACCATGTAGCTCATTTAATGAACTGCAAATTACAATACGCTGTGTGTTGTTTTCAGTGCAAATTGACTCAGAAATATTTGCAAGCCAAATAGCATCTTTATTTTAGTGGAGTGATTATAATACTTCAAAAATACTGTATCACCTGTTGTTCTTGAAAGGACAATGGCAGGTAAGGATTTCACCTAATTTTCTCTAATTTAAATGTAAGGAACATATTAAGACAAAGCACTAGACTTAATGACTTAAGAGGTATACAGTAGTATTCTAGTGAATCACGTGGTGTGTGAGTGTTTGAGTGACAGCACTAATCTTTCCTCCGCTGCTCTCCAGGAGAAACGGGGTCACAGGGAGAGTCGGCTGCTGGAGAACCTCAATAAAATGGTGCAGGACGCAAATGAGAAAATGATGCCTGAAAATTTAGAGGACATGAACCAGCAGCTGTCAGATGTCATTGCACGATGTAAGTCTCCTCACTCAGAATCACAACTGAGGCTTTGTTTTATATTGTACTTAAATTGTCCATGTCATGCTAAATCTCACCCAGAATCAAACATTTCTATTTGCTGCCAAATCTTTAAAAAGAAAAGAATTGCTGTAATGTTTTACATATTGGTCGGTTTACTATCACTTAATTCTGTGCAGTGATCAAAACAATGTGGTGATTGTCCTTCTGACAATCTTGTTCTGTTCTTAGTTAACTTCATATAAATGCTAATACAGGAGTATCTTCTGTAACAATGTATGTATATACATTTGAAGACATTAAATTCTACACTATGTTTCATATAATTGTACTGTATTTTTGATCCCCATGATCGCATCTTGGTTAAAGCATCGTTTCCTTTATTTCATGTTATAAATTATATCCTTTTAAGCAAAATATGTTGCAACAACCTGACTGTCTGCTGACTGTTATGCTGTTATCAAAGTTTTTATATCTATATTGTGTTAGAGAGCATGTACGTTTTGAATATTAATATGATGAACGTATTTGGTTTGCTTTTCTCCCACAGTGGAGGCTGCTAATCACATGGCAGAGAGAGTCCAGCAGAGGGAGCTAGAAGCACAGCAGGTAAAAACAACTGGAGGGTGGACACATTATTATAGCCTCATGCAGCCAAGATTTAGTTGTGGCATTTATGATACTGTGTCCTCTCTGTGTACAGGCAGCACATTTACTCTACAATGAGCCCCATAGACTCACTGACAAAACCAGCATCTTCACTGTAGTGTGTGAAGAAAAAATGAGACAAACATCTCACATTGCCTTGTTAACTCTTGTGAAAAGTCTAAACATAAAAAATGTCATAATCTCTTATTTATTGTCTAGTTAGGTGTCCTTAACTTCTCCTTAAGTTTCAAGTAAACTCTTGTTATTTCTACAACTATATAATTCCAGTTGTATCAGTGGAGCAGCCTGACTCGATTGCAGACCCTCTCAGCTTTCAACTACAGAAATATCAAATCAAGATCGATGTGCGACACCTGCTAAAACTCTCTTCTTCCCGTCTTCTTGTGTCCTTCCAGAGCACCGAGCTGCAGGCAAACATGGAGCATTTGAAAGATGAGTGGGCAGACTTTCTGAAGGAGCAGCAGAGATTAAAGGAGGAGGTGGATGAGGAGCACGCCAAGGCCGTAGGACAGCTCAGCACTCTGTACAGTGAAAAGAAGAAGGAGCTGGCCAAGTTGTCACCCTTCTAATCAGCTGATGTTTGTGAGGACTCGAGTGAACAAACGCAGCCTTTCTTATGACTTGAACACTTGTGTTTATTGTGGACATGGAGGCAATGCACATGTCTATGAACGTGTGTTTTTCATTCCTGCTCTGCATGTGCAAAATGAAGCTGTTGGCTTTGATTGATGTACTCGGCGCTTGGCAGAAAAAGAGCATAAAACATAGAGGTTCTGCTCCTGCACAAGAGTCAACATTTTCCAAATCATAAGTATGAAAATGTGATTAACAATGTGGCATTTTCACAGGCCATCAAAATCTCAGTTTTTTTGTCTGTAGCACATGGAATATGCTCGGCACGCAAACGGTCTGGAATATGTCATTTTTAAATAAGCAATCATTTGATTGTTCCTTGGCCGTGAAGTTTTCAACATTTCAAGATTTTTAATGGATGCCTGCCTGAAGGGTGCTGCTGATGATAAATTTGCATCAGCCTCAAGTTGAAAGGAGCCTGGAGTTTGGCACCGAAGAAAAGATATTCCATGCATCGAAAGCAAGATCATTTAATGTTAGAAAAGCCCCCGTGAGCAGGTGTGTTTAAAGCACCAGGTCGAGTGTTGTTGAAACGAGCTCAAACTGAACCGTTTCCAGAGCAAATCATCCCTCACCAGCTCCCCTGTGTTTGGAACGTACGACCTCTGACAATAACTTCAAGTAAACCAACTGTCTGTGAAGTGAGTTTCATTATAAAAGGCCTTTGCTGAAACCACTTTAAATGATCAGCAGCAGTCACAAATCTAATATTTTTATTGCTGTTTAAATAAAAAAAACACATGCATCAGATTTTGGACTTTTGGTTTGAATTTTCTTCATACAGCAACAGGATTACAAACATGTGTCATGTACACATAAAAAATATATATATCCCCCAGTTTTCAGTGGTTGTCATACTTTGCTTAGAGTTCATAAAAGCCACATAATGTTAACCAAGTGTTATTTTCTTTTTTGCCTTTTCTGTTTATTAGATTTACATACAAAACAATACATGTCACTGTGTAAATACTCAGTTTGTAAGTAGTGTGACAGTTATGCAAAAATGACAATGATGCATAAAAGTTGTAATATGAACCAGAAAAGAAGTGAAATCATCTGTGTGTGTCTTCACCCTGAAGCTGAGGACCTCTGAGGTCAGCGTTTGACACAGAACTTTCTATGAAGTGTTTGTTTTTGCTCCAGACAATGGCGGGTGGTTGGACAGGTTAATGGATGTGTGTGGGCACACTGGGCACATTCCTGGCATGGCTGAGAACAGAGTTCATCTCAGACAACGTCATAGAACAAATATTTATGATACCCCCCCTCTACATCCCCACCACAAACTCCTTCAAACTGCACTGACGCCTCAACTGTCAAATGTCCCATTGTTATCTGAAGAAGCAGGTTTGGACAGCACCTCATCCATCAGTAAAATGACGTTTTCTGTTAGAAAAATAAGAATAAAACAAAACAAGCCAGCAGTGGAGTCCCTCTGCAAGAATTTTGACACATCTGACAGCACAGCAAATGAACTCAGTGCTGTATCCCCTTTCACAGAAGCTGAGGTGCAGCTTTTTTCCATTTGGCTCGCAGTGACCTGTCCCCCCTGCTCTGTGTCCTGCGGCTCTCATGCAAGGCCACACTCTGGTTGTGTCTATGCATACATGCGTGTGAGAGAGAAAAGAGTCGGTGATGACTGGCGTCAGAGCAGGACACGGTGGTTGGCTTGTCATCAGAGATCAGAGAGGGCATAGACATGCCAGCAGATGTTTAGAGGCAAAGGGCCAGCGCCCAATCTGCCCTGTGTACAGCACGTCTGCATGTGTGTGTTTGTGTGCATGCCATCCCTCTGCCTTGGTGACTGGGCGCAGCTGTCCAATGTGGAGACAGCCCATCATCAGCTAACAAGGAGTGACAATACGGAAACGTAGCCTACCTCTGCCAGCAAGGCACCTTTTCATCTGCCCTTATTTATTTTTTTGGCTTGGTTGGAAAGAAAGAAAAACAGTCAGAGTACACGAAAGGTCACCGTTAAGTCATATGAGTTTTAGCTATTCATGAGTACAGAGTCATACTGTAAGCTTAACTACATGTTGGACCTGATATTAACAAGTACAGGATTTATATCTGTTATAATGAATTGTGACTTCGCTGTATAATGTCAGATTTAGAGTCAGATAATTTTGTGAAGTGATTTGGACATCTGCTCAGGGTTTGCTTGACGTGAGTTTGACAGCTTACTCTGTAGAAACTTAATTACATTTTTCTGGCTGGTGTTAGGCCTGCTCTTTGCTTGGAGATTTAAACAAGAAAATAGATGCCTAGTAACCAGCAGCTCCAGACTTAATCAGCTGTGAAGCTGATAATGACCCTTCACCATCCGCATACACACAACGTGACTTTCTGTCAGTCATAACATGCTTTTTGCCAAACTGAATTGACATTAAGCAATCTGGGACTTAGATCAACGTCTCTTTGCAACCAAGGGATTGCAACAACAACAGGTTTCGACATTCATGGGAATTTTGGTTCTAATTCAGAGTACAGACTGAAAAATAAGTAAAGCCAGAAAACTCAGCACCTGGTCAAGTCATTTTTGAGTCACTGTCATTGATCAACAACCTATCACTGCCCTGCATGTATTTCAAGCTCTTTCAGTGATATAAAACAGATAATATTGACTAAAGCAATTTGAACCCTTTAGAGAGGTTCATGGAGGAGATATTTGTCAAACATTAAGAGGAAAGTCTTCTGTGCACCCGGGCTGTTGGCACAGAAACGTTCTCTGAGCATGCAATCTGGTAACGCGACTCCATGCGCAGGAACCGGCTGGTCACTGGCTGAAATCTCCTCTTATATCCTCCACGGCCTGCTGCATCATGTCTCCGCACCCTCGTTGGCTTGTTTTTTGTCTCCCGTTTCCATCGGAGAGCAGTGTGTTCTTCCTGTTTTGAAGGGATCGCAGCACTCTCGCGCCATGGAGCTGCCGTTCCTCGTGCCAACATAAATGGTAAAGGAAACAGGCAGCACCCAGCTGGAGCCCCATTGGGCAATGGACAGAGATAAGGGATGTGTTGGTTAATGCAATCTGATGCTCTGTCTGAAAAAGAGCTTTCCACATCCACTGGAACAGAATGAAATATATCAAAGGGATGAAAGTGCTGATAACATGTAATAAAGATATCTACTAAAAAACAGGATCTGATCTTAGTACTGCAATTCACCTAGTTAGATGGCCAGGTCACTGCTGATCACTTTCTTTATCACCTGGCCATCCTTCAGAAATGGAAACCAAAGGAGGCGTTGGAGGAGTTGAAGTTGATGTAACCTGCAGCTCACACCTTGTTTTCCCCGTTCAGTTCTCCCTCTGGGCTTTCTCACGCAGCTGAGCAGACGTTGATGGAAATGAAACTTGTGAGTCTGCACAATTACACATTTATCTAAGAACATGTGGTGTGCAGCTATGAGTAACGATACAGTGGACACTGATTACGCACTTATGAACTGTGTAAGATATGTCTGACTGTTTCTCTTAACCCACAAAAAATATACCCTATATACTCTACATGTAATCCATGTAGATGATAGAGGTTTAAAAGTCACCAATTTATATAACAATATATTATTTTATTTCAACTTAAAGGATATTGCTGGTGATTTTCTATATTTTTCTAACTATACTGGGTGACATATTACTTCACTACAAAGAATTTCGGACAAGGTCATTTGTTTGGAAATGGCTCCAAAGACTAATAACAACAACCATGTTTTTAGACGCCACTGCGTGTGGAATGCATTTCCGTTTACATAGCTTCATTAGCTTGTTGTGCTACATATCACAACCTCTTGACTTTGGCATCTGCCTTACACGGAACTACTCTCCGGAGACTGACAACGTGATTGCTGTTATTAGTCTTTGGAGATATGTCTAAACAAACAAACGTACTCTTCATGGTGAAGGAACAAGTTGGTCATCGAGTTCAACAGTGTGGCTCATTGACGTGTTTTTAATAGATTTTTGGACAACGGAGGTCTGCGGCACAGAGGAATAAGATATATCAGGCTTTGGATACACACACAGTACAGTACTTGTAAGTAGGATCAATTCATTGTTGGTTTGGGTATCCTCATGAGATTTGTTGACAACAGGAAAATTATAGAAAATCACCAGCCTCATTCTTAAATAGGAGCACAGTTTAACATCCTAGACTTGAGTCAACGGTAACACTTTACAATACGATACACAAAATTGGTCGTAGTTACTAAGGATTGAGTGAGGAACAAATCAGGAATGACCTGATAATTGATTAATTGTAATAAGTACTTCCCTAATAACTCCTTATTTGGACTATAGATAATGATGAGTCACTACAGAATACAGAATAGACTGGGAGATACTATATTAATGAAATAGGTAATGATTAGTTGATGTACATCTGAATCGATCATACTGAACTCTTGGTGTTCCTGATTAACACAAAACTAGTAACGGCTCATTCATTACTGATTACTTAAACATTAGTTACTCTTTTTGCATACCCTCAAGTAAAGTGATACATCCTATTGAGTAGTTACTAAGAAGTCCCTTATCTGTGACACAATATAGGACTTTATAACCTTCATAAAAGTCATTCATTACAGATGTTTAACTGGATTGCATTTGTGATTGTGAAATTGTCTAATTATAGGTAAAGTTTCAATCCCATTTACACTTGTATACATCTATACAGACTATTTAGGTTAATACATTGTATTTACAAACCCGGCCATGAATGGATTCTTATCTTTAGCTCTTTATCAGGAGAAAAGGTACAATGTACACTTTTATGAGGTTTTCCTGTGCAGCTCATGTTGTGGCTTGATATTCATGGGTCCATTCTCCCCTCTTTACTGCTGAAAACTAATTAAATACAAGTGGAGCTTGAACTTCCTTAAAGAAACAAATAAAATACACATGACTTCAGATGATTGCTACAGTTTCTACGAAGCTGACAGCAAACTTGGCATTTCCTAAGATTTTCTTTTTGGCCTGATCGCCTTTCATTTCAGTCGACTGATGAGAAAAAGCAGGTCTAACAGGGAAACAATTTCAGTATTTTGTGTTGGAACAATGGGAAGTGAGGAGGTATTCATTCAGCCGAGCTTTCCTGACAGCTTATGAGAATTTTCAGCCGCTGCATGCTCACTCTTTATTTCTTTTGTGTTACATGATGGGCCCCTGTTACTCAATTACTGAGGGGTCCAAAATGAAAATGCCAATGAACAAAAGCTCCGTGCTTCTAAGTTAATAACCCAGCATAACAACACCCCGGGGACTCGGTGATGGTTCCTGAGCGGATGCTAATGCAGGTTGTAATATGAATTCTTTGGCAATAGCAAACGTTCACCCAGTGGATCGCTAAATAAGAGAGGGAGCGCTCTCAAAGCCTCAGTAAAACAAATTAAGAAATTGATATTTCTCTGAGGGAAGGTTTCAAGACATGCTGGATAGTCTCAGACCCTGTCAGCTTAGAAAATGAGCGCTGGGTGGCGTATAAAAGCAATCATTGAAAAGAAAAGGTTTGGAAATTAAACGTCCCACTTTTCACTATAAATGCCAGAGCTCCCTTATTAGCAAGCGCTGATATACTGCCACACTGAAGGCTGACACTGTAACATGTCAGTTTTTATTCTGTACAGTGAACAGTCATTTTCTTAAGCTCATTCAAAAAGCCTGCCTCAGACCAGATTTCTCTCTGTTTGATAGACACACTCTCCATTGCCATCTTTTGTGAAATAGAGGACCGTCTAATTAGCTGAACTGTATGTGATGTTTTGGGTCTGTTCAGTTTCATCAGACAGCCTCGCTAATACAGCGACGGCGTGTTCCTTCCAGGTCTGCCAGGTCCAAGAAACACAGATAAGAGTCCAGCAACAACAAACACCTTCCTCAGTCAATCACATGGCAAACAATAGCCAGAGAGGACGCTGAGCTGGGCTGTCATCGGCCAATGGCCACCAACAGCAACAAAGCTTGTTGTCGTCTAGATTCCTGAACCTTAGAGACATGTCTGGCTTCACTGCCAACCACATACCTTTACAATGGATTTGATTTTCCTTGTTTTCCATACCAGACAGGTATTTTCCTGACGTTATCTCAGTTTGACTTTTGTGATTTCAGTGATGCGAAACTCCATAGAAAGTAGTTTGTTATGCTTTGTTATGTCCTCTTTTTTAAGTAATGTTTTAATTGTCAAAAAATCTACTAGGTGAACTTGCCCAAAATGCAATTTTTTTTGGCCACTTGGCGGCAGCGGGAACAAGCTGTGAACACATTAGCAGCTATTAGCAGCCAGCCATCACCTCTTAAGTTGTTAAGCAAACTTTTTAGAAAAATAGTCGCCTATTTACACATCTCAGCAGATATGGAGCAACTTTAGAATTCATTTAGTCGTGTTTGTGGCCATCTGGGGAATGTAAGTCCAATACTCACTCTCTTTTTAGCTCTGTCTTGGTCTCCTCTCTGGCACTTTAGCTGCCAAATGCTCCACTATGTTCACCAATTAGTTAATCCATTAGTCTGTTTGGTGCTGGCAGATAGTATACAGTAGGTTTTTTGAGCTTTATTGCTGAAAACAACTGCCTACTGTGAACAAAATGACACTATGAGATGAGAGCGAACCAGAAAAAAAAGAAGAAGCTGTGGAGCAGAGAAGAAGAGTCAGATGATCTGTATGACCTGACACCTACATGTAGTCATGTTGTCCAATGTTAATATAAAAAACGTTGATTATAGCCATTTAAAATGACCAGCTCAGTGGATATCCAGCTAGAACAAGCTGAACAGTCAATTTACCTGACTTCATTACCAAACTTCCTGCCAGCTCATTGCACTCTAGATTTACATCCTTTTCCCAGAGCGGTAATTTAAATCTAATCCGCTGGTCATGAGAAAACCATTTGCTCAGAGGCTTTTTGATCAGTTATTTATTGAGAAAGGTAGGGAATATAAAGAACGATTCAAGGCCTTGGTACCGTCCATAGTGATTTAAGTAACAGAGATGATGCAGTTTATGTAAAAAACACAGAATACTGACATTGAAACGCTCAAAATTTCCAAATATGTTATTGTTCTCTAAAAAAGTATGAGCTGAGGGGGCTAACTTTGTGAAAACTGAGGCCATACCCACGAGGCTTTTCCAAAGGAATATTCTCAGTTTCAGCGTTGTTAGCAATGCTATAAAATAAAACTGATATCACTGTAAAAAGTTCAAATAGTCTACGAGTCCATTAAATCGGACACCATTCTCAGAAAAGGCGTGACAGATGGTTTCCAGATTTGGACGAGATGTTTGATGAGATGAATTCTGACTTATCAGCCCAAGTGCACAGTCAATTGCTTAAGAGCCTCAGAAAGAAATGAAAGTCTGTGTCAGGAAATATACTTTCAAGTACATTTGTACTAACTTTGTCACATCAATACGTTTCATTTTCATTACCCAGAACAAGAGGTTTAAAGGAAAGTTTGCAATTGCCCAGTTTTTATTTAAAAAAACACACAAAAGTAAGTCCTAAAAATCTAATTGCTCACATCTACATTGTGAAAAGGTTGAGAGAAATGTAAACTAAACATAACAAATGTGAATTGGCTGTAGCTCATAATGACTGTGGGATTTTCCTCTAAGAAGTTTTTGGATGCCTCTCAGTTCATGATAAATGATAGGCGTCTTAAAAACAGGATTATCCTTGAATGTTTTTTGGAGGCTGGACCAAAGTGTAATGGAAGAAAAAGACAAGCGCCCTGTGTAGTGAACATTTCACAAAGCTAACTAAGCCACTCTTTAAAAAAAAACTTTTGTCTCATTGACAGTTTGGGAAAACCTGGACCCAAGACAGTGGAATTTCTCCCCTGTTGTTCAGAGCAGGCCCTTTGCTCTCACTGAATGATCTCACGATGAGATCTCCAAGGAGCATCTAATATCCCACCTACCTCAGGCCCTGAAACCCAATAAATCAATCAGTTGTGCTTTACAAGCCTGCGTGTGTGTTACCCATTCAGGAAACAGAGAATCCCTGCTGTGGATCACAGCTAAAAAACCATCCTGACTGACAGAACAATGAGAGAGGCAGGAGATGGAGGGACAAGGTGCATGCATGAATGTGTGTGTGTGTGTGTGTGTGACCGCATACTTGTTTGTGCCTCTGTGCAGATGGGATTTTTGTCTGTGTGTGTGTGTATGTGTGTTTGCGTCTGCACCCCCGGAGCAGCTCCAGCATATGAGCCCCCATCTGAATGTGAGTCAGATTCTCATCCCGGCTTTCTCCAGGGAGGCCCCGGCTCTTGGCAGAGGAATGCATGGGAGTGGGTTCCTTCAATAAAGGCAACTGTCTTTGAGGGCCCCGAGACGGCCCTGGGCTTTACTTTTCATCGTCTCCCTCCCCTGCCTCTCTGAACCCAAGTGGGCTGCTGCTTTTGCTGCTGCTTCGTTTCAAGTGTAATGGCTTTACCTTGAGGCTGAGAGAAAAAGACACAGAGGGAAGAATGGGTCCAGAGCTAAAATTATGACCCATCTACTGTATGCCCATGTCAAGACATCTTGTCAGAGCTCGGCGTGGTTTTTGCCTTTCGTTCAGCAGATAATGGAGATAAACATTTAACAGAAATCCCAAAACAGTTTGGATTTTGAACCAGCTCTGGTAGAACAAGGAGAGACATCTGAGTGAAGGGAAATCCCTCTTTGTGAAACAAGTATTCCTTCTTAAAGAACAGATATTATACTGAAGTTGTAGTTCGACATTTTAGGAAATACGCTTATCTGTTTCTTACACAGAGTTAGATAAGAAGATTGATACCACTCTCTTGGCCAGGTGCAGTATCCTCCCTGTGTCATGTCATCACCAGTTGCCAGGCAACCAGTGGACACTCCAAGAAGTCACTTTGGTTTTTGAACAGCACTTTAGAGATGCTGGTAGCATCTGGATGGAGCCAGGCTTGCTGGCTAAGTTAAGTTAACAGGACTTTTCCTTTAAAAGTAAGGCAAGACATCAGTTTTACATCTCCACTTGTTCATTCTGAACAAATTGCCAGCATGATGAATCAGTGAAATTTCCTTGTTAGCAACTTCCAAGCCTGACTACCTTTCTTTCAACGATCCATTCAGTGCATAAATTCAAACTTGCACTCGTTGCTCTGCACCCGTGTTGTTGAGGTCTGGCAGATGTGTGGCTGGAGTGCAGCTAAGCTCTTAACAGCTAAAATATGGGGATAATAAAGGAGGGAGAGAGAGAAACAGAAAATAAACCAAGAAACAGAACAAAAGACATCTGAACAGAGAAAGCGTGACATAAGCTAAGACGTGAAAATCAAGTAAGAGAGCGGAAGATAAATCAGATGAGAAGCACTAAGAGAAAGAGAGACAGAAAAAGTTAATGACAAGAATGACAACAGAGAGAAAAAACAGAGGAAGAGGGAGAAAGAGGAACAAAGGCAAGGAAGAAGGAAGACAAAGATGAGATGGGAGGGAAGACACCGGGAAGGGAAGACTGGTCCCTGGCCTGCAGATCAAAGCAGGCAGTGAGCAGCAGCTCCAGGCCGGTCCTCCCAGCACCTGCTGCTGCCCCGCAGCCAAGTCAAACACATTATTCCAACAGACGTACTGCTTAATGGCTTCTGTGGAGAGACCTTTACTGGGTCCATGACTGCCTCTGCAGACGCTCAGAGGTGCAGGCTGCACCCACACACACACACACACAAAGGCTTCCCAAAACTCGTTCATACTCACTGACACACCTAAGAGCACACAGACACACACACAGGCGCAACACGCACACTTTCCTATGTGTGATCCATCAGATCATTTTATTGCACACCTGCTTTAGCACAGTCAAACCCAGACACCTGTCAGAATCATAAACTCACTTAAAGTACCCACGGAGTGATGAAGCAGGCATACAATACGACCCACATTTACAATAAAACATTAACACCTGGTTCATGCATTGTGCCCCAGTCTGCCCACTCTAACGCAGCGCTCTGTTAAACAGAGCTGGGTTATGTTTGGACCGGAGTCAATATTGAGCAGAGAACAAATCATCCTTAGAAAAACAGTAAACATCTGTTTTGTGACTTGGCCACCTTTCACTGGCAATGTCAGCCTGACCTCAACGAGGCTGGGCCCCTTTTACATTTTCCATGAGAGCAAGCGAGAGTACCAGTAAGTGGGTGACAGCATCTGTAATTTCTTTTTTTTTTTTTTTTTCAAAAGCGGGGAAAAATAAAAACAAACCTTGACGCAATGAAGGCAGGTACTAGGGGCAATTTTAAAGTGCCTTGCAGTATATCCAAAAAGAATGAAACCACGGGCAGTCATTGTATACGGCTTTAGCTCAAGCAAAGTGAAGCCTCATTGGTTATTGATGACATTTATGGCTCACCTCATATGAAATACTGTCTACTGAAATATCACTTGAGAGCCCTACTTTCCTTGTAGCTTCAAGCTTTCATGGCAGCCACTTGATTTGTAGGTTGTCAATGATATTTAGATCAACATGTATGTAAAGGCAAAGCTATTTTTTTTTCTTGGGCACATGCAGTATGTCATCCTCTATTGATCTTTAGAGGGAAACTCTGTTTTCTATTTCAGAGCCGGGCTCAGCTACAAAGCAGCCTCCATGGAGCTCAGTGTCTTGCTCAAGGACACTTTGGCAGGGTGGATGCTCTCCTCAATGTGTGGGCTTCGAGAAGGTCTCTGCTATTATTTATATAGCTGTGTTAAATTGCGTGGCATATGCCATTTGATAATGTTAAGGGTGGTTTATTAATACTTTACTAAACCCTTTTTAAAATTGGATGAAGATGTTGATGTTTTAAAGGCTCTAAGGTTCATTAGTCATCTGTAATATGTTGTATACGGTGGGATCAATAGATGTTGGTGTGGTGATAGAGTTCAGAGCCAATCACAAGGCCGTCTGTCTGTAATGTGGAAACACCAGGATGTCCATCTCTGTGTTTCTCATGTGATATGTCCATGTCTGTATTTAATTTGCATTTTTCTTGTCTATCCCTGTTCTTCTTTTCTTTTCTTCCCACACTCCTTGTCCTCTACCTACCTCCTCTACATCCCTTCCCCGTCTTTCTCTCTCTGCCCCAATGCACCCCCCTCTCCCACTTTGGCCAGTATATCCTGATGGCTTTACCAGCAGGAAGTGGGGCTTTTACAGCAAGGGCTGTGGACCAAGAAGAGTCTGTGAAAGGCAGCCTCCAAGTCGAGGTGGGTGCTGTCACCACCTATGACGTCTCACCTCAGGTGACATGTTCAACAAGGTGCGTTGGCGTGGTATTTCTAACAGTTTTTAGAAACATGATGACATAGACAAGAAAAGAAATGGTAAGTGAAATGGTAAGTGATAACATACGTAGAGAGAAGATGCTGGTGTGGGTGTAGGAAAGGAAACTCTGCCACACACCATAAAAAATCAAGTCAGTGGTGCCAGAAGAACTATCTGGTCACCCAGGCAAATAAAAGGAGACTTCATCAATAAAGCATTTTTTTGCCAAAAATGTCAGTAAAACTTCCACACTTTCCACTGGGAACACGATCAAAGTTTTTCGTAGGTGACCTTGCTGGAAAACATCTTTGAAAGAAAAGATTTGCTGATAAAATCTGTGTTGTAAATAGCTAAAAAAAAAAAAATCAGCTCTGTGAAGCTGTACTTAGGGTACGTTCCATTCAAGTCGGAGGTCGGAAATTTCCAAGTTGAAAACTCCGAGCTTGAAGCGTTCCACAACTCATGATGCCAAATGCAATCAATCAACATGGCTGGCCACGAGAAACTTGACTTCTTGTGGCAGGCAGCATGTGAATATTTGCAGCGGTTGCGATTAATTTTGACCTCATTCTGCATATTGATAATCGGTCTTATTTTATGGTTTTGTGTTGTGTTTTTAGGCAGGGGACTATATGACCCCTATGTTTACGAGCTTCCCAGTCGAAAGCTGTTCCGTTAAGTAGGTGGTTGTAAATTTACCAGAAATGTAACCGGAAAAATACCAAAATGACAACGGTAACATGCAGGTGTTAAGCAGTTATGTTTATCCTAGTTTAGGGTGTTAGCATGCTAACATTTGCTAATTATATTTTGTCATAAACCCTTTTGGAGAAATTTAAATTTTGACCAAAAGATGACGAAAAAGACGACAAAAGACGACAAAAGACGACGCCTTTTCTGAAGTCAAATAAAACTTTTCATGGACATTTATTTAAGTTTATGATTAATTTCGTGATGGTTGAAGCCTATATAAGAACAACATCTGAATAATATAATATTTACACGGTTGTCCATGACTAGCTTAGACATGTTTTTCATCAAACAACAGCAGTCGCACCTGTCAATGTTCAACCTGTTTACAGCTTCTGCATGGAGTTTCCAGCGGAGGGAAAGCAGCTGACCCTGTAAGAACACAGGGCTTGTGGAAAATGTTGGTAATTCCAATACTGTAGATACCTCAGGAGACTTGGCACGACTTGATTCATCCGCCGGGATCCAGCAGAGAGCAGTAGAACATAAAAACACTTGAGATACAGCGAGAGTTGTCATGGCGATCCACAACCACCATAACAATCTCTGACATACTTCCTCCTTCAGTTATTCTCTTCTTATTCTCTCTCTATCTGACCCCTTACTTTCCTAAATGACTTTCAATCTTATTGTTTAGCACTTTCTTTCTTCCACTTTTCCTTTCCCTCATTCTCTTTCTTTGTTTTTTGCTCCTCTCTTACACTCCTTAACTTCCTCTAACCCTTTTAAGAAACCCAGATGAAAAGGCAACGTGCTTTCCAATTTCCATCCTTTAATGTTTTTTTTTCTGGGATTGTTCCAATCATGTGGGAGAGCCCCTTTCCCTGCTGCCTTTTCCCAGCACAGGTGCCTGCTGCAGTGGCTCTCGTAAGCTGTCTGCAAATGACATTGGTTCTCCTCTGTTGGTCACATCCTGTGTCCCGGATATGATACTGCCATGAGTCTCTGTATCCCTAATGGAAACACGTCTGGCTTTGGCCTACATGATGTCCAGTTGTGGGAAGATGGCGCTGAAAGCATTTCTACAGAAATAATGAGTGTCCAACAAGGTAATTCCCATATGTTTACATGACAGAATTAGATTTGGTCAGAAATAGGCTCTGAAATATTCCAGAAAGTCATTTTAAAAGGTTTTTCAGTGTGTTCCTTGGCAGTGTTGAAAAGCAGACCCCAATTTGAAATGGATACTGTTTGTGAAAAGCAGTCCACAGCTGTTAGAGAGGCACTGTTTCTGCCATTTATTTACATTTTACGATGATCATATTGCTTCAAGGAGATCTCTGTGTTCACAAGTGACAGTACTGTGAGAGTATATAAATCTGTCAGGGGAAAAATTTAATGATGTTATTACTAAACAAGGTTGGGAAGATAGTCCTCTCTAGGATTTTTTTGTCTTCTCTATGGCCTGTACCTGATCAGCATGAAAAAAAACATATTTTCATCTGATTCAGAGATTACAGACACACCTCATAAAGAAAGTTTTCAGCACTCTGCCTTGAGTTATTGCTCACTCTGTGAACTTAGCGGCATAACAATAACTAACTATTGCTTGAACTGTTTTTTCTTAACACACATTCTCTGTCTCCCAGTTCTCACTTTCACTCTGTTTTCCACCTGCCAACTCGTGCACTCTTAACTTAAGGGAATTAAGAAAATAAACAGAATGTCCTCGGGTCCTCGGGGTCCATTAATCTTTCTTTTTTTCCTATTACACCATTCTATAGCTGGCCTGGCAAGGTGCCCGGCCATCAACAATGGGTAACCAGTAGACACCCACAAGTATGTGGCCTCCGCTTCACCAGGCGAAATGTAAAATGTGTCAGCAGCAATTTGGTCATATTTACCAAAGCTATATGACATGTTGAGATTAAATAGTGATGTGTGGTTATTGGCTCGCCATGGAAACAATAGAGCCCCTCTGGGAGAGTCGGGACTGTGTGTAGTAGATGTTATTTATCATGTGCAAAAAGTCAAGGAAAATAATCTCATATATCATTTTTCACCTCCAATTAACTATAAAGGCATTTGTGTTTCACAGAGTGAGCAGCAGCTGGAATGTGAGAGCGTAGCGAGAACTGCGGGTCATGAGTGGGTGTCAAGACCATTTTTTGATATAATAGCTCAAATAAACTTTAGTGGGTGGGAGTCCTCTTACTGCTGACACCTTCATGTCAGCACGGTGGACTAAATCAGAGCAGGAATATGATCGGATCAGTCATAACAGTCCAGACAAAAATACCTCTGATGTGAAATGAAGAAGTTTCACTCAGTAGCACTTGTGAGTGAACTTTTTTAACCCTTTGACTAACGTGAGAAAATGAGCCTTTCTCGAAACTTAGACGTGTGGAAACATATTGCTGTATTTCTCACATGAGGAGGCCAACAAGTACGTTTTTGTCCCATCCCAAAATTCAAAAAGTATTCGGCCTTGTGAAGATGGCTGACCCTTTGGATTTATCCATTGTTTTGTTTTTTTCTAGTTTGCTCTCTGCGAGTGAAGTGAGGTCACAGCCAAAAGGTGAGACATTTTAAGAAGTTCTTCAAAGAGAAAGTATGTTTGATTTTTTACAGCTAGAGATTAAAGATCGCCCCCCCTTGTCAGCCTCATGGTCACCGTATTGATCTCTGTGAGGGAGTCTCTTTTTAAGATTTTTTTTGGGGGCATTTTTGCCTTTTTTATCACATGGTGGGCAGTGAAGAGGCAGACAGGAGACAGGGGGAGAAAGAGATGGGTATGACCTGCAACAAAGGTCTCTGACTGGACTCAAACCAGGGCTTTGCAGTGACATGCACAATAACCATTTGGCTACCAGTGTACTCCTGTGAGGGAGTCTCTTACAAGTATATTGCTTCTCCACTGAATAGCTGTACTCCTGAGCTCCTCTGTGTGTGTGTGTGTGTGTGTGTGTGTGTGTGTGTGTGTGTGTGTGTGTGTGTGTAAAAGTGGACTTTCAACAGTCATCTAGGGAACAGCAGGACAATCTCCTGACACAGGTAGCCTAAAAAGTACTGACACACACACACACACGCACTAAGAGTATTCATAAACACCTCTGTCTGTAATCTATATATCCAACTGCAGACTTCTAGCAGTGCATGGTAGGATCATTTTCACCCAGTTTTAGCATATAGACATTCAATAGGCTTTTATGAAAGAGCTGCTGAGCTGTGACAGTCTGGAATAGTGTTATATACGGTACCACAGTGCCGCTCCGGGCGACACCTCTGTCTGTTTCCATGCTGTAACCTCTTCCTTTCCTCTTCCCACTCTTCCTGTTGTCCAGATGAAAGGAAAAACGGAGATGATTAAAGAAAAATACTACACATGAAGGCTGTCTCCATTGGGTTTCATGAAATCATGAGTATATTAAAAGGAGAGGAGAGGACTTGCCAAAAAGTTGTCAATCCAAGGAGCCAGCAGGTACTTGCTACTCTGGGAAGGGACACATATACAAACACCCTCTTTTTCGTGAGAATAGATGCATAATTTATATACGCTGTCGCCATTACGCAAGGCTACAGCCCCCACGAGAGGCACTATTTATCCAATGTAATAAATTGGATTAATTATATTTGCCTAAAATGTTCTCACTCTCAAGCATCGTTTCCACTAATGATGAGGAGGCAACTCTGACTCATATCTGACCATCGGTGTAGGAAACCCACAGTCCATCAGTCATCCACAACAGCAGGGAAGTGACACCTGAGCTTTGGTGCCCATATTTTTACAATTTAAGCAAAACGTTAACTTTGTGATCCGTAGTCTATTTTCATCATATTTCATTTTTTCATGGATGTCTTAATAGATTTGTTCCAGAAAGACAGTCCTTAGGTGTGAAGGAAACTTACACCGCCTGCCAAAGAGCTGCAGTCGACTGTAACTTATTGGACCATATATAATCAACCAATTTGGCTTTTGCTAGAGGTGAATAAGCTCTCCTAAATGTCTCTTAAATTATATCCTAATGAGATTTTTCTCACTGACTTCATTGGCTTTCCTTTAATAGATATTTTACATTAGAATTTAGTTCAGCCTCACATTCATCATCTTAAACATGGTGCTAAGCTCAAGTCTGCCTGTGTATAAAAGGTTACATATGTAATATAAATGGGAATGTACAAATGTGGTGAGGCTTTCACCCAAAATTACAAACTTAAAAGCCTTGGATGTCACATTTTTTGTGTTTATCTATTATTAGTGATTCTCTGGGATTAGACGGCTTCATTCTGTTTCAAACTGTGGTCCAAAACCTCTTTTTAAATGAACAACAAACTGAAGATTTTTGCTCTAGGAGATGCTGTTTCCACTCAGAATAATACTTTGCTTTTACGTCTTAATGCAAACAAATGATACTGCAGTTAAATCAGAATTCATTGAAAGTAGTCGGTCTTTTACACTGTATACAAATAATAATTTATGTATTAATTCCTGGGTTGGCATTAAGGAAATTGCACTGTATTTTTTCAACCTACCATGTTGAGATCAGTGGAAACTGTCATCAACAACCTATTTTTCTACTGACATCCTCCATCAGGGTCATTATAGAATAGACTTGTGTTCATCTCCAGCGTGCAGAAGTAATGAGGCTGGTGTTCAGAGGACTTCAGTATTTTGGTGATCAACATTAAAGTATGGTTAGGGTTCCTTCCTAGTGAAATCTTTGACCTCAACCTCTTTGGACAGTGAGTGACACTGAATTGGAGGCTGCAAATAAACACACAACACTAATACAATTTGAAATAATTAATTATATTTCTATTTAATAAATAGGCCTACCTTATTTAAGCCTGTCTTTATTTAGGTCATGCAACAGCGGGGACAAATGCGTGCTTACATTCACCAGGAATAATATGCAGTGTTTTCTCAAGATTTTATCTTTATTATGTCTCCTCCAGATCGCCGTCTTTACCAAACAGGCTTCCATACTTCTTCACAGACTGGCACTTGTTTGAACCTGTCAGCTTGGATAGAGTTGCAAAGCGCTTGCGGGCTGCCATAGATCTGCACAACATGTTAACTTACATATCCGGCTGTAGTTAACAGGCTACCTCATATGCATGTGTCCCATCCAGAGTGCGCGGAGGCTGATCAGAGAGGCGTGCACGTCTTTTCCAACACCAGCAGCAGCAGCAGGGACACTCTCTTCCCACCGAGAGACAGAGATTTACCATGGCCTCAGCACTGAGCTTCACATCTTTAATGCTGTATTTTATTTATTGTTCGTTACTGTTCGCCGGTGTGTTTTGCGACACTGATGCAGATGAAGATGAGCACGCCAAGCACACATACACGGTGGAAATGTTCAACGAGGCGGTGCCTACTGCACCCCACTTTGTCATGTTTTACGCCCCATGGTAAGTGGACACTTCCCAAGTTTTTATAGACGACGTTAAAGAAAAGGATTTGCTGCAACATTTGTCTATAACACGCCTCAAACGTTGCAGAAGTGTTGCTTGACTGTAACAGTGGGATTAGAGCTACCCGGCTAGTTAGCCGCTAACTAGCATAGCCGAATAGTTTTCACGGCGGTCACGGTGCTAATAATGCTAACAGCTAGCCAGCGGATAGCTTTCCAGTTAATGTTAAACTTGAGACGTTATAATTAAACGCAGCTTGTGAAGGTTGTGCGTGTTTATGGGGCAGAAATGATGTAATTCAAAGTTGTAGGTTGGGAAGTTGTGCTTACGTGGCACGCACTGATTGACTGTCGGTGGTTCCAAAAATGGGGTTCACGGACCCCCCAGAGGTCCTTGAGGGGCTGCAGGAATGCTCCATAAAAATAGGGAGTAGTTCGGTTCATTCATTGCAGTTTCATGTGAACGAAAGTAACAATAGAGTAGTAAAAAAATGAGATTTATAGTCTTTGAAGATGAGATCAAAAGTTCAGCTCTTCACATTGTTGTTCTATCTTCATCTCCAGCAAAGGCTGACCTCAAAAATCTCTTAATCTCTATGTAACCTTACACTCGCATGCAGTGCATATTTGATTTCTAGCCAGTTACTGCAACAAGGCGGTATTATCAACAGGTTTCAGCTCACATTTCTGACTTTTTCTTTGCTTTTTCATTGACATGGATTCACATTCTGTTTGTCTATATTCATCAAGGGGTGGTATGCATAATAGTTACTCTGCTCTTACTTAAAATGTCACATAAAATCTAAGCTCCATGTGGTTTTAAGTACCAGAAATAATTGGAGGCTTGAGCTGAAAAGAAGAAAGCATATTCCTTTATTACTCTTTTGTCATTCAGAGGAGAGTGGAGGCATTTATCAGATGTTTGAGCAGCTGGCCACCATCTGTATCGGGGTATTTCTAAGAATACAATGCCTCTGATATATCAGTGTAAACCCATCACTTGGGCTCTAATGCATGCACATCCACATTTCTTATGGATTTACGTAACTGACCATAGAAACCATGAAAGAGTGCAAGAGAAGTTGTGTGCACATGACAGCTTTGAACCAGGATCACAGACTCTCAACAGAGTTTGGGTAAAAGATGTAAACCACCAGACCAAAAAGCTTTCAGAATAACTTATGTCGCACACTGACAGTATTTCTACCACTGTTGTGTCCAGGTGCGGCCATTGCCAGAGGTTACAGCCAGCATGGAACGAACTGGCAGACAAATACAACAGCATGGACGATCCCCCTGTGTATGTTGTGAAAGTCGACTGCGTCCAGGACACCAAGTTCTGCTCCAATGTTCACGGGGTTAGAGGCTACCCCACGTAAGTATTAGAATCACACCAGCTGACCGATCTTAAATCTTCAATTCATTTATTCATAGTAATTCATGTGTGTTCATATAATCAGACTGAATAAAAATGCAGTTAATAGTGTAGAAGTCTTCTTTGTCACTGATCGACAGATGAAGTGACACATTAACATGCATTTGGTTGGAACTTCTGCCAATATCTTAAAGGAGAGGTTCACAAATTTTCAAGTCTGTCTTGAAACAACAGTCAGATGCCCAAATGAACCGTGAAAGAGGTTTTTCTTGCCATAATCATTCCTCCTGTTCATACTTACCATTAGCAGAGGCCTTCTTAATGCACTTTCAGTGTAAGTGACGGGGGACACAGTGTGCCCACACAGTCATTTTGTGCAAAAATGCATTTAAAAGTTGATGTGAAACTTATAATATGAGGCTTCAGCAGTCTGAGTTGGTCATATCAAGTAGATATCTGCCACATTTACAGTCTTTTTAGCATCAGATTCCCCCTTTGTGTTTCCTCAGACAGTGTTTCCCTTTTTAGCTATAGTGGAAGTATAGTAACAAAAAGAGGAACTTGGGCACTAAAAAGACTGTAACATTGAAAGATATCTACTTGATTTGACTCATTTGGACGGCTGAAGCTTGATATTAGCTTCAGATAAACTTTTAAATGCATTTTTGCACAGAAGGAGGACTGTGGATTTTGTCCTCCATCAGTTACATTGTAAGTGCATTAAGAAGGAATAGGAACAGGAGGAACGATTACAGCAAGAAAAACATGTTCAATGTTCATTTGGGCTCCTAACTATTTTTCAAGACAGTGTTGAAAAGTCGTGAACTCGTCCTTTGATGTCATCCTCTTAAATCTTGAACAATGCTGACTGCATACCATAACTGCAAGCGCTGCAGTCAGTGTGTAATGATTGACAGAGCTTCTACTTGTGTAACTAAAGCTTGTAATGATGACTAAATGGACTAGTCACAAAGCTGTGTGTTCATGCATGGGTCATTGAGTTGGAGTACACACAACTTAAATCAGCCGTGTTATAATTCATTAAATTCAAAACCTTTTTGTGCTGTGTGTAGGCTCAAGTTGTTTAGGCCCGACCAGGAGGCAGTGAAGTATCAGGGGCCAAGAGATCTGCAGTCTCTGGAGACCTGGATGCTGAAGACGCTCCAGGAGGATCCTTCAGTAAGTGGTGATCATTCGGTTAACTTGACATTAATAAACCAGTGATCGTTGCAGTGCAGGAATGGTGCTGTTCATAGCTCTTACCTGCTTGTTGTTGTGTCTCCTCCAGGAACCAGAGAGTGAAATGGAGCCTCCTAAAGCTCCAGAGCCCAAACAGGGCTTGTATGAGCTCACTGCTCTCAACTTTAAGGCCCACATAGCCAAAGGTAAATCTCTAGTAGAAGATGTTCTGTCTACAATGACTTCATCAAAGGAAAATGAACAGTAACTTCATGTTGTGAAGTTGCGCAGCTGCTTCCTGTCATACCAGATAAAAAGTTTCTGTTTTTGTCCCAATTTTAAACTTGTTTTCAGTTTTCAACCACACTGAGTTGTGTTTCTGGATTCCTCATTAGAAAATGGAAACACCACATTGCCTTGATTTACATAACTGACATTTCAACACGAACACCTGAGCCACAATCCACAACGTCAGTCAACGCAAACCAACTGTGTAACACTTGTCTCCTGTCACTACACGTTTCTGGATTTTCACTGCGCTTGCAAAAATAAACAGTGCTCACGATAATTGTCTCGTTGAAATTACGGCTCTTAAGCCCCGCTGGAGTTGAATGTTTTGGTTTTGAAGAAAAATAAATGCTTTCTTGTTTGGAGATGAAAAAAGGCAGGATATGACATATGCATTTTTAAAACAGTGTTTATAGGTCCCACCTTCACATCTTGGCAACAGAGCCGCAATAAACGTTGTGTAATTGGCTGCGTATAACGTCTGTATAAGAGGTGTATATTTTCATTTACAGCTGGCTGTGTTCAGTTTGTAGTGGAATCAACTTTATACATTACTCCATCAGATCAAAAATCCGAACCCATACACTTCTGCAGCCTCAATTAAGTACAGAATTGTGCACTTGTGTGTAATTATCCATGCAGTAACCGGTATACACTGTAAGGCATTTTACTTTCTGTTTACTTATAGTTTTTTTTTTTTTTTGTTCCATGTGTGTTTAGGTTTCCTGATGATTAAACACATCTGATGTCTTTTTTCTGTTCTTTCCTCAGGTGCTCATTTTGTTAAGTTCTTTGCCCCGTGGTGTGGCCACTGCAAAGCCATGGCCCCAACCTGGGAGCAGCTGGCCACCAGCTTTGAGCACTCTGATGATGTCAAAATAGGAAAGGTGGGTCCTATTTAAAGCACAGACTGTGTGCAGATTTACAGCATATTCATGAAATATGATAAAAAATGTTATAAAAACACAAGTTCAGTTGTCAGCCAAACACCTTTTTCACAGCAGATTGTTGACTTGCTATAGTAGGAAAAGCACAAGTGTCCCAATAAGCCATGACACTGTGACAGTGAGTCAGATACCTGAACAGAATCCTGAAAACTCAATGTGATGTAAATGTAAAACCTGAGAAAGTTGAACAATAGGTAAATATGGAATAAAATGTTGTTTCTACAATACATTTACTCATAAATAATCTTATATTAAAGGTGCAGTATGTAAGAATCAGAGTGATATCAGTGACCATTAAGTGAGCTGCAGTTAGCATCCTGTTGTTTGCATGCTAGGTCACACTCAATCAGTGCGAGCGAGCAGCGATGCTAACATTAGCCAGCTAAAACCACAATATCATGATATATTTCACATGCTTTGCAGTAATGTTAGCTTACCTGACTCTGTGTTGTGTTGTATGCTGGTCGTTTGTTGACGTTAGTGGACTCCATTTCTAAGCTAACGTTAGCTAGTGTTGCACCTTGTTGGTGCCGGAGAGAGGCAAGTCACTCGGGAGTGTGCATAAACGTTACATCCTTTGGATTTTTGCAGAAAAACTGGCCGAAGTCCTTCACATAGAAATCAGTTATAGGCAACCAAGAAAGTCAGGGAAGGTCTCATTTTTTAAGTTACGTTGCAATCTCTTCACTCATTGGCAATAGAAAGCGATTAATACATGTAAATTGCTTCACAATTCTTACATGTAGCACCTTTAAAAATAAATAAATAAATAAATATATAAATAAAAGGTATAGCTTGCTATGTGATCTTTTGAGACATATCTTCAGGGCAACTAAAAAAGTCTTTGTCTTCCCAGTAATGGATTTTTTGTATTCACTCAATAATTTTGCTGGTATTATTTTTTGCCCTTCCGGTAATATGTGCTGCCTTTCTGAAAGTCTGAGTTTCAAACAGTACATTTTCAAACAGTTTGTGGCAGAGGTGACGCAGCGCTCTGTTTGCACTCGTCATTGTCAGTTACTTTAAGACACTACCTGCTCGCTCACTGTCTTATCTGTATGATAGACCCGGATTCTGGTAATTTGAGAAGCTACCTGTTCACACACAGGGCTAATAAAAACCATTAATACCTCTTAAGCAAATTTGCTGAGTCAATATTTGCATTGACGTTTCACTTTAGTTTAATAACACATGTTCATATACTGGTTGTCTAGGTGGACTGCACACAGCACTATGAGGTGTGTTCTGAGAACGGCGTGCGGGGATATCCCACACTTCTCTTCTTCTACAATGGACAGAAGGTATGGAAGACTGTTTCTAACTCTTCATTCCCAAGTGATCTCTGCATGAACAGCTGTTTTACGTCTTCAAAGACATCACTCTGTCCTCCTCTGACCCGCTTTTTGATAAAAATCAATCATCATTGTGTTGTAGTTAAAAATAACTTGTTGCATGTGCTTAGAAATGTGTTATGTCCCAAGAAAACAATAATGATGACTCTGATAATAGCATAACTCACTATGCCAAGAAATTAATTAAAAAGCCTCCACAATTATCGTAACAGCAGTAAAGTATTGAGTGTGTTGTCTTTATGCAGACAGAGCAGTACAAAGGAAAAAGAGATCTGGACTCTTTCAAAGACTTTGTGGACAACCAGCTGAAGGCAGCTGTCACTGAGGAGGAGGAGCATCCACATGAGGAAGTTAAATCAAACGAGATCCCCACTGATGAGCCAGCCAAAGAGGAGGTTAAGGTGAGTGTGAACAGCAGAGAGAAGAATGTCATAAACAAAATTCCTGTTTTCTTCCCGTCATGTATTTCTTGCTAGTTGGTTGTGTCTAGTTACAGTGTTGATGAATGTATCAGTATGTGTCATACTTGACATGTTATTGTTCGTGCTCTCGGTCTTCCTGCTTCTTGTTGTTAATCTGACTTCCCTGATGAAGTCCACGTCACAGTTTAAGCCCAGCACTGTGAATGCTGTTTTTAACTACATGATGTAAGCGTGAACGTGGCTCAAAACAAGTGGACTCTCAGCTGCTCCTTTTCAAAATGAATATGAAGTCATTTCATTTCAGCACAAGTTAATATCAGAGTTTCTGTTTGTTTCCTCTCTGCAGTCCAGCGTCTACGTCCTAACGGAGGACAACTTTGATGAGACAGTAGCCAAAGGATTCACCTTCATCAAATTCTACGCTCCATGGTAAGACAATCATCTTTAACCTTACAAATACCTTATAAATAGTGACAGTTAACCCACTCAGATAAAAATTGTAAGGTGATGTTTTCATTAAGTAACATAATAAAACTTAAATAGATGAGTTGACCTACATTACTACTTGTACAATTTTTTTTTTTTTATTACCTGCAAAATAGTTTGAATCAAATGTAAAGAGACTGAATCATAGAAATCATCAGTTTGTTGTAACTCTCACACACTGTCAGTCAGCCTACGTGATGTAATTCCTGTCTTATCCCGCCGTGTAGGTGCGGCCACTGTAAGAACCTCGCACCAACATGGGAGGATCTCGCCAGCAAGGAGTTTCCTGGTCTCACTGACGTCAAGATAGCCAAAGTGGACTGCACTGTGGAACGCACACTCTGCAATAAGTACTCTGTAAGTACGTGGATGTCATCCACAATTTATACAACGAGACACCGTCTGAACTGGACATCTAACACTCTGTGACTCTCTGTGTGTGTGTCACATACCAGCCTGTCACCAACCCTCAGGATGTAATTAAACTAAGATGCTAATCTTAATCACACAACTATAAAACAATACGACTGTCACATGCTTTAATACGTATGTGGAGTTCCAATGACGTTACTGAGATGAAAGCTCAGGGCGTTATTTAGTGTTGACGGTGTTTTAGAATCAGAAGGTGTGAAGATGCTACTCACAGCCTTTTTGTCTTCATGTGAGCCAAACTAACCTACAACATATCTATAATGAAGTGATAAAAAGCTAAGTCACATCAGTTTGCATCTTTAAAAAGCAGTCTTGATCCAAGATCCAAGTTTGCCATTTTGAAGCCCAGTGGTCAATCATTAAGCCAATTTGTAGCTGAACACAATATACTCGAAGTTGCAACGTTTTCTGAACTGCTGCATCAGAGTTCAACATCCACAGTTGGAATAATGAAAGACTTTAGTGATGATTCACTGTGATAAAATGTGCCATATTTGTTATGTTGTAAAGTGTTACATACCCAATCTTCTCATGTAAAACTTAACATCTTCAAATCTTACAAAAGTACTTTTAACTCTTCAGAGAAAAAAGTTACCTTTACTAAAGAAGATGTTATTATTTTATTCAGTAGCATATTTAAAAAACAGGACTGCATTTTTATTAGGTTTGGTGGACAGACAGGACTTTGACCAAGAAACAGTTGATAAGAGAAGTAAGTGGTTTTGAACCAGAATGAAGCACATGGAATAAGTTCTTATTCTCCGTCTCTTCCGTTTGTACTCAGGTGCGAGGTTACCCCACCTTAATCATCTTCAGAGCAGGAGAGCAGGGCGACGAGCATCACGGTGGGCGGGACCTGGAGAGCCTGCACAACTTTGTGATGAGGCAGGCGAGGGACGAGCTGTAAAAACAGTCCAGTCAGCGCTCACTCTTCACCACTCTGCTCACTCACACTGCATATCTGGCCAGTAGGACACCACTCTCTGTCCTACAGTAGCCAAAACCCCCTCCCTCTCTCTCTCTCTCTCTCTCTCTCTTTTTCTCCAGTGTTCAAGGACAGAATGATTCAGTCGAGTGTTTGGGATGTGAATGTATTTTTCATTGCTGTAACCCAACCTCAAATCTTCTAAAAAAAGGAGAATTGTTTCGTATCGGTTGGGTCTGCAAATGAAGTAACATGTCTGACAACCACTTTGCAAGCACTGCTCAATCGATCAGAACTCCTCGCACAAATAAAATGTTTATTAAAAGGGTTGCACTGAAGGACAGATGTCCCAGTTTCTGCCTGTTTAAAAAAAAAAAAAATCAGTAGTCTCTGACCTAATCTCTGTAGCCACTTTTTTAAAAATGCTCAATTTTATACATGGGATCTGTTGTTAAATCATAAGCCATTAATGTTACGGTACTGTCACTCCAAAAGTTGTAAAGGTTGCATCACACTAATGTGAAGTTGAGTGTTAAGTTGAGGGGACTTTCTATCCATGCCAGTGATGGCCTATCTGACTTAACTCTCAGGGAAACGCCCACGCAGGCCAGAAGGAGTTGTGACGGAGGCTGACGTGGCACAGAGACATGACTTTGTTTTTTCTCTCTCAAGAGGAGTTTAGCTGTTTTGGAAATAACCAGATGAATTTCTTACGAAAGATAAATAGAGTTGGTAAACGTAACACCTCAGAAATGTGAAAAAGGAACCAAGACTCTTGTGATCTCAGTCAGCCATCTATCTCTACTCCTCCTAGCGTTCAGGGTCTCAGGCCTGGACCATGTTGCCCCCATATTTCCATTACTGAACATTAGTTTCATGTGAAAGAGCTGCAGCCTGGTGTTTCCGTAAAACTGTACTTTCATGATCTCATCAAATGTAATACAAAAAAAAAAAATGTGAATGTAAAGGTTTTGTGCTATATTTCTCAGGCCAGGTCCGTGTTTAAAGGATTTGGGAACCTGTAGGTGGAAGAGAAGAGGGCAGTTGGAGCCAGTATTGGGGGAGTAAAACAAACAGTGTTGTGTTTTTGAAGGAAACCTCCTTAGAAATCTTTGTGTTAATACATGAGATTGAAACTGACAGGAAACTTCACTGTAGCTCAGGTTAACATGGGCTCGCTAGCATTAATATCACCTTTCTGACTATCATCTATTCTTACTTTGAATTGAATCTGCTGCATCTGGTGTCTTTCATCCTCCCGCTGCTGGTCTATATATCTCACCAGACACTAAAATGATCTAGAAAGTTACAAAAATGCAACCAAAATACATCAATATTTGTCTGGTTTTAATTTCCTGTTTTTACTGTAAAAGTCTCCCATATACTGTATCATAACCATCAACACACAAACGCAACATGCACAGAAGATTAATTGGTGTTTGGAAATTAAACAGTCAAAAGGCCAAGAAATAATCTGCACTCATAACTGGGTCTAATAGCATTTACATTCATGCTAATAAGTCTTTTCAGTGTACATTTCTGTGATTAATCATGTTGTAGTAAACTTCACCCACCTGTCAGGCCATACCCCTTACAATGCAAATGCTCTTTGACCCAGGTCATGTGAAAAGTATTTGCAGCACGGTGCAGGGCACCATTTATTGTCTAACCCAGGTACACAATCACACACAAAGCAGCTTTTTGTCAGTAAAAGTTTTTATGGATAGCACATGGTCTAAGGAACTCCAGTGACAGAAGTTTTTTTTTTTTTTTTTTTTTTTTTTCCTTGTGAGTCATGGGTTGTGCGCTACCCATGAATTTTGTACAAAAAAAAGAGTGAATAATGGCAAGTTGTAACATGAGATTTCATAATAAAAAATTTTTCAAAAATAAGTTTGTACTTTCATTTTGTTCTTGCATCTGTCTCTTAATAAGGTATGTGATTTTTCTTTTTAATAAAAGGTGCAATAAATAAGCTGAGAATGTACAAGTATTTACAAAAAAAACAGTCTAAACATGATCACAAATGTAAACAGCAGCTTACCAGAGGTATATTTTGTAATTTATGATTGGTTAGGCACATAAGGTATTTAGATTCTTATTGGTATTAGTTTCTCATTAAAATATGTTCTCTAAAAGACTCCACGTCATTCAAAGACACTGAACTCGAGGCTCACAGTAACATGTTCAATTGGAAAGACGTTGCCACCGGACACAAATCTCAACACAAGTTTACCCTCAGGGTTGAAAAAGCAAAAAGGCTAATTTCAGACAGCTGGCACAGAAACCGTCCTGCCGGCTGTTTTTGACTCGCTAAATGTTTTTCCACAATCTCTTGATGGGTTGTCAGGGGTGGAAGCGTTTGTTAACTTTGTGAGTGCAGCAACATGGAAATGGCCATTTGCGGTATGTCGGAGGGATAAGGCTGTATTCTTCGGTTCTTTGGAGAAAAACATCAGTTTAGCCACAACATGCATCATGCTGAACCAGGCTGGTGAATCGCAGCTCAGCGTGAGCCCAGCAAATATTGACACTGAGGGGATATTTGGAGCAGTGCACTGCTAAAATAGCCTGCGGTCACTTTGGTTCAGTCCATATTATATTTTAGGAAGGCAAATATGGCTTGAGAAGAAAATACATTAGGGAAGAGGAAGGACATATGAATCTACTTACTCCAATCACATTTTTTTTTTACTGATTTGACTCATGTATATGCGTATTTCACTGAGTACAGTTGGTTTTTCTGTGCTGTTATAATGAGTCAACTCCCCAGGGTCATGCGCTGTAGAGAAATTGTTCATCAATAATTACGCAAGCTTCTTCTGAGAACTGATCCACCGTGTTTTTTTTTTTTTGTTTTCGTCGGAGAGGAGAAGGGAAAGAAAGCAGCACTCTGACTGGTCCCACGACAGTTCAGTTTTGCCCTCGCCCTCACAGTGAGGGAGAAGGTGCAGTAGCCTCATTGGCGCTCATACACACACTTCCATAAACACATAATATACAAACTTAAACACTCCCTCCTCCCCACACACACACAGTCATTCACTCACTTGCAGACCCATGAAGTGAAAAGTCCTCTCCATAACCGATAGAGAAGGTGATAGACAACTTGGTGGCTCAACGCTGGAGTAGGGTGAAGTTGCCTTTTTGCAACGGTCCCCTTAGTTCAAATCCTTTTGTTTTTTTTTTTAACTTTCAAAGACAAACGTTCACGTGGGCAGATGCGTTGCTCGAATTTCGTCCGAGATTATTGAAATCAAACATTGTAAATGATCTTTTAAGGTGGACGTGCAGGCTCGCAGGCTGAGGATTTGGGCGGGAGACCGGTTTCTAGTTGAGGTCAGCCTCACCTTGGATTCGCAGCCCTTTACCAACCCAACTTTAAATGAAAGCACTAAAGGCCCTTGATGTCAGTGGCAGCCGCAGGCGCGCACCACCATGTTCTTGTATTTCTTTAATATGACGTTGGAGTTGTCGTCAAAGTAGAGCACTGAAATGGCGTGGAGCTTGGTGGGGGCGCAGCATGGCTTGGGCACGTTCTCGGGGTTCATCAGGTGCACCTGAAAAATCAGAGAAAATACTTTAAACGGGTGCGAGTGATTGGCATACAGAAACATTTCTATTCAACTGTTTAGACTCCACATTTAAAATAGACCATTGTACACTCACTGCAGAAGAAAAAATACTGAATACCATGTGGATTACTAGTCGGTTAGAAACTGAGCTGTGCATTCACAGATGTCGGCTTTAAGATGAGAACACTTCATCATGTACAAGATGAGGGACATAAATACTAATACAAAAGTGACAGTTTCAGTGAATTAATACACATCCTCAAAATGCACAGCTGTCCAATGATGATATAAACACAAGCGTATAAACTATTCTACTGTCAGGTATCTCTCAGTCATTTGGAAAGATTTACAGTACTGTCTTTTAAATACGACTGTGGTACTCGCAGCTGCTTTTCTATCTTGTTGCTTTAAGGTCTCCCTGTATGACCGGAGACATAAACACATACTGACTGGACCTGGAGCTTGATAAACATGGTGGGTCGGTCTTACCAGTGTCTGTACAATGGCGTGGTTGGTGGCGTTCATGTGGGCGTTGAGGGGAAAGGAGCACTCTCCGTCACAGTAGTTGGCCGCGTAGCCTTCAGGAGCAATGATCCAGTCCTTTAGAGAGACATGGCAGTAAACATAAAGGGTTATTTGGTATTTTTAAAGGACAAGCCCATTAAGGCTTTATAAATACCAAATTCTAGAAAGGTCAGGTCTGGTTGTGTAATTCAACCGTCAGTGGAAAATATCTTTGCATCATTGTAAACAACTGAATAAGTAGCTCATCACGTCAATTGTTGTCTGACGATGCAGCGTTGTTTGTCTACTATAGTAACCCACCTCACTTCTGTTGGGAAATTCAGCGCTAACCTTGTCTCTGAGGACAAATCCCTGCTCAAACTCTCATGTCTGTGGAATCGCTCAGGGAAGCAATACTTCTCTTCTGCTTCCTTCCTCTCGGTGTCTTACTGTTACTCTGACAAATTCTCTGCGTGTTTCGCCTCTTTCAAACTTGTTTTCGTGTTTTTATCAAGTGTCCGTACTTTCCTGTCTGTGTCAATAATATCTATCTGTCTTTCTCTTCTCACTTCTCTGCCTGTCTCTCTCTCTCTTTTCTGCTCAGTTTCCTTCCTCTGTGCAACTGTGTGTGTGTGTGCGTGTGTGTGTGTATATGTGTGTGTGTGTGTGTGTGTGAGAGAGTGCTGGCAATCTCCCTCTAGATGTCAGTGCTGTGTTAACAGCTTACAGCTTGTTTGGAAGGATGTGCGTAACTCTGCCCCTCTCTTCTATTTCTTCCTCTGTCTGTCTCTGAGTAAACACACATACACACACACACACACACACACACACACACACACACACACACTCACGTACACACAAACCTGCGGTGTGAAACTTGAGTCTACTCCCACTGAGCTACTTTAATTGATTTTCTCTGTTTAGCACACCCTTGTTTGGCGGTCTGACCGTCTTACAGTCAGCGGTGTTGATACTTTGTGCATACTGGTCAAGTGACGCTGTCAACCACATACAAAGGAGAATTTATTATGCAATGTTAATAAAAAAATCTAAAATAAAAGTGCTCTAGATATGTAGTCTGTAGATGATGGTCGCAATATAAAAGCTATACCTAAAGAGAGACTGTGTGGGCCATTTGAAACAGTTATAAACGCTTTAGAAGTGCTTGGACAGCATACTGAGCATATGACGTACTGTATATGAACATGTTTAATACCTGCCAGCCCAGCTCTCGGAAGCTGACGTAGAGTTCGTGTCTTCTGCAAGCTGTCTTCTGGTCGCTGCTGTTGTAATCTGAAACAGAAGAACAGACACAGTGACTTAGGAGGGAATCGTATCCTGTAGTTAACATTTTTCTAGTCTAGTTTGCATAAATGTGGCCCCTCGGTGTGTGAAACGTGTCTCACAACATGACCGATGGGATGAACGCGCTCAGCGAAAAACTACCCCGTGTAAAATAATGTTTTTACAAGTATTCCCAATTAAACCCTGTGAATGTGACGCATTACATTCTGAATCTGAGAGCAGAAGAATAACACAATACGCCTCATGTAATACACTGGGTGGAGACACATGTGAGGGCGTAGACCAGAGCATAGGCACAAATTCTCATTACAGTGGTCACTGCGCTGTACGTGCTCCACATTCATCTGCTGTCTAATGCGTTTTGAATCCATTGGCAGTCAAACATCGCGAGTGGTGACACAGTGACAACTGTGTTACTGTGTTTATGGACTCTCCTGCCCTGCAGTTTGTTCTTAATTTTCTCTGTTCCACTCTGCAGCCGCCCAGCAGCGGGTTGGACGGCGGCAGACAGTCCCAGGTATAGGTTTGGTTTTCACAGACGAGGAGAGGTCATTGCTGGCATCGGTCACCACGCTGAAGTCAAGACGGTGACACCAACTTTCCACTGACGTTTCAAGTGTTTCTCTCTCGCTCACTCTCTCTGTCTTGCCTCATTGATTTTATTGTTTTGATTATTTTTTTTCCTCACAAACCTCCATGAGAGAGACAATGACAGGAAGAGAGCTATAACACTAGTTAGTCCTGTATTTTTAAAAAAAAGCCTCATCCAGGAAGACTTGTGATGAATAGTAGCACCGTTTACAGACATCAAGAAGTCCTCACAGTCAAAACAGAAGATCATGAGGAAGTGTGAAGCACTCTGATCAACTAAACATGGCTTCTCGGTGGCCCCAGCGCCCCAAGCGGCCCTTCAGCTCTAAGCCTGCAAGTGATTTGAATTGTAACTGGTTGTCATTTGTGTATTGCTTTCTGATTCCATGTTTAGCCTAAGAGTTACTGCTGAAGTTGTTTGGGCTACAATAACTTTTACAAGCTGCATGAACAGCTTTCTGACTTTTTGTCTAACTGGCTGTCTCATTTGCTACTTTTCAAAGTTATTCATTGCATCATTAGCCTGTTTAATGCAGCCACTTATCCTGTCAAACTAAGCAAATAACATGGTTATTTGCTTCTCATAGGCAATAAACAGAGTAACTGTTTGCATAAAGGAAAAAGCTGCACATTACTGCAATTAAAGCTTTTACAGAAAGAAAAACCTTTATAATATATGGACAAGCAAATTAAAAATATATAGCCTTATATCCATCATCAGATTTTTTTCCAGAAAAGTTTGCGTGTGTGTGTGTGTGTCAAAAAAAGACAGAGAGAGTGAGTCAGACTGCAGACGGAGATTTGTCACTAAGTCACAGCCACCACCCAGCCACTCACCTCACTAACTCACCAACAGCAGCCAACACACACACACACACACACACACATAATGTACTGTGTATACAAACACATTTCCATTCAGCACGGTTCACTGATGTTTGCTACTTATATCTCTACCTTTATCATTCACTTCCAGTATCCCCTACATACAAAAACACATGCAGACACACAAACCACCAGATGTTTATCTGTTTAACAGCCAAGTCCACTTTACTGCTCGTTAAAAGGAAGAATTGTTATTTAAAGTGTTTAAACCGGAGCATTAGTTGTTGCATTAAGATTTCATCATCAAATCAAATTTCAAATTAAACAGACACACTGAGTGCAATGACCAGACCCTGGTGTTTTAGCTGGATTCATCTCAAATGTAAAAAAAAAAAAAAAGGGCAGACAGAGAGAGAGAGAGAGAGAGAGAGAGAGAGAGAGAGAGGGAGGGAGCAAGTTGAATTTGGCACTTGGATTCATCTCAGCTTGAAGTAAACCATGAGAGAAAGAAAAGGAAGGAGACAGGGAAGACTCAGAGCAAGAAAAGAGAATATTGTTCACATCATGTTCAACTCAACCTGCTTCACCCGCACCTCCTTAAAATTTGCCTTTCAGATGTCATCACAAAAATCAGATGCAGATCGGGTGTGATATAAATCCTCCCGCTTTCTTTTTATTACAGCAAAACGTGAATACGTCATTTGATTCAACAGGTTAATTTTGTAAGAGAGAGGAAAGGAAAGGTGAGACTGGTCACGACAGGCGGCAGCGAGTGAGGTCAAAGTGTCAGCCATAACTGTCGGATACAGTCAGGTGTTTCCCCAGTTTAGGTTTCCTTCCTCTTTGATAGGAAGTGCAGTTCGCTGAGTGTCTTCTAATGTGGAATTAAAAGATTTTATGTCAGTGTGTGTACCGTTGATGATGTGCGCGATTGCCGGTGTGTAATCTTTTTATGGATGCACGGGCACTCTGCATTCAGGCATGCATATTCGGCTCCGTCTGTGTGTGTGTGTGTTTGTGTAAACACATGAATGCAGGGTCATGTGGTGTTCATCCTGCCTCCCTGTGGACTGACTGACCTGCCAGAGTCTTCAACAGCAGAGAGCATTTGGATTTAACAGATTTACTGTGTGTTGACCTTCACAAACAAGGAAACAGTCTGGTTCTAGACCAGCTGCTGCAGGATCCTACTGATTTTTTCCTATAATTATTACAACAGCAAATAAAAAGCACTTTTAGTATGCATTGTAGGGGACATGTGCAGTGTGTACAGTGTTTATATACAGGAAACAACCAAGGGCAGAGGAAAAGTGCCAGAAAAGAACAAAGCCGATAGGCTGAATGACTTGGATGACCTGATGTGAACTTGAGGTGATGTTTATTGAGAGAGGAATTACAATGGCTCTTAAATGACACATTACAGTAATAAAAGTATAATAGGGCTTTTACAGAGTTAATGTGTGGAGATTTATAAGTCTCTATTGGAATGTGGACCATGTAGACTCAATCATGATGTGACGACTGGGGCAACGGAGCCGTACATCGATCAGTTTTAAGAGCTCAGTCTTTATGTGTATGTGACGGTGAGCATGTCTCTCTTTGTGTGTGTTTCTCTGTGAATAACATATAGTACTCAGTGCTGTACTCACTGCCTCAAACTACACATACCCGTATTACACACACAGTCCCAGGGACCCCCTGCTCCCTCATCCAGGTCTAGTTTATGGTGCGTGACATTCAGCTCCAGGTCACAGGGTTGAGTGTGAGTGAAGCTGCAGAGCTGCCTGCACACTTGTCAGGTTTCTACACTGGTAGACATTAATAAAGTCACTCATCACTTAAACTGCTGGCCTGGTCAAAAAAAAACAACAACTGATCATCTCACATATGTGGCATCAATTAGATTTGTTTGCAGACATTGGATAGGACTGTATCTTAATTATTTTTCTACTGTTAATACTTTTGTATTAACAGCGTATTCCTCTGTTTACTTATCAGAATAAATTGATTAAATGGGTGAGTATTCTGTGCGGTCAGACATATAGTTGAATCATCAGCAAGCTCCATGCACACTTGCAGTAAAAATTGGTGTGTAGCAGCGTTTAACACATTAGCATAACATATCAAGATATTGTTATATAATCAGCAGATATTTTTCCTGTAGTTTTTTTTTTTTTCCAATGAAAATGACAATGAACAAAATGTGGATACCAACACATGTTAAAATAATACCTTGCTTTTCTGTATGCTGTATGATATAAGGTTTGGTATTTAACAACATATTCCCTTTTCCTCTCTTTCTCACACACACACACACACATACACACAACTCATTTTCCTTGCACCTCTCGGCCTTTAAAGCCATCTGCATTTACAGTCTGTGGGGCTCTTTAAGAGGAATAAAGCTGATATTTACTGTGGGCTTTCATTGAGTGTAAAGGCCCAGATTTGTGGTGCCCATAAACCACATCTCCCCTTCCTGCCTGTAAAAATTTAATGCCACACAGCTACCGCTGAGCTCCGGCTCCCATGAGGCTTCCATTCATTTCTTTTTCCTTTCCCTGACAGAGAGCTGAGGTGGGAAGAAACGTAGTCTGCATATTATACTTATTATACTAATATGTACTAATACTTATACTAAGTCTGTTATGACACTCCAGTGTCTTTGGGAGTATTCTAGTAGGCGTAGTTGGTTAGCCCAAAAAATATAAAATTACATAATTCAGATGGTTTTATGACTCATTTATTAAAGGAATAGTTCGACATGTTGGGAAATTACCTTATTTTTAAGTAAAAATTAAGCTACAGCCAGCAATGGGTTAGCTTAGCTTAGACCGGAAACACAGGGAAACCGCTAGCCTGGCTCTGTCCAAAGGTAACAAAATCCACCTAACAGCATCTCTAAAGCTCACTGATTAAAAGGTTAAATCTTGTTAGTTTAATCCTTACAAAAAACAAAGTAGAAAAAAGACAAGGTGTGGTTCTATTCGGGGGTTATGTGCCAGACTCTTTCTTGGACCAGGTGTATTGACTTTCTGGACTCTTATCAATCTTAACAGGCTGCTTCCCCCTGCTTCCACTATTATGCTAAGCTACGCTAACCAACCGCTAGCTGTAGCTTTTTTTTTACCATACAGACATGACAGTAGTATCAATCTTCTCATCTAACTCTCGGGCAAGAAAGCAAATAAGTGTATCTCCTGTAATGTCAAACTATTCCTTTAAGCATCAGCAGCGCCTAAAGGACATTAACTCCAGTTTCACCTGCTTCGTCGGGACCAAATATTTGAATATCAAATGGGGGGAAAGCAGGAGTTCGTTTAAGGACATGCTAATGTGAATGGCACTGAGCTCTGCTCCCATTTTACAGCAGCTTACCTAACAGTGTTTAACCTGGAAATGTTTCTCTGTGAGTAGACAAACATCCATTTGACCATGTGACACTAAAACTCTCCACTGAAACTAATTCACATTGAATTCATTGAGGTGGGGCCGTAACTGCTGGTTCCCCACCCTGTCTATTCAATAGCAGGGGAAACACTGCTCCTTACTGAGCTTAGGCACTGTAGCTCTTTAACACTGAGACTTTCGATACACTGTATGAGTCCCGGGCTGACATTAACCCTTCACTACACTACCTGCCATTCATTAAGCCTCAAAAACACTTTGACCAGCACCTCTGTCAGGAGGAAAAGGCTATAAATTGTATTTATCACATGTCGTTCCGAAAATACAAGAATCAAATGGTGCCAACTCAGACTTTATAGCAAGGGTGTTACGTGTATGAAGTGTGTGTGTGTGTGTTTGTGTATATATATGTGTGTGTGTGACATATGACATTAAAAAGTAATTTCAAGCCCAACAGACCACAATCTCTCAAACCGCCTCACTGTAATTCTATAGTTTACTCCAGCAATTTCTCAAATCAGGACTCATTTTGGAGCAAGGAAAGATTGCATGTTTTACAGTAGCAATTACATGAACTCCCATAGAGGTGGTGGTGACAGAAAACTTGGGTTATACAGTATAGCCCAATGTTTAAAATAAAATCTGCGTCCTTAACCCGGAAGACAGAAGGAGAGAGTCCCAATGCCCATGAAGACATGAGAGAATGTCACTGTTGTCCCTTCTCCTCTCCTCTCCCTCCATCCCTCCCTCCAAGCACTACTACTGAAGTTTATCTTTCTTCCTGTCTTTCATCACAGAGGTTATTAAACCCTGCGAGGGAGCTCCGCCATGTCTAATTACTCTAACGGTAAACAAAAGGAGGTCGGGTGGGGAAGGAGTGAGGAGAATGAGGAGGAGGCGGGAGGAGAGAAGAGACAGATGAAAAAACACAGCTGGCCAAGAGCCGTGTTATTATAATTCTTTAAGCGATACTGTTAGCGTGGTCAGTCTTTTAGCTGCGCAGCTAATGACTGGCTAGGCCTAATTACAGGCCGCCTGTGCTTTGCTGGGACGTGATATTCCTTCCCCGGATGGTTGTTAACTTCCCCCACAGCCAAAGCCCAACCTGACTCCCATTACCTCCCCGGCCTTCTTCGCCCACAAAACCCCAAATTACCTTTAAAGGTGTTGTATTGTTCTTTTGGCAAGGTACACAGCAGTATTTTCCACTCCGCACAGATCAGGCACGCCCAGAGGGGGCGGAAATATCAAAAATATTCATGCATTGTTCTCATAACTCACAATTTAAGAGAATGTGTAAATTACTACTAAACTGAACAAATGACCAAGACGTTAGAACAAAACTGTGAGTAAAAAGTGGAAAAAAAAACTGATTTATTACTCATATAATCACACCATTATCTAAAAACTAATGCTGCAGAAATCTATTTGGCCGAATTTGTCCTCTTGTGTCATCTGGAAGGTATTTAATATCACATGTCATTTTAAATCCAGCTCGCAAAATTATGAAAATGAGAAAATAACAAGGCCCAAAGCCTTGCAGGGAATACAGCTGGGAATATGTAGATTCCATGTTAAAAGGTCGTTTTATATCCTTCGCACACTGAGAAAGGCGTTTTAGGAATTTATGACAAAGCAAAGCAGTGCGGCCAAATACCAAAATCTAAATGAAAATGGACAAAAATAGTTCTTCAGTTGTCAGTTGCACTCGAAATGAGGACAACCTAATAAAAAAGATGTAGTAAAATCATTGCACCACACAGGTCAGGAGTATGCAATTTGGGCAGAGGATAAAATCTATTTTCAGAATACACACAGAGCAAAGTAACTCGTGCTGAAAAAAAGTTTTAAAAAGCCTCTACAGTGTGTGAAAGCTAGTGCACACTAGAGCAATTAAAAACAAACACGTTGCTGCCTTCCGGCCTTAGATCTCATGTTTTTTCGGAAAAAGTAGGGTGAATTATCGGTGAAATACTCCTTTTAGGTGAAGCTGCAGTGGCTTGAACTGATGTACTGAAGCTCTGTGCCAAACAGAAACTGGGGGACAACATCCACATTTTGTTTCTCCCTATGAGAGCTCCACAAGACGGATGCTCTCCCCATCCATCCTGTCCTCCTCCCTGTCTCTGGAGTGAGTGATGCGGTATTGAAACCATATGCCCTCCTGAATTCCTCACGGATCCTCCCATCCCGTCCAATCCCAGCAGTCCTCCACTGGCCGCGGACACTCGGCTGTCGCGAGGGGGGCCTCCCCGCTTCCTGTGTAGGATCTAAATATTTACACTCCCCGTCGTCCCGAGTGGCGAGGCGGAGAGGTCTTGATGTTTTGGGTTATGTAAAGTCCAATCCTCCAGGACACATATTTAACAGATTGTCCTTGTTAGAGCAGAATTTTTGAGCAGATTCACATCAGAGAAGGTTTTCTCATCCTCTTGACACAGACTGGGACACTAAAACAGACTACAGACAACCTGCTGTGTTAACAGTTTGCTTATAAAAGTAGTTCAGTGAGAGACAGACTGTTATATAACGGCATTTAACTCTTTCTTTAATTATGAATATATTTACATTTGACATAAATATTCCTTTACTGGAGGAAAGCAGGGATGACATCCGTTACAGGAACCCACATTGTGAACACATGGTGTACACCTTAGCCCCCTGATTCACCGTGTACCCCCGTATCACTGTGTCTTCAAGACATCTCGACTTAAAGTCTTAAGACATCTTAGGACATCTCAAGCCAAAAGTGACAGCTGGGTAGAAGAGAGTATAGGTCTGGAGCCAAAACTGAACATGTGGTACACCCTAACTGTCCTGTAGCATAACAAATTATGAGTCTTTGTTCTCTGTTATGTCAGCCAAAGCTTTCATCTAATGCAATTACTGAGAAAAGGCCCTGCAGGAATTTAACTTACAACCTCTTGTGTTAACAGCAGCATGCTGCAACCTACTGAGAAGTCGAAGGAGATGCACTGAACAAACAGAAAATAAAGCCAACAAATCTCAGCAAAAGACTTTCAGGGAGCAGTGGAGAGAGCACACCCAGCTTGTCCAGCAAATACTTCTGTATACCATGCAGATGGTATAGCAATTAAATCGGGTGAGCAGAAAAAGCAAAGCAAAGGTAAATCGCTTCCCAGGTAGCTGGCCAAGTCGGGCCGTTTGCAGCTGTGTGTCAACGCACTAAGCTGTGTTCTGGCATCGGACGACCAAAAGTGAGCCGGCTCTGGCCTAGTTTGGCTGCCAGATTTGGCTAGGTTTTGGGGGCGCAGACTTGAGCTGTTATGGCTGAGCCTCGGCTACAGTTAGCAGCACCGTCACTAATTTTAAGAGAGTCTCAGTCTCTGGAATCAGCACAGATATACTTGGGCTGATTCTGGCACGTCATTTATCACAAGTCTGACATGAGTCCCACAAGCAGGTGTGCCGAATTCAGACTGCTGTTGGGCCAAACAATTTTGGCTACCTGAAGGTTTGCCAATACACAGCTCTATATGAGATATTTAAATACAGCAATACTACTGTATGTCCTGTGTAAACAATGTTATGTGTACTTTCCTAAACACAGTTTGAACTATTTTGCCATTTGTAGAATCAAGTTGATGAGGTTTCAGGCTGACATCTATGACATAAATCCAAGGTACACTATTCAAGTAAAGTAAGAAGAAGTTACATAATGTTATGATCTTCTCACAATTTACCTCCAAAGGCAACATTCAGTGCCACTGCAAAAAATAGTGTACCCTTTATGTAGCAAGCTGGAAAGTTCACCTTTTTATTAGCCCTAACTGTGATCTTTGATTAAGCCTAACAAAGAGTTTTAGTTGCCTAATCTTAACCATAGTTTAGCCAAAGTTTATTTGCCACAACCAGTCTTTCTCTCACCTTAACCATACCATAGTTGTCATGTGAAGATATGGTAGAAAGCAAGAATTTTAAAATATACTGGATGTAAGAAAAGTTATCACCAAATATCACCAATACTTGAAATATATAGAGGTGGTTTCCTGCTGGAGACACTATATTTACTGCTGCACACAGGGATCTTCTCTGAGTCAAAGCTCTGAGGCGTGAAGGCTTAATATTAGCGTGATGCTTCATCTGTCAAATTAGCCAAGGATCAGACAGATATTAACGGCAGGCTCACTGAGCGCGAGCTTTATGTGCTGTAGCAGTCACACAATGAAGCCTCACAGGAGCAGCTTAGCTTTAAGCGCTATAAAGGCTGGCCAGAATTACACAGCAGGTGAAAGGTGGGCGGATTAGGGTTTGATTTAATTTGCGGAGCTCATAACATCAAGCTTATACCTGACCATTACATCATCTGCTGAGTAGGAAGAGGAGCGTGGGGGACTGATGAGGAGGATGAGGTCACCTGTCAAGATGATTCACCGTCTGCGTCTTAAATTCTTTAATATTTACTGCGCTGTTTTGTGTCTCTGCCATTTTCTATTGTCCAAATTCTCTACTGGGAATTATTATATTATCAAATAAACAGTCTGACATGCTTGCTTCTCCTCTTTTTACCATAATATATTCTTTTTTTCCTGTTTGACCCCCAGTTCTTTAACTCCTTTCTGCTCTATGCTCTCTAACACCACCCATATATCTCATACTCCATCTTTTCCTCATTTACTTTAGTCTTTTTAGCTAAACACTCAAGCCAAACCCACCATTCAATAACTCAGCCTGTCTGGAGAGGTGCCACAGAAATCCCCTTCATAAATAACACATCTTATATATTGCTCTGAGAAATATATTCACCGTTCAAGATGCAGTTTCTGGGATACACTGTAATACCCTTAATCCATACAGAGAAACTACAGTAAAAAAAAAGATTTTGGACATCATCCCTGGGCGAGGATTTTCAACTGACGGGGGCTGATTAAAGAGATCCAGCACAAGTCAGGTTCAATTTATCAAGTTTCTCAAAGAGGGATACTTCAAACACATGCTGCCCATCCCCTGCTCTCAACAGGTTAGCCATCAGTTACGGATGTAGTGAGGTTAGGGCGCGGTCATTTTTGTGTCTGCTTGTGTTCATTGTTGCGCGGTGTGATGAGGTCAGTTGAGGTTCAGTGTTCGTGTAGCAGATGTCAGACTGACCTGCTGGGCTGGGCCCTCTGGATCCATCCTGTGGTTGGGTGGATCGGTTGCGGTTCTGCTGGCGACGTTTGCCGCCAGTGGAGCGGGCGGTGCGGATGTGCACTTCGCTGACCTTAAAGAACGCCACCATGAAGGGCTGCTTCTCCAGCGCGCCGTCACGTCCAACGAGCCCTGCCTCTTTGGAGCTGATGCTCTGCCCTGTTTCAAAAGACACAGCACTCGAAATTATATGACTTTTACTTCGAACTACAGATTCATGTTTGTTTTCATGTGAAACTGAGTGAATTGTGCATTAAAATTAATATATAATCTAATGTCTTACCACTGCTGGTCTCCACGCTGACCTGCAGGCCCAGGTTGTGCACCGGGCTCATCACCCACAGGTTGCTGGTGGCGGTGATGTCAAACTCCAACCAGCCCTCCTCAGCAGCCCAAAGCCTGCGAGACTCTAGCAGGAACAGATCTGCCTCTCTGGGAGAACATGTGAAAAAATAAAAAGGAAAACTTGCTTGGATAAAAGATAACATTCTTATTTGCTGAGTTAAACATCAAAATGTACAGAGCCAAAGAGGAAAAAAAAAAAGTTTTTTGCTACAAATTGTGAATGTACGAAAGAGGATTAGGGCCACAAATTTATTTGTATGAATGAAAAAGATAAAATGTATGAGAGAAATTAGCTTGCTGGCAGTCGTAACAAACACATAATTATCTAATTTATCTGATTTAAAGGGGACATATTGTAGAAAGTGATTTCCATTTCTTTTTTGATTATAAAGCAGGTCTAGGTGCTATATAAATACTATGAAAGTATCAAAACGCTCAGTCCACGGAGAAATACACACAGCCCATATTCAGAAACTATGACTTTAAACGAGTCGTTAAGGTTGTGATGTCACAACTATTCGCTCAGTGTTTCCTCTACCATTGCCTTATGCAATTTACCTCATTTATGTGCACTTGTTTCATTTCAGCTCAGTGTGAGAGTCTCTACCATGTTTTGCTGTCATTTATGGTCGCACTACTTTCTCTCTTCTCCTCTGCTCTGTGTTTCACTGGGGGCGGGGCTTAGTCCCTCCATGTACACACACAGAGCGGAACAGAGGAGAGACAGAGAGAAGCAAATTTGTCATTGCACAGCCTTCCATAGGTTGGATAACATTATCCTCAGTGGTGGTCAGCACAATTTACCGATGAGTTTTACCCAGAGCCCTGGCTTTACCTAGCTACAGTAGGCTACAGTCTGGTACCTGTGGTTGGCCTGGTCGTGCGTCACTCAGAAAACAGTTAGCCAATCAGAGGAGAGGGCATTGAGCAGACACAAAACCGTTTAAAGCTGAGTGAGACAGAGGGGCTGCATCCGTGGCTTGTACAGCTGTAACTAGGTGCTTTTTGACCATAAAACATTCAAATGTTTGTAAATAGACCACAAAAATGAAAATATTAAACTGAGAAAGGGGCATCATATGACCTCTTTAAAAAAGCAATCCTGTAAGACTTCCAACACCATGACTGCCATGGTCACGATTTGATGAGATCATTCTTTCCCATTTAGATTTCAAAATTATTTTTTAACCAGAGCTTCATTGACCTTTAAGTTTGCCACAACTTGAAGGTTTTTAAATCAAGTTCTGACAGAGCTGCCAGGTTTGATCCGTTCACTTAAAATGGGTAAATTTGGCTTTTACAAATGTGATGGAAATTTGTTTTTCATGGGGTAGAGGTTAGTTTTAAACTGGCCCATGATCAAAAATGTTCAGTTAAAGCAGATTAAGAGTTAAAAATCCTGCAACCCAACTTTTTAAAAAGACAAGAAGACAGGATTTATGAAACACAGAGAAATGATACACATTTGATTAAGCACCGAGGAAGAGAACGTACAGGGAGAGACACATCTGAGAAGTATGTAGCAAAGCACAAAACTTACAGAGAGAGAGAGAGAGGAGGAGTGTATAAAATACGAACCAACATCAGAAAACATGAAAAATACAAAAAAAGAGGAAACAGGATATGATTTAAAGTGTCTGCTCTGCTTCAGTCTGATCATTTTGCTCTGTTGTTGTGCAGTATAGTCTCATTATAGCTCAGAGCGGAGATAAAGAGATCTACCTCTTTAAGAACTCAGGAGAGACACAGGAGCTCTTGGTTCGTATCAGGGTAACAGTATCATAACAAAATGACAGGAAGATGAATAGCAGCACTTAACAGAAAATGCACTGTATTCTTCTCCACTGTAGGTTTGACCATAAGGTCCACCTCTCTGAGGGACAGGGGAAAGGAAGGAATTAAATCTTTGGTATCAGGCTACAGGTATGTTAATATCATTTACAATGTTTTGTGAGAATGAAATCAGGCTTCAAAATGGAAGATGTCAAACAGTGGAAGAGAAATAATACCACTGCAGAGTGTTAAATGAAAAGAGAGCAGAGGAGATGTGAGGAAAAGACAGAGTGTGAGTGATAAGAGGGCTTGTCCTCCCACTGTCCCATTACAGTAGTAATAACACAGCATCGGGTCGGTCAGACCCTCCTCCCAAACCGACATCAAAGCCTCGCAATCATCCAGGTGTTCGGAGAATGCCCCTGCAGTCATGCATCAGCAGCGCCTCTTTATTGGTCATTAATGAGAGTGTTTCTGACGGCTTCCGTATGAGCCTCTAGTCCCTGTTTTCCCTCACACACACACACACGCGCTCTCCACCCTACTGCTAAGTTCACACGTTTGTCACAGCATGAGCCAGCGTACCGATGTTTCCGCCTCATCATCACAGCCACCGTTCGCCTGACGAAGAACAGCAGGGGGTACATCACAGAGCCGCCTGCGGGGCGAAGGCTACTGAGAGCCTACTGTAAAACTGCTTATTGACTGACTGCTTAAATGAACTGGAATAATAAGGTTAAGGGTCAAAGTAGTGTTTTTTTGCTACAATAAATCTCCTTTATAAGTCTTGTCAGTAGCTGTTGTTAAAATTGTGATGCAATGTGAGAGAGTGTAGCTCAAAGCTAATGCGCTTTCATCTTTTAAACTGCTGAAAAGGCATATTTGTAAGAATGTAAAAGCAATATGTAAGTGAGACATCTGGAGGGAAAAGATCAGGGAAGAGCTCTCTGTGCTCTAAGAATGAGAATAAAGGTAATATTACCTCTAGCAGGAGTTGAAGTATGTGTATTAGAGAAGAGAGGAATGAAATCATCCTGTTAGCTACAGTGTAACGGCTGGCAAAATGCTGCTGAATGGGTTTTGGTCAGTAAAAACAGCATTCGCAGCAACCTGCCCTTTCTCATTGGATGTCAGGCCTGCCACATTTTTGGCATTGTAGTCTCTCACATTCCTTGCCTGCTGTTAGCGAAACCGCCCCAATCAAATGAAAAGTACAAAGGGTGTCAGGCTAATTAAGCGCTCTATCATTATGGCTTAGAGTCAAAACAGGAGTCAGGTTTTTACGGGAAGGAGGGGCACAAGAAAGTTAATAGGCTCCCCGCTGATTGGGCGATTACAAAGGTACAGTTTTGCAAAAAAGCAGAAAATGAGAAAAACAACAGCAAAGCCTTTATAGAGCAAATAACTGTTTACTTCTCGGCTGTACTTTTTGTCATATTGTTGCTCATCGATCTTCAGGAGACACTTTCAGAGCAGTTAATTAAACATGCATCTTAAAGATGAGACTGTAAAATAAGCAGTTTGATTTTTTTTTACTGAATGCATGTTGCACCTTTAATTCACTCTCATGAAATGTAAATACAGAGGCGACAATCTTTGTCCACCTGATAGCGCACCATCTAGGCTGTAATTTTCTTCAAGGTAAGAAAAGCTGTCCTACAATAATACAGAAATTGGAGATATATGGGCCCTTTAATCTCCAAATATCTCCAAAAATAAAAGGCTTTACCTCCAGGCTGGAGAGCACAAACCACCCATTGTAGGGATAAAGGAATGCAGCAAATAAGTAGCTTTTGATACCCATAGAAACCTTTTGACAGACGGAAAAATATACTTTGCCTACATCTATAGCTGAAAGTGTTAAACTTGTTCAATCCGAGGATTTCAGAGTGGATCAGCTTTATCCTGGGACTGCAGTCTGAGAACATTTGGTGTTAGAGACCCCACCCGAAGGTGTTTTTGTTTCTTGACGTTGCTTAACACAAAATAACATATTAATCAAGCGTAATGGCTCTCCATACATCTACAGCTTCACAGTTTATACATGAAGAAAGACTGGCACACAGTTACTTTGATGTGTGTTCACTGATAAACAAAATATACCAGGCAACATTAGATGTATATATCAGACATTCTCTTCGTGTTAGTATTGGTTCTCACTGGGCGGGCTTGATAAAACACAAATATCATTCAGAAATCTTACTGGATGTTTATCTACCCCTGTAGACGTAATGTAAATGTTTGGCATGTATTAGCTGTGCTCATTTGGGGGACGGGAGGATTTTGAAGCTGTGCTATTTCTGTAAGACGTGGTTTTGCTTGATTTTACATTATAAACACAGCGAGAGCCCAGAGTCTATGTAACACACAGGGAGAATGATAGAAAGATAGAGAGGTGACTTTTTTTCAAATCATACTCTTTACCCTCTAGTATCCAGAAAAAAGTCGACTGAGCGTGTTTTTTTTCAGCAATACATTATTTTAAATCGAAGTTCCAGTGTAACTCTATCAGGTCCATCCATGTTGCATCAATGAACACCCATGTTGTGCATGTTTTTAGGATCCCTGAGTTTCTAAAGATAACAAATACATCATTCTGAATTACAGGAAAATTTGTATAAAATAAAAATATTTCCATCTGATATAAGGATGCAGCCACAATAATCTTGGCTTTGATAATCTAACTTAATGTATTTAGCTTCAATGAAGGACTGAAACAAGGAGCTACAGTACAATATATATGCTTATAACTGTGTGTGTGTGTGTGTGTGTGTTACCTGTCAGGGTGCTCCTTGACCACCTGGTAGACTTTGAGGAGGAAGGTGTCATTGCGGAAGGCGCGGCTCACACACTCCTTGTAGAGTCGGAACTCGGCTGCGGTGATAGCTTCACCCTCGGGGATCTGTGAGAGGTTGAACTTAAACTCCTTGTGGTGACGCCGCTGCGGAGAGAGCTCTCTGTCGTACTCCACTATGGGATGGAAGCACACACACACACACACACACACACACACACACACACACACACACACACACACACACGGTCACAACGTTATCCCTGAAGAGAAAGACAGGGGGAAAGAAAAATACCTCTCTAGACAAAGTTAAACACTGGTATGCTTTTGCACTTCTCACTACTGTTCTTGTAGTTTGATTAGATTTATACTTCGATTTTCAGAAAATAGGATTAAATTACATATTTACAAACAGGGTTTCCGTGTAAATATACAGTAGTGAGTGATGAGCGGATATTCTTTTCACAGACACTGCGCTGAGATCGACCATAGAAGCCTTTAAAACCATCACATGTGATTTATACTTAAAGGTCTAATAGGTTTTGTGGTTTCCAGTTTCCCTAAATAAACCCCTGTTATTGTCAGTCCGAAGCAAAAGCCCATGATTTTTTTTTCAGTGGCAGCAAACCTAGAGACATTCTGAGACCACTTCTGACAGCGTGAAATGACAAAAACCAACAAATGCGCTCCCTCCTCTGCTTTTAAGTACAATATGCGCCATAATGATAATGTGCTCTCTGGGGAATCGGTTCCTGTCTCAGCTGGAGGTTTTTTCTCCCACAGCAAAGGGCCAGCAGAGTCAGTATGACGACGGACACACAGAGCGAGAAGAGGAAAATGAATAAAGAGGGGCATGTCGAATGCAATTAGAAGGTCGTGCACAGAAATACCCATGCAGGCATAAACAGTAGCTAAAACCTCAGATATGTGCTATATTCTGCAAAGCACACACAAAACAAGTAGCCTAACTTAATTGCTTGAGCACCCAAAACACACATCAACACATTCTTACTATTCTTACTCCATCACACTCTCACTGATTTAAATACTTTCTCGTATGCTACACACAACCACACACACACACAAACATACATACACTATCATCATCTCCATGCCAGTTTCCACTCAGCACAGAGAGGTTCAACAGGCTGTGGTTTCACCACCACAGAGTGCAGACTGACTGGGAACCAAAACTGGATTTATGCAACCGACTAGGTTTTTCACCTGCAGTGGACCAAACATAGATATTCATCATCATACATTTGTCTACTCTGCCTTCTGCTACTACGGTTGCAGCTGCAGGACTCGTGTGTTAAAGGAATAGCTCAACATTTTGGGAAATATGTTTATTTGAAACTCTGCCTGAAGGTAACAAAATGTGCTCACCAACACCTCTAGAGCTTACCAATTACCACATTATATGGTTAATCCACACAAAGTCTGAAATGTAAAAATTGGCAAATTGTGGTTTTACAGGGGTTATATGCCAGAACAAGCTGGGAAGACTATCTTTAGTGGTGCTGCTGGTTGGCAGATTTAGTTCGGACAGAGCCAGGCTAACTGTTTCTCCCTGTTTCCAGTCTTTATGTTATGCTAAGCTGAGCTATGCTAACCATCTGCTGGCTGTAGCTGTGTATTTATTATACAGACATGAAAGTGGTAAAGATTTTCTCATTGCAACAAACCAAATAATTGTTTATTTTAAAAATGAGATCTCTATATCCAAAACACTAGAATTTGTTAGTGGAACAGAAGATTTTGATTTTCGCACTATTTTCTTCCTCATACACACGTTCAGTCTCTCTTTCATTGTTGCCCTCATCCTTTGACATACCATAGCAATATGAGGAGTCTTTGTGACTAGATAAGTGACTGCAGACTGTCCACTGGAAACATCTCCTTCCCACATTACCCCAACACATGGCTCTATAATTAAGTGTGTCCAGCAGTTTCAGACATATTTAAGAAATTACATATCTGAAGTAGTCAAAAAAGTAAAGGGGCCAACATTTTGAATTTATTTAAATGGGTATTTTATTTAGAAGAACCAAACCTGAGGTAAGAAAAAAATGTATTTTTGTACCTGAGCCAGGCTTGTTAAAACTTTCTGGTAATTTTATGATGTGGGGACCCGCCCAAAATGGACCAATGACACATTTTGTTCCCCAAGTCACAGCTGAAGAGAAAATTGTGTTGATGTGGGAATACTGGAACCAATCAGACTCTCCCAAAAGTGCCAGCCCCACCTTATACCCACACCCAGGAAGGTCAAAGCTCCCCTCATCCCAAGACATTTCCAAGTTACATAAATGCTGAACTTAAGTAACAAACCAAGCATAAAAGGCAGGGAGGGAAGGAATGTCTGTCTAGCTTCATAGCATTTCTGAGGAGCTTGAGTAGTCCAATCCTGAACCACATATTGCTGCAACTCGGTCAAAACAAATTATGATAATTGAGGCATCTCAGTTTGCGACTCAGCCAATCTGGCTTCTTTGTACTTCAAACACTTTTCAAAGAGGAGAGGAAACCACCTATAGAGAATGAGATGTTATTCACATCAGACAGAGACACTGTGACTGCTATCAGATGTGACAGTGACCATTTCATCCTCTTACTCCTCAAGCTGCCCACTCACACACACACACATACACACACACACAGATGTTGCAGTAACTGTGTGTGATATCTGGGCTTGTGTTGAAGGGAAGATAAATCAGCTAAACTTTGTGTGTGTGCATGTGAGTGTGAATGTGTGTGTAGGCCTTGAGTAGAGGTCATGGTACTCTAAATGACTTTACAACACTCCCTCCAACACCCCCGGGCCTGAAGACCAACAGCTTGAAATTTTATATTCCCTCTTAAAAAATCTACTGACTTTTTGGCACGAAAGCTCTTTGATAAACTTCGTGTAGGTGGTGAGAAGGTCAGGAGGAGTTTCACATGCATGTATCAAATATTTATTACATTTGCTGAAAAATACAATAGTAAGATGTACAAAATAACAAGCACCTGTACAGAGTGTGTTTAACAGACTGTACTGACAATCTCAGCATTTTACCGAGCAAAGGTAAACTTTCATCAGGAGATGAAATGAGATTGTTATGCTGTGAATGCAGCCCTGTAATCACACAAGTTCCAGTAATAAGTGAAACCAGATATAAACAGCGTACAGCCTCCGTTACAGTGTAGCTAAATATAATGTATTAGTCTTAAAGGGCACCCCAGCGATCTTACACATGCTCAGTTTACTCACCACGATTAGCGCTACGCAGCCTGTGAAAACAGTTAATATGCAAAATGTCTTCTGTGGCTCGGGAAGAGGAGCTTTGTCAAATCTGTGAAAGTTGTACAATATTTTCAGCAGCGGAGCCGGATGAGCTTTGTCAAATTTGAGAAAATCACCCTGATGATGTCATAGTGACCTCATCAAGAGTCTCTCTGCTTGAGCTTGAAGACTTAACATTTGTAACAGAAAGCCGGTATTACAAATTGGAGGAGTGGGGTTTGAAAGGCATGGGATTTTAACGAAAAGATGCTATATGTTGCATTGTGGGAAATGTAGGATCTAGTGTTTTTGGAGCTTGACCCATACAAGGGACTGAAATTCAGGATTCTCAGCCTCTGCTGCTTCAGTTCTGACCTTTTGTTTTAATGTCTCTTATAGTTCACACACTTTATAGAAATATAAATAGAAAATCACTAGAGTAACCTTATAATATTGGATTTTATTGAGATGTAACTGCCAGCAAAGGTTTCCTGCCATTTTACACATTTGTTGATATTTCTGTTGTTCCTTTTGCACAGGAAATATTGCAGCGGTGAGAGATTCCTAATATCTACAATTTATGTGATATGACGTCATAGCAGCATAATACATTCCTCTGACAGCCATTTTTAAATGTTGTGTTGCTGGTACAGGGCCAGTTGCACATGCGCAGACTTGCACAACAACAAGAGTGTTCAAAGCCTTGATGGGGAGACAATAACATGTTCACTCATTTCCTCTTATTGTTACATTTTATTCCTTGTATTTCCAGTAAAATATGACAAAATGTTATAAGAAGAGTGAAAACGATTCTAGTCTGGGAGAAAACTGCTTTCACTGAAGTGAAAAATGTATGTACCTATTTCATGAGACTTTAATGAAATTCACAGAACGCTTTTCGTTTATTTTCCTCGCTGAACAAAATCTCAGGGCTCTCCTGAGCTCCCTCAACAAGTCACAAGCAGCTTCGAGTTCAAATGAATCATTTTTTAAAATCTCAGCGAGGGGAGCTATTTTGAAGAGCTACCAGATGAAGACAAACAATTATAACTATGAAATATTTAAATAGCTGCAGTCTCACATCTCACATAATCATAAGCTTTATCACTGCAGTCCTCTGCGAAGCGGCCTGGGAGCCACAGCGTTAAGCTGCATTCCAGCTGCTTCTCCACCTTCTCAGCTTGAAATTCGATTGAAATCCACTGAGGAGTCGCATCTAAAATCAAAGGAAAGTCTTCACACGACGCGTACAGGGAGCACAACCTCTGTACTCATCTACCATGACGTGAGCTTTGAGACAGGAACACACAGAAGGGAAAAGGGATTTAGATTTGGATGATTCAGGGAGGGATTCATTCAGAGTGATTCTAAAGATGGAAAAAAAGTGATTATATTAGTGATTTGGTACAAACTGTGCACAATGGAATTTGCAGGAAAAGAGTGTGAATGTGTCATATGTGCATGAATGATAATCTGTACGTGCAGTTTATGGCTTCCTTTTATTACCACACACCCGTCTTTGTTCATGAGAATTTTCACCCAAACATAGAATATGACAAAGTTAATGTTTATTTAGTCTAAACGATTAAAGCTGATATTATCAGGGACTTTCTGTGATGATTCACTCAAACACTTTGGGTTATTTAATCTGCTACGAGAAACAGAAAGACACGGGAGACAGAAAGTCAAACGAAAAGAGAGAGTGAGTAATCAAAGGGAGGATATAAAAAGGATATATGAAGGAAAAAGAAAGAAAGAAAGAGAAAGAAAGACAGAGAGACAGAAAGCAAAAGAAAGAAGAGACTGAAAGAGAAGAGTGAGAGTGAGAAAGAGAGAGAAAAGAAAAAGAAAAAGAAAGAAAGAGAAATTGAGAGAAATAAAGAAAAGAAAGAGAAGTAGAATGTATGAAAGAGAGAGGAAGAAAGAAATAGAGAAAGAAAGAAAGAAAGAAAGAAAGAAAGAGAAAGAAAGACAGAGAGAAAGAAAGCAAAAGAAAGAAGAGACTGAGAGAAAGAGAAGAGTGAGAGTGAGAAAGAGAGAGAAAATAAAGAGAAAGAGAAAGAAAGAAAGCGAGAAAGTGAGAAGGAAAGAAAGAAAAGAGAAATTGAGAGAAATAAATAAAGAAAAGAAAGAAGTAGAATGTATGAAAGAGAGAGGAAGAAAGAAATAGAGAGAGAGAAAGAAAGAAAAGAGTGAGAGAGAGAAATAAAGAAAATAAAGAGAAAGAGAAAGAAAGAAAGAGACGAATTGAGAGAGAGAAAGAAATAAAAGAGAAATAAAAAGCATGAAAGAGAGAGGAAGAAAGAAAAGAATGAAATAGAGAAAGAAATAGAGAAAGAGAAAGAGAAATAGAGAGAAAGAAAGAAAGAAAGAAAGAAAGACAAATTAGGTTTCTTAGGGAGGCTGAATGGAAAAGACAAAAAAAGCATCACTTGTGTGTCAATTAAAAAAAAAACAAAAAAACTTTGTGTCAGTTAAAATAATACAGGCGGACAAAGCGAGAGGGGGAGAAGTGGATAAGATGATAAGACCAGACGGAGAAAGACAAAGTCAGTGTCACAGAGAGGAAGATGGAGAGACCGAAGGGACAAACGCAGTGGGAGAAAGGGAAAGAGACGGGAGTCTGGGAGGCAATGGGAGGAAGACGGAGGGAGAGTGACAGAAACAGAGTGAGAAGGACGATATGCAGATTCACTTGGACGCTTTGATAGGAGCTGTTCTCTCGTTTCCACCTGCGCAGCATCTGGCTCTGCTGTGCTGTTCCTACTGCTGTAGGTATTACGGCAACCACACACACACACACACACACACACACACACACACACACACACACACACACACACACACACACACACACACACACACACACACACATACACACCCTGACCTTGGGAATCTTCTACTATCACATGTATTCATATGGTCCTTATATTCACAGTCTTAAAATTGAAAACTGCTTTATAACCTGTGAATATGACTAGATATTTAGCACTCAATATTTTAAAATATGGAACATAAAAACTAAGAAATATCTGTTTTTGGTGGAAACCAACCTAAAAATGGCTAATAAGTCAAGTCACATCTGCAATTATTTTCTCATATGATACATTACATGAATATTAAACGCTTGCTTTAAATCAATGGCCTATGAGACAGCAGGTATATCGTTTCCCATTAGAGTCACTGGACTATACATTATTTGAAAAAAAAAAAAAAAAAAGACAACTCCAGTGGAGCTGAAGTTCATAGTTCACGCTCGCAAACACAGACTTGAACTTCAGCATGTAAAGCTGGCTTTTTATGAACTGGGATGCGTGCCCCTTTAAGAACCAAAGGAAAGGAAAAGGGGAAAAAGGTGCTGAAAGAAAGACAAGTGAGCAATCTTTGAGCCAGAAGGTTGTCTGTGCAAGGAGAGGTGGGCGGATGAGTGGACAAACAGGCAGACAATATAGAAGAAGAGACAAAAATGAATCTGTCAGTGATTAATAACCACAACCTCGGGAGTAAAAAAAACCAAAAAAAAACAGCAACCGCAAGTTATTCGATAATCCTGAAGTACATCACGGGCCCCCCGCTGGACCCCCTGTAGTTTGCCTACTAAGCTAAAAGGTCAATGGAGGCTGCAGTCAACATGAAACTGCACTACATCCTACAGCACCTCCACTCCCCAGGGACGTTCACAAGGATCCTGTTTGTGGACTTGAGCTTGGTGTTCAACACCATCCACCAGAACTCACCAGCTCACTGTGCCCGCCTCCACCTGTCAGTGGATCACAAACTTCCTGATAGACAGGAAGCAGCAGGTGAGGCTGGGAGAAATCATATTCAGAACCTGAGCGGTCGGTATCGACGCCCCTCAGGGATGTGTGCTCTCTCCCCGCTGCTCTTCTCCCTCTACACCAATGACTGCACAGGAGACCAGTCAGTTCCACTCCAGTGCAGTCACAATAACTTGGAGCTGAAAACGCTCAAAACTATTGAGATGACAGTGGACTTCAGGAGGAGCCCCCCCATCACTGCCCCCCCCTTTCACCTTACTCAACAGCACCGTGTCGTCTGTGGAATCCTTCAGGTTTCTGGGTCCTGCAATCTCCCAGGACCTGAAGTGGGAGTCCAATATCAACACAGTGATTAAAAAGGCCCAGCAGAGGATGTACTTCCTGCGCCAGCTCAGGAAATACAACCTGCCTGATCCAGTTTTACACTGCGGTCATTGAGTCTGTTGTCTGCACTTCCATCACTGTCTGGTTTGGGTCGGCCACCAAAAAGGACAGGATCAGACTACAACGGACGGTCGGGTCTGCGGAAAAGATTATCGGTGCCGACCTGCCCACCATCCAGGATCTGTACACCTCCAGAGTCAGGAAACGGGCAGGGAAAAATCACTGCAGACCCCTCACACCCCTGGACATAACCTGTTCCACCTTCTCCCCTCTGGAAGGCGCTACAGAACACCGTACACCAAAAACCAGCAGACACAGGAACAGTTTCTTCCCCCTCGCCGCCACACTTCTGAACAGTTAACTCACTGCGGCACTGTGCAATAACCCTAGAACACTATAATACCCACTGTATCTACAAATTATATATATTTATTTTTAGTCTAAAATACAAAATGTGCAATACATTTCACTCACTACTGTATATCTGAACAGACTGTACATACTATAAATAACCACCTACTATAAGTATAACATCATTTTTTAAACCATTTAATATTTATCTCATCTCTCCATGCACTCTTCACTTCTTCGCACTATTTGTATCCTGTTTACAGTTCACAGAAATATAGACAGTCCTTGTGTATATTTCTGAAGATTGTTGTGTTGGTATTCTGTGAGGATGCGATCAACAATTTTGGAAGTATGATGGAAAAGTAACAAAATAGAAAGTGATGGCAGCTATAAGTAGGAGAAGGAAGGATGACAGACTGATTTAAAAAAAAAAATAAACAGGAAATAAAAAGAAAATAGTTTAGAGAAAAACTGCTGTGTTCTTCGACGTGAAGCAGAAGAAGCAGGACTGTGTAGGAGAGGCCTGGTGGTGGTTAACAGGCTGACTTGTCTGTGGTCAGTGGTCAGCGCTTTGCTCGCACTCCTGATGCCGTCCAGCCAATCCCGCGTTGGGACAGCTGGCTTTCGACCGCCTGCATCAAATCCCTCCTGCTTTCACTCACACGTCCCACAACCGCAGAGCAAAACAACCAACAACCACCTCCCCTCACCAGAATGCTTTTTCGACCTTCATTACCGCTATCTGTAATAAAAGGGAACATCGTGGATGGTTTCCTTGAAGGTAATTATGTCATCAGATAATATCTGTCCATTATAAAAAGATGATTATTGAAGGATTTTTGCCTCAAAGCTAAATGAGCAATTAACTTTTTAGCAGCAGCATTAAGGTTTTTTTTATTGCCAGAACTCCCAGAGTCAGGCCTGTTGGTCCAAAATCCTTCAGAATTACATTTCTACTCATACTGCACTCTCAATATATGTATATAAAATATGTTTCCTGTTGTAGGCTTTACCTTGGTATCCAGTGCTGCAATGTAGATTACAGAGAAAAGAGCACCTGTGACCCAGATAACAGGGTCTTAAAGGAGCTCTTATTAGATCCGTCAGTGAGATTTTTTAAACTAAGTACCAGTGTGATGACAGACTGGGAGAGAAAGAGGCAACTAAAGTTAGTTCTTGCTGCCAATTTAAACTGGATTTTCTCATCCTCCCTACAGTTGCAGACGTATAAAACATTCATTCATGCAAATCCCTCCACCTCAGACAGCTGCATGCTGAACCAGTGCGATGATGTTTTGTGCCATGGGACATTAATGCAAGATACATACGTTATGCTGAACAGCAGCCACTGGAGCCACAATTAGCTTTTACAAGATAATAGTACAATGTATTTCCCTTCATTTCCCAAGATGCTTGAGCTAGTTGCTTTAAAAGGAAGAGTCATAAAGTCAGTGAAATGGTTTAGCAATGTCAGTTTCACAGCACTACAGTTTCTATTTAAAGTACGGTAACATTAGCTAACATTAGCTACCAGACCAAGTAAGGCTGTGGCTGCAAAACCACTGTGTGTTTTAAATTGAGTGGGTTGCGTTTTCATTTTTTTAGAGGAATCGTATAATTTCTCATTTCAAAAGTTACATAAACTTGCTTTGAACAGATCAAATACTTTATTTCTCAAGAGTCCTAAAAAAGTACACTGAGATCATTATAAGTGGATGGGCATGTAATTTCACATCGGGGCTGCCATTCAGAAATATCTTATGCACATAGATTCTGATCTCTTCCTCTGAAAAAATACACACAAAAAAAGCATATATGGAATATACATGTCTCTGTAAAACGTTAGCATAAAGGCAGCCAAAGATGCTCCACTAAGCCTGAATCATCACAGAGATAACTATTTCTTTATTTCCCCCTAGTAGGAGAGCTTTACTCTTGGCCCTGTCCTCACTGCAGAGTAAAGCGGCTCTGATGCAATCTGGAAGGTGTACAGGTTTGTTATGGTCCAGATGCATGAACGTAGCGGCCTACAGGCTTGTCAGGGAAGATTTCCCGAGCACACAGCACCTATTTCAACAGCAGCACATCAAATAAGATTCAGGGAACATCTCTACTGGAGCACTGGAGAGTTATGTGCATTGCTCTAGGCAGCTTTGAAGGAGTTGTTCAAGAGGATGAAAATGTGTTTTGCTCGGTCCTGGATATTCAAACCTGCAAGCCACGTTTTCGTCAATCTTTGTTCCTCCCAGAGCTATCCCATAATGCACCAGACAACCCACAGTTTACTTCTTCTACGTTCGAACAGGAAACAGTTGATGTTAAGATTTGGCGTGTGAAAAAGTATGATTTAAAAGACATCTTAATGCTCCGGTTTAGTGTTCTTGTAGGAGGCAATGTTTGTTTTTTTCCTCTCGATGTCTCCTTGAAGAAATAGGATGACTGCAGTCCTACTAATGAAAGGAACCACTGACCTTGTTGAACTAACATGGGAACAAGAGGCCAGTGTATCTGTAAAACAAGCTGAACTTTTCTCTACAGTACAGCAAAGATTACAGTATCTACTCCATTACCAAGCTCTTATGCATAAAACATGCCAAAACTAAATCTTTGCTTTCTAATTAAATCTGTAATTTACTATTTCCCATGACCCACAATGCATCACAGTGAAGAGAGAGAGAGAGAGAGAGAGGAGAGGCTGAGACAGAGAGAGACGCAGAATGAAAGTGAATGAGGGAAAGGAAAGAAAATCAAAAAGCAGACATTTTCACAAACACCCTTCAATTAAATTTTTGCACACCAAGAACCTGTCAAGATTGTTAAAGACTTTGCGGAGGGCTAAACCAATAAAAAAATGTTCTGGATGTCCAAGGCATGAGAAGAATCCATCTGTGTTTATGTAATTACAGCCCATAATCTGTCTGTTTTTTCTCTCAGACTTGATGGTTTCAGAGGATAGGTCAGATATCTCCATGTCTTCTATTCATCGTTAATTCCTCCAAAGTACCATCTAATTAAAGGTTTGGCCCGTCAGATTGACTTGCTCGGGAAATTTTTGCCGTTGATGCAATCGCAACTCTTCAGCGATCGCCGCTATTTCATTCAAAAAGAGAAACATCTCATTAAACGGAAAACTTTATGCCGTAAACACTTCACTTTCTGAAAAAGGCTAGAGCCAGCTTTTATACTTCAAAGTCTGAAACGTTTGGCATGGATGCAGGGTGGAACGATAAAACAGACATTAGTTGATTTTTTTCAAAGCTTACAGTACGCACACACATGCACACACGCGTGCACAAACACACACCCTAGTAGTGTGATCTGCCTGAGGTGTTGCCACTATGCTTGGCTGCCACCAGGAGCTGTTTTTTGGCTCTTTGTAGTCAGGCAGCTTCTGGGGTCGAGGTACGGACGAAGGGGTTGGGGGTCCGCTGGGAGTCATCATTAGCTTTGAGCAGAGGTGTGTGTGTGTGTGTGTGTGTGTATGTCTTTAGAGACTCATCCTGTGCTCTGATCTTCTCCCTTGAACCAGCATCAAAGCCGACACACTGAGCGCCACAGGCCCAGCCAAGGGCCACTGGCAAGAGTGAGAGTTTATGTCCGACGCATGTAGGCACACACACACACACACACACACACACACACCTCTAGACATTTCACAAAAGGGAGTACACACACATGCGCGTACGGCCTTGTTACCACACAAACATGGGCAATGACATACACGCAGACAGGAATGTAAATGTCAAAGCGAAGATACACAATCAAGAAAAAGGTGGGCGGGAGGGTTTACACTCATATTCCCACGCACACTTTGTGATGCACAGCGTTCACTCGCAGTCCCGGAGGTCAGTGATGTGAGAATTCAGGGCCAGGCAGGAGCATTAGTCCATAGCGAAGATATGAGGCAGCGAGACCAGCCCATTTGCAGGCTGTCAAGGCCCATTAGCAAACAGAGAACAGCAGCCGACAGTTTTAATCTGTGTGTCCAGCATGAATCAGTACAGTGATTTTAGTACATTACTGATTACAGTTATGTGTTCCTGACAGACAGCTGAGAACAGCCAAGAAATGTGTTCAGGGCTCAGCGGGCCGTGCATTTTCAAAGTTAGTCATAAATCAAGTTAAAGTAACAATCTGTAACTATTTTATGGAAATAAATATCCGTTTCGCTACAAAAACAGTGATTTAACCTACAGCCAGCGCAAGAAAGCTTTCACGTTTACTGCTCAAAACAGCAGGTGTGGGGTGTCTTTCCTGGGAAAATTCCTCTGGTGCGCAGGAAGTGATGCGTTTTATGTTTCAAGCCGGTTTGTTTGGAATAAACAAAAAAAACCTGGTACAGTAGTTAGCACTGAAATTTTTGAAAAAAAAAAAAAAAGAAAAAGAAAATTCACATTTGATTTGTTGTGTCAGAGTACAAGGGCCCTGAAGCCACTCAGACTGTGAAACATTGCGTATGTGCAAATAACTCAAAACAGACAGCACTTTCTAAGACCCTGACAATTCAGGCTGTAATTTCTCCTCTAGCAAACACACACACACATTTATCGATGACCTGGATATCCAGCCGGCTCTTCTTCCATTACCTCCCACAGGTTACAGTACATAATGACCTCACTGGACAAGCATCCCCAGGAACAAAGGCCCCATTTGAACCATATAATCACATTTTTCTACAGCCATCATCCTCCATATAATCCTTGAAAAACCATTTGAGTCTCTAAAGACCCATCCAAAACCATGACACATAATGTCAGGCGTACTGTCCCAGGACACACACGCAAACTCAAGACACAACCACACAGGCTGGGCGATTTTCGTTCCCACCACCCCTTGCTCTATCATCACTGTGCTGCATTCCATACGAGATGATAAAATGAGGTTTGGACACACATCTATCTTTTTTCATTTTGAGATTTTCAGCTAGTTTCGCGATGTGTGTGGGTTCGTGTGTGCGTGTGTGTGTGTCTAAGCCCGAGGGTAGGCGGATAATTTGCTGTAATTGCTCCTCTGCTGGGGCTTTGCTAACAGATAGATATCCAAGGTATGGCTGTTGGACTGTGTAGTATCAGGATTTTCCATCGATGGACTGACAGCTGAGTGGTAGCAGTCATCAGCTCTCTGTTGAGACTCTAGTTGATCTCCAGGTAGCTGGATATGTCATACCTGTGTGTCAATAGGAGATTTTATTCCATCTCTTCAAGCTCTCTTACTCAGGATTAAGATGTGGAGCCACTGACTCTGCAGCAGTGAGAGCGGAGAAATGTTTGTGTAGGGGATATGTGAATAGTCATGTTTTTCTATTCTTGTTATGCCCCTTGTCCACTACAGTCATGTACTGTAACAGGAGGTAACATACAGTAACAGGCAACATAACATACGATAAGGTAATGTAACACAGTGTTCTGCGCAGATCTAAATTTGCAATGCAACTGTGTTGATCACGATTGGCCGAGCAACTCTGACATCATATGACAACAAGGACTACTAAAACAACCATTTACTATCACATCTGTAACAACATCAGCTGTTGACAAAACCACTGAAAACGTCCTGATTACTATCTTGGGGGAGAATTGGGTGTTAAAATCAGCACAAATAGATTACAGCTCAATAGCTTTGGAGATGAACCACATCATGAAAGAGTGCAAAGAAAAGATTTCTAAAATTAAATAAGCTCATACAAACATCAAGGACTCAACAAGCACAGCGGAACAAAACCACAAGAAAAACAAAATGATTTGATACACTGGATATTGTTTCAGGCCACTGTTATCTTGTATTTCTTAGTCATCTGGGTTTGTTAAATATAGTGAAATTACAAAAACAAACCAAATGTCAGAACATTTACTTACATGCAGATCACAAATGGTGGATTGCAGATACATTTGCAAGTCGTTCAAGCCTCTTGCACACTCACGCATGGGTTACGTGTATGGTGTTTGTTTTGCGTTTTGATAAGTAAAACTTTTAAAATTATCTGATGTTGCAAATCACAGCTTGCATGTTGCAAATTTGGTGAAACTGGTCTGGAGATAAAGATAAGGGACTTCAAAGGTTTAACAAGACAAATGCGCATGTACACACTCAACCTTTTACGCCAATGTCCATAATCAATCTTTACACACTATTTGTGTCTGTCTGAACACTTACAGGTTTAAATGTGCACAGAGACACATTCACTGACATCAATGGCCAGTTGGGATTTCCCCAAAAGCCCCTTTAAAAACAAGTGTTTGTTTCATTGGATCCTAATTTGAGCCAATCAGCTGTCAACAAAAGACGGTGAAACACCTTTTTCACATTTACGAGAAAATTCTGTGAAATCAGGAAAGAAATGAACTGGAAAATAAACAATGCATAAATTCAATTTTATGGGATGTTAATAAAAATGTAATTGTGCAGTGGAGCAGCTGTCACAACATCCTCTGGTCAGACTAATGATGGCCTACACTTCACTTCACTTCAAATTAAATCAGTGGTCACACAAGATTTGGTTCTGTGTGCAGACGAGCCAGATATGACTTCTAAAAATCGTTAGTGGTGGAAAGAGTAAAGAGAAAAGACTGCAAAGTTGTTTACAAAAAACAAATTACATTCGCTCCTCTCACAATGATTAAGTGGCTCTTTACTGAACTTGTATTTAATACTGAACTTGTATTTAATACAAGCTCAGTAAAGAGCCACTTAATCAGTTTTTTGTAAACTTTAACATACTTCAGCAACAGAAAAAAAATAAGGATTCAGTCCTGCGTTGTGGTCACAGCATGCACAGATGCACTTAATTTTGCAAATTTGAAAACTGACTGGACGGATGCTTTCTGCTGGGGTTTGGTTTGTCTGTCCATTTTGTGCCTTTTCCAACATCTTGTTCTCTTTGGGGGCTGTTTTGGCAGAAAAACCATTGGCTGTTTCATTTAGACATGAACAAGCAAATAAACGCAACCAAACACTGCACTCATAAACAAAACCAGTGACACCAAACACTTTGCTGTGTAATGTATGTGACTAACAACAACAATTCCAAAACCAGAATCATTAATCTTGTAATACACTACGCGCTGAAGGATACGTTGTTTACAGTGGATCAGATTCCCGGGATTTGGTATCCTTTGGTTGCCATAGGATACGGGGGAAAAAACCTTTGGAAAGCCAGCAGAGGAAGGTTTGTCAAGATCTATGACTCTCTGCTATAAAATTGGATTGAATTGCAGTAAATCTATCAGCATTTTTTAAAACTAATGTGTTTTTTGACTGCCGTTTGACCAAAAGATGAAATCCCCAAATATAGGATAACAGGTGAACCCATAAATATTTTCTAAGATGCTATTAAAGTCAATATTTATTAGGGAAATTGGTAACCATGGCATACATGGGGTCTGATCATTTAAAAAAAAGAAACCTCTGATCTTGTTCCTTCTTCCTGCATGATTCTCCATCCTTGATGTTCAGCTCCATTTTCTCTGCAATTTATATGGCAGATGATGGCTACTGCTTTCCTCTTGGGTCATGACCACAGACCCTCTCAGAAACAGCTCCCTTGGTTGCTGTAGAGATCAGCCACTGTTGAGCCCTAAGTGAATATTCCGTAAACAGAGATGTACTCCCATGGTTTTTGATGGGAGTCCATTTTGAGCAAAACAAAACATTTCTGTGGGTTTAAATTTTTACCAGGCCTCATTTTTTCATTCTGCGTCAATGCAGGGATGATGGTCGTCAAGAATCCCCTTTTACGGGCCTGTCAGGCTTTGTGGGAAACCATCTGCAGACTGATCACACAATCGTGTGTCTATGTTTCTGTGTGTTTGGTATACCACAGTCTCCTCATTACCTTATGGGTATTTATTTGTGCCCCTCCCTGTATGTGTGTCCCTTTATTTGAATATATTTGCAGGTATTTCTGTGTGTCTTATGTGTCCATGTGTCTCTATGTGCAGCACTACAGGCAGTAAAGAGGCCTGCTATAGTGATCTGTTGTTAACGTCTGCTTTTGGGCAGCAGGTGTGTATGTGTGTGTGTGTGTGTGTGTGTGTGTGTGTATACGTGTGTCTGGGCTAGGCCGGTCTGGTCCCAGATTTAGAGGAGGAAGCCGGTGTCAGGGCCAGGAGATGGATCTCTCCTGAGGGATCCGATAAATAAGGAAAAAATATCTTTGAAAAAGGGAAACGCAGCTGTTTCCAAAGGAGAAGTCAAAATATTGGTGGCTTTGCATTCCATAGCCGCAAGGTAGAAGGCCAGCTCACCCCGCGATGCTGTTTGGGACTCTATTTTCTCTCTCTGTGAACACCTCCCTTTCTCTTCCTTCTCTGCCTCTCTGCACATCTTTTCTTCCCACTCCAACATTATATCTCCCTATCCTCACCTCTCTGTCTGCCTTTTTTTTCTCTGCCTTTTTCTCTGTCATGAAGACAGTTGAGCCTCCGTGCGATTCCCTTTGGAAAGTCTGTGGTGACCACAATGCATTTCAGCGGCTTAGAAGCAGAGCACATGATCCACTGATAAATCAGTCTAGCCCGGCCTCAATCTTCCCCCTGGGCTGACTTACATGTAAGACCTACTGCTTGTTTTACACACAGACACAGCTCCAAAAACAGCAACGGTAACCAGATACATGGATATTCAAAAAGCAGGTGGACCTTGAGGAAAATCAGAAAAATAATCAATGTTTCTAATAATACATCTGTCCACCATGTCAACACAATAATGGTGAGCGGGAAGTGTGGAGAAGTTCAGCTTTTTTTTTGTGTCACTTGAGTTTTCACTGAAAGCCAGAAATGCACATCTGAACTACCTTTCAAAATTGTGTGTTATTTCAGTTGGGGATCTCCGGTGGGAACTTTTCCCTAAACACTGTTTCCTAAATCTACAATGCAGTGCACTTAACATGAGGTCAGTTCGGTGGCTCTGTAACTGTAACCAACTGTAAAAAAAGCACTTAAAAAGTGGAGGGAAAAGTTACAGCGATCGTCAAAACCACATTCGTTATTAGAGGAAATTAGTGTGTAATTCTATTTGATTATATTTTGCTACTTTGTAATACCTTCTTTATTTTGGGGTGTCATTTTAGATTTAATCCTATTGAGTGGTTTTACATCTTCTCTTGATATAGCCTAATCATCTGATCTGTCAAAAAGAAACAGTGAAGAACAGTGACTAATAGCCGTGTTTGAAGATAATTCTGGTTCATTACAACTTTCCTGATCTGACCCAGAGGAACACGGCGCTTGTAAACAAAGCTAAAAGTTTCTCCTGATTATCTAAATCACTCTATTTTGAGCTTCTTACAGTGAGTGTGCTACATCAAAGTTGAACCAGGAAGTCTGTTCATTTTTTTCTTCCAAGCAAGTTAATAATACTGATAGTGACGACAAAAATCTAAAAATAATTAACTCTAGAATTATACCTTAATATTATTATTAACTTTAAACCCTGAACAACATGGAAAGCTACGGCTTCCATAGTAGTTTGTCGTTTATCTCAGGTTTGATTTTAAAAGAAAACGCTGAGAATATAAATGCGTTGCTGTTCGAAATTTACACCAGCAAATGAATGCTGTATAATGTTTACAACAAAACTAAAATTTTCAATTGCCTGAAACCTCAGATACAGAAAATTATCAAAATCGAATCACAGGATTCTCAGGAGATATTTGTCCACTGCAAAGGCCCAAGACGTTCTGGACCAATATCTATTCATCTGTCCTACTACCAGAAAGAGAGAGAGAGAGAGAGAGAAGTTATTAATAAAAGAGACAGACCGAGCGCTACCTCTCTTCATAATCTGCACAAAGACATTCTGTATTATTCTGTTCATTAGATAAATGTCAGGGCTACATTCCTCTCAGAGCGAACACCAGCTGGGCTTCGACAGCAGCTAATCTCAGACAATATACACAACACGTGTGTGTGAGTGTATGAACACTTCTTAACATACAGACCATATTGTTCAATATGTGCAACACGGCACTGACAGTGGAAACATAGAGATGTACATGACTAAAAAAATGTGAGACTTCCTCTTAGAGAAGGATTCATACTGCAGTGTTAAACTCTCAGTCAGATAAACTGTCCAAGAGACTGGCTGGTCTGAGGTGTGGAAAGTGTCCGTACATGAGGAAGGACTGGGCAGAGTTTCCCTTGCACATCCTTAGTGATAAGATCCTTTTATCCAGACTGCCTCACGGCACTGGGAGTGGATACATTTTTGATATGGGTGGCCTCATTGGGAGTTAAACCACTAAACTCTGGAAGCATTACTGTGATACAAACACCATTATCTATCTTCATCTTATTTCTTTCTCGCCTGTCTCTTCTGTCTTATCTTTATTCTCTGTACTTGCAGTTCTCAACCACATCCTAATATTTTCTTCCCACTCTATGTCTTTTTCTCTGATGATGTCTCTAGTTGGAGGCCTCAGCTCTTTCATTGCCTTCCACCAGCTTTTGCAAAGATTGATGTGCTGAATTATGAAAGTGGAATGGAAATAGTTCAAAAACCAAACATTTTGGTTGCTCCGAATCAAATTATTTTTCACATGAAGAAAAACATTTATTATTCACTGAATGGAAACGCAGCATATACATATCTTGCCTCTCTCCTTCCTCCGTCAACTTTTTCTCATCTCACTCTTCCTCCCTGCCTCCCTCCATCCCTCCCGTCTCCCGACTGTTTTCCTGTCAGTATCATGTTTGGAAAGTCAGCCCGTGGGTCAGCCTAGGGCTCGTAAATTTGTCAGCGGCAGCGAGGTTGAAAGGGAGGCTACTTGCTCAGGAGGGTCAGGAGCATCGGCGCTCACATGGGGCCTTTTTCTCACTGCGGACCCGCGGTTGTTGTTTCAGGCACGTCCTCTTTAGAGAGACGACCAGCCTGAGAACATGTGTGGGGCCAAGGGGTGTAGCTTTGTCTGTGACACCAGTATTTTGATGAAGACTTCTTGTATAAGAAGGTGGGAGTCCTGGTTGTCCAAAAAGTACATTCAAACCAATTATCAGTGCAGACACAAGCCAAGTCACACACGTCTGTATTTGTCTTCTTGTAAAGACTTTAGTGCGTGACCCTTGACCCTGACCTAAAAGGAAATCTCCACCCTAACACACTTATCACTGTTAAATAACATTTCGCCATTGTGTTTTATAGAAGAGAATATTCAAATTTGTGAGGGTAAATGGCCAAATAAAGACATTTTTGATATTTTCAGACTGTTCAAATTTTGACAATTTTTTTCACAAGATTTTGATGAAAAAACTCAAAAATTACAATAGACCAGTAGATATATTACCTTTAACATACCCAATATGTCCAATCATAACATTAAAGCCATGTCCGGAGACTAAAAGCAAAGCAACAACAAAAACAGTCTCACTCAAGGGGATTTCCATATTTCTACCTGTTCTGGCTATAAAATAACTTCAAATTGCACACGTGTAAACACAAAGACATTTATGTATACATAAATGTGTATGCAGCCCCCAGAACAAACACACACATACACACACTCCTCCTTCCTCTGCTCCTTCAAGGTCACCAGAGGCTTTAAATCACCTTTCATCTGTCCCAGAGTTTCCCCACTCCTCAAGCATCCTCTGTGTGTGCCTTTTTTCTTTCCTCTCCTCCCTCCTTTCTCTCTCTTCCTCTGTCTCTTTTTTTTTTTTTATTGACTAGAGATAAATCCCTGCAGGCTTCTCGGTGGCTTCACAGAAGAATGTGACAGCAGGAATGTTTACCGTGACATTTATGCCATTCCTGACAGCCGTGGTCATCTCCATTACCAGAACGAGCCTCTCCGGCAGAGCAAAAGACGGGGTCATTATGATAATGGATGGAGTTTAGTGGGCACACAAGGACACGCCGAGTCTGAGTTCAGCGGTTCACAGGTTCACAACCTTTTTTAACACCGGGGCGGGCTAGAAATTCCAAAGGCATACCTACCAGTGTTTACCAAAAGAGCTGTGTCCTGTACTATGTAGTGTAGCATCACATTAATCATCAAAGAAATGTAAAGAATTCCAATGAAGGAGTCGTCTAAGCAGGAAAAAGTGGCTCTGTGCTTGATTTCATAGGATTTCACCATTTAGTTTAGCCCTTTTTTCCTCTCTACAGCAACTTGGAATCAAACAAAACTAATTAAACTGCTCAAATAACAACATCAGCTTCAAGAATACAAGTACTGAGTTACAAGTGTGGACCAGAGAAACACTGGGTGGGAAAAGTAAGTATAAATGTTCTTATTTAAACCAACATTAACTGATTTTTTGGCCACCTGGGGGCAGCGTAACAAGCTGAAAACAAACCTCAATCAGTTGCCTATTTACACATCCAGCAGACACAGAGCAACATTTGGAGTCTCTGGCAGTATGATGAATGATCCAATATTTACTTGCCTTTTAGCTCTGGTTTGGTCTCCACCAGCTCCCGAGAAAAATATCTGGCCTTTAGCTGCTACATGCTCATCTATGTTCACTCGCTAACTTCTCCCACCTGCGTTTTGGTCAGATGCTGTCTGCTGCAGCAGAAACAACGCTATGAGAGCAGTGAATCAAAACAGTAAAAATGTGGGTATTGAAACAAAACAATGTCCTGAAAGACTCTAAAAAGCTCAGTATAGCTGAGAACTGCAGTCGGTGATAATTCTCTGTAGGTTTGTGCCAATGAGCAACATCTTTCACATTATACATAGTAATTTGATCAAATGTTAATATAAAATTAGTGATTTGCTATTTGTTGTGATTTCCAGCTGTGTCACATCAGTCTAAAGACTTCATGTTGTGTGCAATAATGCCACCTATCAATCAATCAATCAATCAATTTATATTTATATAGCGCCAAATCACAACAAAAGTCATCTCAGGGCACTTTTCACATAGAGTAGGTCTAGACCGTACTCTTTAATTTACAGAGATCCAACAATTCCCCCATGAGCAAGCACTTGGCGACAGCGGTAAGGAAAAACTCCCCTTTAACGGGTAGAAACCTCAAGCAGAACCCGGCTCTTGGTGGGCAGCCATCTGCTTTGACCGGTTGGGTTGACTTATGGCATCTACGCGTTCATACATCCTCATTGCGTGAGGGCATCTCTGTTCTGTTCTTATAACCACCTGACTTCTACAGGCTGCAGGTGTTTTTAACTTTCAAATGAGTGGAATTTATGGCTTTGGTTTTATTTGTAGCAGAAATGTGGGAAAACTTCAAGAATCAAAACAAAGAGGAACACTTGTTTGCATCTTTGCCTCTCTTTGACCCTCTTTGTCTTTCTCTTTCACATATACAAACTTCATATATACAAACACAGCCTCACACAAGCACACAAACACTAATTCCTGGTTAATGACATCCTCTGCATGGCCTCCTCATAGACAGTTAAACACAAGACAAAGGCTGACAGGTTTACAGCGCTTCAAGCGGGAGAGAGCGATGCAGGAGAGAAAATACACACACACACATCTTTTACACGCATACTACACACACGCATTGATACAAGACTCATGCATACTGTATGCACTGAATAACACTTGATACATGTACGGCTGCACAGGACACATTGCAAAACATACGGTCATCATTTAAAATCATTACAACAATCACTAAACATGCAAAACCACAAGTTTGAAATTGGCTTTCTGATCCCTACAACAAGAACACAATGAAAAGTCATGATGAGACATACTGATATATATATATATATATGCATGTTTTTGTACAAATCTTTAAGTATTTTGAGCCAGATTTCAATAATTTCATGCCAGAATTTTCTTGTTTCAGGGGTAGAAATACCTTTGAAACTGTATTTGAAACCCAATATATGATGTGCTATCTGTTTATGAGTTCATATAGGAGGCCATCAATATGTTTTTGATCAGCTGTGTGTTTTACTGTGCAGCAAGTCAAGATTCCTTCTAGCTGATGTTCAAAATCAAGGTGTTTCATCAAGATGAAATACAGCTATACAACGAGGCATGGCAAAGACGGACAGAAAAAAAGAGACGTGTAAAGACAGAGAGATAACGGAGAAAACAACAGATGTGTTAAGGGAAAGTGAAGCTCTGGCCCCATCCTCCTCAAGGCACGGTAGAGCAAACAGAGCAAATTCCTCCATGCCTGCACCAAGAGGTGATAAATGGGAGCAAGCGGGCCTTAATCAGATGTTCCGCCAGGGTTATCAGTTCTGTTCCATAGATCGTTACCAGCCGGGAGTGCGCCGCACTTCACCTCCTTATCTCGTCACACTCCTCCATCCCAAACCACTATCACTCCGGACTGGAATGTCCAGTGAAGACATGAGAGTTGCTGAGAGAAGAAAGGAGGACAAAAAGAAAAAAAAAAAAAAACATGGCAAGAAGCGTGATCTCTGTACTTAGCCCCAATCTCAGCCGCCATCTCGTCAAGTCGGAGAGTTATGGCGTGAGAGGGAGAGATATCATCGGGGTGTGTGGGCGCGGGGTTGTAGGATTTATATGTGTGTGTGTGTGTGTGTGTCCATGGTGGGGTGTTAAGAGCATAGTGTGTGACAGAGATGACTTCAAGTGTAAATGGAATGCTCTCTTACAAATGGTTATCTCTGACCTTCGTGTCGACCAACCGAGTGTGTCTGTGCGTACATCTCCATCTATGCGTACACCCTAAACAAAAGGTTAGTCCATTCCTCCACTTGCGGAGGACAATAAAGTCATGAGTAACACAAGCTCAGATGAACAGTAGAGTTGTTCTGTAACACTTTGTCTTTTATGACAGAAATAAAGCCGGACTGGAAAAGAAATAATCCGGTTAACCAGAAATGTTTCCCCCATCAGTCCTGTTTGTTTCTTGAGGCAGCTGTGTGTTTTGCCAGAAAGCCGGACAACCAATACAATCCAAACATGAGAAAAAGGAAGCACTTTAAAACACTGTAACTCAATAAGCAGAATTATTTGTATATCTTGGGCCGTTCTTGAACATCACTGCAAGCTCAAGTGAACTTGTAGCGGCAGTAACATATCTGATACTGTAAACACATGAAAACAAACACAGAGGTTTGTAGTTTGTTAATGTAATTTTTCTCACCATTGTAGGAAGGTTTCGACTGCCAAGTTTATGTCTCGGGAAAAGATCCTTTATTCCGCTGCAGCATATCCTGAATTCCTCGATCAATTTCTGGCTAATACTGTTTACGATATGCTTAGAGTTGAGGTGAACTGACGGGTGGTCCAGTTTCTGGTCTCTGAGGCTTTGCAGGAAGTGTTTCAAGACGGTTTAGTGAAATGTTTCCAAAGCTCCTTTCTGCATCAAACAATTGACTCTTTGATCGAAGCCAACTAATTATTTGATCATGCTGGGGCTCTGGGACACGTTTCGCTGCAGAGGAAGTGGCTTACCTGGGCTTATGCGCAAAGAAATGCAGCCAGGCATCATAAGACAAGGAAAACAGCCGTTTAATAAGGGCACTTCATTTCAGAATAAGCCCAGGGCTGTCTGGACCCGGCTAATCTCCTGAAAAGCCACTTCTTAAAGCTTTCTGGCTTGTTTGCCTTTAAAGTGTGGGAGGTAGGATGGTAGAAAACTTGGCTGTTGACTTAGGTAAGAGGGCTAGTGACAGCTCAGCTATAGCCATGCAATGGGGTGTGCAAAGAGGGAGAGGAGAAGGAAAAGAAGAAAATGAGGGTAGTCGTGATGACAGACATGCAAGAAAGCATAAAATAATTTGCTACATGAGGCATGTGTGATTTAACTTTCCAGACATCGGGACAGGCTTAAAATGTGCCATGATAACTTACACCCCATTTACACTCTGCCACTTCATGTGTTTTGGGCAGACTAGAGAGCTCAACTTTTGTCCACCTGTTTAGTTAAAGGATGGATGTTAGCTACGAAGCCACACTGTTCTTGTTGTAAATAAACTGCTAAATTAAGTTATTCTTGTAGTGTTTTTTGCAGTTACCAAGCAGCTGCAGGTGTAAACGACAATCTGGGCTTGAACACTGATTGGCGTGTCGCCCGGGGAAACCGATGGATGCAATCAGATTTGTGATTTGGCTAACAGAGACACATACATCTATGTGGCATCTGGACTTCAAATGGGGCCTTTAGTAGAGAAATTAGTCCACCAATTAAAAAAAAAGGGTGTGATCAAGCTCACCTGTATATCATGAAAGGGTAGGAAAAGTAAAACAAGATCAACCCTAAAACCATGAATGGATTTCCTGGATTATTACAGGATCTTCCCTCTCGTACGACCCAGCGGACAAACAGAGGAGGATGGGAGAGCAAACAAGCGGCAGGAGCTTTGAGCCAAACCAAGCTTGGAGAGTCCTCCACACCTGTCTGCCTGCCTGCCTGGATGGCTGGCTGGCACAGGAGAACTACAGCGAAGCGAACCCATCACGGTTAAATGCAGATGACACAGGAACAACATTTGGAGTTCCTGTTCTGTGACCCGTGAAACCAAAGCCATTTCTGTGCATCCTTGACTCACCATAACCACAAGGTAACAGCTCAGCCACAAAAACCAAACCTGATAGGAATAGCTAATTTTCCTCCGCTGGCTATTATAGCCCTCGCAGCGGCTTTGGATATTTGTTCAGCAATAAGTCACTCCTCGTTAATTGAGTGAGCGTTGACCTCTTGTATTTGTTTTCCACTGGCATGCACATTTGCCAATATTGGTCAGTGTCTCCCCACTCCATCCACAATACATCACCTTGTGAGAGATTTATAGAAGGTCTGTGACCAGAGACCAGCATATGAAATGGGTAGGTCATCCTTTTTTTCCACTAAATATATCTCAAATGGAGTTCTCCTCAAATATAAATACAAAAAAAAGAAACATTTGTACTTTCAACAACACACAAAGAGTGTCTTTTTTGAGAGAATTTTCAGGAGTTTCTGCACATACACTACTAATTTCATTTCATTTAATCTAAGTAGACTCATGTGGATGTTCAAGCTAAGTTTATCATAGTTTCCTCATGTAAAATACTTTCATGTTTAAAGTCAGTGTGTCTGTCTGTTCCAAAGAAAACATTATCTACATGCAACAAGGTGTATACAAGCCCTACACTCTAGTTAAAAGCGGCTGTTGCCATTACTCGAGTGCCCCGCTGTGCATTAGGACATGTTCGGAGCTGCAGCGTGTCACACAGCATGAGTCATATGGCACACAGTGTCACGTCGCTAGACCTCAGTGGAAAGCAGGACGTCTGCAAGGCAAATAGTGATGAACATGCTATTTTAGGAATGAAGATGAAAAGGGAGCTGGAAAATATGCTTCTGGTCCCCCAATTTGAAGTTTTCCACCACTTGCTCCACTTTTTTTTTTTTTTTTCCCAATGGGTCATTCTGAACAAGTGATGAAAGCTTAGGAGAACAGATGACTGAACAAGAGGTCTACATGAATCATGCAGAGGGAGGGGGGTGGGGGGGGGGGGGGGGGGGGGTGGTGGTGAAGAGGCATATGGTTCGCAGAGAGCGCACTTGAGACTGGATGTAACGCAGGGGCTCTTAAATCTACCCGTGCCCCAGGAGAATACCCCCAGAAAATGAGCTCTCTATCTATGCTACTGCTGCAGCTGGCTGTGAAAGACATCAGTTCGAGCCGAAGTTTAAATCACTGTCATCATTTTATTTGCTATGGGTCAGTTTAAAGTCTGAGATTCTTAGATCTACGCAGAGGGAGGATTTGCAAATGTAAACAGGTGAGTCCAGTTTTAAATCAGACCATCAGTGTAAACAGAGACACTGTCTTCATATTCGCTTTGATTTGGTCTCACAAACAGATTATGTTGTTGCAGTGCCTTTCAATGAGCAACGTTTGTCAAATAAGTGCCTCGGCTTGAGCTGCGTCTCCTGCTCCATATTTTTCAAATCATTTCAGACGGATTGTTTGGCCGCTGTGCTTTTCTTCCTTTCATTTATCTTGATTCTAATTTGTAGTTTCACTTTGGCCACACATGATATCCAGATTTTTAGGATGGTTCTGAAACAAGAAGGACCACCCAGGAGTGTTGCAGGCCTCTTTCTACTGTAAGTTTCTAAGTCGCTCCACACCGTCCGCTCTAATCGAGACACATTAAAGACGCATTAAAAACTAATCGGGTGGCGATGACACACGGTAGTCGTGCAAGGCCTTATTTGCAAAGCAGATGGAAAGCCTTGGCCTGTCCAACATTAATTACAATCACATTCAGGGAGGAAGCCATCCCTCCTCCAGGGCGGTTAGGACTCTGTGTACGACTGGAGGAGATGGCAACCTAATCCCCTGGTCACCGCAGAAATCTGAGGGAATCGTCAAAAGATGCACAGGACGTGATTAATCAAAGTGGAGCGCCAGATGTGCAACAACACAGGAGTATAAACCTAAACTGACACAGCACAGGAATACCGAAACCACAGACACACAAACACCATGCCGCCACCATCACACTCCCACACAGAAGCCAACAGAGGGGCTTCGATATTTGAGACCAAAACGACGGCCTCCCTCTGTCTGAATATCTGGTTTTCATCACTACATGTTGCAACACCAATACTCAGAGGACCAATAAGTAGAGAGGCATTTACTTTTTCTAACTCGGGCTGTTCCAATCCTAATTCTCTTCTCCATGTGTGGTATTTAAAACGTCTACAAAGGTGAGGGGTAAAATATTTAAAGGACTTCCTCTTTCAAGAGCAGCTGAAAGGCAGAAAAAAACATCAGACTAGACTACATTCCTCAGCAGTGATACATTCCCACTGTTCTCATGGCCGGATTATGACAATGCCCCTAGTTCCCAAGAAGAATGACAATCAATCCGGATTTAAGCCTCCTTGTCCGCCAGCGTCTGACTCTGGCAGCGCCTCTGTTTATCTTCAGGCGCTCTGTTTAGAGTCTCCCAGTAAACACTGGAGCTGCTAATGGAAGGAAGAGCTTTGGGCTTTTATGTTCCAAACTCGTTATGATTAAAGTGTTCCTCTTTATCGTCACTGCAGCTAATTAAAGACAATCTGCTTGGATATCACAAACAAGGCGACACAATTTACGCACGGAAACCGCAACTCGCTGCGCTGGAGGTCAACGGCAGGAATAGCCCCTTCATATACAAATACCAGCGGTGGTGGTTGATGGTTTGCTGAGGATACTAGGTCTATTTTCCCCGCGAAGACATAAATCATGGAGTAGATTGCACAGCAACACTGACCACAGAATTTCGGGGCTATAAATGAGCCGAGGAGGGCAAATCTACCCGGAGAGAGGACGTGTAACAATAAATTACCCCGAAACAATACAAACCTCATCAGTTTCCCCAAACCCACAGAGACGACGAAGGAGAATCCGGCCCCTGTGTGGTTCAGACAATAAGCTAGTTCATGATCCAATACTGAACGTGCGTAATGGTATGTCTGCTGTGCGCAGTGTCTTGTGTTCAGTGATGGAGTGGTAAATTTAAAAGTGGGTCAACTATGAGCTACAGGTGAGGTCAACAAAGCTTCAATATGAAAACCATTTTTTTTTAGATAAGCAGGAGGCCAAATTCGTGTCATTTAAAAAAAAAAAATCATGTCTCTATAAATTCGCGTCATTTGGTCATTTAAAATAGTTCCGCCAGTTCAGGTGGGTTTTCATCCCACTTTACAATCCTTGCGCTTGTATACACCTGTTCACACTTAAAGGTCAAACTCGCAAACTGAAACTGTCTGCTTCATTCACTGCCCCCAACACCTCGGCGAATCTGACAGTAGCGCAATTATGCACAAACAGTTCACAAATAACTGCTAATATAAAAGAGATAATTTCAAGTAACTTACCTAAATTAACGAAACTCATCACCATATCTGCATCATTTAGAAAGGCGGTTTCTTGATATGTGGCCAGAGGAGGGCTCTGGGTCGTCCGCATGGACTGATATCGGTCCAGCATGCCTTCCACTTGGCTTTTCTCCTCGCTAGATATGGTGTTGTATAAGTCCAACATGAAAAGTGGAGCGGAGTTGTACTTTCCGTGTGACAGATGCGGTCTCGGCCTGTGAGGAAGCCCGAGGATGGACAGGATCTCCTTCTGCATCTCCCTCTTCTCGTGCGTCCGCAGCCGCCGGTGGATGAAACCCGGGTGCACCTCGTTGTTCCCATCCAGTGAATAATTACTCCCTGCGACCGGGAACATGCAGTAATAAGCGCTCCACCACAATCCGATCAAGGCAAGCCAGCAGCTGGTCATGATGTTGTCCCGCTGTGCTCTCCGGAGTCCGGAGTGTGTCTGGCTTGGAGCTTCAGTCGCCTATCCAAAAGCAAAATGTGCGTAATGGTAACCAAAGTCCGACCGAGCGCGCTGTTATCTGTTGCAGCCACAGATCAAAAGCGAAAAAGGACTCGTGTGTCAAGCCATTTGAAATACTTCCTAAAGCAAAATGCGCAGAATAGTGTCGGTCCTGCTTTCATTTCTGATTCCCGTAGCGCGCTTTGCTGCTTCAGGATAAAGTGCACCATGTGAAACTTTATTCTGAGCGCTGCAGTTAGTCGGTCAAAAGACACCGATTGATGTGACAATCGCCAGTAAAAGAACAACAACTCCTCTGAAAGAAGCCATTTTACTCAAGCGGGTGTATTTACTCTCCAAAATATATGATTTTCCAAAGTTGCGCACCGACAAAAGCCTTCCTTCAATAACTGAACTGGTCTGAGTGGCGGTCACATACTCCTACAGGCTGTGTATGAGAGTCTAACAGGAATCAGCAGGTTGCAGTCCATAATATGCGTGCGCGCTCGTGTACGTGTGTGTGTATTGAAACCGCCCACTCCGTGCGCACTTAGCCAGAGGTGGAGCTCTTCAGGCTACAAGGACAACTCTAACATCATATTTCCATATTTTGTTCACTGCGGAATAACAGCCTGTCTATTCTAATATAAACGTCAGGTTTGTCTACTTTGCATGTGCATTGCAACATACTTTTCCTGTTACATTCTTTTACAGTCTCTGTGATACAATGACTCCATCATAAGCTCATACTTCTTGATATTTCTGTTTTAATTTCTACATGTTAGTACTTGGATTGTAGGATTCATAAGCTGTAACGTTTTAGCGGTCAGCTGCATTAGGTAGTTTGAGGTATTTCTACAGGTGTCTGTCTCCACAATCTTGGGTCACACTGTCACCTTTGGACAGTTGCGCTTCAGATGTGTCTTAAAATAACAGGCCGCAACTCTAATCTGAGAAAAAAAAACAAAAAAACACTTTCATAAAATGTCCAAATCTGCTCTAACTAAGCACGGATAAAGGATTTCATCTTTACACATCCAGAAAAGGTGCGGTGTGTCTCTACTCCGCGGAAGCAGAATAAATGTTCTCCAGCTGAGGCACGACCCCTGACGATGGAGAGAGAAACAGCAAGCAATGACGCACAGCACCTAAAGGAGACTGATCATCTTTAAACACTAAGAAATCTAATCAACCGTTTAACTAAACAGTCAAAGGTTAAATCATCTGCACCTTGGTCATTGCCCTTGTAAATACGAACAAATCATGCAATGAGTAAAATGTGTATCCTGTATAATCTATATTTTAAAATGATAATATCTACTTCTAGCAGCACACAGCTTATGTATGTCTATACGTCCCAGAAAAGAAGTTCTTTTACATCTTTCTTTCTTTCTTTCTCCCCCCCTCCTCTTCCTCCCTTCATTCCTTTCACCCTAACCTGTGTTATGTCTTCATGGTCCCTTCAGACTGTGATGGTCCTGACGATAAGGCCCGAAGGTGTCCATATCTGTGTCTCTGCTACTGCTGCTGCTGCCAGAGCCTATCTTATCTGTGTGTGAAGAGTGAGAACCAGCATCAAAGCTACACATACCTCCACCAAACACACGCATACACACAGCTGGGTGGCTTTCAGACTAACCCACTCACGCTGATTAAACTAAAAGTCAGATTATTACTACTCTTAAACATAATTACATAGTAGAGATTTTCAAAAAAAAAAAAAAACGCTGCCAACCGTTTTCTACAGCATACCTTAGCAGGGTAGATTTTTCAGATTTTCAAATGTTTTCTGCCAAACAGATATTAATTCATGTCAGCACAGTATGAAAATAACTCACAAAGACTTCAAACTGGCTTGAGATAAAATCATAAAATCATGTGTGTATACTTGTGTGCCCGTGTGTGTGTGTGTGTGAGTGAGTGAGTGAGTGAGTGTGTGAGTGTGTTAGAGAGGTGACTGACTGATCCAACTCTGAAATAACAGAACCAGGGCTTAAGACACCGTGCTGGGCTGGCAGAGAACCAGCACTCTCATGGATGTCATTTATCAGGTTTTTAAGTTTTTCTTGGATTCAAAATTCCCATTTATATGAATGACAGTGTATTACTGATTTATAACACAGATACTTTGGCTTAGCTAAGTCTGACAATAAAAAGCAGCCAAAAAAGACTTCTGGCTCTGGCAATGATCCTATGAACAGCAAGTTTACTCACTATACAGGGGATGTGAATAAACATATGCAAGGAAATGGGTGATTCTTACCGCTTTATAATGTATGAATCAGATTGGAAGCCATATTTTCAACCATTAACCTTGAGCATATGTCATAAACCATCTGCTTTCCAGTGCTATCACATTGATTAACAGGCTGAACGCTGCGGATACAGTAAAGGCTGATAATTATTTCAAAAAAGCACTCAGATACTTTTATATGTCCTTAACATTTTGCCTGACATTTGAAGCTGGGTGTGTGTATATGTGTGTGTGCATCCCCAGAGGTAGAGCAAATGATGTGTGTGTATGCTGGGTGATTTGGAAGCAGAGGGAGGAGGAGGAAACATTAAACAGAGGTTCTGTGTCCTGTCATCACACTGTCTAGACAGGACAACTCCTAGACCTAATGAGGTCTTTGTCTGTCTGTATCGATCTGTTTTACACACACACACACACAGCCACACACACATATACAGTACATCTCATCATACATCTTGGTTTTAATTCTTCTTCGGTCTTCCTGTTAGACGTTTTTATTAAAGTGTATTAAACTGTCAAACAAAAAGGTCACACAAACCTGCACACAGAGAGAATCAAGTCTTGTATTTGTACTTGCATGTGTGTGTGTGTGTGTGTGAGTTTTGTGTGTGCAGGATACACACACACACGTCTCTCCAACACGCAAAATTAAGGGGAAGTGTGTTCCAAAACCATAGGAATGCTTACACCTGGCGCAGATCTGACGAAGCGCTGAATCTTCTACAATAATTACACTGCGCCGGTAGGTCACACTCACGCACGTGCGCCGCCACTTATCCGAGTTATCAAGTGTTTTTCACACGAGTCAAAAGAACAATGGCGAGCTGCTGCAGGTTGGATGCTTTTGATGCCCTTTTAGTCTTTTGTGTTGGATTACTTTTTTCACACAAAAGGTGCTATGTGTGAATGATTCTCTCGAGACCGGTTTTTAAACAGCATGTACAATACTTCACAGTCACAAGTAACACAACTCAGTATAATAGATTCAACGTCAGCTAAATTTAAGCTGAGTTCTGTTCGAGAGAGAAATAACGTAGCTGTCTGTATTTCTGTTTATGTGTTTTGCAAGAAGATTGATGTTAAAGCTCCAAACTATTGGCGTATAGATTTGTTCCCACCCGACAACGCAATCCTCATCAGAATCCGGCCATGTGCACTACAAATAGGGGCATTAAAATGTATATTAGACTTAATCTGTCTTCATCTGTGAAACATATTTTTGCTGTGATATAATGAGTTATTTGTATCAATACAGTGTAATATCATTTTACCACTTTCTCCAAAAAATATATCTATTGCATACAATCAATAAGCATTATTTATTTTTGAACGTTACTTAAATTCAAATAATACAAGCTGAATGAAGTGAATGCACTGACCATCTATTCTGCATCTTGTTTGCAGTTATATTACTTACAAATGATAGCTACTAAAAATCTAATGCTAGCCTTTATCAGCTGCCTCTCAAGATGAAGTACAGATGGACAGCTGGTTTTATTGACAAGCTGGCATTATCAAATATACTAAATCAACCCAACCCATTAGAGGTGATAGTTCAAATTCTAAAACATCTCATAAATTAACCTAGTTTGTTTTTCTACTGTTGAAATAAGAGAGTTATATCTTTAGAGATGTAACTGATCTCAGTTTATTCCTCAAAGATCTGTGGACTTTGAACATGGATGCAGCAGCGTGTTAGATCACCTGAAAACACCACTTCACAAACTAAATCCTAGGAGAATTTCCCTCCTCGCCCTGCTCCGGCGGTGAAGCTGGTTGCCCCGGTGACAGCTTCTGATTGGATGACAGGTACTCCGTGGTCGATCTCATACTGCATGGCCTGGGAGGAGGGAGACAGAAGTAAACAATAATTATTTATCGTTTTTCAGAGAGCTTTGGTGGCGATTTGAGAGAGCAAATGTCAGTAGACGTTCGCCTTTTCAAAAAAAGCAAGAAAAAGCTGGAAAAACTGTGGGTTACCAATACAGATGTGACAATATACCATAAATAATAAATGATCTCTCATGCAGAAAATATTTTACGGACATAAAATCACAAGAAAAACTGCATTATAACAAGAATTTACATCAGTCTCAGTATTCTATTGTATGTCATATGAAGCTTACGTCTCCCCATCAGGTGTACCTGTGTGAAGGAGGGAGCGTCGTAGCAGCTGTAGATGGCTGAGGAGCGGTCGGCCCGCAGACACTGCTGAGGGAAGGAGCTGATCTGCTCTGCTAACTGCAGGGCCGCCTGTAAAGCTGTGGTTGTAACATGAGGTCAGTCCAACACACACACACACACACACACACACACACACACAGGATGTACACACAGACCCCTGTTTAATACCATTTCTATTCTACCCTTCTATTATTACTATTAAATCACCAGTTTTTCAATGCTGCATTTTAGTCGCCATGTTGCTGTGCCTCTGTGAGCTTCAGCCGTGCCACTCTGCCTCCTCACCCACATGAAAGCACTGGATCACATCCAGATCAGTCCTATGGAAAAAAAGCGACGCCTCATGATGGGACACTTTGATGCCCTGCGTGTGTATATGTGTATGTGAGCTGCTTCGGCTCCTTCAGATGTTAAACCCGCGCTAAGTGATCATCCCTCAGAGAGGCCAATTAGGCCGAGGCTCGACTGTGGGAAGAGGAACTTCCTAAAAGAATTAAGATAATCTTCTTCTAACGTCTAAGGGGAGAAGGGAGGGAATCGGTGATCGAGCCGTGAAGAGCACATGGAAAGGCTTTTTTGGGATTTAAGGCTATGGGAGAGTTTGTGCATTAATATAAAAGCGGAAACGCCACGTTGAAATGTGTGCATAGCCTAATCCTCAGACTGCTGTTTGAATGCTAGTGCTAATGGTGAGTTATAGCTTCAACGCGATGTTGGAGCCAAATAAAGAAAACAGATTCACTGGAACAGATGATTATATATGATTCTGTCGGATATTACCTACAAGAGAGTTTCTTAAAAACTATGTTTCCTGGATGAAAATGGGTCTCAGGCCTGTTTCTGTGTGGTATCTACATGACTGGTCTTCACAATGAATTATGATTTCTATTCCCAATACAGACAGACTTCCAGCAGTTCCCATACCTGATCTCCCCATTTCTAAAATTTGCCATCGAATATCCCAAAATACTAACCACAATATGCTGTGAATACACTATTACCTGCCTCGTTCTGAATGCTGCTCTGGACTGTGGTGTATTCAAATAATGTTTCTTAATTGTTTTTTCTGTCTTCACCCTTCACTTGACAACATGTTTTTTTGCTGTGAGCAGAAACAGCAGACTATATTTGACTGCCCAAAAAAATAAAACACAAAAACATTGCATAAAAGGTAACTGACAGACAGATGACCATGTAATTTTGTACAAACGTGTGTTTTTACACTGGCCTTCTGATCATGAAACTGAACCCATCAATTTATGTGACAACATGAAAATCACTGAAATCGCTCTACCAGGACTAGAGCTAGGTATCGGTTTTTCTATGTCTGTGCCAAAGTGATAGCTGAGTTTCTGTACTGATACCAAAACAATCATTTGTGATACCTTAGTTTGGGGATTATGAACGTGTTTCTACCCTTTTTTATATTAAAAGGAATAGTTTAACATTTGGGGAAATATGTTTATTTGTTTTGTTGCTGACAGTTAGATGAGAAGATCAATAGCAAAAAGAAATGTGAAACTATCCTTTAAAAAAATAAACTGCTCAATATATCAGTGTTCAATAAGGAACTTTAAAAATATAGTCTAAAGTTGATCAAGTGTTCAGGGTTTGGATCATAGAATCTCACCAAGAATTCATTGGTAACTTCTGATAATCAATATTCTGATATCAATATAATCGCTACTATGGACACTTTCCTGTTACCACATATTAAGGTTCGATGCCTATTCCTATCCATGATACAGCACTGATAAACACAGAGTCTAACTACCTTGGCCATCAGGAACAACTCTGTTAGCCAGTCCATAAGCAAGAGCTTCCTGTGCTCCGATTGGCCGTCCAGTCAGAATCAGGTCTAAGGCTCTTGATAAACCAATGAGACGCGGGAGCCGCACAGTGCCTCCATCGATCAGGGGAACTCCTGGAAAAACACAAGATGTTCAGTTATAAGTATATCTCAGACAGACACTCAAAAGTGATCTGCAATGCATCTAAAACATCCCACACAACAGCTGGAACTAATGCATTCATACTCAATCACCACATGTAAAACTCCTTTTACACAGAGCCTGAAATTATATAATTATATAACTATTCATCTAGTATTCCTTTAGTCAATCAGCAACAAAAATCAACCAACAATTATGATGACAAATTAATTGGTTAGTTTTAAAAAACTGAGAAGCTCAAAGTCAGGTATCATGAATTCCAAACATTCTTTGGTTTGAGCTTCTAGTTTTTCTTTCAGTTTTTCAGCATTGCAAATTGAATATCTTCTGGAGTGTTGTTTGGATAAAGTGTGTTTTTTAAAAATTTTTCCAGCATTTTAGCCTTTTAATAATAGTAGGAAGTGGAGAAAGACAGGAAATATAGTGAGAGAAAGAGAGAGAGAGAGAGAGAAAGAGAGAGACGTTGCAATTACAGTATCAGGTATGTGTTTTTACCACCAGGCCACCACAACGCTCCCAAAACAAGCAAGTGAAATATGCTGCCTTGCGCTCTAAGGAAGTTTGACGGGCATTTTTCTCTACTTTCAGACATTTTATTAAATAAACTGCTGATCAGTTTATTGCACAAAAGATTGACAGATTCACTGATAATGAAAATAATCACAAGTTGCAGCTTTATATTAAGCCTACGCGCTGATGAACAGTCTGACTTTAAATATCTACACTTGGCCTGCTGCACTGGTGCTCCACATTTGGAAATTCCTTTGCTCGGATATGAGGGGAGTGGAGGGGGGGTCCTTCTAAATTTAACTTTATTTAAGACCAAATTTGAATTACCTAACTGTACAAGGTGAAAGCAGATGTAGGCCACTGTGCCAGTGTATTTGGCTCAGGTTACTTAAAAGCTGTGAAAACAGCCTAAGAAACACTTGCAAACACATAAAATACTGCTGGCATTAATCTAGGTTACAGCTGTCAGGGGAACAAAGTTTTGAAACAATTTTACTCCTTAACTGTAACTCTGCTTTCTTTCTGTCAGTACGTCAAAACTCAAAACTCCTCCTCAGTCTCACTGGACACATTTGCATTATTACTGTGTCCACCAGAGAGAAAGAGTGAGACAAGAGAGGGAGGGAGAGAGAGAGAGAGAATCAAGAACAGAGAGACTGCAAGGTACGGTAAGCTTCTGGCATCTGTCCTAATTTCTAAAGAGCACCAGCTGGAACTGGCATACTTTCTACCGTTCAGCACTCCCAAGTTCCACGCCACAATCCCGACTCCCTAATTCCTCCAAGTCGCTGATTCTATTTGACCGCCCTTATTGAGAGCACATGTGTCGGACATGTTTTCATAACCCCAAATCATCATGCTCGCTTTCAGTTTTTTTTTTCCTCCCCCCTCTCTCGTTCTGCGGGGAGTCGTGGAAATACTGTGATTCTATTCATTCTCTGCAAGCTACTCTCTTTGTCCATGTCGTTCAAATAAATTAAATTGGAATACATGGAATACCAGTGTTAATACACGTGTGACCAATCCAGGGGCCTGGTTCAGGTTCAGACAGTCAGCATATAATGGTGCTCTGACAGACAGAAGACTATGATTAGTTGGGGGAGGGGGTGTTACACTGTCTACAAATACCAGATTTCACTCGATTTTTCAGTCATCCCCTGTTACTGGAGTGTATTCTACCCGCTCAGGGTAAATTACACAACCAGAGCTGATGAAAAGCAACATACATGACGCCTGAATTCCTTCTGCAGTAAAGTAAGCCCAGATCCTTGCGCAGGTGTGTGTCTGAGTGTGTCTGATATTCAAGGTCTTCTCAATATTGACTGAGACAACAATCAAGAGTGTTACAGTCAGGGTTTTGCTCTGTGGAGCTTTGTCTTGAACCACATGTAACTACACACACTTGCATGCACAAAGATATTCGAATACAAGTATGTGCATCGTGCACGCACACACACACGCACACACATGCACACACACACACACATGCCTCTACTCCAGTGGTTCCCAACCATTTTGTCTGATCACCCCCCAGCCCTGTCAGATGAACTCAAACAACCCTCAAACACCCACCATGTTCCAAATGTGTTCATTTGATTTGATTTTAAACTGGGTGTTATTAACACTATTCAGAATATATACAGTGGACATGATTACAATCATTTTTCATACTATTGAACTGTCATTGTTTAGGTTGGTTGGTCCAGTTTGCATTCATTCCACTCGGAGTGAGAGAAACTATTCCGACTGTTTATTCATTACCTTTAGTTATCTGTTAGTTCACCCATTTATCCATTGTAGATATTTCTTTCAACCACATTTCTCTGTTACGTTTAAAAATTCAACCATTTCACACTTTCAGCTGTTTCAATCATTTTTTCCATTTTTTTACTTTTAGCTAATTGGTTATCTATTACTTTTAGCCAACTAGCTAACTGTTTAGTGTTAGCTAGAATTTTCAGCTAAGTTGTTAACTTTTCAAAGACTCTCAGTCTCCACAGGTAATGTTCAGGTATTAAAGGACATGTGTGTAGGATTTAGTGGCATCTAGCAGTGAGGTTACAGACTGAAACAACTGAATACCCCCCCCCCCCCTTCCAAGTTTGTGGGAGAACCTATGGTGCCTGCAAAACTCACTAAAAACGCAAAAGGCCCTCTCTAGAGCCAGTATTTGGTTTGTCCAGTCTGGGCTACTGTAGAAACATGGCTGTGCAACACCTCCGTGGACGAGGACCTGCTCCCTATGTAGATATAAAGGGTTCATTCTAAGGTAACAAAAACACAATGACTCTTATTTTCATGGTCTTCTACACTAATTAAAACATACTTATGAATGTTATATTCCATTTCTGCCAAGTCAGTTCCACTAGATGCCACTAAATTCTACACCACTGATTCAATATGTGGACATATTTTTTAATCAAATTGTCATTTCTTTTTGTTTCAAATTAGTTGAGCTAACCTTTCCACATAGCCCTGCAGCTGTAGAAGTACCCCCTGCAGTACACGTACCCTAACACTGCTCTATACATCATCGATGGAGGGTCGATCACTGCAAAGAGCTTCTCTATGTTGTCTCCGGCACTATCTTCCTTGATTACAGCAAAAGACATGTGGAGGAAGAAAAAAGAAGAGCAACAGACAGACTGGAGGCTGGCTAGAAAACAGTGAGAGGCATTAAGAGCTGGAATGAGCCAAGAAAGACAGAGTCTGACTCAAAGCTGATAGATAAAGAGCCATGTTGACCTCCAGTCTGTCTTTGGTGCTGCTGTTGGCACCACTGCTATCAGCAACCGGAAGGATCTCCCTTCCTATCCACAGAGCTCGTCTCCAGCACCTCCACCCCTCACCCTCCTCTCTCTCTCTCTGTCTCTGATAGTCCTGTCTCTGATGTGTCCTGTTTGCAGGAACACACAGACCTGCGCTTTGTCCCACATGAATGGGAGCTGAGAGGTTGGGCAGCACCTCCTTGAAGTAACTCAAAAGGCATGTTTGGCTTAAAAGAACTTGACTGAGGCGGAGAGCGGTGGCTTCTGATCATTTCTCAGGAGGAAATGTTTGGCAGTGATCCTGATACGAGATAATCAGTCAGCGTCCGCAGCACAAAAGTTTGGATTTATCACCTTAGGTCTTCAATAATGAGCTAAACATTTGGAAAGGAGCTCTCCCCCTTGTTGTTCAAAGCAGATAAGCCCATTGTCAAGACTGAGGCTTGTTATTAACATGGTTGAACATGAGTCAGCAAAGCCTATTGTTTAATAACTTCATATCAGAGATGTTCTCTTCCTGTATCATAAGGCCACCACAGGTTATCTGACTGACATGTAGGAGAAGTCTGGAGGAGAGAGCATATATCTACTGGGTACAGAGTGTAATATAAACTCTTGTGATTCACAAGTGAACACCTACAAGGAACTAATCTGTGCTGCTATCACAACTTGTGATAGCAGTTTAGTTTCTTATAAATCATATTTGAGTCACCACAAACTGAGAGTCCTTGTGTTTTATTAACGAAACACAGGCTACCAAAGTATTACTGATGCGTTTTAATGGGTTCATGACAACACACGCTATATTTTTAAAAAAAAGAATTATGGGATTAAATCTTCATAATCAAAGAATAAATATAACTTAAACTATGGTTTCCTTTAAAAGTGCTAAATACTATTGGAAAAACAAGTAACATTTAAAAGAAGTAAATGTGTGTATTTTATAGTATCAGTATGAAAAACAGACTCAAGTGTCCATGTGCAAGAAACTGAATTCCCACCAGCTAAAAGTCTGCTGGCCTGTAGCTGATCCTCATGGTGGGAAGTAAAATAGGAGAATTTCTCATTTTTGGACCCGACACTCGAGTCCCAGCGGAGGAGACCACACTCCACGGGACAGCGGACAGCTACTAATAACCTGAGGACAGAGTGTGAAACACGACACACTGAGGTGTTCTGGTTAGCTGCTGGTGCTGCTGGTATCCTCACCACATCAAAGCAAAACCCACTACAATGGCCTCTCATGAGGGTAATGCGATTAAGTTTGATGTGGATTAACTATTTCCGGACAACTCTAGACTAAATCAACGGAGGGAAAAGAGCAGACCTTTAATCGGAAGCTTGCTTTGAAATAATGGGAATCAAGTAAAATAGCTCAGTTGGGCTGGGTCAAAGATCAGTGCTACTCAATTAACTTGATTTCATGTCTTTAATATCAGGGCTGTGTGTTTTTTAGTTTGTGAAGCATCATTATACCAGAGACCACCAAGGCTACAAACACGGCATTAACCATAAAAATGGCAGAGGATGTGTAGCAAGAGAGATCTATGTATCACATCATAGTTTTAACATGATCAGATCCCACCAGGAGCAAAATCTGCCTCAAAGTAACTAAATCTGAAGTCAAGTCATATCAAGTCCAAAAATACACATTTTTGGCAAAGACAGATGTTGTCACGCTTTATCTTTGGACTAACATGAAGCTATTTGTAACTTCCCCAAACCAGTCACATATTTTGTCATCAATTTATCCACTTATGTTTGTTGCATTCCTTTCTCTGCACACAACTGCTCTGTGCATTCACTCTTCATGGAAAAGAAACCTGAAGTTTCAAAAGGAGTGCCGGTTTTGAAGCGAGATGATGTGATCACTGGACTATGTCACTCCATTTCAAACTCACTGAGCAGGTGTTTGAATTGGCTGATGTTATGTCAGCTTTGGACCAAGGTACTACTTCTATTCAACATGTGGCTTCTTCTCCTTTGGCGCTCTTCATCTATCCTCCTCTAGGTATGAGAGATGACTCAAAACTGGGACAAAGAGAAAAAAGGGAGGAGATGCTGACACTGCAGGATGCTGTAGGTCAGCTGGTGTGTGTAATAGGTGGGGCAGCGTACTGTAGTGAGGATCCTGAACAACCTCCATGTTTGCCTGATTTAGTTTTAACATTTGAACCAAAATCCTTGAAAGAAGTATTACTGAACTATTTTAGTTTCCTTTTCCGGTGCCAACTCTTTAGCTTTGTAATGTTCTGCTGGTTTAAGGAACCAAAATAACATCAGGGAATTCAGTAAGCGTGGAGGTTTTTCATTCAGTTCTCTCGAAATTCAACGAGCAGTAGACACTAATACCAGACCCTTGTGACGCAACCATCTCCTCCTCATTTCCTCCTCGGCGGGATAGAGGGGCCCCAGAGAGGAAGCCACAGGTTCGGCAGCCAATCACGTGCCAGAAAGCTGTCAGATCCTTGTGGTTGCCATTGGCCCACATCAGAGCGGCACAGCGAGCCTCTGAGGGTTTTTTTGACTCCAAAGCCACCAGGGATTCCCTCCGGCTGCTGCCATCTGTGCCCGACCCAAAAATGGTTACAGAATTCAACCATTAAAAGGAAATAATCGCTAAGAAACACAGGATCTTTAAATAAACCGTGCGTCCCACAGAACAGCGGTACCTTTGATGTAAATGGGAAGGGAAGTTCGGTTTTCAATTGTTTAATGTTGGGAAAATAAAATACATTTAAATGCATGCTGCTGTGTCTTTCTTTCCACTGTAAAACCTGGATTTTTTTAAACTCAAGTCCTGATGAGAAATGTCCCATCCTGGGATGCAGCCTCATTAAATCCTGCTAATGTTCCTTCAGTCAGACCACAGTTTAAACTACACTAAAAGACTAGAGCTGCTAGTGCAGCATACAGCTACGCAGCCTATGGGTATAAAAATGCTGAAAACCCACAGTCAAAGTAATAATTATTCTGCTAAATGCACATCCGACTGAAAAACCACAGCGGTTTCAGCTAAGCTGGAGGAAACGAATGTGTTGACAAACAAGCCTTCAAGATGTGAGGCAATCAAGAGGCGGAGAATTAATTACTGGGAGGAAATGTGTGACTTAATGTGTCAAAACCACAGTAATGCTCATTTCTCTTTCCCAAACATAGTTTTGAGCTGATGAAGGACATTGAATGCAGGCATGGGATACATTTCATCACTCAGAGTGCATATTTCTGATTTCTCCTGGAAGATGTCAGTTTGTGTCCAGAGATGCATTGATAATTAAATTTTAAAATCACAACCCTGACATCCTGTGTCTCCCCTAATCTGTATCCCTCTCTTCAACCATACTTTCTCTTAACAAATTTATTTTGTTTCTGGCAGACAGCCAATATCTAGCTTGAACTTGAGTGATCATTGCATGGTAAGATAAATGAAAGATAAAAGATAAATAATAAAAAATAAGATAAATGGCAAACATGATCATCCCTCTAGGAGAGATTTTTAACACTGAATGTTTTAACCTCTGGTAAAACAGCATACTAGAGTGGAGTCTCTAATTGTACAAATCAATAACCACACTTGCATTTAAAAGTGAAAAACAGTTTGGTTTTCAGTACTGGACAATTTTAAATATTCAATGGAACAAACACATTTCGGTACCAAAAAAAGTACTGAAGTTTGACTTCCAGACCTTTGGTGAAGGTTTGTCCTACACTTCCTCGTATGAGGCATAAACTGTGATTTTTAATTATTATTAATCAATTAATATGTTATTGGATAAATAATTTCAAAGTAGGACTAGAATAGTTAGAGGATGGAAGGATAATTTAGAAGTTACTGTAAAAAAGAAAAAGCTACTTATCTACTGATCACAGGAAGTTTAGTTTGGTAGAAAAACATGCAAGATTTGAGGAAAAATTGGTGTAACATCTACAATAATGACAATGAAATTGCACTAAAGAGACTAGAGTGTGGCCTCGCAGTGCTGACTTGCCCTCAGACAGTCTGTGAGGACGGACAGACAGACAGACAGACAAAGGGCACTGCCAGGATGCTCTCCTGTTAAATTACAGGCCTGGGATGATAAGCACTGCATGTTTACACTCTATATCTAGAGCTGCCTGTAAATTATAGTATGACAGTCGTATTTATAAACACCATGCTTGTATTTTAAGTACTCCGGCAGCATGGCTAAAGCAGTGACAGCTATATGAGAGATGCTGCAATGGTCCAACACGAGCCTCTTTTACATAGCAAAGCCGACCACGACTTGTTGGGATCAGGATTAGCTTAAAGTGTTTACAGCAGAAGATCCAAAGTACTACTTGTTCTTTTAAAACAACAGCCGAGTCAGCGGGCAAACTATGCCAGTTGGCTACAAGACGCCAAAAAAGGAAAATGTTGTTTATGAGGAAATTGTGTGACATAAATAATATGTAAGCCCTGTTTGGCCCAGCAGTGGAAACCTGGCAGTTGGTTGCTTCCTCTTCTACTTATCAAGACTGCCCAGCAGACTCTGGCCGTGATGCCAAAAGGTCACGGTCACTGGTGTTATCGTGCTATGACTCTGTCCTCACACACAAACAAGAGGAGGCTGGGGTGATAACAGAGGACAGAGCAACAAAGTTGAAAAATAGAAACAGTGTTGACTTCCTGGCATTAGGAGACAGATGATGTATGCTTGGATGCAAAGAAAAACACAGATACTTTCATGGGTGGTTATAATTAGATGAGCAAATACTCACAGACAGACGGAGCTACAAAACAGACAGAGTCCAGCCTCTGCTGGCTCAGCTACAGCAGCAGAACTATACCCATTTCTACTGCCAGTAGTCGTAGTTAGGGTGACAATATCAACACCAGCAGCTGCATTAAAAGAGAATCTGCTCTCCAAACAGTGTGACTAATGTGAAAAGAACAACTGTAGAACAACAAGAACAAGTAGGGCGTATCTGTCTTAGTGCTAGTAGCTAGTAACAGTAAGAGCATGATATATGTAGAGGAGAAACTTCAAGGTAAACAGTAATATCTGTAATAGTTGAAACAGTATTAGTAGCAGTGCTAGTAGGTCTAATACTAGTAGTGGTAGTAACTGAGGTAATATTTATACTGGGAGCACTAGCAGTAGTAGAGAAAAGTATTTTGAAAGCAGTTATACTTTAAATAGTTCAACAGCTGTAGCAGTTAAGCAAGTACCAGAATGTAGCACTACTACTACTAGCCATACATTTAGTGGCAGTAGTAGTACTAGTAGTCCTAGTAGTTTTGACAGTAGTAGTGTGTAGCAGCAGACATCAATAGTATCAGTTATAGATGGAACAGAGGAATTTAAAGTAAAAGGAATAAAATTGGAACAGTATAGTCAGTGTTTCCTCTATAATTGTACAGGCCTGGTGGGCCACCGGGCCAATGAGAGGTCCCACCGGGCCAAAAAAATCTTTTTTTAAATGCCAAAAATAAGGCCAAGTATCCATTCATTTGGAAATCAATTGTCATTTGTGTTTGGGAGCCTTTGTGCGGCACTGTTCTGAAACGTGACTCAACCTCTGTGTCGTTGCCTGGGAAACTCTTGACGTGATGTGAGTGCCTCATCTCTTCAGGGTTTATTCTGTGCGTACCACCGGGCCTGAAAAAAATTCTAGGGGAAACACTGATAGCAGTAGTTATACAAGTAGCAGAAGAACTTGTAGTGGTATTAGTGGTAACAAAGACGTGTGGGAAAGAAAACTTCGAGTCAACAGGCAAGCTCGTGCTTCTTTGAGGCTGTCCTTAAGCACAGCATTGCCTTTAGCTAAATGCTAAGGTCAACATACCAACAACAACCATACTGACATGTTGATGTTTAGCAGGTATAGTATTTACCCTGTTAGCATGCTAATTATCTGTCGTTGTATGAATAGCTGGAGTACTACTACTGTAGCAATGCTGGCACAAGCAGTACTTGCAAACAAAGAAGTTGTAGTACTAGTTCTAGTATAACACAGCATAGCATAGGAATAACAGGAGTACTGATGACAGTAAATGTAGCAGTAGTGGTAGAACTTACTACTCTATGGGTACTATGAGGTGTTAAACATACCAAACCTGCGACAGAACACCCCCATGACGGCGCTCTCCTCCACCACTCTCAGATCTGCCAGCAAGGCCAGTTCCAGCCCTCCAGCCACAGCAAAGCCACTGACTGCTGCTATCAGTGGTTTGGACAGCTCCAAACGGGACGGACCCTGGAGGAAATAACAGGATTAGTACATGAAAACAAACACACACCACAGTACATGCAAAGCCAGACGGTTTGAGCGGAGTAAAGTCAACATGGAAGAAATACAGATTGTAAACAAGGCAGCAACACTGCTTCCTGGAGAAAACATAGAGTATATATATATTTTTAACCATTTACAGACTCTTGATATCCACCGTATATTTCAAGCATGCTATGTGAATGTAAGTTTTCACTATTCATTTCATGCCTTCTGCCTCAATGGTTTCCATGAAGTTTGTCTACTAAAAACCTTCCAGATTTTATTTCCTGATTCATTTCTCAAACTGTCAAACAAAAGAGTAACAAGTGATTCAAGTTCTGGCTGTCGCTGAACAAATGAAACACTGTGTATCCTGTGAGAGATGCAATGCTATAATTTTCTGCACAGGAGGTCCACTCAATTCCAAAGACTTAACATGCAATCCAAACAGACTGTATGGAGGCTGCAGTCTTTATAGCTTACAGTACATCATTTATGTCATGATCCTTACTTTGCGCCAAGTGATAGCAATGTGTCAAAAAGCTATGGCTTTCTGCGCTCGCACCACACATACACACATCTATAGTTATGAAGGCATTCCACTGATGCGACGTCACTCCCTAAACCAAAAGCTCTACCATTACCTGTCTTCCAAAACCCTTAAAATATGCACAATCACTACTGACCACATATTCTGTGTTTATATTTAATGGAAACCTTTAGCCTTCCCTAAAATCATGAGGAAATATAGATATAACCCTCACTAGCACACACACACACACACACACACACACACACAGCCCAAACAGCGCTCACCATCGGTCCGGGACCCTTGGTGACATCTTGCTCCAATTTGAGGGAGGCTGTGTGATTGGCCAGCTCTTTCAGATCATAACCAGCGCAGAAATTCCCTCCTGGAAGAGACCACAAAATTACAAAGTATGGCAGCTGGAAAGTCAGAGAGGAAGGGAAAATGATGAGGATGAAAAAAACAACAAGTTGAGCTGGAGTCCGAGGGCTGCAATTTGGATAGCAGCTTGCTTTGGGCTGGCTGGCACACAAAAGCGTCTCTTCCCTGAAGAGCCTAAATCTAATGCATAGGCACAGATCATCATGTGCTCTCACACACATGTGCACATACACAATATTCTCATTAATGGAAGACTAACATACTCAAACCACAGCCTCTTCCACTGGATTCATGTGGTGATTACAACATTGCCCAAGAGGCCTACAAACACTATGTCACAGGCTCAGGCAGGGACTCATAAAATCCTCCTCTCTCCGTAATGTTACAGTAATGCAAATGATTATAACGAACACATGTGCCAGTAACACCCATCGACTGGGAGCTTTGATTACAGCTATGGGTCAGCGCAGGGCAATTATAGAAAAACAGTGTGTCATGCTGTTTATGGGAGCAGTGATGTGACGGAGCTCCTGCTATGAAGAAAAGAGCAGAAGCTATGGAGAGCTTCATGGAAGAGACCTAAAACCTTATTTAGACTCTTAAGCGTTTTGTAAACTGAGAGGAGGAATTGAAAGAGATTCAATTTACTTATAATCTGACTGATGAGGAGTTAGACATGAACTCTTTCCAGGAGTTACAAACATAAAAGCAAAGTAGTTATGTCAGGGATGACGCCATGAATGGCAGACCAAACCTGTTGGTTCAGATTCACCCAAATTAACACATATATAAACACATATTTCTAGTAGGGACTATGTAACTATTTCTTCATAAGAAAGTACTTAATTTCTATGTTGACAGGTTTAGGTCTGTTTTTCATTTTCAATCAGTATTTAGCAATGTTGAAATCAAAATGTGACAAAAGTGGGTTGTTGCTTAGGCCCATTCATCAAATCTCATTAAACCACACCCACACAGTCTGGTGAAGCAAACTAGCAATTTAGGGTGTTAAACTCGTTATAACTAATACCCAAGAATGTTTTTTTTTCACTTCACTGCAGCTCAGAAATAAAACTCTCTCTGTGAAAACGCAAAGCAAATCATTTTATACCAAAAAAACTTTGGAAGATACCCACTTGATCTGACTAAATCAGACTGCTGAAGCTTCATATCAGCTTCAGATACACTTTTGAGTACTTTTTTTTTTTTAAACAGAACAAGGACTGTGGATTTTGTCTGTCTCTCTTAATAGCCAGTAAGAACAGGAGGAATGATTACAGCAAACAAAACCTGTTTTGAATGTTCATATGGACACCTGACTATTGAAATAAACACATTTGACAAAATGTGAATCAATCCTTTAATGTTACATTGTACAATGATAATTTAGACGATAGTGGACTTCCAATTTTGTGGGAGCAGTGTGTGTTTGGCCCTTTACTGTTTAAAAAGGACAATATCCCCACACACAAAGCCAGGTCCATAAAGACATATTTTCCCAGTTTTGTGTGAAAGAATGTGAATGACCTGCAGAAAGTCTTGACCTCAACCACATCCAACACCTGAAAGATGAACTGGATCACTGACTGTCACCCAGTCTACATCACCCAACATCACAGTACGTGTGTGGATTACCCAAAGCAATTGGGACATTGTTTCAGGAGAGAGATGTTGTTGCTGAATTTTTTAATTTGATTCTTTAAATTTTAATTTTTTTGGTGGAAGCAGAAATCTCAGACAGACTTTAAACCAAACTTAACAGACAACATATATATATATATAAAAATATATAGCTGAAATGACCCTTACTCTTTGTAACTTGACAATGTTACAAACACAGACTTGGTTCTAGGACTTGAAAGGGCTTGTTTGTGTTTTCCAAATCAAGATGAACTGCATATAATGAGGCATAAGGACAATAAAATGTGTTTTTATGGTTTAAGAAACGTCTAACAGACATTCAAAGTGGATTCATCTCAGTTCAGCTGAACTGTAGTGACACAGCTGGCTTGACATCTAGATTGTACCCGACCACAAACGCCCACAGACATCTGAATCCCAAACACTCCAAATATGCTGCAGCATATTCAAAACCTGCAGAAAGCAATTATTCTTAATTTTACAAGTTAAAAAAAAAACACCTCGACACTGAAAAATGAGAGCCGAGAGAGCGATCGTGTTGGCGCTAATTTGAACAAAATGGATTCCTTATGTTTTGGAAAACACTACATCCAACCTGAAACCTCCCTGCTTGTCATCTCATAACACCGACAGACTGCTAATCACCAACCGAAGGTTATAGTGGAGCAGCAATACAGGGCAACCCGCTGAAAGGAATGTGCATCGGGATGATTAAAATCACATTACAGACATTGTGGGAATCGCAGAAGAGCCACTTTTGCTGGAACGACATACTGTGCTGCTCATTGCTAACCCATTTAACGGGAGCTAATTAGGGCCTGCTCTCTAACACGCAGTGTTTTCAGTTCACAGCTGAGATCAGCGGCACTCACCAGCAGTCATCTGGAGAGGTTCCAAGCTGCAAAGTACCGTAGCATTAAAACAAAGTGTATACTTGTGTCTCTTGAGGCCACGGTGCACTTTATACAGCAGAAAGGTTGATCCAGGTTGAAGACATTATTTCCACTGAGGGAAGGAGTTCATTCAGTGTGTGTGATGATTATTTTTAGAGGTATTAAGAGCAATGGCATGATCCTGGCTTTGGGCAGCTGACACAGTGCAGGCCGCCTCACAGGTGTGCATGTTTTTTCTGGGTGTGCATTAGTCTGGTCACCTCTGCATTTCGGTGAGATCTAAGGACTCAAAGGAGCACAAGCGGGGGAAAAAAAGGTGCAGAGGAAGAGGATGATGGAGAGAAGTGGGGTCAAGTCATAAAGGATTAAGGATAAAATGGGGAGGGTATAAAACTAGCTCAGAAATTCCTTGACAATCCCATGACTGTCAAAATGAATAGTAAAGAGCTAAACAGTCTGGTGTCCTCTACATATGTTCTGCTGGATTATTATGTAAAATACATTCTGATATATTTTCTAAAATTATGTAAAATTCCTCAAACTTTCCAAGACCCTTTGACCAATTCTCTGATTTTCCCGATCAGGGTTATAGCTCTCATAATGTTATGATTATCCAAAAAAATCCTATTACCAGCAGGAATCCTGAAATGTGAAAATATGAGGGAGAAACCACAGAACTTAAAGGAAAAAGACTGATGTTTAAGATAGATGGTTGGCCCAGGGCTAGAGTCCTACAATCTCACACTACAGTACTCCGGTTCAAACCCTTTATCAAAGAATTATCTGAATGAAGTGCCCATGAGCAAGCCATTCAATCCCCATCACCCTCCATGGAGCAAAGGATCACTCCACTCCTTGTAATTCTCTTACCTTTCCCATGCAGGACAGCCACGTTCAAGTCTGGGTCACTGTCAAAGGCCTCCAGCTCCTCCAGCAGACGCCTCGCCGTCTCCTGGTTCACCGCATTACGCACCTCGGGGCGGTTTATCGCCACGGTAACCACGGACCCCCTTCGTTCTGAGACCACAGTCTGTCCTGCAGCTAATGACAGAGAATGTGAAGGATGCGCAGACAGAAACTGACAGGGACCACAACATTTAGAAAGAAGCTGAAGACAGAGACATTTAGCGAAAACTTCACAGTAGGAGGGACGGAGATGGAACGTAAATCGTCTGGTGTGGATAGACTTGATAACAGAAAGTGACACGAAATGAGACAATGGAAGAGATGAGGTGAGGCCCTGGCTCTCGCTGTGTCTCAGTGTGTGTTTATGAGTGTGTCTGAGTGTGCCAGTGGTTGTGGCTTGAGGTTGTAGCAGGCAGTTGACCTGACATTGTTTAAGGTCATCATGGGGAATCCAACTGTCAGCCGCAGCCAGAGGCAACTGCGCCCGAGAGAGAGGAGCAAGGAAAACAAAGCTACTGGACGCATTAACCTCGTTCACACAGGCTATTCTGAAGGAGAGACTGCTAAACAAAACCCAGTCAAGTGAGGGAGGGCAGGATGGAGAAAAAAGGCAATTTGTCCCAGGAGTCCTTTCTACTCTGCTACACCTCAAACAAATAATCACACAGTGCTGAGTGTGCAAGGGAGTGGAACCACGTTTTAACTATACCTGCATGTAACATTCGTTTCCATTTTATTTCACAGTCACATTTTATGACTTCAGCTCTGATTTTAAAGCAACAGAGAATAAATCTTTGCTTAAAGGATCACATAATTGGTGGTGTTACTGTGTCATGTCATTTAGATGCACTTACAAGAAAATGTATCATTTTGTAATTATCTGTCATTTATCAAGCACCCCAAAAAAACTGATTTTAGCTGGTCAAATGTGAAGTTTTTCTGCTTTTCTATGATTTTGGGGTGTTGGTTACATTAAACAAGCGATTTTTAGACCCTACCTTAGTTAACGCACCATGTTCTGACATTTAATTGACTAAATTAATCAAAAATTAAGATATTTGTTAGTCACCACCATAGGACAGTGACAATAGGCCTTTGTCAACAGCACACAACAGGTCATAGCAGGGAAACAACAAGTGGGATTAATCACATTAATCATAATTAACACTAATATCTGCATTCCTTCTAGGTTTACCAGTTTCAAGGCCTTTTGTATTGTGAAAGCAGGCTCATTGGCAGGGTTTACTGGGATATTTAATGGAGCTGAGCCTTCATTTAACGTTAATTACACCTGTGTTCTGTAATGACCTGGCTGTGAAAAGGGTTTATCAACTGCACAATGAGTGAAACTCGACTATGAAAATTGGTCAGGTCAGGAAAGGGAAGTTTATTGGCTTTTTTAAATGAACTTTACCTCTTTTTGTGCTCTGTGTTAATTCAGAATGATGTTATTGATGTTATCTTGCTTTGAAGACCTATCTGTAGTCCTGGTATTCATTAAAACTGATGATAACAGGAGGCCACAGGTGCAGGTGTAAAATGTCTGTGCTGACACTGCAGCCTCTGCTGCCTCCTACAGTCATTAACATGTTAGTGCATCTTCCCACACAAACCTTTTCCTGTGTCTTCACCTCCCGTTGCTGTGCTGAAGGACTTTACTGCCACCAAACTCGCTTTTACTGACGGTCCAAAGATTTGACTCGGAGAAAAGGCGGATGATACATGTCTGCACGTCCGAAAAAGTTTCAGAGCCATTGTTAACACTCAGTCTTGAAAAACCCAGAAGCTTTCTAACTTACAAAACAGTCGACAAAGTGCGAACTGTGGCATTAAAAAAAAAAAAAAAAAGATATTCAAATGTGTCTCAACACAAAACTAGCATTTCTAAAATGTACTCTTCATGAAGTAAGCTAACTAACGCAGCTCTGATATGAAGGAGCAACACACTTACACTCCCGTGCTGAAACAGAAACAATGCACAAGCTTCTGGACACATATTGGTGCATTGCAGTGGTAAAAACCACAAACATACAGCAGAGGGCGACATTGAGCCAAGTTGATAGTCAACTGTCTCCCCCTGCAATGTAACTTAGCTTTGTGGACCTGCAAGTGGAAATAAAGAAAGCAAAACTCCACATGATTTTCTTTTTTTTAATAAAAGATTTCTCTTTTGTGTCTCTTTTACACATTTTAAGGCATCATGCACAAAAAAATAAGCCATACTAAAGGCGTTATGCTTACCCTCTACCAAAAATTATATGTTCTAACGTTTGAAGATTTGCTGTTAAAAATAAGTTTATACAAATATGGCATGTAAGCTGGCATGTCAGTGAATCTCAAAGCAGAACATCACCTGCTTTCACAGTATCTGTAAACATGGCTTTGAGCAAAATAGAGCTGAGGAAAAAGACAAGAGAAAGGTAGAGCATGCTTCAACATGGGGCTAAATTTCCCTGAAAAGCATGCAATGCATCTTAAATCATATTTACAATGCATCATTTTACTCTCAACAGAGTTCTTTTTTTTTTTTTTTTTTAATTGTATCAATTAAAGTTAAGACATTAAAAAGTTTATCGACAATAACAGACAGACTGACAGACAGAAAGACAGATGTGTCCATAATAACCCAGAGTCACCAACACAGACATAGTTCAGATCGGTCGTCGAACAAAACACTACAAGATTTTTTTTAAATACATCAAGCATTACAGTTTCACCTCAAAACAAATGCTGTCTTCAGTAAAAACTTAAAGGTTTGTCTCATTTCATTGTATTAATTATATAAATTTGTGTGAGACAGCCCGACTGGGGCTAAAAATGAGGTTTAAAAAAATCTTGTAGTGTCCACTGTGGCAGACATCCGGGAGGTGCCTCTAGCTTTGGCACGGTTGTGTCCAGTTGTGCTCTTCTGTGATGATCCGCGTGCGTTATACTATATTGAAGACCATGGATAGATACTGTTCATATGAAACCTGGATCCAGCCATCCTGGTCTGTATCATATCGCCTGAAGACATCAGTCAACCTCTGTGGATAGGAGGAGCAATAATAGTTAATTGCACTTTAATTTAGGAATCATCGTTGCATAAACTAATTTCTCATTGCTCCAAAGTCTCCGGATGCAGAAATTTAAATATGCAGTGTTTCAAGAAAATACTCCAGTAACAGAGATATCCATATATTGCAGTGTAATGGTATGGATATACAGCATTTATTTTAATATTATGTCATAAATAAAAACTGCCAAGGCACTTCAAACACTGTTACATGACTGTCATACTGTACCCGAAGAGCTGCTCTAGCTATTAGGAAAGAGCTGCAGTTACACATGGCTGCTTCCACTATAATTGCATGTGTGAAATTAGTGAAAAGGAACAAACAGCCTGAAGTGGAGCTTCGCTAGAAGATTAATAATCTAAAAGGGAAGGCTGTGATGTATTTTTCATATGTGTATAATTAAAAACTGCTCTGTGAATCTTATGAATATAAAAGTAGCCTTGTTGTGATGTGAGCAAAGGACATCCTCTACTCCTTTACAGTACGCGTATACATCTGGGGGGAAAGAAATAGAATAAATCATGTTGTATACAGTTTGTCTGTTACCTGTAGTACAATACAGCACTGGATGAAGTCATCAAAGGCCACCTGTTGCTTCCTCTGGCGGTCGAACTTCTCTATCAGCGTACAGTAGAACTGATCTGATAGACGATAGCCTGCACACAACAGCAAAAAGGACGTCAACTACATACTGGACATAGACTCAAACTTCTTGTTTATGGACCCCTACACACCCTTGAGAAATCAAACATGACCTCATTACAGTTCAAAGCCCCTGTTCTGAGTAGCTGAGGCTCCTCACAGTGCTGGGCCAAAAAGTCTCAAGTACAAAGAGGTCTGGTCATGTATTGCAATGTAACTGAATGGTGATTTTTTTAAATTGATTCGTAAAGAAATGTAGAAAGCAGTGAGGTCAAACACAGACTGAACAGTGTTTTTTTTAACTTTCCACTGATGTAGCACATAAGGCGATTTAAATTCCTTCTATTCTGTTATATTTTAGTCCACACAAATCTGCAGCTTTCACAGTTGCTCTAATTAGCGGAGGACAAATCCACAAACCTCATTCAGTATAAAAAAGGCAACCACGGTTCACCCAAAGTTAATATACTGCAACATCAGTCTGTCATAGTGAATCCAAGAGGTTATTCTAAAACTGTAACATATTGTGATATATTGCTAATGCACTTCATTCAGAAAGTATTCAGACGCCTTCAATTTTTTCACATTTTGTTATGTTGCAGCCTTATGCTGAAATCATTTAAATTCATTTTATTCCCTCATAAGTCCACACTCAATACCCCACAATGACAAAGCAAAAAGAGGATTTTAGAATTTTTTGCAAATTTTATTAAAAAGGAAAAACTGAAATATTGATTAATATAAGTATTCAGACCCTTTACTCAGTACTTAGTTGAAGCACCTTTGGAAGCAATTACAGCCTCGAGTCTTATTGGGTACTATGCGACAAGCTTTGCAAACCTGGATTTGGGGATTTTCTGCCATTCTTCTCTGCAGATCCTCTCAAGCTCTGTCAGGTTGGATGGGGACTGTAAGTGGACAGCTATTTTCAGGTCTCTCCAGAGATTTGATTGGGTTCAAGTCAGGGCTGTGGCTGGGCTGCTCGAGGACATTCACAGAGTTGTCCCTAAGCCAATCCTGCATTGTCTTGGCTGTGTGCTTAGTGTCATTGTCCTGTTGGAAGGTGAACCTTCAGCCTAGTCTGAGGTCCTGAGCGCTGTGGACCAGGTTTTCATCAAGGATATCTCTGTATTTTGCTCTGTTCAGCTTTCCCTCAACCCTGAACAGTCCCTGCTGCTGAAAAACACCCCCACAGCATGATGCTGCCACCACCATGCTTCACTGTTGGGATGGTATTGTGCAGGTGAGGAGCGTTGCCTGGTTTCCTCCAGACATGATGTTTAGGAATGAGGCCAAACTGTTCAATTTTGGTTTCATCAGACCAGAAAATCTTGATTCTCACGGTCTGAGAGTCCTTTAGGTGCTTTTTTACAAACTCCAAGCAGGCTTTCCTGTGTCATTCACTGAGGAGAGGCTTCTGTCTGGCCACTCTGCCATAAAGCCCAGACGGGTGGAGTGTTGCAGTGATGGTTGTCCTTCTGGAAGTTTCTCTCATCTCCACACAGGATCTCTGGAGCTCAGCCAGAGTGACAACCGGGTTCTTGGTCACCTCTCTTGCCAAGGCCCTTCTCCCTCGATTGCTTGGCTGGGTGGCCAGCTCTAGGAAGAGTCCCGCTTGTTCCAAACTTCTTCCATTTTAAGAATTATGGAGGCCACTGTGCTCTTGGGAGCCTTCATGCAACACAATTCTTTTGTAGCCTTTTCCGGATCTGTGCCTTGACACAATCCTGTCTCTGAGCTCTGCAGGCAGTTCCTTTGACCTCATGACTTTGTTTTTGCTCTGATATGCATCGTCAGCTGTGAGCCTTTCCAAATGATGTCAATCAAATCAAATCAAATCAAATAAGCTGCCTAAAGCAAGGATCATGCCATGACTCACATCAAATCAATTATATTTTCCACAGGTTGACTCCAAACAATGATTAGAAACATCTCAAAGATGATCAAGAGCAATGGGAGGCACCTGGGCTAAATTTCAAGTGTCATAGCAAAGGGTCTGAATATTTATGTCAATATATTTCAGTTTTTCCTTTTTAATAAATTTGCATTTTAGCATAAAGCTGAAACATAACAAAATGTGAAAAAAGTGAAGGGGTCTGAATACTTTCTGAATGTACTGTACGTGTTTGCTCTCTAATCCTCTATCAGCATCAATATGTTGCAATTCTTCATCTGTAAATTCTGGTTCATTACCATAAAAATGATATAAAAAAAAATCAAATTCACTAAAATGTAGTTTGCTGTGGAATAATGTTAGCTCTGTCTGAACCATTACTGCTACTGTGCACTGAATGAGGATTTTAGATTTGATTTCATTTTAGATGGATGACGGTGAGACTGAAACTTTCTTACATTATGTACTACATGAGTCGATCCAAACACACACAGAGTTACTGAAAAGACTACATCTGACCTTTTGACTCAGGGAAAGGACAGTCCCAGAGACAGCCAACGGAGCCCTCCACCACATACAAATTCATATATCAAAGCATACTTTGCTGCTCACCGAATCCAGTCAGCGCCTGTTTGAGCTCATTCTTATCGATGAAGCCGGAGTTGTCCCTGTCGTAGGTCCTGAAGATGTTCTGCCAGTCTGTGATGTACTTCCACACGCCAGCGAACTCGTTGAAGTTCACTCCGCCTTTGTTTTCCCTGTCAAACATGGCTAAAAGGAGAGAGGGAGGGGGTCGGGGATAAAGTCTTACTGCTCATATTGTATTCACTGTTTGCTACACATACACACAAGCCTGGAAATTGAAGTTGGGACTAATCCCGTGACACTAAAGCCAGTATGGTGTAGTTTTAAAGGGTTGTCGGAGAACAGTGGAGTGAGGAGCGTGGGTCAGAAAGAGACTGCTCACACTTCACTAACTCCTGTCCATAAGACTGTGTTATAACACAGAAAGAAAACCGCTTGATCCCCACAACCAATACTCCGCTCCTCACCCCCATGCGGTTCAATCCAATTACCTCCTGACAAAGGGAGTGTTATCACAGGATATGCTTTCGGCTGGGGGACTATTAAACAATGGATTTACTGCGTATGGTACAGTGGGAAGGGGAGGCGATGGAATTACAGGGATTTACTCTGCAATTCACACAACAAACACAGGAACAAAGTACATATGAGACCCTGAGAAAGACATTTTTAACATATTTTTGTTTAAAATGGAAGCTGTGACTGAAATGTACCAGGGGCTTTAAATGATTTAGAAGTTAGAAAATAAGTTAAAAAAAAATAATTAGCCACATTATTTCAGATTCTAAAAGGGATATAAATTCAAATAAACAAAAATATGTTTAGTTTCGTGTGTGTGTGTGTTGAGATACAGCCTGACTTACAGTAGTATATTTAAAAAGCAGCCAACCTAATCTTCAACTACACTGCTGAGTTTAAAGTTTTTAGCCTCAACTGCATATGGCAATCATCTTAAGAGTGTAAACAGATCAATATTAAAGTCTGAGGCAATCAGCAGCTGCCTTTTGTGACAAGCTTTCCCATTTCCTCGCAGACACTCTCTCCTTCTCCTCCTTTTATTGATGGCTGCAGGTTTCCACTAGACCAGCAGTCAGCGATGCCAAAGATAAGTCTGTCTCTGCCCTTAAATTGCTCAAAACTGAATGAATTTATCCGGTTGTCATGGTGAGGATGCAAATAAACAACTTGCACAGACTAGAGGACAAAGGTCAGTTGTGTAAAAATGAGCCGGGCACGTCACCGTTAGCAGTTACTTACATATTATAGACCGGACTGTCACTGGGTTGAAAGGAGTCCATGTGCCTGAGAGACAGAAGAATACCAGTTAAATAAATAACAACCAGCCTACTGAGACTGGTGGGCAATTTGTTGAAAGAACAGAACATATTTATAATAGCTTTATTTATATAGCAGTTAAAGACAGAAGAACCTGCGTAGGTCATAAAGCTCCACAGGTGACAATCATGACAGAATGTAAGCTTAGTAAGTTTTCAGTAGAGATTTATGAAGCCAAGGACAGAAGCCGACAGTAGCTGTGGTTAATGTAATGTAATGTTTTTTTTGAACCATTGTCTTGAGCTCGCAGCTTAAATGTGTCATTATGTGAGAAAATAAACTGTTTTCTTAGCTTAATCATAACATTTTCTCAAGATAAATACATTTTGTGGTGCCTGTATTTATTTTCTTTAGACTTATTATCTTAAGATAACAAATTATAATCTTGTTATCTTGAGCTATACTATAATTTACTCATTGATTAATCACTTTGTTATCTTGGGATAACATATGATGGCTGTGTTAATCTAAATATAGTGATAGCAAAAATATTAATATTATCTGAATGACCTGGATTTTTGCCATGTTGGCTTCTGGGACAAAGAGACGGCACCGTAGTGTTTGGCACAGACTATGACAGGGTTTCCATCACAAAATGATGTAGCTGAGGTGGTGAGCCACCCAGATCTTGATGCATCTCATTGTGATAAATTTAGTTACAAGAATAGTTGCTAATTAGTTCACTGATTTCGTCAGTAGCTATTACATTTGTGGCATTTGCTGAGTGAAAAAGCACCTTTGCTCTTTTTCCTTTATAAGGTTTATGTTTGTTTCATGAAGGTGATTAATCATAATGGAGATGGTATTTGTTTCAGGCATGGTGGCCCACCTCTACTCTGATGCTCTGATAATCTTGAAGTAATGAGACATTTACTGTTGATGTGATCAAGAGAGATCATTCTTTTGGTCTTCGGCTATGTCTCATCAGAAGACATTTAGTGATTGACATCTTAAAACAATAAGACAGCCAGTGCAAGCCTGCCAAAATTAGGGACGATCCATCATCCATCTTCTGGTTACTGTCTGCTGTAATATTTTAGTTGTAAATCATTTCCTCTGTTGTATTGGATAATATTATGTTAGTGAGTAGAAATGAGCAGTGTAGAAAATGAAGGACAGGGGTCAGGTTCCGTTCCCGAAGGAGCCACCCACACTAATAACGCACTGACAAGAGTGGAGGATAAAAGCATTCACCAAATGACATGAATTACATTAAGTAGGAAGTGGACAACATATGAGTGCACTGTATTGGCCATACAGTCCATGTTAGTGTTAAGATACACACAAAATGTTTACTTTTCATCTATATTTAAAACTATTCAATTATATGTGAATAAACCTGCCATTTATATGGTAAGAAAAGACTGATAGGGCCTTTAGGTAAGCAGGGTGTTTAGACTTTATAGCCTTCTTCACACAGTCACCTCTCGAGACACTGAGATTTATCAGGGCATCTAAATCCTTGCTGACTCACCAACTCAATTTATTACAGAGGCCGACAGTTCAAAGCCAGAAATAAAGAGTGAATGAGAGATCGCCAGATGAGAAAATGCTTAAAAAAAAGAAAAAAAAAGCGGAGACAAGAGATGAGGAGAAAAATAACATTTGCAGTGAAGTTTTTGTTGCAGTGACTTGAACTAGCTAGCCTACTTTTGCTGACCTAAGATTCCTCTTTTCTCTATCTGCAGACCCTAAAGGAGCATCTGCAGAATTTTACCATCTAGTTGGCGTAGCGTTGAGCCTGTTTCACACTGCTGTTCCTGACTGCTTATTTTTGATTTCCCTCCGCAGTTTAGCAATGCCAGCAGTAAGCAAGTTTGCAGCAAGAGCCATAAGAGCTTAGATAAGGTGTTTTGAAATAAATCTCATCTAAATAAAAAAAAAGGCTGTGAGCTCAAGTGAACTTGGGAGATTCTGTTTTCTCGCCTATTTATTTTCACTTAGATTTCGCTTGGAAAAAATCCATATCAGGTGTTCAATTGACTGTAAAAGCAGCAGAAATTAGTTTAGAAGTTTGGTGAGTTGGACAAAGATTTTGGGACACAAGAGACGTACAAAACAAGATTTGGCTTCAGACACCAGACATTTCCTCCCCCTTCCTTGCTTTGGTTTATTGATGTGAGAGGCTGTCTGGGACTGAGGGTGGAGCTGTTCTGGGATCAGGCCTGAGGCTCTTACTGGAGCTGGGGTTTGAGCCAGAATCCATATTTCTACACTATCTATTGGAGTGCTGATCTAAAGCAACAAACATAAAGTATCATAAAAGTATTGACGTGAGACCAATTTTGTGGAAGCAAGTCAGAGTAACTGCTACGTTTATTCACTGCAGTGGAGTCAATGAGTCAAACCTCATGTCTCCTACAAGTTTATTGAGTAAAACAAAACTCTTTTCTTCATTGATAACTATACAGTGGCTCTGGAAAGTGTTTCACTAACTGTAGTGTTACATGTTTTCACAATGAGACTTTACACCACATCTGATCACCAGTGTGCATTAAAAGTCGGTCTGTAAATGCTTTTTGGCGTAAATCCTTCCACCAACGCTGCAATACACTAGCAACGTGACTAAGGATGACAATGCCAGTCTGTTGGTTGGTCCACCACTTTTGGTCGTTACAGAAATATCTTTGGTTTAGACATTCATGTCTCCCTCTGGATGAATTGTAATTTGGTGATGGTGGTGCTTTTATACTTAGCGTTTTTTCCCCTCTGATGACGTGTCAGTTCTTATACAGACAAGCATACAAAATTAACATCTTCTGTTCATTTAATCCATTTGGTGGCACGTTGAGCCTGATTTTTTTGAAGTAAATTAATCTAACTGCCAGCACATATTTAATTTAACGGTTGAAAAAATCTTATGTGAGACAAGTTTCTGTATATGAGCTGAGATCTGATGTAAGAAATCAAATAACAAATGTCTAAAAAATTAAATGTAACGCTGACTATTATCTCTAAGATCATGAAACTTAAGGAAGTTAAGAAGAACAAAGTGAAGTTAAATCTTCAAGATGAAGAGAACACACATCAGAAATCCTTTAGAAGCATCTGAATAAATGTTGGTCAAGCATTAGAGGCACCAGAAAAATGACTAAAGACAGAGCAAAGAACAAGCTGTGACCTTTCTAGCCACACTGATTCTTCTGCTAACACACACACTTTTCACACCCGTAGCTAGCTGTGAGGTCACCAAAGTATGCCAGACAGACTGCGGCTGCCCAGTGTGAGGTGGTCAGTATGGTTAAGATGCTTGTGTGCATCTGTGTGTTTGCCTGTTGGCCGACCGGGACAATGCACCCTCTGTCCAGTACGCACACTGGGCTCTCTCACTGGTGAGCTCAACTGCCAGTGGTGAGGTGGAGAGAGAGAGAGAGAGAGAGAGAGAGAAGGGGGGAGGAGGAGGAAGAGGAGGAGGAGGAGGAGGAGAGAGGAAGGCTGCTGGAAAAACAGGCCAAACTGACCACAGTGTACACACACACACACACATACACATAACGGCTGTGCTGGAGCTCAGTGAAACACTTGTACGTACACATTTGACATATGAAAGCACATACGGACACAAACTTTTACACACAACTCTGCTGTACACTGCACAAAGTAGTTTCAAAGATTTTAACCAAAACAAACACAAGCTACATCCTGTCCAACTGAAAAAGACCACCAGGTGATGAAAATAAATTACTACCATCATTCTTAAAATAACCCTAGTCACCGTCATCACCTTCATCATACGTTGGATTTTCTTTTGAATTTCAGCTTCTGCTTTTTATTTCTGCGTCCGCTGAGATTGTGTAGCACATACACGATATCTGGAAACACCAGGATTTAGCCAAAACCATTCACATGTGTCATAAAACATTAAAATCAGTCACCAAACCAATAGATTAGATGAAGGATCATTCTCATTTGTCATTCTGTTGGTTTTGTGGTTTATGCTGGACAATAGTGATGTGTGTGACACAGACCAGCAGGCTTCACTCCAGGAATCCGGTCACTCATAAACAGAACTGGTGCCTCAGACCATTGGCTAAAAATAGCTTTTTTGCTAACACACCAAATGCATAAAGCTTCTGACTGAAATTGCAGATTGATAACAGGGAGGAGATACTGAAAAACTCCACACTGGCAAACTAAAATCAATACTCACTGCCAATCTAATATGATTCCAGTATAACCGGGTTTAACAAAACGGTACAAATACAGAAGTGTAAAGGTAAGGGTTGTTGAATGAGCTCCTTGAGTCCTGCCATTCAGCCAATTCTGCAATCTGCACAGCAAGTGTGCGCCCTCTCAATCATGTCAGCAATTTTAGTCGCTATTACTGCTCCTACACACTTAAATAAATAACTCAAGTAGGAGTATAAATCTGTGCGCGCAGGGGAGTGGAGGAGCAGGACGGCTTGTTGGTGTGATGTCTACTCACTGCTGAGCGAAGTGAGGCCAGAAAAAATTCATATTTATAGCAAATGGCGCAGCTTGAAGGCATACGCACGACACAGACATGCACATACACTTCAGAGGCAGAGAGCCAATCAGTGTCTCATCAAGGATGATACACTGTCACGCCCAGGACTGATAGAGAGAGGTGGAGAGAGAGAAGAGAAGAGAAGAGGGAGGATAAACAGAGAGAAAGAGAGAGTAGGAAAAGTGGGACTAAGTAAGGGAGAAGGGGTGAGAGACAAAGAGAAAAAGTTAGAGTGAGAGAGGACAAACACACAGAGGGCACGGCAGGCACTGAGCCTGTGCCATATCCTCCTGAGGAATGTGGAGAGATTAAATAGGAGAGGAGAGGAGAGGAGGAGAGAGGAGAGGAGAGGAGAGGAGAGGAGGAGAGAGGAGAGGAGGAGAGAGGAGAGGAGAGGAGGAGAGGAGAAGAGGAAGTCCATCTTAAAAAGTCATGGAAAAAATAGAAAAAGTGACATCATCTTACTGTAACAACAAACATCAACATACTTGATAAAAGAGAAACTGGGTTAGAAATTGAAAATATCCCACCCACCATGTTGGCGGGTTTTTTCACTTTGAAAAAAAAAAAAAAAAAAGTAAAAATTCAGCAAAAGATGAGAGGACTTTTTATAATGGACATCTCTGCAAAGTAGGACAGAAGCAGGAGAGAGAAAGGAAGGCTGACAGATATCAGAGACGCAAAGAGTGAGGGATTGAAGGTAGCACACTGAGAGGAGAGATAAGAATAAGAGAGAAAATGTGATGCAGAAACAGCACATGCAGGATAGAGGAGTAAACAGCAACAGCAAAGCCTCCTCCTCCTCCTCCTCCTCCTCCTCAGCCTCTAGGAGTCTCTGCACTCTGCTCCCCTGAGGGACAAGGAGTAAAAGAGGAGAGGAGAGGAGAAACGAAGAGGTAGATGATAAAAAAAAGGAGGTCTGGAGAGACAACAGTGAAAGGTAGAAAAAGCTTGTTTGATGGTGTGAAACTGATGTAAATAAAAGCAGCATGAAGCGACGACAGACAGACAGGGGCAGGGTTGGTGGCTTTAGCGAGTGGACTGCAGGACAGGATGGAGTGCAGTATGTTTTCAGCTTCACTGGCTCTGTTTCATATAACAGTGAAGCTAATGAACTGGCGGAGACTGAACTGGGAAACCTGCTGTTCACAGGCGTACACTGCACGCACATGAACAGCGAGGTGCACCTATACACAATACTGATACACGTAAGGGCACACAAACACGCCAAGGCTGTAAAAACAAAAGAGGCTACCTACTGACCCTTGGCATAAAAGCAGACAAAATCGCACACATGCTCATGCATGCATGCATGCACAAACACACACTCACACACTAATCAGTATGCTGAGCCTGAGCCACTGCGCTGCCTGATAACAGCTTCTTTCACTGCTGCTGCTGCTGCTGGTGGTGGCTTCCACACTTCTTTTTTTCCTCTCTGAAGTGCCCTGATGGGTGTAATCTGTTCAAAAAAAAAAGTCAGCCCAGGTTTCCAAGAGCAATTCAGCCATAAACCTGATGGGGAACACATTATATTTTAATGAAAAGACAAACATCAACCTGTACTACAGTTTCTGAGGAAACTCATTAATCATTACTGTATTTCGGCGCTGCTATCTCGTTGAGAGCAAGGTCAAGGAGCTGGTGCAGTGTTATGTGCGGCCATGAAAACAGATATTTTACCAGTCTGTTAGACTCTGGCAGCTCATCTCAGTCCAACCAAGTGTATTGACTTCACTTGCCAGGATTTGAGCAAAGACGATGACCTGCATCATTTATTCAACACCTCTCTTCAAACTGCCTTTCAGAATCTCAAGTATACTTTTTTTTTTTTTGAGAAAGCCCCAGTGGGAACCAAACCCTTAATCCTGTTTGAATCCTCCTCCTCCTCCTCCTGAGCTACAGGGGACCAAGAGAGATAGCACTTCCATCACCAGAAGCTGTAATCCTCAGGTTTTATCCCTGGGTCCTTTTCCTGCTGATTTTTTGTTTCACTCTTCAATCTTTCTCAGATGAACTCTGATTCAGCAGCACAGAAAACACTCCTTGCTGGATTGCAAGATTTTTTAATTGACCGTTCACTAAAATCCACCTCCCTTAGTTACTGTTGCTGGGGTAGATTTATCATTCAAAATTTGTGGTAATTTTTGAACCAATGAATTCTTGATTTCATACAGAAGTAGATGATTTTGTCAGCTGAAATGACAAACATGGCTAAAAGCTCTGTAGCACTTGATGGCTACATACATACTGGGCTAAAAACTAAAGGCTAAAGCTGCATGTCCAAAACAAAAAAGTCAGCATTCTGACCAATTACTGAACCATACAAAAGTCCTGATATTATCATTTCGTTCTGACACACGTGGCGCAGCTTACATACTCGGACAAGCAAAACAGAGATAAGATTTATGCTTTCCTGTTCCTATTTTAAAACGACATGTTTCACTTTTAATGTTACAAGAAGAAAGGCTGTTAGGACGAGGACTAACCAATGTGTTTAGCGAGTTTATGGAGTGTAAACTTCCACAAATCCATAAAAAGAGCAACAGAGCAGCTGACATTAGCCTACACTCTGATTCAGTAGCATTCATGACCAGCTCCCACCATGACGCTACACAGTGGATGTTGCTTGAGTCCAGACCTTTGAATCCACCCACTCCACCGAGTTGACTAATTCTGACTGAAGATGGAAATTGAGTGGAACAAATTGACAATTCTGTCTGATATCAGGCAACAGTGGATGTGCTAGTTGTGAACGTTTTTTTGGGTTTTTTTTTACATAATCTTTATCCTCATAAACTAATGTAGTGTGCAGATAAATTATGCTGGATTACTGCTGTAGATAGGAGCTAGTTAGCTGGACATACTAATGTTTGCAGCTCATGTACACCCTGTTTAACCCATTTCTTACACTTTTGTTCTTGAAGAAGAAAAAGAAAACTATTTTCATGCTCCATTCAAACTGCTTCAACATCCAGAGAAATCCAAAGCTTGACAGGCCTGCTTTGCCCAGTAACAGTTGCTAAGGCTAGGACTGGACAATGGCTGTTCAGGGAACAGGTTTAGTCAACAATCAGTTCCGTTAATGAAACAAAACTACTTCCATGATGCCGCTTGCTGGAACTCTGATTAGGGTTTTAATTTCTCCACTAAGGGCAACTGTTATGACGGAAAAAAACACTTCATCACTTTGCTCGTCATGTTGGGACCTTCCAAAAGTCGACACCCTTTTAAGTCCACACCCACAGTTTCAACCACCAGCCGTACTGCACCGTAGTGCTGAGCTGGCTGTCATCTCAGGGATACTATAAACTTTTCACCAGCTTTTCTGTTGTACCGCGACAAAAAATAAAACTCCATTCATTTTCATTCACTCCATCTGCTACTCGGGATAAAAATAAAATCCCAGTTCATTTTCTCTTTAGGCTTGGCAGTTGCTTAAATGAAAGGGTGGTAGAGAGCAATGGTGTGTAGCGAGGAGACTGAGAAATCAAAAAAAAGGGGAGGCAGTGAGGGAGTATTAAAGATGGTAAAAGGCAGAGAAAGAAAGGAGACTGAGAGATGGATACAGAGGAGGGCATGAGCGCATGAGAAAGATATAAAAAAAAGGGAGTGGCAGAACACGAGGAAACAGTCAGACACAGATACGCACCATTGGATAAGGCCTGCTGAAGCTCTGTGTCTGATATCACCCCACTCCGGTCCTTGTCGACCCTAGGGAGGAAAACACAGATTAGAAACCGCCTGCATTAACCATTTCACACACGCACAAACCCCAACACACAATAGCGGCAGGCATCAGCACTCGCCAGCTGAAACTTTATCCCCCTGAGCACGTGTTAGTATTTCAACAGTCCTCTGAGAATGAATGGAGTGCTATGATCGGGACACACAAGGCAGTTTGTAAGCTCGGAGTTCCCCCGAGACCAGCCAGGCAAGCTGGTTATGTGTGTAGGTAGGTGTGTGTTTGTGTGTGTGTGTATGTGAATTCTAAGACATCAAAGTGAAACTGAATGTTGGCAACCACACAGGTATTTTCCAGTGTTATGCATAGTATCAGATTGAGCATCTTTGACAGGTGATAAGTGAAACTAAAACTAAGAAACAGCCTAATATTTTAGGTAAGTGTTTTTTTTTAAAGGACTTGTGACGTAAAAAAAGCTGCGGGTGTCCGGTGGTGTAGTGGTTAAGACACGTAGAACATAACTGCAAAGTTCCATGTTCGCTTCTGGTCAAGGACCTTCTGTTACATGTCATCATGTCTGTCTCTCTTTCATAACAAAGACAGAAATAAAGGAGCTTCCAATGATGATAAAATCAACTGGACTATCTTAACAGTATCTTTCACCTCGTGGGTCGAATAATCATTTAGTTGATTGACAGAACACACATCAGGAACAATCTTGATAGTTGATTAAGGCAAAGCAAAAATGCCAAAAATTATGTTCATTTCAGTTCAAAGTGGTAAGATCTGCTACAGTTCTTTGTTTTCTATGATAGTAAACTACATGTCTTTGGGGTTTGGACTGTTTGTCAGACAAAACAAGCATTTAAAAATGACAGCTTGGGCTTTGGAAAATTATAATAGTCGTTTTTAATTATTTTCTGTCAATTTATAAACCACATTATTAATGTATTAATTGAGAAAATAAGCAGCAGATTGATCAATAATGACAATGATTATTAGCTGCAGCCCTATAGGGGTTACATCTTGCGAGGCAGCTGGATTTGATCCAGATCACAAAATCATGCGAGAATCCATCTTGTCAGGCTTCAAGAACCACCAGTGGTTCAGACCAATCAGCGTCCTACGAGGATTCTCGCATAATCTCGTGATCTTGCCAAATCCAGCTGCCTCGTAAGGTAAAACGGTGATAGACAGATGGCTCATCCAATCACCTGCCAAGTATTTTTTGAAAGCGTCTGCCCTTTTTCCAAACAGTTTCCAAGGACGACTTCTCAGATGAGTCTGTGTAACGAACCATCTGGTGCATCAGGTTACTATCAGGGTTACTGATGTGTAAATGGTTTGGGAGCTCCTTCTTTAAGCGAGTTTATTTCTCACTCTTTGTCAGTCTTAAAAGGAAGAAGTGGAGGAAAGTGCACACCTATCCTCGGGAGGTGTTGGCTCACAGCCAGACATCAAAGATGTTGGGAAAGCAGCACTTTAGTATCTACGGGTACATTAGATCATAGGAAGGTTTGAATGAGCTGTCAAATTATTATGCTGAAATACGGAGCCATTAGCTTGATCTTGGCTTTATCTTCTCAAATGGATCTATAAACACCCACTTTACTAGGAGGCTAAATAAATGCCAATACACCAGTGTGGATTAGTGAGGTGAGGTATTTTATAATCGTTTACAACTTCTAGGACTTAAATCCTGAACATGTTGTCATCTCCTGACCAACATCTAGCAGTTTTAGGTAATGAAAAAATATAGATATACGATAAAACTCAGATCTAACTCAGCCAAGAGTCTTTCTCTGAGATGCAGAAACATAAAACATGAACATACTGGTCGGTGACACAAGTAACGGTCCTCACAGTGATGAAATCTGGCTTAGTCAAACATCCAATGACTCAGCTATTCCTTAGCAACCTGCCTGGCCCGACCTGTCGACGTAGAGCTCACTCAACAAACACACTCTCAATTCCAGAGAAGAAGAGGGAGGGGAGCAGATGGGGGAACCCCCCAAAGGAAAAAAAAAAAAACACAGCAGTGCTGACTTTGTGGGCTGGGTTTTCCGCTCCTTGCTGTGACACTTTGTGTGCGGCCACATCACCGTGTCTGCAGCCTTCGTGGCTCCTACATGGAGATTGGCTCAGCTATACGTCTGTGTACACTCCTCACTTTACCTTCCCCCAGCTAAATAAAGAACTAGAAATACCGCCTCACAGTTGTGTGCCTCTGCCAACCGGTCAAGTTGCAATTTACATCCATGTCTGCCCAGACTCATATAGGCCTAATATTTGTAGTGAAGACTTTGAAATAATTTAATAAAATCACCACAGTTTCAAGGTGGGCACCCAAGATTAGTGTCACAGATTTAGTATCCGACCAAATGTGAAATATGGTCACAATCTCTCCTTCTGTTCCTGACTTATAGTGTTAAATAATGGCCAGAAAAGTTTTTGCAGAACATTATGATGTCACAACGAAGTCGACCGTTGACCTTTTGGATATAAAATGTCATCACTTCATCACTTTATCCTATTAAATATTTGTGTGAAACTTAGCGTATGAATTCTTGAGTTATGGCCAAAAACGTGTTTTTTGAGGTCAGTGACCTTTGACCACCAAATTCGAATCAGTTCATCCTTGAGTCCAAGTGGACATTTGAGCCAGATGTAATGAAATTCCCTCCAGGCGTTCCTGAGATATCACGTTCACAAGAATGGGACGGACAGACAGACAACGCAAAAAAATAATGCCTCAAACCAAGGCTGTCGCCGGTGCTGAGGCATAAAAACAAACATAAGGAAACGTGATTGGTCTCCTTTGGGGAGAAAAGCAGCTTTCAGTGTGTCTCCATAAAGGAGAGCTTTGTCACAGCGAAGGTGAGGAGTGGGCGGGTTGGTGCAGGCAGTGGGGGTACCCAACCTTTACCAAACACTGATAGATTAACTCAAAGAAATGTGTGTGTACAGTATAAGCTCTCCCCTTTTCTCCAGCCTCCCCTTTTTCCTCTAGCTCACACTCTCACTCACTAACCCTCAGGTGAAGTTACCTCGCCAGACTTCTTTACTACATAAAGCGAGCTGAAAAAGTGAAAGCATCATTAAAACCTCCTCTTGCCCGCGGCACAGACAGTTAACCATCTGGCCGTTCCATCTTCACTCTGTCAAATACAGAACCTGTAAGTAAAACAGCAGGACGACATAAAACACTATGGTTTAGTTGAGTATTCTGCTCAGATTTTCCCATGTTTCACTGTTTCCTATTAAGCAATCAGGTTGGAATATGACTTGCGGAACAAAGCCCGCCCGACTTTCCACATAAACCGTCCAACAAGTAAGGCGATGTCATGGTGGCTCCCACAGCGGAAAAGAGAAACTTCCAAATTAAATTCGCAAAACCCTCCGAGGAGATCCTGATGTTCCATTGCTGCTTTTTCTATTTTTCAATTTCTTGATCTGTTTTTTTTTTAAATTGTCCATTGCACCATTGGTCTGTTTCCGGTCATGTTTCAGTGATCATTTCAACTGCATGTAAACTGCTGCTCGTTTAATCTAAATGAACTAAATCTCCTTTCTACAAGTTCTAATTTAATACTTAACATCTGCGAATTTGTTGTCTCTCCAAAATGTTCAGTATTCACCCAGGAGTAGCAGACAATGGGTGAACTTGTTGTTGTGCTTCCATAGCAACAAATCTGCACTGTTGAGTCTTGAAGGGCTGGGTGCAAACATTTTTGTCATACTAGCATCATTCATTAGAAAGCAGGCAAAAAGGAGAGAATGTCTTCGTTATGATTCATCCATTGTCAGGTCATGTGAATGAATATATTTTAAAAATAACTATACAACTATACATCACGACTGCAGTCTAACTTCACCATTCATCATGCAAAACACCTGAAGAATGAATGGCTCTTTTTCCTCTACAGACGTGACACATCCACTCGGAAAAAAAGACAGAGTCATGATTCCACAGACAAAAAAAAAGAAAAAGAGTGTGACTTAAGCTGAATGGATTTTAAAAATAAGTGCTACACCGGCGCGGTGAGTCATGGATCGGTAGGTGTGTGTGCATGCGTGACACAGAGATTGAGAAACCTTCCTCCTGCATCAACAGTGCTCTACTGACTCTGATCACATGACCGACGGAAGGGAATTCCAGCACCTCTCTGCCAGATATTCACCAGAGAGGCAGCAGATGAGGCGGCATAATGCCCATGTGAGAGATGACTGTGTGTGTTCATGACAGTCATATTGCTTGTATTTGTAAGTCCAGTGATTTTGTCATGAGTGAGTCAGTTGCGATGACTCCATATGTGTACACAGATGTGATAGTCATGAGTTGGTACCATCTGCTTGACAGTGAATGAAAGATCATGAGAGTGTGAACGAGAGTGAGAGAACAGCCACAGACATATATATATATATATGAGACAGAATGTGTAGATCCATCCTGCTTTCTGAGGGGTTTTGCGCCTCCCATAAATAATTCGTTAACAGTGTTTCAAGCCTTGCAATGCCTGCAGCATCTCAATGTTGTGAGAAAGCAGCAGGAAAAAATCCTCTGCAGTATTACATAACTCTATAGGTTATTATTACCAGTGAACATATCAACTATTTTCTTCTCTGCCTGCTACTATGACCTTCTTCGCTGCCTGACACACTTCTGGCTCAGAGTATGGTGTAATTGATGACTATCAGAAGCTGAAAGCCGCCTCTGATTCTATTACACCAAGATGGGGACAAATAACACAACCCATGACAGATTATGTTATCGCAGTGAAGCACAGATTTGCAATGAATTCATGTCAGCCTCCCATAAATAGTTACACACTGCGTCATATAGACTCACAATTGTCAGATTCTTTTTTTTTTTTTCTTTAGGAGACCCAATCTTGAGAGGATTTTTCTCCGCTCACTTGGTGCAGGAACAGACAAGCGGCAGTGAAAAAAAAAAAAGTCATGCATGATATTTTCTCTCATATCTCTGTTTTTAAATGACACATTTTGAATTGAGCTGTCTCTCTTTTGCTGAAGGGGTTACAAAAAAGCTTTCAAGGACTCCTGGAGGTCCTTGGACCCCAGTTTGGAAACTCTCACTGCTATAGAAGACAGTTCACAGATTGAGCCAGCTGATTGTCTGTAAGGACAATTGACCACCAATAGAAATACAGCTCTGTGATACTACTGAGGTAATGTAATGCAATGTCATCAAATGAGTGACGTGTAATTACTCCAGGCTGTGTATTTTATATTTCCAGGAAGCTCCACTAACAACTGAGAGATACAAATAACGGAGCTCTGTTCTCAGCTCAAATAGTTATAAAAGACAACAGAGTAAAGACAGAAAAACGAGCTGTCAATGAAACATTTTGTGTCAGCGGTACCACCCTGCCTCACTCTCCTTCCTCTCCGCGCTACCACAACGACAGCTTGGTTGTCAATGCGGAGCGGAGTAAGAGGCAGGCCGGGCAGACAGGGGCGAAGCAACCCGCCTTTCCCCCCACTCACCTCTGGAAGATATTCCACAGAAAGCCCTGGTCCGGAGGGGCGTTAATGTGCGGAGGAGCTCTGTACGGACTGTGGTACGCCATTTTAAAGGGAAGAGTTTGTCAAAATAGTGTGAGGAAGAGCGGAAAGACTGTGTCTCTTCCTGCCGTAGTTTTCTCCTAGATTCAGTCAGTGAGACGTTCACGTTCAGAGAGGAGTGGCCAATCACTCACCACCTCCCACAAGCAGGGTGACGTCACATGCTCCGCTCCTTTCAGCCCAGTAAAAATAGAAACTGAAGATTAGCTGCTCATTATAAGTCTTTTTTTATTTGTATCCATTTTCAGAGAAGTATTCTTAAAGATACTCCTCCAGACATGTTTAAGATGTATAGAAAATGCTCTACCTTGAATAATAATTTGTGTCTGATATGGTTTTTCCCACAAGAAAAGTTTAATTATCTAATTTAAATCCTTTAAATGACATCTACTCCCTCTACTTCATTTAGAATTACAGAAGCTATGACTGTACCAATGTTGTTCATTGATAAATGTTTAACTACTATACACAAGATGTCTCCTACTTCACTGTAAAATCCATTCTCAGTGTGTGAGAATGTAAATTGAATATTGGACCAGGATTGGCTCTAAACTAGTTGTGATGTCACAAATCCTGCTCCCAGGCCTGCCCCTTAAAATTGGATTGACAGCGAGCTCAGAGAAACTTTCCACTTTCAGCAGATGAATGTGAAAACAGCCCTCTGGTTTCAAACTCTGCACATACATCATTCCGCACTGTGAGGCTCAAACATCCAACTGTAGGAACAAGAAGAAAAACATATTTTTGAGTGGAGGGAGACTTTAAGAAAAACTGTTTCTGAGTTAAATTACAGTGAGTTACACAGAAAGAAACAAGATGAAAAGATTCTGCTAAATGAAATAGTTCTAAATAGACTAATGTAATATAATATGTTTTGTCTGCATTTCTTTAAGAGAAAGTAAAGCAAGCTCATTTAAAATGTGCAAAAATACAACAAACTAATAATCAGTGATGGATTAAACTCTTAGCAGGCAACCCTAAATTTGTACACAAGCCCGAAAATAATGTACCTAAAATTAAAATGTTACTGTTCATTACCCTGGTTTCATTTGAAAGGTAATTCTTTAAATTTTACAACCAGAAAGTTGGAATGAGTATACATGATCCTGAACCAAAATTACAGAGGTTAACGTGTTCCTCGGGTGGATTAGTGTCATATTACAGGTTAAGTATTCTGATCATTTATTTAAGTAAAAGTAGCAGAAATATTATCAACAAAATGTGCCAAAAATTAGAACATTTGACCAAAGGACTGCTGCTAGAATTTAACCAGCTGGCTACTGGCACAATAGCAGAAATGTTAAATAATGTGTGTTGTTCTTATGAATAAATAAATTCAATTCAATTAAATATCAAAAGTGAAAGTACTCATTGCGAAATGTCTCTGTCAGTTATTATATTGCTATATCATTACTTTTAATGCAGTAACATGTAAGCAGTACTGTAATATTGTAGTTGGTCAACATGGAGCTTGGACCCCTAATAACTGCCAATGCATCATATTTTCTAAACTTTTGTACACATACGTTTTGTATGGAAAATCTTAATCTGAAAAGTAACAAGTAGCTATAGCCATTAAATAAATGCAGCGGAGTGAAAAGTGCAATATTTCGCACAGAAAAGTAGTGGCAGAAGAAATAAGCATGAAATGGAAATAGCAAGTAAAGTACAAGTACCTCAAAATGAGTAAATGTACTTGTGGAACAGCGTTCTTAACCATCTGAGGGTTGTTATGTTATTATGTTATTTCAACATTTCAATCCTGTTTGTTTGTTTTTTTGTTTTCTCTTTTCAACAATAACTATTTTGCTATGACTTCATATAAGCCATTGATGGTTAAATGTGCCCAATGTGTAAATTGAAAACATCCTTTCTTAAGAGGTGTGATTCTGTTTTTGCCTGAAAATCTTACTTGAATTGTACGACATTGAGTTTGTCATTGTACTTATGTTCTATGTGTTATACATAAAGTTGCTTTAAAGAAAACATCTGAGGGCTGCCTAGAGCCTAGACTCTTTTTTGGAAAGGCCTGAAAACCTTTTTATTCAGGAAGGCTTTTTCATTTAAACTCTTATTATTATTATTATGTTCTTTATGTTGTGTGCTCTGTGTTATTAATACTGTCGCACTTTGAGTTTCACTATGAATCAACAATGTGGCACAAATTAAATGTATCATTATTATTAGTTACTTTCCACCACTGCTAATTTGAGGCAACTGTATAAAATATAGAATAATGCTGCAGTGTATTTGTGTCATTATTTACAGGCCCATCTCCAAACCTCGACTTCTTAAAATACTATTACCACCTGAAAGCTCTGTTTTCTTATTTTTCCTTTATTACTTGAACGCATCACAAGTGTTTACGTTCAATGTGATGAATCTCGCAACCTGATTGGTCCAGTGCGATTTGACGCGGGAAAACCGTGTTGCAGTTTATTGAGTTTATATTATCTTTCCATCAGATTAATTCTTAAACCTCGACCCTTTCCCCCCAAAGTATCAGCTATATCTAGACTCTGTGAAAATGTTTTACTACCCAAATGTCCTCCACCGCCATACTGGATGCTTTTCCACAATTTGGTGAGTTAATACGAGCTCTTTAGCTAATTTGTGATAGCTAACGTAACTTACAGCGAGATGCTATCAGCTACAGGATAGATAGCTTACAAAGTTTAAGTATAGATTTATTTCTGAATCTTACAAGGATAAATGTGTTTTGCTATCCAGGTTAGCAGCCACCAGAGGTATCAGGGTCACTCGCAGAGAGCTTCTCAAAGTCAATGTCAAGCGAACATGGTAAGAATACCCACAGCCAAATGACAAACATCAACTTATCTGTTTGGTTTAGTCACTGGCAAGCCTGATCAGTCTGATTAAAGCAGCCCACATAAGATATGTGTTCAATTTTTTATCATATATTTTGGACTTTTGTCCTTTTTTTGTTGTTGTTGACAAAGACAAAAGTCATTTTTGTCTGTACCAACCTTCTACTGCTGGTTATTAAGATAATTTTTTATTTTAGCAGCTTGCTCTCAACCAGTCTGTAGGCTAACTTACTTAATTTGGTGTAAAGTTGTTCTCACCTGCTAGAATTTGAAGGTAAAGAGATGATTCTGAAGTTAGCTTCTGATTCAGGGTTAAGGAGAAAGTTGAGGAAACATAAATATTGATATTGAGCAGCTGATTAGATGTGTTAGACATCCCAGCAAAAGCCTTAACGTCTCTCCAATTCATTGGTTATGGCCATGTAGAGCTCCTCTTTTTCACTTAACAACAAAGGTAGAAAAGTTATTTTTACTTTTTGAAATACATGACAAAATGTCTTTATAGAGTAAATTTTCTACTCACTCCTCTAATTTTTCTTTTAAATACAAAATGACTGTTGTTCTCCCACCTTTCCTCAAACTGACCAGAAATATCAGTGAAATCGCCATTTTTCTATTTTTTACTAATAGAATTGATCTGGATCTGGTTTAATGTGGTCTGGGCGGGAAAAAAGCAGTGAAATTGCCATTTTTTCATTTTTCATCAGAAAAATAAAGGTTTCACAAATCTGAAAGTGGGTTTAAACAGCATTAAGGCTTTTTGCTATTATATGTAACACTCTCTCTTCATAAGTGGTGAAAAAACAGAATCCACCACTAAATATCAATATTTATGTTTCCCTTAACTCTCCTCAGAATCAGAAACTAGCTTCAGCATTGTGGTAAGGAGTTGGCATGAAATTAGGACCTTTTTTATATAACCACCTAAAATAGTATAATAAAGCACAATAGTGTTTTATCCTCTATGTACTTGAACATTTTGTGTTTTGGGGGTTATGGGGGTTGTTTGTGATGACATACGATGTACATTTTTCTAATTCACTATGTTACATTTTTGCAGCCTAGACATTTTGGACTATGTGACAGCTCAGGTCCCTGCGCCGCAGCCCAACCTGCCGAGGCCTCGATTCTCTCTCTACCTGTCGTCTCAGCTGCAGTATGGCGTGGTTGTAGTCTTCCACAGGCAGTGTGGCTTCCTGCTCGGTGAGAGAAACGACAAAGTGGAACAAATAGAGAGAAAATTGCAATATCGGTCGTTACTGTCAATTGTGACAATTGTGTACACAGAATATAGTGTAATTTCCTCCAAGGTAAGAAAGAGAGATAGGGGGGTTGTGAGGGGAAGAGACAAGAAAATAGAGACCTTGCTTCTCTACACATTGTAAAACCCACGTACCTTATGTTAAATTACTCTTGCAGCAGTATAATTTTATAGCACATACCAGAAATCAGGGAGTAGGAGTGAGTTAGTTGGATTACAACAATGGATCTGGCTGCTTACTCATGCAGGATTTACAGAAAATTCAGCCACTAAGCAGCATAATTTTCAGTTTAACAAGACAAGTTATTTCCTGTTGGGCAGCTTTCTAAGGTGAGATGAGGTGAAATGTGAAAATGCGAATTGTTTAACTTGTACTAAACACAACAGACAAATCATCCCAGAGATGTTGTTTTGGTATAAAACCTATACGGCTTTCATCATACATCTGCGCTGAGCATGTTTCCTAAATCCCCCGTTTAAGTCTGATACAAAAGCCAATATAGGTCTGATGAAAGCATTCTCATCAAACACAGCTCAACAGTCTCCATTTATCTGGTCTTAGATTACACCCCGACACTGATATTGCATCCAACAGATTCACAATCATGCTGTTGTCATGGTTGATGAAACAGGAAAACACAATGCAGGATGATAAGCGGAAAGAGAAGCCAAGAAAGCAAACACTGTCTGTCGTCTACAGTGGTTGTTGGAGGCATTAATGGCATTTCATTTCATCCATCAGTAAAATAGGAAAGAAACCTTCCCCAAGGCTGTCACATACAACACAGCGTGTCTTTCTGTGACATTCACAGCTTTGATCATGAAATAAAACTTTAAAGGTCTTTTTCACTAGAAAAGTTTTGCGTTTGTCCAAATTAGGGTGTGAATTTCAATAAGGCCAGAAACTTTATTAAAAATGACTATAAGCAAGACTTGGTGTTATGACCCCTTAACAATGAGGTTGCCTCGATCGCTCCATTGTCTCCCCCGTTTGTGATGAGAGGAGGTGGAATAGTCATATGGTCACTGTCTTTACATTTGTCATAACCAAAGTATAACCCTTGATTTACATGTCTATACCTCTGCTTTTGCTTCTGCAGGTAATATCGCTCGACTAATATTATGTGTGTGTGATAACTTTAACCTTATAATTCTTACTCGCCTTTTTCTGTTTTCCAGAGGAGATTCAACAAACCGTTGACCGCCTGCTGCGCTCCAAAGGATGCATAAGTATCGACATGGCTGAGTCTGACAGGTCTGCGCACAAACATACACACACCTTGATCATGCGCAATAGAAGAGTGTTTTGTACCTTGAGGCGTCTAAAATTTTTAAGCTGAACTGTGCAGAGGGTGTATGTGTTTGGGGGAAGTCTGAGCTCAAAAGCTTCTTGTGGATTATTTATGAGGGAGATTGTTTGGGGGAATAAAGACTGAAAAGGAGAAAGTGTTTTTTTATTGAGTGAGTGATGAACAAATTGAGCTTCTTTCATGTGAATGACTTTGTGAATATTTAATAAGCCATGTTACGGAAGAGCAGTAATGTATGAGCTCTTGTCTCTGCAGATGCAATATGCCTTCTACAATCTGCAGTTTAGAGATGCTGTGGGTTCATCTTACACCAGTAATATTTTATTACTTTATAAATCCATGAAACTAACAACACAGAATAAAGTAAGCATAGCATTGAATTAGCCAGTACAACACTGAACATGTGTGTGATGTTTTCATATTTTGAATAGTAACACTTGCTCTGTCTTTATGTGGCAGGCTGGCCTTGGACGTGCCTGACAGCCTGCACATGATGGAGGAGGTTGAGGGAGCTCAGGATCCCTTCTTCGGCCTCATGGAGTCACACCAACTCCCCAGCCCCTATAAAATGCACCAGGTACTGTATATCTACTATAGACTGTATATAAAGATGATATATACCTACACTAGTACAACCATAAACTGTACATATGTTGTTGTTGTAGTACAGTGTAGCACAACAAAACTAAACATGAGCAGGCTGGATGGATGTGGTGAATAATTTTTGTCTGGAGCAGCAGTAGCCACTTGTGTTAAATAACACTTAACAATAAGTGTTAAATAAAACTGTTACTAATAGATGAATTTCCCACAACACATTATAATAGTAGTTTGATGTAACTCAATGAATCTTACTTAATATTAAATATACAGAGCAGATAAGCTGTACCTGTAATATAACAGATCAAAACTATAACTATCTCGGACAAACTGCAGTTTCCAGTGGAAATATTCTCACGTCTGAAGAACACAACTGATGAGACAAGGTCTCTTATGTAAGACCATTTGTGACCTTTGCCTCTCCTCTCTCAGCAATGCTTAAACTTTTGATGTTCAAAACAGCAGAAAAGTGATCTAAGAATAAAATTAGATGATAGTATGTGGGTTAATTTGACCACATTCAGCACTAATGCTCAACTGTCCTAATTACAGTCCAAATATAACGTTAACACAAGTACATACAGTGTACGGTATGTAACCGCCATACAGCCACATAGGTTGGCCTGATAATTTATGCTTTCATGATGATAATTCTCAGGTTTTTTTCCATGTAAGTCTTTTGACACCAACCCCAGAAATGACAAAACTACAATTTCTGTGCCTTTTACGCTCACAGTCAAGTCGCTGATAAACCATCAACTCCTACAAGTGAGTGAATCATAGTTACATGGCCTTATGTACACAAATGTAGGTCACTCCCATTTAAACACAGCACATGTGTGATACCCCTCCTTACAGTCCTGAGTAACTCAGGTAAAGTAAATCACGGCTGATAACTCCTCTCTCTGGGTGCTGTAAATCTGGCAGACATGGCTGAACTTTGTCCTCCTTGTGATTATTCTCTCAGGAAATACCATGTGTGGTTTGATCAGTGTTGAAGAGTAAAGCAAAATGCTCAGTAAAGTGTTTGTAAAGTAAAGTAAAAAAAGTGTTTTAAATGCCAAAATGTTAGAACAAGACTACATCGCCAAGGTGACAATAATATGTAAATGTTTTATTGGGTGTTATCATGGAACTTCATATGAAATTTCCTATTTCCTAAGTTTGCTATTTCAGTATTTTACACATATAGAGCTGCATCAGGTATCAGACAGGCCTCATCAGGGAGACACCCATATGAAGTAATTCACTACAGAGGTCCATGTAAAGTCAAAGCCAAGTAAAATCAACCTTTTGGCAAACAGAGGCAAAAGAAGAGAAAAAGGAAACATTATTTATGAATCAGTTTGGCTTTTAATAATCCCACCCTCATGTTTAAATAAAAGCCAGTATTCATCAGGCTCAGGTCCTGCTCTGGAATTAGAGGTTAAAATAACTCTGTGTTGGTCTTGTTATATAATATTTGTAATTCTGTATTTTTAGCCAGGGTTGGCGATCGAAGAGGTGGGTTCACAGCACTCCCTGGTGCCCAGTCCCCACACCGCACTTGACAAAGAGGGTGAGGCCGATCATTGAGACATTTGAAAGACTGTTGCTGTGTCTCATTTCAGAGGCTGCCTCCCTTTAAGTCCACATTACCAGACCAAATACTCGAGAACAGATTAATATGGCCGCCGCATTCAAGTGGCTCCAAGAAACTTTGGAGGACACGATCCTTTTTTGTGTTTATGTCCCAAAATCTTTGTCCCACTGCTGACTTATCTCTGTCCCATTTCAACTGTCTCATTTGTGGAGGATGAGCAGGTTCAACCTACTAGCCTTCATTCCTCATTAGGCCACACCCATGCAGACCACATCGTTTAAAAGAGGCATCACCTGAAATGGGACACCTACTTTTAAGTAAAGTACAGATTCTGATTTGCAGTGGTGGTTGTATGTCCTGTATATACTATATATGTTTATAATCTGTCCTCAAAGGTTTTTATTAATGGGTCAGTTCATTGTACATAAGTGCATTTTCTTTTAAATGTAAACGTTTGGCACAGGAAGGTTGCTATTTCCACTTCAGTTAGGAACATTTTGAATGAATGCTCATTTTATCTGCACATATTGATTTAAAAACACATCAGTCTCAGACCCAGACTGTTTTTACCATTATCATGGCCTTTTTTTTTCTCCCTAAAGCCATCGTTCAAGTGCCACAAACACGGGGGAATCTCAGCTAGTTTCACATCCATCTTCTGCTACAGACATGCTCGGCTCCTAATTCCTCCCGCTGTGTTTCAAACCAGGTTTCAGGTCACCTCCAGCGGCCATAACCCTGACAGAGAAGGAGCAGTTTGTCATCACCACTGCTGAGGTAAACTCTCTGTCAGAGTCCATGCACAGGAAACATCCCAGTCATCATTTTTAGGTACAGCAGGCATCCTGATGAATCATTGAGATGGGACGTGGACCATGTGCCCATAGCATCTTTATTTAAGGTCTTTGTGAAAAGTTAGCTGCTTGCTTGTTGGACTTTCCTGTCTCTGTTTGTAGCATGCTATGTGATGAGGAAGTAGCTTTAACGTCAGTACAGATTCTTTACTGTCTAGTACATTTGTGGCAGTGATGTATAGTTTTTTTCTTGTAGGAGCTTTGTGGAAGGTTTTTACTGCTTAAAAAAGAAAAAAATGTGGGAAACTGTTTTTCTCAAATGCTTAAAAAATACTATTTATGTTCTATGTGTTATATAATGTAATGAAGTTAATGGTGCAGGGGAATGAGGAAATAAAATTCCTGATGCCTTACTAGCAGCCCTGAATTCACCTCTCAATATCCACAGAGCTTAAAAGACGGGAGGGCTTTATTATCCATTTATTCAGTCATGAAATGCATCTGTGTTTTTACTGCAGTAAGTCTGAACACTATTAGCCTCCTCATTCTGTCACTTAGCGGCTAATAATGCTCCTCCCGAAGCATCTTCAGTTGATGAAGTCTATCATGCCTTGATAAGATCTGGCTTAATTACATGAGCCTGCACTCACAGTTTGTTTACAGAGCCGCGGCTTATATTTCTGTTGTCCTCCGCCTCCACTTGTCTGCCCCTCGGGTTCAGTTCTGCTTTGCCTACAAAAATCATTTTAATTATTTTTTTGTCATTTCTTTATTTCTCCTCCTGTTTTTGTCATTGTTGTATTTTATTTGTGTTTAATATCACTTTACTCACATTATTTATTACTCTAAATGGACCAAACTTTAATTCCCCAGCTCTTCATTCATTCATTTTGTCCCTCTCTGTCTCATATGTCTCTCCGAATGTCTTCTTGTATCAGTATTTTGAGGGAGATGAACTTCCTGAAGCCACAGCCAGAGAGATCGACTTGCTGATGGATCAACCAGACCAGTTCCGTAGAGGTGTGTGTTTCAGTCTTAAACATGCCTGTATGATAACCACTACATGTGTATTCTTAGTGTTTTAGTTATTTAGTTGTACTCAATTTCAGAACCTGTAAGGTGTCTAGTTTTTCAATCCCACATTGTGTTTCTCTCTTGTAATGTGTCAGCTCCTGTCAGCCAGGTCAAATTCTTTGTGCCGCTGCTGTAATTGGAAAAAAAAAAAGCAATTCTGACTCTATGTGAGCGCTCACTGCCAGAAAGAAAAAGGTTTATTTTCTGGAGATGGTTTCATTTCAGGGAAGAATAGAGAGGTAACGTCTCTGAAGTTTGGGAGAGCCTGTCTTGCTTTAACAAAAAACTAAGACAAACCCTCAGCATGTGTTCATTTGGGTGGAGTTTGTTTCAATTTTTCTCACTTCACTTCCTGCAGTAAAACAGCAGTAAGAGAGTAGAAAAGGGATTTATTAAGTGTTTTGTACAAGGAAAGCTAGTTTCTCGAAAGATTTATTTTGGGGAAGATGTGTTTACGTGTGTCTGCGTGTTGTGTATATGTCACCTTGTTTGTCTTTGCATTGTGTGTGTTCAACAGAAGTGGAGGAGACGGAGAGGAGCAGGGACCTTGAAGGAGCCATGTCCTCTATTGACCAGTGAGTCTAGTAGAGAAACTTTAAACTGGAAAATGACTATTAGCCCACTGACAGTTACTACACAGCACAGAGCTCAGAGTCGGGCCTTCAGGGCACAGCTAATTTCATAGTGGTACCATCAGTTTGCCTGAGCTCTTTAGACGTTACAGTCTGTTGACAAACGGTCAAATATTGACAAAGAATAGTGACTTTCTAGTGTTTTGAGACTTAAAACACACCATAGTGACTAAATATTTATTTATCAGTCAATCAGTATATTTAGCTAAGACTTGTGACTACGAACTGTCACGCAGTAGATAAATATGTCTGATGTAGGTAAGAAATGTAAGTGTAAGTGTGTGTGTGTGTGTGTGTGTGTGTGTGTGCGTGTGCGTGTGTGTGTGTGTTTCCAGGCTGAAGGAGACAGTGCTAGGAACAGAGCGGGACAGTGAGTGGCTGCTGGACGAGGAGTTGGGTCTGCCTGTGGAGGTTCCCGTGGCAGCTGTTGCCCTAGAGATGACCCCACCGCAGGTTGCTATGCCAACCTCATCCTCTGGGGCATCTGGGAAAGAGGGAGACAGTACCACAGAGGGTTCCTGTAATGAGGTGAGACACGGATGAGGATGTCACTATAGGTAGTTTTGTGTTTGTTCATTTAAAAAAGGAAGTGACAGATTTGCAGTAATATTTAATAATAGTTGCTGTACTCACAACAAGTAGTTAAGAGCACACATACCTCTAAACATATTTTTGGAGACACCCTATTATTACCAGAGGCATGTAAATTCACTACCTCTAGGGCATCTTTGACATCACTTTATAACCTGCTGCCACAACTCTGATATGTAGGAAACACTGAGATGACACACAAAGCGTCCGCTGTTGTGTTAGCTGTCAACAACTTTAATTAACATTCCACAAAGTCACTCATGAGCTGCTTGATTTGTTTTGGAAACATGCGATGAAGAACACATGTGGGTGTGTCAATATATAGATGTATAATTTCCAGTATGTGTGCTGGAGTGTGATGTCCAGGACTGTGAGCATTAAAGTTGTGTGTTTCTCACTCATCATCAGGCGGTTGTTCGTCCTCTGAGGAAGCCCGGCGGAGGTCGCAGGCGTCAGCTGGTCTTTGCAGACCCTCAAGTCCAGATATCTGACAGAGCGATGAAGGAGCAGATTGAAAACCCACTGGTCCAAACAGTCAACCTGGTAGAGGGGCACACTGGAACCACACATCTTTGTGTTAATTCACTGGATTAAAGTACAATATTTATGTTATTAAACTATTCCAGTCATTTATGCACATACACACACACGCTTTGTACACACACATACAAGTCTGACTTGTTCAGCTGGATAAGATCAAGGGCTCACTAACACTGACGATTGAATTTTCAGTCTTTGCCACTCTGTAATCAAAGTCTTGCCATCAAAGTGTCTATTCACGAGGGTGTCCGTTAATTAAACTCCAACTCTCCAACTCTCTTCCTGCTCTCTAAACCCACTGGAATACCGCTCATTGATTTTATTTCCTTCCTTCCTTCGTTATTTCTGTAATTTCCTCTGAGACGCTATCATTGGCTTCTCTCACTATCTACTCTTTACTCTGAAGCAAGTTAAAAGTCCTGTTTGAAACTGCACCATCCAGCTAATATCTTGTTCTTCCTCTCAGTCCGAGGTGTTGCTGGACTTGCCCTCCTTGACCAAGCGCGCCTCTCCTGCTCAGCTCTTCAGCGCCCCCTGTGGACGTCAGTACCAAGTGCTACACTTAACATCTGACCAGTGAAATGTCCAAACTATTTACATAAACATAAACAATTACTTTTCTTCTTGAACATTTTAATTCCAGCTAGACATAAGGGCTGTAAAATAGTATTAACAAGCAAACAATTAAAGAAGGTAAACAAAAAGAAAGGAGAGGAAACTAATGATTTAAAAAGCCTAACCAACAAATGTATTACCATGTTGTCTTTTCAAAAGCTTTAGAGTATAAGTCATCATAAACCCATAAACATCATGGATTTTTTTCTTATTAGCCTCTGAAATGTTTTATTAGTATTGATTACTTCACTTGAGTTGCACTGGCTTTCCACAAACTTATATCATCGGCTCTGATACAGAAAATTCAAAATACTGACCAAAACCTGTCAGTGTGACAACCACTCTGCCCTCTGACCCATCCACAGCCCTCCTCCACGCTGACCTCCTCTCACTGTGGAAACAGGGTGCCTCGCTCGCTACCCTGCCTGGATGTGAGGAAAAACAGAGGAGGGGGGATGAGGAAGAAGAGGAGGAGGTGAGAGGGGAGTCAGAGCAGGACAGAGAAATACTGAGGACAGAGAGGAAGAGGAGGCACTCGAGCATGAAAGAGGTGAGTCTGAGTGGAGGTACAGTTTTAGAGCAGTGGAGTTCTTTTACTGCACTTCTCCTGGTGCCACATAATCAAATCTGTGGAGGAGAAACTGATAAACATTCTTACCAAACTCAATCTAAACAGGGTATTTGTGAAACTGTAGCTACAATAATCAGGGTTAGCCATGAGCCAGCTAGCCTGCAGTGGTAGCCTGCCAACTCAGTGTTCAGTTCAGTGGTGAGACAAATTAGATTATAAACCTCGTTCCTATTTCATGAGACTGTGCTTCTCTCTCTTAGATACCCAGTGAGTCAGGACTGCAACCTGCAGAGGGCTCGTGTAAGAATTTCTTTGTCGTTGTATTAATATTTCAGTACATGTTTTGGCAACACATGAAACACATTATTGACTTAAAGCTGCCAGTTATTCACTGTTTGTTTTTGTGTACGTGTGTGTGTGTGTGTGTGTGTGTGTATAAACAGCTGCGTTAGATGTGGTCCTGGACATGTCCAAAGAGGAGAAATCTGTAAGCGATGTGATCACTCCAGTCAGCAGATGGTGAGTCTCAGATGGATGTAGTAGATAGACGGACAGCTGGATGGATGAGGAGATAGATCATTCAGTGTGTGTGTGTGTGTGTGTGTGTGTGCGCGCAGGTCTCCGCAGGAGGAGGCCCAGCTACCAATGGAGCCTATAGCAGAGGAAAACATTGAGATGCCTGAGGCTCAGACTGATGCAGAGAGCAGGGACATGCTGAGGTACTTCATACACACGTGCAGAGCACAAATAAGCCTAAAAACACAAATCTTGGTTAACCACAATTTCCTCTACATTACTTTCTGCTTATCAACAGCCTCTGAATGCACGTTTTGAACTCACTACGGTAACAATGGCTGGTTAAACATAACAGCTTGATTCTTTGAGCTACTAAATACTGCAAACGTTCTTTTGGGATTTTATTCGTCCTGACTCCTGAGGCAGATTTATTTGGTCCCATATTAATACCACAAACTTCCAGTTCCTCTTAATCCCACCGGTGCACTGTTGTGTTGAGATCTGGAGACTCAGATTACAACACTGTTGCCAGAATCATCCTGAGGAGATGAATGTTTGTGACCCTGAATTTAGTGTGTATTTGAATAAAGGTAGACTGCGGCCATGATGTGTGTGGCAGTAAAAGAGTGCACTGAGCTCTCGTTTGCATATTTCTGTCCCGTTTGCTCGATCCCAACACGCTTGAAGTCAGTTACATTTAGTATGTATTTATTCTCTGTAATCTAATGTTTAGTCAAACAGTGCCTGAGACTTTCAACCTGGTGTAAATGTCTAAAAGATGCAGCCACAACATTTATATATATAGTAAATACAAAGAGTCATTTTCTCCTTTCACAGTGATGCTGTTTAGGTTGGTGATACACTTGCTGCCTCCAGCATCACAGGTTGACACACATCCTGAGATGTTTAACATCTGCTTTGAAATTCAAAATAGAAAGCAGGCCCGAGCCACAGAAACATTTCCTTGTCAGAAACTCCTCCACCAGGTTCAGACATTGTAACTGTTGTATTGAAACCATCTGAAAGCCGGCCAACATGGATTGAATGGATGTGAAGCAGATTTTTTGATTGAGCACAGTATTTGTTGTTGAAGTGTTAAAGTGGTTGTGTGTGGGAAGGCCTGAACCTGATTTGGCCTCTAATGTGACATTTTGACTGGATTCACTTGTGTGAATCTGTTTTAAAGGAGCTGCATTCATAGCAGCAGTAATACTGGCTCTGTGGTTTTATCTAATGCTAGTTTTTATCAACTCAAGATATTGGAAGCTTAATTCCAGATCTTATCCATACCAGTCTTCAGAAGTCCTTGGTTGAATCATGACATGCAGTGTTTGTTTTTTCCAGCTGGGTCTCATCAAGCCTGCAGAGGTTTGGAGAAGTCACCTTCGACTCTCTGCTGCCCCCGGAGGCCGACCGCACCACTGCAGCTCACACACTCTACAAACTGTTGGGTGAGGAAATCAAAAGCTGCTCTTACATGTAGTAAAATACATCAACAAAGAATGTTCCTGCTCTTGGAAATTATATACTGTAGGGTAGTAATTGCATAGTTCTTATGGATGAATATTTTCAACAATCTGAAACTGTAAGAATTGTCTGTTACTTCCAGATGTAATTGCATTCTTGCTCCCTCCGTCAATGAAAACAGAGTTTCTTCTCTGATTTCCACATAAACAATTATTGAAAGAAGTGAGTGATTTTATTACGTTTCTCTTCTTCAGAGCTGTTGTCTGCCAGACATGTGACTGCACGACAGACTGAACCCTACAGTCACATCACCATAAGCCCCGCAGCACTCAGGATGACCGCCTGAACACACACACACACACACACACACACACCCTCACTTAATTAAATCCTAATAGATTTTAACTGTTTTTTATTCTATGAGGATAATGAATTTGATCCTGTGACCTCTTAGTAACACGAGATCATCAATTCTCACACTGCCATGGTACATTTAATTTGCAAGAAAATACGACAGGGGTTAAATGTTTTTATGTGAACTGTTAAACGTTGATCTGTGTTACTGTGATTTTTTCCCAGTGTTTTAAGGAATGTTTAAAAAAAAATTTAACCATTTTAATATGGTTCTGATTTGTTCATATGATTGTATTTTTAAATATTTATAGCCATTGAAGTTTTAAACTGTTTTAGACTGAGTAGGGTTTATTACACAGTTTATGTCTGGTGTATGGCTTTTTATCCTTTTTAATGATTTTAAATTAAACGTTTTTATTCTGCGTGAATTTTTAACTTAAACTTTTAATAAAATTTTGCACAGTATGGTCTTGACTTATTTTTTTCAAGCTCTTAACATATTCAGACCTGAGAAACTTTGTATTTCTGTTGTTATTTGTGGATATTTTACTGAAGTTATATTCACTAACCTATTTTTATATTTGTTTATCTCTTACCTGACACAGAACACAGTCAAAATCCTGAGTGAGTGAGTAAGTGTTGTTTACCAATATTCATCCTGGTGAATAATGACATACAACATGAAGCTCGACGTTTGTTGTTCTGGCCTAAAAAAAGCATCAGAAAAATTCTGGCAGCCCACGAATGTGTAGATAAGAGTAAGTCCATATCCATGTGGCACCTCGATGTGACTGAGAGGCCCGAGCTCTGCAGTCACAGAGAAGAAATCCCAGTTCACATCAACATAATGGAATGGTAATTTTGTTGATACTTCTTGTGATACACTCTGGTTACAGCCAGTAAATGTCCTCTCCGCTGCTTGTTTCAATACAAAAATACATCTAAAACTAGTCTTCCCTGCTGTTTTCTACTCAGTATCACTTTTCCCCAGCTATTATATACAGAGGAACTGTTGGATGTTTAGTCACCTCTGGCACAAACTGGGGTTACAGTGGAAAGTGATTGTGACTCAACAGTGTTTACAGACAGAACACACTGCTGGGAGAGCAGGCTGGTTAGAGAGGCTGAAAAAAAAAGCTACCTGCATGAGCGTGATTGGCACTGAAGATGACAATGCAGGTGATAAAACGCCTTTGATAAAAAATGCCTTTTCTTGTCTGAACCTGTCGATATGAGAATCAGATTTAAAAGCAGCACAAGAGTATCCGTGTCCCTGCTGCTGTAGGCCGACAACCTCCGCTCGACTCTTTACATTCCCGAACCTTTACATCATCTTTATCCCTCCACAGTGCTGACGTAAAGCTGCTGTCTGTGTGAGAGGATTTAATGTGGCTGCCCATGGAATGTGACACGCTGAGTCCAGAGTGCTGGTTTAGTGGGAAAAGATCTGTACTATGCAGGAACACACACACACACAGAGAGACACACATACACTCCACAGCATGTATGCTTGTGTCCTGACTCCGTCTAACTCATTCCATGAAATCTGTTAAGTTTGGGTCCCCAACGTTTAAAGGGAAAAACAAGGCTGCATAAAACTGACAATATTATTTTCAGTGGCTGAAGACACTAATTCAAGTGTAATTAAAGCATGAAGTAAAATAAAATTAAATAATAAAACTGCGTTTTTTTTTATTTAACTGTTTTCCATTAAACCATAGTAATTTTCTCATATCCATTCTGACCATTTCACACACTTTTCTGTGTTTGTGTTCATCAAATGAAAAAAAACCCATATCTTAGTTAAAACAGCATGACTTATGTGTCCATAAGTTTCACACCTGCCTCCACTGTACTGTTCCTTTAAGTGACATCGCTCAGAGGAAATGACATCATTTAAGAGTTTGAAGAGTTTTGATTTTCTTTTGAAACATTTTTTGGTACATTTTTCTTTCAAAACCTTCTCCGTCAAGCATAACACATCCACCCTGTCACTCAAAAAACATTTTTTAATGAAATACATATATGTATTTACATATGCTTTTTTATTTTGCTGCATGCTAAGTGTAGTGTTAGCTTTGACCAGAGAGGGAATTTATATTACTTTGAATCTTTCCAGTTGCAGGCTTTAAAAAAAAAAAAAAAGAAAGAAAAAAAGTGCCTGAGTTTGCAAAATATGTTTTATGGCAGGTCTAACTGCAGGGGTGGATTTGGCTATTTGGGGCCTCAGGCAAACACAGTCCTGCCCTCATTAATAATAATGCATTATATTTGAATTGTTATATTTTCTGAACAAAAACTGAATCTTCAACATAACCAGTAATATTTATCTGTCAGGTAAATTAGTAGTACAATGTGTTCCACTGAAGTAGAAGTAAACGGTAAGTAAGCAGTATACAGGTGCATATTTTCTGGGGGCCTTTTGTAAGTTATTTACAGTTAGAATAGTAACATAATTCAATATTTTTCATATCTAAGCATCATAATAAATCGATAGCTGTCAGGGGCCCTTTAAGTTAGGGCCCCGAGGCAGTTGCCTACCTTGCCTAACGGTAAAATTGCCCCAGAGTTGTAACATATTCATGTTATGAAATACAAAATTCTACATTTGGTTATGATCAAACACCTTAAAATTCCAATAAGGTCCAATCTGAACAGCTTCCCTGGAATAACCCTTGTAGCAGCTACAGATAAAGCACATTTTTCAAATGCTGGAAATCTGACGCTGCACTGTGAACGGCCCATATATCAACCCTCCCCTTCACATGACATGAGAGAGAGGGCACGGGAGGGATGATGGGTTCAGGTTTGTATATGGTGGACTGCATCTCATTACACACACTAATAAATCTGTTGTCCACATTGAACCTGAAGTGACCTGCTGACACTTTATCTCTTTAAAGTATCAAAGTCATAAAGCATTCAATTCTCATTTCACGTGATTTTAATGACTACATTGTGCTACAAAATCCATTTACTGACTACAACCACACACACACACCTGGCCGAGCAAACACCATCATCCGTCTATCAACCCCCCTGTCCTCCCTGACAGGCTAATAAACCTCACATCTGAGTGACACATAACACACATTCACACCAGCCGCTTATATCAGCCTGGAGGGCCGAGCACACGTCTGTATGCATTAGGCACACACACTCTCACACTTCCCAGAGGCCTTTTGTCATCGGAAGAGGCAGAGCTCTGAATCATAAGCCCCCCGAAAGCAGAGCGGAGGAGCCCAGTATCTGCAACAACACCCGCCGCAGACAAAAGGTGCAAAGATACTGAGCATCGGTCACAGCGATAAGGCCAGAGATCACACAAGCGAGGGAAGGAATACATCACGTTTCTTTTTCTGAGATACTGATCAGTGAGTCACGCTGGCGGCGGAAGAGACAAAAAGTTTGCCGGAGGAGGGAGAGGCCAATGGAGGAGTGGACAGCCCAACAGGCAGGGGCTCCCCGGGGCCGCATGGCAAGATGGTGCGGGTGGAGCTGGAGTGGGACATCCCCATGTCGGTGACGCTGCCCATCCAGGTGCAGCCCGACCCGGCACATCGGCCTTTCCCATTCCTGGACACCACACTGGCCGACCTGGGCATCCAAGAGTGAGTCTGATCTCAGTGGGTGTGTGTGTTTGCGGAGGGGAGGTCTTTAAAAATAAGCTATTTCAGGTGGATTTACAAGTCTGTGTGTGTGTGTCTCCAGGTCAGAGGTGAAGGAGAGGGTGGTGTGGGTGGACACCAAGAAGACCCAGGTGAAGAACAAGGCAGGGAAGCTGAAGGAGAACGAGATCACCATCCTGGAGGTATGGTTGTAAGGACATTTTTTGTTTTGATTTAAATGGAAGCAAAGTGAAGGAAAATGACAGCAAAATATTTGTTTTCGTCTCGTAGGTGCGAGTGAAAGCCCAGAAGCCTGGAGAAAAACAGCTCCAGGAGGTCCTGTACAGCACTGAAGCCCACACTGACCGCTCCTTCTGTCGCACAGGGATGAATATTCTACCCTGGAAAAGCAGATGTTCAGGTCTGATTGCAGTTTAAATCACTTAAATATAAAAACACAGCAGTAAGTGTTACATCTGTGAGGATTTTAATGTAACTAGTGTGGCTGTTACTGTCAGCTCTGATCATATTCCTCCCATCATCTGGCTCATATCAGGAAATGAGGGAGGAAATATTTCTGTATTTGTACAACCATGCCTCAAAAGTCACTCGGCCCTGCTGCAGTCAGCAGCGACCTCTCAGATACGGGTGAACTGTCAGGCTGAAGTGGATCACAGCAGCGTGTCAGAGCCTGAGGCAATGAAATGAGATCATCGTAAACCATTACATCAGCGTCTGAATAAAACCTTCAAACTCATCAGAAATTTTGAGAAAATCTGGTCGACTTTATTTATGTTCTCAGTCAGTGATAGAATTAAAAGGCGTCTGGTGTGAAAACTGGATATTTTTTTGTTTTCATAGCTGTTACAGTATGAATGTGTTCGTCCCTCTCATTATCAGCTCACACTACTGTGGTGTATGTGGCATGTGTTTAAAAAGACTTCACTGTGTGTTTCAGGGGAGAATGAACTGGCACCGGTGCAGGTGACTATGGCGCTGGACCTGGAGAACCAGCAGCCTAACATCGCTGAAGCCCAGGAGCAACGGGAGATCTGAGGAGCAATTATCCAAAAAGAGTGCAAGCCATTTGGATTTTTTTCCCTTTTTTTTTTTTTTTTTTTTTTAAGGCTAACATAAATGCTCAACTAGACGTTAACTGCAGGGTGAAATTTGCCAGCATTGTAGAATCTGCTAAATTTTTGTAGCATTTGTAAAAATCTTCCTTGCAGTGGTCAAAAAATATGTGTTGTATAGTTTGCTACTAACAGAGATGAGACAGGTGAAAGATCTGCTGCGTATGTGACAGGCTGAGCTGCTGAGTATTAACAGAGTGTACTGAGAAAGTAAGAGCTGTTTTTTTTTTTTTAGTAACAACAGAGTGTGACCTATTAGTGCAGTATGTCTAGTTAGTCAGTGAGCTCTGAGGGCTGAGTTCTTGCCAGAATTCACACAGAAACACAGCTGCAGTGTTGGCCCATTAGAGAAACTACTTTGTAAGTAGCAGATAAATCTCAGGGTAAGGCAGTTAGAAGAGAACGTATGGGGCTCCGAAGTTTAAAGTCCACTGACTTACACTGGGAGACAGGAATGAAATATAACATTTATCAGGAGATCAAATTCATTGCTTCACACTCGGATAGCAAAGCCAGAAGTCTGTCCAAACAGTGGCAAACATGGGACAGCAGCAATTCATAGTAGCACTTGACAGGAGAGGAAACAAATAACAGGAAAACAAAACACAATGGAACACAGGATGGTAACCGTAACTCTTAAAATAATAAAACTTCAACATAGCATGCACATAAGCAAATAAATTAAAAGTTAATACTAAGAAGCACAACTGCTGAATGTAGTAATAACTGTCACAGAATGGTTCAAGTGCTGTATTTAGATCATTTTTTGGGGAAAAGTCACAAATAACTGTCCCATTTACCAGCTACAGTATAAAAATTCATTGTTTTGGCTGGCTTTCACCCAAGAGTGGAAGGACATGTGTGGGCTACGAGGCTGCGATGGCTGCACTGAGCGTGGCCTGCTGCTCTCCAGGAAGTGAAGTCACGGCTGCTTGGAAGTCTGCAGAGTGGTGCTGAGCGAATTCTCTCATCAGCGCGGCCAAAGTGTTCTGGGTTTCTGTGGAGAGGAGACAAAGTATAGTTTACTAAAAGCTCAATGAAGGTGATGCAGAGTATTTTCCGTAAATTTAGACGCCCAAAATAGCTTGAGCACTATTGAGTCATTCAGTTCAGCCTGACTCCAGCTGTGACATTCACCGTTATCGACGTCTTTGTTTCCCAGGACGTGAGTGGAAGCGGCAACAATGGGCTTCATTAGCTTCACAATCTGAAAGGGAAAAAAAAAAAGATATATGTTAACATTGTTCAGCACTGGTGTCCAAGTCCATGGACCAAATACACTCACTGTCTGAGAGTCCACAAATTTAAAGCATGTGATGTTTGTTGGCTTTGAATTAAAGGTTTATATTCGTACATGCTGGTGTCATTTTTATGTCTTATTGCAGCTAAATTGACAAGTTTGCCTAAATTCTTGATGATGTAGAAAGATGAACTCAGGCGTGAGGTGATAAGTATTTACAGAGACTGTCACCCAGGAATATTCTAAATATCACATTTAAACAAAATTGCAAATAGTTTCCTAAAAGACAGAAAACACATTGACAGACAAAAGTTTTTGAAAGCATTACTGTTTATGTCTATCTTGGATGCCAGCCGAGATAGAATCTCAACATGTACTGTATTCCTTCACACTGGTGTTGTTAATAGCAGGTGTAAATGGAGAATGGAGTTTTCACTGTACCAGAGCAGGACTGTTTGTGTAGAGCATAGCCAGGCAGCTGAACACCGTTTTATTCTCCTCCATGTCTTCTTTGAGGGGAAGCCGATTCACCAGAGCAGGCACGACCTGTCAGAGAACACACCATGTGATTCAGTCGATGCAGAATTTAAAAAAAAAAACTCTAAAACAAGCGTAAAATACTGTAAATCATTGTAAAGTAGGTGAGTGATCAAGCTGTAAATGTACCTGCTCCAGAGGGACGGCCTCCACATTACTCATAATCATCCTGCAGAGGGCAGCACACAGATTGTCGATCACCCTGAGGTCCGACTCTTTGACCAGCAGGTTGGAAAACACAGACAGCATCATGGGATAGTCTCTGGAGCGTGCTTCACTAAGGAACAGCTTCGTGTGATGTTCATCTATTATTGTATGCATTAAGACACACACACACACTCACAGAAACACACACGCACACACACACACACGAGTAAGAAGGATACGATACTACAATGGGTCCGGCTGCCTGGGCCAGACATCCCAGCCCGAACACGCTGTTGTTGCGAACCTCAGGGTCACTGTCCCTCACTCCAGCTACCAGGACGGGAAGCAAACGATTGGACAGTCGGCCTGCCACTCCCCGGCCCCCGGACACGCCCACGAGAGCCTGCAGGATCTCTCCAATGGTACCAACAGCAAAGGACTTGTCTGCCACTGTGCATGTGGATTTCTTTTGAGGAAAAAAAACAATTAATTTGTGTGATACTGATTAAAAACCAAAGGCCTGACATGTTGGTCTTTAACTTGAATTTCAAATGTTTGTACCACTATCACATTCAGCTAATAAGAAAAAACTTTATTGATGTATTGATGTGAAGAACCCAATGGATAGACAACAAAGTGCCCTTGTTATTATTAGAGCAATCGCATTTTCAAGCAATTTAGTGTCACTTTTTACATTTAAGCAACTAGCAAATCTTAGAGCCAGAGTTCAGTCTCTAAAAATGAGTTTCTAGCTGTAAAGAGTTCAGAGCAATTCCCTCCTTGCTGCAGTATCAAGAGTTGTTATAACTACAAGACAGAAAATTGTTAAATTATTGGGTTTGAGTAAATAGGCTTCTGTTAAACTTGGTCCAAACTCACAGCTTTGCCCATGATGAGAGGCAACAGGTCGTTCAGGAACGGAGCAAAGCTGTCCGCAGGCACAGAAGAAGCCAACAGGGGAATTCCCTCACCGGCAAACTCTTGGAGCATGGCATCATACTCTGCCTGCAGCAGACAGCACATCACCAGAAAGCACAGAGTAACCTCAACATGGTGTGGACATGATTTGGAAATGATCGGTAGAAAGCAGGGAATTTTCATGCGTGTGGTTTGGTGGATGTTTTTTCTTTGACTCTTATCAGTGTACCTGTTGGTCTTCATCATCAACTTCATCACCACCACCATCCTGACATACAGTCTGAACAGACAGAGAAAAAAAACACAATGCTTACTTTCACCTGGGAAATATGTGAGATTTATTATTCTCCCTATCAGTCTCTGCTTCTCTCACCTTTTTCTTGAGCACATCACGGATGACGTAGCTGATCTCCTTGAGGCGTGCAGGGTTTTTGAAAACCTCCTCCTTGCAGGACTTCATGACATTGTTCATAGTTTCCAGGACGCCCATTACAACCTGGCGCTCATGATCTGTCCGCACAGTTTCCAGGAAACAAGGCAGCACCACATCCAGCAGCTTCAGTAGGGCTGGAAGAGAGACACAAGATGTATCAGAATAGAAAGAAATAAAAACAACAGGCCTGATTGTTTAGACGTGTGTATAATGTCTATCCACTTAGAGACCGTTTTTTTTAAATCTCCCTTGATTTTGTTCATTAATAATCCCTGCTGCAGCAGAAAGCAGCATTGCACGTTTTCTGGATTTCCTAAAAATATGAACAGCAGTGTGGAGTTCCGGAGAAGAGAGGCTTTACCCTGGTGGTTGGCCTCATTGGGATTCTCATTCCACACTTTGTGCTGAGCTCGACAAAACTGGCCCATGGCTCCGAACGCTGCCCGGCGGACATCCTCGTGGGGAAACTGGAGAGGGAGGGAGGGTACAAAAAAGTGTCAAGTTAGCACAGTGGGTAGTGTTGCAGGGAGAGCAAACAAGTGCAAGCACAAATGACAGGTCAATGGTGTCACAAGTGGAGAGGGCATCCTACAAATGGAAAGTTTAAGTTCCCATGACAGCAATCACCTGTCCCTCTGAAGTACTGTTAGGCAAGACACCAATGGTGCACCAGGCTGGAGCAGCAGTTTATGTGCCATTCATGCAGATGTTTGCAAGGTGTGTCTTATTGCATATGCTTTTATACATATTTAAGAGCTATTTGAAAATATATATACAAATAGTAGGTGGAGACAGGTCAGTTTTGTGGGGAAAATTCACAACAACAGAGTAGACTCACTACAAATATATCCAGAGAGCTGCACAATTTCAGTTATCTAAAAATAAACTAATAAAATGTGCTAAATCTGATTTTTAGAAAGAAAAACAGAGCAATAATGAACATTTGTAATTATTTTATACCAAAGGAACATAAGGCAGGGAGTGGTGGCTTGTGTTCATTAAACTTGAATTTGAACTTGACAAGGACTGTATTATACTGTCTTTTGATAAGGTACTTCTTTAATGCATCTGACTGCATTTACCACAGTGTTTTACTGAAACATCAGCAGTATCTATACTCTAAAACAGCTCCACCAGCAAGATGGAGAGTAAACAATATACTAAACTTGATCTCCAATGGTCAAATCAAGACAAGTGGAAAAGACGTAAAAATTAGAAATTCACAGAAACAGACATGTGAAGAGTTCGAGATTTGCATTGTCAATCTGCCTACAGACACTTCTATTTATAAACAGACACAAAACTGCAAGACACGATGTATGCACAAACACAGACCACAAAGTGCCCTTCACAGCTCATTACACAGAGAGGGATGATCGGGCTGACCAGTCAGCCAGAGTGACTTACATCTCTCATCTCGTAAACCTGCTGGAAGCTGGACTCCAGGAAGGGCTGGAAGACAGCACTGTCAGGGGAAAACACAACGACACAGGGTTAGTGGAAAAAAATATTTAAAAAAAAAATCTATTGTTACACTATATAATTGCTAGATCTCCTGCAAACATCTCTATTACCCGGTGTTGAAGGCAATTTCTCCCAGTGCATCACAGGCATCCTCCTTCTCATCGATGTAAGCATTTTCAACAGTGAACCTGAGAGAGATGGGTGGAAGTTGACAGAGTGAGAGCAGCCTGCTCGCAACAAGGAAATTCTGAATGTACGTGTGTGTGTGTGTGTGTGTGAGTGAGACCCCTTACCCTGCAACATCATGGACATCTGTCTCAGTGTCATCTTCCAGAAAATCATCTGCATCTTTTTCTTCTTCGTTATCGTCGTCGTCATCATCCAGTAGGACAAATGTTTTGTCCTCCTCAAGGTGTGCCTGAAAAGAAGACAAAGAAAGATGAGAAGTGAAAGGTTATGTGGATAGTCTATAAAGCAGCTTTGAGTGTGCTGTCGGTATGTTTTGTACCGTGATGCCTTCGTTGGACTTGAGGGCGAGCAGCATGACTGTTGTAATGGCAGTGAGGTGAGGAGTCAGGCAGTCCGGGCTGACTGTGGACACAGCAGAGTATAGACTGTACCTGATAGAGGGAATGCAAAGAGAGGTGAAGAAAAGGTTACAGTAAAAGTTTTATTTATCTGGAGATTTATGCTATTCTGTACTATTATTTATGAATAACACAAGAAAACAGAGGAACAACTACGGCAGGGTAAATGCAGGAAGAGGTAGGGATTTTTTCATAATTATGAAAATGAAACCTCTCTCAGTGAAACGGATAAGGTTGTTTTTAAACAGTTTATGCACATGGTCTACCCTACTGCGTGGAAACATAAAAAGAAAACACACAATAAGTTACATACGTGCAGCGTCTGAGGTCGGGGTCGTCAATGGTGTCGGTGAGGTTGAGGCCCAGCCGAACGCACTCTGCAGCAAGAGGACTGAACACATCTTTGCCAATGGTACGGGCCAGCACGGAGAGGGTGTCTAACAGCAACAACAAACAACATCAACATCCATGCATTCACGCTGATGAGTTTTTCAGATGTTATTTTTTAAGTTATGGCTAGATACCAGGGTAAAGCAACATTTTTTCCCCCTTTGATCAAATCTGTGGGGTTTACCTACCCAAGGACTGAGTTTGCAGAGATCTCATTTCCTCTGTGGTGGTAGTCAGGAAGCCCTTCAGGCTTTCGATAACTGGAGGGAAGTAGGGCACCAGCAACTCCTTGGCAGCATTGGCTGGTAAGACACAGTGGGACAAGTATTAACAACATTTCTTTTTGCTAACTTGCATCTTAATGGGCAAACCTAGCCCACCAAGTGTACTGCTGAAATGAAATGAAAAACTGCAGTCTCTCAGCCCTCCTGATTTGTGTGCTCAATTATTGTATTGATGTTGTCATGTTGTCCAAACCTTTTCCGAAATGAGTTTTCAGCAAAAACACAGCTTTCATCACAAACAAAAAATAAATCATAGGAAAGATTGAAAATAGGAGGATAAATTGTTTCTTGGTTTCTGTGATGTGATGTTTTATCTTTCACAGTACAGCAGAAGATTTGCATGAAAATGTTCCTGTAAAAATGCTGTTTCCTACCTATGGCACCTATTGCAGACACAGCAAGTTCTTTTATCTTGAGGTTGTCAGTGCTGTTGAGGGCAGACAACATGGTGTCCATCAGGGTGGGCAGGTAGGGCTCAATATCTGCTCCTGTGGAAAGAAAAGGACAAAAATAGACAAAGAATCTAGTTATTGAGTTTGTGGCATTCAACACAAAACAAGTTGGATTTGTTTTAGTTGATTGATCAGTTTATTAGTGTGTTAAGAGGTTTCAAGTATCCTCTTGTAGTGGGCAATGTGTGCAGGTTCTACTGTATAAGTACCTAGGTTCTCCATGAAGTTCTCCAGGGCATAAAAAGCCTTAGTGACATGGCCGACCTTTGCCTGGTTCAAGGATGAGAGGTAGCCCAGGAGCAAAGGCATCAACTCTGCACAGTACTTACTCACTTCAGGCTGAGAAGCAGAGGTGGAAAAACAGAGTAAGTAAACAAGAGATAACTGAGAAAAGTTTTTAGCCCTAAGTATAAGAATTCTTGTATTCTGTAATTCTGTAGATTCAAAAGAGTTTTCTAGAGGTCTCCTCAAAGGGAGTTGATTTCAAGGGATCTAAATATTGTGATATAGTTTGTATGCACTTCTACACAGTTCAAAGCTTGAAAAGTTGGCACTTGTTTTCACAATTCCAAAATATCACTCACTCGTTCACTCAAAAGTGAGCAGTCAGTTGAGATTTTTGCACACTAATCATCAAATACAGTGCACTATACAGTAAAGAGGGAGCAATTTCAGACACAACTAAAAAAATATTTTTAAAAAGTAGCTTGTGCAGTGATTTGGTTATTTAACATGATATATAAAACATATATATAAAAAACATTGTATTCCTGGTATATGAAATCTGAGGTACTCAGTATTGGTAATATAATAATATTCAGAAACACAATGCATTAATAAATATTTTCATTAGAAGTATGATCTCAAAGTAATAAAGCAAGCAAAAAAACAACTGTATTTACTATTGTTTATGTTGCTGTGATGTCCTGACTCACCTGTAAATGTTCAGAGAACTGTCCGAGGGCAAAGAGGCCGGCACTGCGCACCACCTGATTACTGTCAGACAGACTCTGGCACACTGTCTGCAGCACTGATGACAGCATCCTACAGTAACAAAGACAGACAGGTAAACATACTCAAAACCTGGGGATCGTTATTAGACACACAACAGACTGCAAAAATCTGATTTTGTCCCCTCATGGAATATATCTGCCATGAGAGAAAATAAATACATACTTGGTGCGTATGTGATCAGCACATCCTTCAGCCAACACAGCAAGACACATCAGGCCTCCCTTCCTCTGATAGGGGTTTTCACTGGCAAGGCAGGACTGAGTGAGAGGCATCTAATGCACAAGATAAAACATAATACAAAGTCAAAAAGCAGGTACCTGAGTCAGGGCTGTTACTTTGGGATTCTATCATTGGGTTACTTAAACCTGAATTAAATAACTCAGCAGAATATGAAATGATCATTTTTGCCAAACCTTGTGAGAAATAACACTGAACTATTCATCCAAAAATGCTTGAAGTTTCAAACATTTATAAGTACCCAAACAAAAAACTAAAGAAGGTAAGTCATTTGATTTACTATTATATATTTGTTATTTTTCAGATCAGCATCCAGATAACTTACCAGGTGCTGGAACAGTTTCTCTGGAGGCATATGGAGGGCCATCGTGTCAATAATCTGGAAATACACAATTCAACAAGTTAAATCTCACGTGCAACAGTACACAACACAAGAACACACTGAACATCAATATAATTGACCGACTTTTCCCCACCTGAGCAGCACAGTGTTTGGGATTGTCATTGTCTGTGCCATCACCACTGTCATCCTCCTCATCCTCTGGGTCCTCCTCTCCAGGTGGAGGCACTGCAGTCAGCACAGGGAAAATGGCCTGCAGGATGGGGTTCAGCAGCTTCTGCTTCAGCACAGTCTACAAAATAGAGGGAAAGATAAACATTTTTCTTACTCTGTATTATTAAATACAATACTCATTTCAAACTGACGGATAATTAAAGGCAACTGGTTTATAGTAGATGAGGGATGACTTTACCTTGCTCTTCAACTTGATGAGAAAGGCGATGCAAGAGAGAGCTTTCACTCTCAGAGAGTCAGTCAGCGCAGTGTCACTGCCCACCTGACACAAACACACGCGCGCGCGCGCACACACACACACACACACACATTGTTAAAACTCTGATATATGACACTCTCACTGTCAGGTGACAAGTATTTGCTGGTTCATAACTCAAAACAGAAAGAAAGACAGTCTAGCTCCCACCTCCAAGCAGAAGCGAACCATGTCTGCAACATGAGGCACAATGATGGACACCTCACTCTCCATGAGCTCATTAAACACTTCCATTGCTTCGCTGGCTTGGCCCTTTGCAGATGCAGACAAAGACGATAATTTACAAAATGTTTTATACAAACTGTTAAACACATTTGACTGGCAGCAAAATAGCAGAACTTATTTAGAATTTTATACACAAATTACAGTTTACCTGATCTGCCTTAATGAGGTGTTTCAGAGCCACAATCAGACCTGGGATGATAGAACGCATCTGATTCTGTAGGGCAACAAGTTAAAAGGTGTCATTAAAACTTTGCATGCTCACAACGACCACGTTTTACTATTTGCACAGTTTACAGAGGTTAGACTATAGATGGGTTAAACTTAATTTATGATTTAGGCAATGCATCAACAAATATGGCCCTATCCCATTTGTAATGGTTTAAATATCTACAGACAATCTGGAACTCTGTTCCTGCCAGATATCAGAGGGAAAACTAATGCTGGCTCACCATCTCTTCGGAGCCGGTGAATGCAGTTATGGCTGTGAGGGTGAGGATGCAGTAGTACAAGGCTGTTGGGTTGTTGTGGTCCTGCAACACAGTGCTGAACAGCTGCAGCAGCTGGCAGTAGTGAGGCTTAAAAGGCTCAGGGTTGGACTCCATCACCTTGTTCAGCAGCAGGAGGCCAACCTGGCAGGAGAGAAGACAGTTGATATTCTAAATGTGTTTTTAAATTAGTGGTTTGCAAACTGTGTGATTTCTTTTTTTAGTTTAACGTGCAAAAGTTGAAATCCATACTGACAAGATAGGACATGATAACAGTGAATGATTCTTGTGTAAATTCCTAGCTACGCCATGGGTGCTGCACCTGTCTGTCATGGGGATTACTGCTCTTGGTGGATTGATTGAGGAGCTGCAGCAGGGCAGGCCAGCGGTCTGGTGTCTCATGTTTGACCATCACTGCACACAGTTGAGACAGTGAGTGCTGCACTGTGTGTCTGCAACACAGAAACATATAGATAAGTTTGGATTAATTCAGAACTGAACTGTAACATCATGCCTGTGTCAATTTCATCTATAAAAAAACAAAATCTGGGACATTTAAGACAAAGTAGGTTATCACTGTATAGAATGAATGGCTTACTCTGTTTCCTGCATGAAAGCCTGCAACACCACTGCCTTCAGGCTGTATGAATAAAAGCAAACAACACCATCACAACTCATTTTCAACTTATTTTCAACTATAACAACTGGGTGTAGTCTTATGAAAGAGTGAAATTCTTCAATGAAAAGTAACGAGCAAACCTCTCTCTATCATTAGGACTGATCTTCTTCCAGTGTTTCTTCACTCTCAGCCTCAGCATCACCGCAGCTGACTGTCGAATCTAAGAGGCAAAATGAGGAAGATGTGATGTGGTTTAGCTACAGAGATGACAGGACATTCATTCTGGAAATGATACTGGGATCCCACAGGATGAAACCAGCATTATTCTCTCACTTCCCACTCTCTCTCACACACACAATACCTGGGGGTTTTGGGAGCCACTCATGACTGCACACAGGGCTGGGATTATGGCTGGGTCTTTGAAAGCCTGTTTCAGCTGGGCTGTGGCCTAAAAGGGGACAAAAGAGATCACACTGAGTTAGATTGGCTGCCACAGATACAGGATTTCAGAAATCACAGGTTACCAATACAAACCCAAGTCTTAATTTGGCTTTTTTTAAGATGAATATTAGAGTTAAGTTACTTCAGCTAACTTATAATGTTAGAATAGGCTGGCCCCTGGTGCTATCTAGAATTGGTGTGGCAGTTAGCAGACGTTTAACTTAGCTGTGTTGGCGTTAGTTAGCTAACTTAAGATAACCGTTAACCGTTGGTTTTCAATCTTGTCATCTGTACTGTTAATTTAACGCTAACTCTAAATTGAACTAAGTTATTTATGGCGTTACCTGCTGGATAACTGCATTGTCAGGCTGTGTAAGCTGTGAAAGAATTTGCTCAAGTTCCTCTGTCATGTCAGCACTTCAGAGATGTCACCGTTAGTTGAATCTGTTGCAACCGTTAATACTTCTAATAAACCTAGATAGCTTCAAGTTGTCCTTTCTCGGTGTGGCTACGACCGGTGTCCCAAATCTCAAGTCAGCTAACTCACACTCATCAAATATGTAAACAAAACCTCTCTACCGAGCTACCGAGTTTACAGTGAAAATACACTTTAAAATAGTCGGAAACGTATGAAAGTGTCACGTCGAAAAACGGGTGTGACAGCTTCGAGTTCTGGTCTGGTCCGTTGGTGCCTCAACTGCCAGCACGCGGGGCAGAACCGGCCAGAGTTCCATGTGAGTTGAGTTAAAGGGACCTGCAGCCTGCAGCAACGGCTTCTGCAGTCTGACGGAAAGATAGAGCGCCAAATACTGGACCGGAGGGCACGCTGCAACAACTCTAAACCAGCACCTTGCAGTACAGAAGACGACTGCAGCTAACTTTCTTTTTAAATTAACGATTGTTGTTGTTTATACTTTTTTCACTGAATCGATTAATGCAGTTGACCAGAGTCCAAGGTGAAGTCTTCAAATGTCTTGTTCTGTCTGAACAACAGTCCAAACCCAAAGATATTCATTTCACTACAATATAAGCAAAACATCACTTTTCATAGGTTGGAACCAGAGAATTTGGGGCATCTTTTCCTATCTTTAAAAAAATAATCAATTATCAAAATTGTTGCCAATTGATTTTACTGTTGATTGACTAATCAATCAATTGTTTCAGTATTTACACAGAAATACCAAAGATTTGTTTGAGGTCTTTTAGATACAAAGTCTCTATCACATAATTTGTCCACCAGTGAGCACAGAAAAGTGATTTTTTTTACTGTAAATTGTCCCACTCACTCTTTTAAAAACACTAACTTGAGAGATCCTGACCAAAACTGTTTATATCATGTTTAGCCTATACATAAAAAAGAATATCAACTGACATACCGTTATCAGATTTTTTAAACTCTCAAATATGAATATCTGTCTCCGTATACTCCAAATCCAATATTGGTTGGGTAACAATGATTTAAAAAATATTATATATTATTACATATTACACCACCATTCACCACAGCTTCAGTCAAAAAAAAGTATGTGAACTAAGTGTGTCCAAACTTTTGAATGGTACTGTAAAGTAGTTAAAATCAGTCTTAATGTGACCAGGTACTGCATTAAAGTGATAGCTTACACAAAACACTAATTATAATCCAGTGATATAAAATTAAAACCCTGAAAGGGACACATTTGGCAGATAATACTTGTATACTTTTACTTACAAATCAATTTTGAATGCAGGACTTTTACTTGTAATCAAATATTTGTCCATTGTGGTAATACTACTTTCACCTAACCTGAATAATACTTCTTCCACCACTGATTTAAATCAAAACACTGATTAAACTACAGAGAAGGAGGGCTAAAAGAATGCCTTATTGTTGGAGACAAGGTGAATTGTATAAAGGTGGGACTCTGTGATCTGTGCACTGGAGAAAGTAGCCATGAGAGATCATTTGCACACTCTTTAGATAACAATAGAGAGACTGATGGTCTCACACTGCACTACAAAAACACCCATTACTGAAAACACATCTTCAGTGACTAATCTGCACTCAGACAGTAGCAGAAACACTGATGGAAGTCACTGTGTAACTTGTCATCTGAAGACAGACAGCAAGAGGTCTAATTCAGCATCAGTTTTAAGGTATACTAAAGGCGGTGGCGATGGTAAAAATGTCCAAATTTCATATAATGGCAAAACAAAAACAACGTAGACATGCAAATAAACCGTAAACGAATGATGAAAAACTATGATGATCAAATGTATGGCTTCTACAGCTATTAGGAGCTATACAGCTAGTTACTATAGCATACTTTAACATGAGTAGTGCCTTTCCAATGCCAAATTCCCTAGTACAAAAACTGTAAAATACAGTGCAGTAGCCTTGTCATCAAAGGCCAATCAGTCTTCTCAGCACATACCAATGCTAATGTTCTGCATACCTATCCACTCACCCCCTATACACGCCTACACCATCAACCCCCTCCTGTATGTCTTCAAGATCACACAAACACACCCTGTCCAGTCAGAGATCAGTGGAAATGCTGATGTGCCCATTAGGCTTACTGTTCTCACATCATTTCACCTCTAACTGAATCATTACCATGTCAATACAGCCGAGGAGGGGGAACATAAACATCCATTCTGAAGGTAACACACAGCTTAATCTAAATCATCTTTGTGAAAAGGATTGCAAATGGAGGTAAAAGCAGTTTGCCCCAACATTTCCAACCCCGCTGCACAGAATGGGTGGGGGGGGGGGGGGGGGGGGGGGGGGGGGGATGATGCTGGGATTTCAAGCTCTATCTTTGCATGTTTGTGCTGTGTGCAGTTAAACATATGTGTGTTTTAAGGATATGTATGTATTACTCTTCTCAGACATTAAACTATCCCACTACCTTAGATTCAAATTTGGATTTCTCAGTCATTAACAATAACACCGACTAAGAAGTATCAGTGGTTTATAAACTATTCATGCCTGAGACCCAGATACTATATTTAGTCTATTGATCTGGGACTGAAGCTCCTGAAAACATAATTAATCATGCCATTGGGGAAATCAACAGACTCAAGGGTTAAGAGGCACTGAAGCTATGTGCTACCATCAGCATTTTAAGCTTATTTCCAACTTTATTTAATAATATCTATATTTTGATTTTTTATTACTTATGTGCTTTTTGTTGGCGTGATGTGAAGGGGAAATAAAACATTTTTGCTGCACAAGTCTTTTTCCTGCATAAACAGTATGTTTAAGATGAGGTTACAGCTCATCTGAAGACTAAGAGGATTTCATTTTTGTATGAGTAAAATCTCTTTCAGTACAGATCAGCATTTAATTTAGAAAATAATGAAGTCTCCCATCAAAGTATATATTGATCTCACCCTAAATAAACCCTGTGACAGGCCTGACTCGAAGATGAGATTTCTTACAACCTGAAGATTGGTAATGACTACATAAACTTTAATGCAAGGACATAAAACAGGTTCTTGAAAAAGTATCAATGAATGTTGATCAAACATTACAAAAGCCATGGCTGGATGTTATCTTGCTTGGGGTCCCTGGGCTGCTTTAAGCCAGTATGATGGAATATTACACTACTCCAAGTGAGCTGTGTGATAATTTTATTAACACAAATTAATTCAGGAATATGCACAATGGGTAATAATGCCTCAAGATCAGGTAATAAAGCAGGATCCACCTAAAGGCTCTTATTATGCCAGGGGATTTTGTGCTTTTGTATTTATAATTCCAAACCAAACCACATTTAATCAAATTACCACAAAACAATTGTCACACAGTGTATCAGGGATTTTTGTGGCCCCCAGGGTGACTCATGTGTCACACTGTGTAGCACTGAACTTTTAGTAGCATTTAGTAACTCTTTCCTAACTTTATTTTGTTTTTGTCTCAAAACCTGAAGTATACAATTTCGCGGCCACCGTATTCAGCTTGTTGCAATCTGCAACCTCACCGCTAGATGCCACTAAAGCCTTCACACTGGTCCTTAGGTGACCAATGAAATGGCGCTACTGCCGCCCATGAGTGGTGAATCAAAGAGATTGGCTCAAATCAAAGCACCCACCTAAATCCCTGCCCACACCCACACACGTCTTTAAAAACAGCCTTGAGATGCTGCAGCAAGTTTTGCGCGTTAATTGGCGCTCCTTGTTTTGACCGGGCAGGTCCTTGTGGTTTAATTTGTCTCCCCAGCTCTTCGGTGTTGTCCTGCTAAATTTTAAGCAACGTTAGCATCAAAACGTTTTTACATTTTTTTTTTTATCAACGCACGACAACTGCCGGAGAAATGACAGACTGGAAGACACAGGTGAGTTACAACTACAACCCCGCTTACCATGCCTACGCCTACGGCCTCATGTACCAGCCCGGGCCCGAGCAAAATCACGGGAACCTGGCCGGCTGGGGCGATGCCGGAGTCACGGATTTGAGTAACTACAGTCCCGGGGTGACCCAGGCCCACTACGCCGCCACCGCCAGGACCCGGGAAGAGTCTCCGCCTCACAGCCCGGAGCAGCACGCCGTGAACGGCCACTGTCACTACCAGGGCTCCGGTCTTGTCTACCTCGGTGACACCCAGGCAGGCCGTCTGCTCCTGGCCGGACAGCACCGTGCCGCCTATGATACGCGGGCTGATGAGGCCAGGCGGGCCGGGAGCGACTCGACCAGTGACTCGGAGGCGCACACCTCCCCAGGTATGCAAACTTAGCATTTCATTTAGCGGAGAAAGTCCTCCGCGATTGTTGCAACTTTTGAGTATCAACTTAAAACATTATCACGTTTTTGTGTAAATGCTTACATCTCCCAGTTGGCTGCTAAAAGCGAACATTTCCTCTTCCAGCACTGGCCATGAAGTCCAATTCGGTTCCATTTTGGTTTTAAAAGGGTTTTCAAATATCCCGCCACTGATTTTTAGAAAGCGCATCTGGCAAAGGCTCAGTAGCGACATCTCGCGACAGGATTTGAGAATAGCACAAAAAAATACACTACTGTCTTTCTGCTATGAACTTATGTTAAATGTACTTATTTTTTTATAAGTATAAGTACTTATGTAATTACTTATTTTTTACTTATTTTTTTCATTGATTGTATTGTTTGGTATTTATGTTAGATATTTCTTGCAATTCACTGCAGTGGTGAAAAGATCCTAATCTCTCTCATGTTAACTCAAATTCATTGACTCAGGCCATGATCACATGGTATGGAGCACAGACAAAATATAATATAAAGAAAATAAAACAATGTTACAGGGCATGGCTAATGTACAGTTGGAAAAACAGGAGCTACTTTGTCCACATTAACCATCTAGATTTGTGCTCACTCTGGTCACTGCTTGTTCCCCCCTTGCTTAGATTCATGGAGTTCTGGCAGCAGCAGAGAAGGAAGTCTCCCTCAGGCAGACCCTGCCACATGGGCGAAGAAAGATCTTGACGACGAGGCAAACAGCAGGAGTCCAGATGCCGGCGAGGATGTAACCAGCTCTCTCATGGAGGAGTCACGGACCTTTGCTGTCACAGGGAACGAGAGCACCAACAACACCACCTCTCTACATGTACCCTACCTTGCCCCAAAGAAGCCAAGCACTACTACTACTGTAAATAACGCTAAAGGGAAGGTCCGGACTGCCTTCTCAGAGAGTCAGATGAATGCTCTTGTTCAGCGCTTCAGTGTGCAGAGGTACCTCACCCCAGCTGAAATGAAGAACCTGGCAGACCTCACAGGGCTGACCTACAAACAGGTGAGGCGTTAAAGAGGGTTGTGTGGGACAGTAATTGAGTTTCATGCACAGTTGCATACATATCCTCCCCTTTTTAGCACCTCAAATTACAAGCTCAAAAAATGGAATTCATGGACAGTTTCTAATCAGTCGGGATCTGCTTCGACCTGTGTTTAGGTGAAGACTTGGTTTCAGAATCGAAGGATGAAGCTAAGAAGGCACCAGAAAGACACCAGCTGGGTGTCTGAGCGCTACACGGCCAACAAAGGCAGCCCAATTCATGGAACCATCTTCACCAACATCCCCACACATATTCCACCTGTAAGTATCTCCCATTATTTGAATTATTATTACACAATTTATTGTGCAGTTGCATGCATACATATGCAACTCATATTTGTTCTTAATTGCACCATATTCTGTTTGGACTTTCAATTTGGAATCAGATAGTTGTCCTGCCCAGATGTCCTGTTTATTAATAACAGAGAAGCAGCGGCTTGGACATAGAGCAATGCGTCCATAATGGAGGCCTAACCATAGTCTGATTAAGGCCTTAAAGGCGAGACGAAACACTGTCACAAACGATGATATGCTGTGATACAGGAGATCATGTAATTTTGATATTAACTACCACCTGTTTGTATTTCAGGGTGAGGCCAGGCCCCAGCTCAGGGAGCATTACAACCAGCACGTGATGGAGGCAGCCTTTAAGAAGACTGCTCCTCAGAATCTGGCCTTCTATCTGGCTGCTATGGGCAGCACTCCAGGATCTGCTGGCTATCCCTCCTGGTCCTCCAGCACATCCCAGAATGCAGTGCCCCCCAGGCCCCAGGCAGCTGGCTGGTCCATGCCCCCAGGCGTCAGCCATTATGAATTCAATCCAACTAGCAACGCTGAACATGACACAAGCTTTGATGGAAAAGATGGGAAGCCTGTCAACAGCCGGGGTTCCCTAAATACAGCCATTGTATAAAATGCCAGCCAGTAGTACCTGTTGGAGCTATGGGCATATAAGCTTTTCTGTAAATGTTACCCAACAGCCATGTTTATATTCTTCTTTTTCAAGTTTCCTGACTGTAACTGGGGGCTTTTTTGTCAGGCTGGGTGTACATATGCCTTGTTCATACTCCTGTTCAAAAGTTTTACTTTTTTATCTTGAAGTTTTATTTTTATATGCAACTATTTAATGTATGTTGGTGTGTTCTTTGTGCTTGGTGATACTAGATGGGTCCAAGTTGGATGAATTCTTTGTATTACATTGTTTTTTGGAACCATTTGAAGTACTGATATAGATCTTGCACACATTTCAATGCATTTTTTTTCTACAAATACAGCTTCACTTAGTAACTTCGGCAAAATTGTCCTTGTTTTACTTTGAGTGTTTCACTGAGGGCATGGTAATATCCTGATATACGTTCACTGAGTTCTCTGTGACTGACTGCACAATTGGGGTTAATGTGATGATTGTGTTGCGATTGACAGCTGATTGGAAACACCTGCTGCGACACTGATAAGGCTGTGGCCTGAAGTTCAACTGCATTATTTTCAAGCCGTAAATGTCAATTGGCTATAAAGAAGTTGAACAGTATATAGACCGATATGAAGAACTTAAAAAAAGTCATGTGCTGGCAATATTGTATTAAAAAGCATTTATTGAAAAGACTATATTTACATCAGAACCAAAATCACAGTCAATGGTGACCATAGAATACAATTACAATATTGCTCCCATCACCGACATTATTCAACATCTCTTCAATCTACAAGGCATCATTCCTCTTATTCACTGCAGGGCTATGTGGAGCTTGACAGGGCCAGTGCAAAACATTACTTTCTCTATTACATTTGAATAGGCTGCCACAGTTTTATATATGTGGGGGAGTATAATTGCAAGTAATAACACTTGCACTGCTGCATAATCAATCAAAAGTGGAGTATGAGTCAGCTGTCTGCGTGGGTAACCAGTGTAATGCAGGAAATAAGGACTGTGTAGATCCTACCAAGCCTTGATAGACAATGAAGTAAGAACCAGAGCACATGATGCCGCACATTGCAAGTCTGCATCATACAATGAGTAGACCCATTCACTCACACTGTTATCTCATCATACATTTTACCCATTCACTCCTGATGGGACACAATCATCCCTTTGTACTGTAATATTCCATTTTATCCTTAAAGATACCACCCCCCTCCACAATGTAACCTTCATCTGCCCATCCATTCAACCAATGATCCCTTATTCCAGCAATGACAGCTCTTCAAGTTCGATCGTTAGCTCCTGTCAACCCAAGGTAAAGGCCCCTGTTTCTCCTCCCATTAATCCCATAGGAGGTGTGTGTGTTTGTGTGTGTATGACTGAAAGAGCAAGGAGGAGAATGAAGATTGTCCGTGTGTGCTATGAGGAAATGTGTAGTCAGAGCTGTGTGTGTGAGATGTATGTGTGCACATTTCATGCCTAGTCCATCTTGAGGCTACGGTAGATGTAGCGAATAAATGCCAGTGAGGCCCAGAATGACACACTGCCCAGCATCAGCGAGAAGACCATCGCTGTGAGCAGAGAGTAGCCGAAGAACTCAGTGCTCTGCACCAGGCCGCTCATAGAGGATCGGTTCCGGTAGTAGAAAACAGAGTATACGAAGATGAAGAGGCCAGTGGAACCGGTGCTCAGCACGCTCCGCCACCACCACCGGTAATCCTCACCGGACAGCAGGAAGTAGGTGAGCGCCACAGAGATGCAGGCGCCCACTGAGAGAAGGATGGCGAAGACGCACAGCAGGATGCCATACAGGGTGTAATGCTCTCTGCCCCAAACTGTGGCAAAGATGTAGTACAGCTCCACTGAGATGGCACTGAGGGAGAGAAGTGATGGAAAGCATGAATTAGTGTGGAGAAAATGACTTAAAGAGACCGCACTTTCAATCTTTTTTTTACCACTGGGGTAGATAAATCTGTGCAGATGAAATAAAGATTAACCACATCTCACCGGGAAAATGTAGTTCTCATTTCAGACACCGCTTATAACTGTAATAATAGTGCTGACTTATAATTCAAGATGACTCAAAAGTATCACTTTAAGTGCAAATATTTGAAGATAGTACATTTCATGCATTATCCAAACCACTCTAGGGCTGAATAATAGATGGTAATGCAATAGTTGAATAGCAGAACCCCAAAAAGTGTAGGAATATATTCAAATTTTGGTCCATAAATGATATTTACATTTTTACAATAAACTTTTCTACATTACAATTGTTGAGATAGGAATAAATCCTCATTGCAAGCCCTAAAAATGAAGTCTTTTCACCACCTGTATTAACTTTATCCTCTGCCGTTACTCCTCTGTGTCTTATTATATTTCCCCGTGATTAAAGCACCTCTTTTCCAGACCTGAAGACAGCTCACCTGAATGGCAGGAAGCCGCCGATGGCCATGTGTACTGCTGCATGTTTGTACCAGGGCTGTGTAGGGATCTGCCGGGGGATGTTGCGGGTGCGGCAGGGAGCCTGGAAGCTGCCAGCTCGGTTCTTTCCCACGATCCCGCCGATGACAGTGAGGGGGAAGCCAACCAGTACCCAGGCACCCAGCAGGAGGAGTACGGTGGTGGCCGGCAAGGCCTGGGTGGAGCCACTCCACCAGTGGATTGAGTTAACTACACTCCACGTCAGGAACAGAGGAGCTGTGGCAATGAAGGACAAAGTGACCAAAGAGTGGGACAAGCATTGTTTTAATTATTCCAGGTATGAGTGTTGCTAAAAATTACTTGAAATGACTTGACATTTATAACACCTGAAAGTTTCAAAATGCCAGAAGGTTCAATGGGCCTCATGCAAGAAGCACTTGTATGAACAAATGGTGGTGGTCCAGAGCTGATGAATAGATCATCTCTGCTTTTCTTCACTGGGGAGAAACACTTGTTTGACTTACAATTATACTATACTACTGTCACTCCTAAATGTGTTCTGATGTCTTCTGATTTCTAAAAGCAGGACTTGAACCTATGTGGTGTTTTTACTCTTTGGGAACTTTTTGTGAATGAAATTCACCCACAAATGGAACACAATGTGGAGCCTTAAATGGCGATTTTGGGGACGTGGATTATGCTAATGATCACATCTCACAAAGGTGCGCCTCCTCATGAACAGGTGGCAATCATCAGGCTGAAATGAGCGATTTACAACAAGTTCAGGCAGTTAAGAGTTTGTTGAATGCCATGTAGGATTTCCTTTTTTTCCTCTCATTGCTTTGTACAAGAACAAATATATGAGAAAAATAATAAAAACATTCATGCATGAGGCCCAATGTTTTTCAAGCAACTTCCTGAACCTGAATAAAGCACTCCTGCAAAGTGTGAATACAGTGAATATATTATAGATAAATAAATAAATCATGAACTGAGTTGACTTGTAGTGTTACATTGTCACTTGAGAAAAAGCCTAATTAATTTACATATTGACATGTAATTGCAATCAGTTTAACTACAGCTTTAAACATGTTTTCATTTGAAAGTTGAATCTCGGTTACATTTTAGCAATACCGATCTTTGCCTCCTTAAAGACCCTAACCTAGATATTTATACACATTTTGTAAAGCAAAACTGTCATTCAAATTTATTAGTAATTTGTCACCAGTTTGTGCCAAAATCCGTCTTTACATTTATTATCTAAATTTGCAATGACAGTTTTAATGCATGGATGGAAAGTCTAATGATAAGAGGAAAAATGTGAGTTGTGATGAGGAAGAAAAAGATGTAGGATAGATGGAAATAAATGGGTATAAAAATTCAACATGGTTTTTCAAGGATGCTGAGGTCCTATTGGGAACAAGTCTCTTCATGAAGCTTTCTGATCAGACTCACCAGAAAAGAGAGAGGAGGTGAGGATGATGTTCCACACCCAGCGCTGGCCATTGATTTGTGTGTAGAAGCTGCATGACACGTAGCCTGACACGCAGCTGGTCAGAGCGTATAGGACAATGGCTGCAGAGTTGATGGCGCCGTGGCGGTGCACATTGAACATTCCCAGTAAAGCCATGACAATGATCCCTATAGCAATGAGGAGACATTAGGGTGATCAGACTCCTGCATCTGAGCTCTGTACATATAATCTGCATGTCTATGCTGTTATAAGGCTTCTAGCTATTATGTATCTATGCTCTACAAAGAGTGTTGCTGCTCAGAAAACAGAACAATGGTTGTCCCTAAAACTGTTTTGGAATTTAACAGACCTTTGTGTGTGTGTGTGTGTGTGTGTGTGTCTCCACCTTCAGCCATGTGTGTTGCTGTTTTTGTGTGTATTTGAGAATGAGTAATCACCTGTGGCAAGAGTAAGGAACTGAGCCCCCACTCCCAGCACGGCACACAGCAGGCTTTTGTAAGGGGGAAACCTGAAGACGTCGGTGTGTATGATCTTCCAGCCGTTGTCTCCCTGGTCCAGATCATCACAGCCCCCCTCCTCCTCCACATTGTACCTGCAGGTAAGGGAAAAGCCTTTTCATCCGGATGTTATTTGGTATACAACAAGCAAAAACACTACAGGAAAACTACTCAACCCTTGAATATACACATATGTTTGTGATTGTGCATTTTATGGTTGAGTCTTGTGTTTTGTGCTGTTCTGTATCTCTTTTTTTATTGATGCGTTTTATGTATTCTAAAGGGCCCATCTAGGGACGGGCATGGCAAATTAGGCTATAAATTCTGTGGTATGTGCATGGAAAGTAGATCAACTAGGCTTTTGTAAAATGATGTGAAAGACTGGGCTGATTTGCAACACTGCACCAAGAAATAATAATGTTAAAACCTATAAACTTCAATTTATGTCATAAAAGCCAAACAAGATGTGTAACACCTATATATACAGGCTCTACTTCCTTGAATTTGCACCCAGGTTTTTGTATAATTCACAGGATTATTACCAAGAACAACAACTTTTTAAGACCTTTTAATTGCTACCTGGACGTGAATCCATTGCTCCGAAAACTGAGAAAAAGAATATTCACCAGAGATCCAGACCCAAGGTGACGTCTTCAATTTGCTTATTTTTTCAGAAAACATTTGAACACAATTATATAAAACAATGAAAAGCACCAAATCCTACATTTAAGAAGCTGGAACCAGCAAATTTATAAATGACACTGACAGTTAAAATCGCTGTCGATGAATTTTCTCTCGTCTAATTGATTGACAAAAAATTGGCAAACAAAACTAACCATTAAGAGTTTGAAGTTTGAACTATGAAGTGAAGCAGACAGGATGCATATTCCCGCTAGCCCAAAGAAATCTGTCATTGCATTGTGAAATAAATAAAACCTCTAATAACTGTAACTTTAAGATATTTTAATACCTTTTACAGCCGTAATGTTTTATTACCCACAGTGATGCTTGTTCTTACTGAAGGTGCATTGAGGTCTTTATTAGCCTCATTTAGTATAACTTTTTTTTTTATTAAAAGACATAAAATAAAAAGATTCCCGCACATTAACACAGAAATAACCACTTGAGCTGCTTGCCAACTGACCTGGCGAAGTCATTCTTAAGGACTCGCATGAGGATGATGATGACAAAGCCCAGCAGTAGCACCACAAGCACCAGTGAGTTAATGATGGACAGCCAGTGGATCTCCAGTGTTTTGGGGAAGAACGAGTAGTCGCGGAGGCGCTCGGCTCTCCGGGAGTGAGGCAGAGGGGAATCGAACCAGTGCACGCTGTAGGTGTGGGTGACCTTAAGGCTTCCTCCGCCCACCCCGACTCCACCCACCGCTGCTCCCGCTCCTTCCTCCAGGGGAACGGGTTTGACGTCTTTAACTGAGACGTTGGCAAAGATCACTGAGTCGCCATTGTACTCGATGTTGAAGTCTAGATGTGTCCACAAACCCACCTAGTGGAGGTGAGAGGAAAGAGAAAGGAGAGACAGAAGAGGAGGAAGTGAGTGATAAAAAGGATGAAAAACAAAGTGTGACAGTGAGTGTGGTTCAACGGAAACAGGAACTTTGCATAGAGGTAAATCCAATTGACTCCACGTGTCCAACGAACCCTCAGAGGTAGAAGGTTTACCTTGTGGCTGTGAGGCAGGAAGCCGCTCTCCTCTATGTAGCCCACAAACCCCCAGATTGGAATATCATCCAGGACAAATTCAAAGTAGTACAGCTCCTCGATGGCCTCACGAAGCTGGTCCACCTAGCACACATAAAACATATCCAGGGTCACACTATAATCGAGGCTACAGCTTCAACGGCAACCGTTATTTTAAGGCGTTATTTAATTAGACTAGTTACAAAATCAAATACATAAAAGACAGCTTTATTTATCACTAGGTTGTGGGCCTAATTCAATAAAACATCTGCGATAAACTTGCTCTGCACCATCACCTTTTCAACACACTATACTGTAAGTGGTAGCCGTGACGGCACACACTGACTGCATCAGATCCTGAAACTGATACACACCATGATGGCAATTTAAAACAATGCCTGGGGCGAGAAAATCAAGCACACTTCAAAAACGTGCAATGTTCAAATAAAACTTTCAATTTCAATTTGATCATTGTTGTCCATGTGGGAAAATTCTGCACGTTTTAACCTGATCATACTAACTTATTGCCAATTTGTTTCAAATAAAGTATGAAATGAAGAATACAAAGAAAGCTTGCATGATCAAAACTACCTCAAAATATAAGCAGGAGGTAAAAAAAAAGAAGTGATGATATATTAAACGGACAAAAATCCTTTTCTTTGCAACATCCACCACCCATTGACCAATTTATTACACACACACGTTCCTATTTAAATCTATTAAAGCTACGTGTAGAGTTATTTTCACACAGTTTGAGCTGAGAGTACTAGGAAGTAACACAGGATGTCTGGTAGTATACAAAATATTAAGTTCAACCTATTCTGTTCTTTTGTAAATAAATACCTGTTTCTCTGAAAGAGTAAGCTGGCAGAGCGTTTTCTTCTCTACGTTCTCTTTGAACCGGATGTGATATAAAGACTCTGCCATTCTGTCACCATCCAACACTTCTCCCAGACTGAGGGACTTGTGATGCACCTGGAGAAGAAGAGCAACAATATGAGTGTTAGCTGGTTATAATTCTGTCAGAACTTGAGTTCAAAACAGCATATAATGCTACCAGTGAGTGAAATATAAAAACAGACCTGACTACAATCACACTGTGTCACTGCATGCTTTGTGTGTTAGTTCAACATCCTGAAGATGTGGGCAATAAGTTACTGCTGTTACATATTTGGGTCAAACTTCCTATATGACTTAATGAATTAAAAACTTTACTCAAATGATCTTGGCAGGTGTAATCGCTCAAAAGCAAAACATTAACTGCAGAAAGACAGACAAATAAGTAAATTTAAAGTAAACATTATGGTGCCACACTAAAGTTGCTCACACAAAGTGAAAGTTTCTGTTATTACCTTGTGTCCCTCGTTGTATTATTATATCTTTTGTGTCTTTTTTTAATGTAACGGGTAGGATTCTTTCATGCTGCATTAATCAAAATGGGTTCATCGATTTTGTGGAAATTCCGTCAAGGCCTCCTCTAGCAAGTCTCCAAATATAAAAACACTCAAAGTAAACGCCATCATGACTTTAGGTCCCACTCCATTATCCTCTTTTACATCAAGCCACAGAAATAAATGCCATTTCAAAGATCCTATTTCTGTCTGAACATTGGAACACTTACAAAAGTCCTTTTCAGATAAAAGCATTTTTAAAAGAAATTATTCAGGTTTCATCCTTGCATTGGTGTCTAAATTCTGCATGACAAAATAGTCCCCAGTTCCTCTCTGTATTACAGCAGCCCATTAATATGCAGTCAAATGGAACAAAGACTGACCTTCTCTGGCCTGCAAACAGGCAGGGTGTAGTAGTGATATGTCTCCTGGGGGTTATGATAAGGGCCCACTTTGTTTACATAGAGAGACACGTTGTCCCCCTGCTTGTAGCCCACCACACAGCCTGAGAAAAAGCACAGGATCAAGACGCAGTGCAGGCCCATGGTCCTCTGGCAGCCACCTGGGAGGTGTACTATTCCACACTGCATGACCCCTGTTGCAAACACGGACAGTTCATCAGTTCATTTTGCACAGGTGTGATTTAAACTAGACTGTCTGGCCTGGGACTTACAATATGCCTTTCATTTCAAGACGAGGAACAAGCTCATGTTTGTGCTAGTTTCACCTTATATGTGATTATTTATAGGTCAAGTGGTGTGAATGGAGAATATTATGCAGTGTCACTCCCTCAACGTTCAAACACACGCAGCAGAAAATTTCGAAACACTCAGACAGAACTGTGAGGCACTATGTAACCACCATGAATTACAATGTATCAATGTAGCAGTTTCATCAGGGCAGAGGGGTTTTGTGTCTGGAATTAAACAACCTCTGTCTGTTTTTTTCTGTCTGTTATGAGTTTGTGACAGTAGAAATTAAGGAACGTTGCCCAAAGATGTTGTTTTAAGGGTCTATTTTAGGTTTTAACACAATAGGCGTCTCCTCAGGACTTCTGGGTATGATGGTGCTATCCATTTCAGAAAGGTATATTAAAAGCATATTTCTTACTGCATACTAAGTGCATAGTAAAACTTGCATGCTAATGTGTATTACTACTAGTAGGTGTTTTGTAACACCTCATGTTGAGAATGAAATGATGTTGTTTCAGTAGAGTATGACGGTGCAGTACTGTTGTTCCCCTTTTCTTTATTAAAAAAAAGCTCTACACTAGCAGCATGTAGGCAAACTGAACTAAAAATGAATGAATGACATGAATGACTTACTATAATATGTATTTAAAAGCTTTAAAAACAGTTGAGCCTTACAAATTGTGTTACATGTCTTGTCCTAAATCTTACAAAGCAAAGTGAATATCATCACCTTTGGGGTAAGATATTAAAAGAGCAATTTTGAAAGTGGATCAATAGCCAGTACTCTTCTTGCATTATTGGTCAAATGACACAGCAAAGCTAATGCAGTTTAATTCTAGATAACATTTTCTGTTCTCTGCTGTGCGTCATCATCCTGATTTGCAATGTTAACCTCTACGAAAAGTCTAAAATGTTCTGGTGACAGCAGATTTAACTCTATATGTAGTTACCTCTGAATGGTGGCGATGTTCTTATCACACTGTAATAAAGCTTTGAGAGTGAGCTGCTTTCAGACCAGATCTGCTGATACAACAGCTACATGCTGGCACAGTAGTCCTGCGTGAGATCCCTACTGAGTTTCAGCAAAAAAGGGGGAGGTTTTAAGAAACTGGTCACTTGTAAATGATTTCCTGGTATGCCTCCTCAGAGGAGCATTGGAGCAGCTTATCTGGGCCTCCTGAACTTTTTGGTGCCAAAGCCTCATTTGATGAGACTCTCTCAAGTTTTTGGATGTAGTTTAACACAGAATTAAATCAATTAAATAACTGACAAGAGCACAGACTGAGAGCTGTAGCCAGGACAGTCATGCTTTGATGAACCATTTGCACTAATGTTTAGTGAGATTAGTAACAACTAAAACAGACTATTCTACTACTATTACTACAACATATTATTGTATTACATTTCCATTTTAATTTCTTGCGTGCACTGGACTCAAATTGTTTTTATTTTTATGTTTTACTTTTTTGGTTTTACAGTCTACACTTGTTCTATCAGTCATTTGTGAAGCACCTTGAACTAACTTTGCACTAACCTGTATGAAAGGTGCTATACAAATAAAGATCGATTGATCGATTGATCGATTGATTGATTGATTGCTCATTTCACAGCAATTAGAGTAAGAGCAAGGTCAAGTGTCAAAGTGGCACAAAACGCAGGGCACAATCTATTTGCTTTATTATCTCTGTGGAAAGAAACGTGACTATAATGAGGGGCCTCGCTGATTCATATAAAAGAAAACAACTGATCTACATAAAGACTTCTCAAATCCAGAGACGAAGAAGACACGCAGAACGACAAGAAGTTGGCTAAATCTGCTCTACCTGAATCTTGTGTCACTTCAGTCCCAATGCTGCAGATCCAACAAAACCTGTCTGTCCGCCGGATTCCTCGGACTCCAGGCCCCGGTAGTCTCCTCTCTGCTCCGGTATGCGTCGATACTGGAGCTCAATTTACAGATTTGCAGCGACACATCTTGGTGATGCAATGTATCAACGTATTATACATTCATTGGGTTCTTCTCCGGGTACACCGAGTACTTTTTATTGACACATGAGACAGTGTAGAAGAAGGGGTGCGACTCCACGTCACCTTAAAAAATAAAAATAACGACGGCTCGGTTGAGTTTTCCGGAGTGGGCGGAGAAACAAAACAAAAACACACCTCCGACGTTACCTGCTACTAGCACCAAGTGATATTCCCCTTCACAGACAATTTGAAATGACCGTAGTTTATATTCGTGGTTTATTGCCACCGAAAACCATCATTTAAACGGCTTGAATCACTACTTCTGTTATTCTGCTGTGTTGACCGGATTTCCTGCAACCTTCAATGAACCAATCAGATACTTGCTTGTTAGAAGTCAGACCGGTGTAATCAAACCTGCGCTATCGATGCGCAGCTCTTCAAAGTCTTTCACGATGCAGTGCTGGACAGATTGATAGGTAATGCCTGCCATTTGATTGCCCGCGAAACAGACGCATTTCCCCGCGCCGCAGACGCCGGGACAAGAAAGCACACAGACTGTAGCGTTAACGGCTAACTGGTGAGTCTGTATAAATAATAACAGTTTAACCTAAGTTAATACTGAAACTTAGACATGTCACTAGTTGGTATGCGCTGTATTTACACTGTGAATGAATTGTTTATGGTCTGTCCATCCAGCTAACTGCTCTACTAGCTTACATTACAGGACATGTTCTTTGCTCCGCATCCCAAATTTCACCCAGAAAACTGGCAATTTAGTGTAACAATCCTTCACTGTAAATCCACACACTTAAGAATATAGCTTACACCATATACAACCCATCACTAGTAACTAGTCTTTAAATCGGCGTGCATCTCACGCTGCAAAGCTGCAAATATATAAACAAAATGTAAATTTTTGTTGTGTATTGTTTCCACGTCAGCGTGAGGCTTTAACCTAATCTAACGTAAGAGCCATAAGTACCAGTTACAGAGGCCTCTAGAAATGGTAGTCAGGATGATGTGTGTATGTGAAAAGAGAATTGACGAGTCTTATTTCTTTGTTTTTCAGACCTACCACAATGGGAATACACGGACTTGCCAAGCTCATTGCTGACCAGGCGCCTGGAGCCATAAAAGAGCAGGACATCAAGAACTACTTTGGTAACTGGTTCAGGTTCCTCCTACATATTGATTATGTGGCTTGCATAGAATGAGGATGAGATCAATTGAAAGGTTATTGATCTCCCTTGGATAAACTGGGTCATTGCTGCATTAGAAGGTGAATCCAGCATAATCGGCCTCTTTTACTGAATGCAGGTCTGAACCTTAGGGTAGAAAGTAGTAGTTGAAAGACCCCAGCCCATAATGAAATGAAAGAATCTCACATACCTTGCTTTATACAATAATGAATGAAGGCTTATCTAGAAACAAGGTTATAGATGTTTGATGAAAGCATTATTCCTAATTTAGTTGTTTTGATGACCGTGGCTGTTTTGCACATGGTAAATAACTTGTTACCTGTTGTTCTGAACTTTTGCAGGGAGGAAAATTGCTATAGATGCCTCCATGTGCATCTACCAGTTCCTGATTGCAGTGCGACAGGATGGCAATGTGCTGCAGAATGAGGATGGAGAGACAACAAGGTACAGTACATCCTCCACAAAGACATAGTAGGAGACTCATTAGAGACACAGCAGTTCTTTGATTGATCCTAGAATAGTAACTGTAGCTCCAATGTGGGCAGAAGGCCTGAAATATGCTTTTTACTTGCTCTCTTCCTCAGCCACCTGATGGGAATGTTTTACCGGACAATCCGCATGCTGGAGCACGGCATCAAACCTGTGTACGTGTTTGATGGCAAACCCCCACAGCTGAAGTCAGGAGAGGTTAGTGTGTTGTCTGATTTCAACTGATGCCTATCTCTCTGCATGTTATCATTGTGGAAATGGCAATCAGATAGATAACCTCTGTTTATTTTTTATCTGCTGTGTGGTGTTGCTGTGGTTTGCGCTGCACCTTTCAATCTTGTCCACATGTCAACCAAACAAGTGTGGTTCAAACTGTAACATTCATCAGCATTTTGTGTGATGATGGTTAAATTCCAGAAAATATCGCTCTACCATGTTTAACCATGGTGTCAGTCTTTGTAATCTCTAATTTGTTTGATAAATCAGTAAACACAAAGACATTTTAAATGTCTATATGTTGAACTATGTATTTGGTAAGGTGCAACACACGTCCTGTGTGTCTCACACTGTCCTTGCTCTTACGTTAACCCCAGCTGGAGAAGAGAGTGGAGAGACGAGCAGAAGCTGAGAAGATGCTCGCACAAGCCCAGGAAACGGGTACAGTTAATTAATTTGTCATAGTTTTCCTAAATAATAGTCGTGAGGGATGAGGATCTGTTTTTATGCAAAAGTATCAGAACAAATCCAGATCCAAATCTGAATGTTTTTTTATATAATAAGATGTATTCTTATTGTATGGATTATGAACACTTTTTACTGGTCATGTATTAATATATTTGTAAAAACTTCCTGTCTCAACCTAGGTGAACAAGAGAACATTGACAAATTCACTAAGCGTCTGGTCAAAGTCACCAAGCAGCATAATGATGAGTGCAAGAAGCTGCTGACCCTGATGGGAGTTCCTTACATTGAGGTTAGATCTTTACCACAACTTCTGTTGGGTTTTGTAATATTTCCGCAGTTGTATTGACAAGTGACTCTGTATATTACTGATATATTATGTGTAAAGGAATAATAACTCACTCATTTTATCAGATGTAGTCAGCCCAGTAAAGATGTAGAAATTGGCAAAGGTTTATCTTTTTATTGTGCCAGAAAGTTTGGACAGCTCATGAATTGTGATTTGCAACCATGAATAGAAATGATTGTTGTTGTTTGACATGTGAAAATGAATGGCCTTACCTTCAATACATCTGGAGAAATGCTTAAGTAAATCTGAAGTTAATGTACAATGAAGTTCTCTAAGTGATCCTGCTCTACAGTATGTAAAAGGTTGACTGATTTTTTTAAAAAAAATTTCCACATGTCAGCAGAGTCAGTCATTACAACAGGACAGCTCTGGGTGAATGATTGGATGAAATGTAATGCGATATGTTTCTGTAGGCTCCATGTGAAGCTGAGGCCAGCTGTGCCGCTCTGGTTAAAGCAGGGAAGGTCTATGCCACAGCAACAGAGGATATGGACGGGCTGACCTTTGGGACAAACGTCCTGCTCAGACACCTCACTGCCAGCGAAGCAAAGTAATGTTGCACTTCTTTGTGACTGCATCACTGATTTCCACTGTTAGGCTCTGTAGCAGACATGTATAAATAGAGGTGACTTGATATTTTGCTGTTCCAGTTTTGGTTCTGGTGCAACTTTTGCTGTAACCATTCAACTAACGTATTTCTATACCTGATAATGACAAAAATGCAACCTGCAATCAGTATGTGTAATTATTCATAAATGTTTTTAGGGCAAAATAGGGTCGGTGCTGTTCCTGTGTCCTACCAGCTCTCAATGATATAGGAGAATTATTGTGTGTAACTATCTCCTACATTTTCGCCTCTGTATTCTTAAAGTAATACAAGATCTCATACGGAACAGGTTTGGTGATGCCAGTATTGTTTGTTTGAGCATGTGTCAGCAGGAACTGAAACATGAAGTGCAGCTAGTCCTATTTATATAATTTGAACTTTGTATAATTGTGTATAATCAAGACCTGAAACAGAAGACAAGGTGCCCTATGCTGTAAAAAAAAAATCACATTAATTAAATTTAATGGTAATATATTTCGTATGCATTTGATAAAACATCAAATTATTTATTCTTTTAAAAAAAATTTTTTTAGGAAACTTCCTATCCAAGAGTTCCATCATAGTCGTGTCCTGCAGGACATCGGCCTGACCAATGATCAGGTAAAGTTTTTTTCTGCAGAACGTTATACTGTATAATCATGTGTCATTTTTCATCTGGGGTAAAATTCAAGACGCAATTCTTCTGATGTTAACATGCTGATTTTGCACTGTGTAGTTTATCTAAGAGAAATGTCGCATTACTCTCCTGGTAATTATAAACTGTGCTGTTGTATATTTTGTTCTTTCTTGTAACACCTTCTCTCCGTGGTTCATCCCAGTTCATAGACCTGTGTATTCTGCTGGGCTGTGACTACTGTGGCACCATCAAGGGGATCGGCCCCAAGAGAGCCATCGACCTGATCAGACAGCATGGCTGCATCGAGGAAATCCTAGAAAACATTGACCCTAATGTAAGTGAATATTTACTGCAACCCTGAAGCCAGTTAAACAAGCGGATTTGGTATTGAGTCTTTGTGTGTTTGTCTCACTTACCTCCATGCAGAAGCACCCTGCTCCAGAGGACTGGTTATACAAAGAGGCCAGGGGCTTATTTGTGAAGCCAGAAGTGGTGGATTGTTCCACAGTGGAGCTGAAGTGGAGTGAGCCGGATGATGAGGGACTGATCCAGTTCATGTGTAGTGAGAAACAATTCAGGTGAAATATCAGCAAGCTCACTGTAATGCTGTTAATCTGTCAATCACTGTCAATCAAAATAAGAGTTTCTTATTTTGATTGATGAATACTGAGGGACATAATGTTGGTTTTTGCAGTGTTGGTGTGACCAGACCAACTGGTTATACAATTTTTGACCACAAGGCTACACTGTTGGTCATGTAGTTAATGATTCTGGCATCACTTGGGCACATAACCTTTTTAGCTGGACTGCAACAGCAGGGCCAGCCCTATATACACGAAAGTCCCTGGCTGGTTGGCTGGCTTGCTTGCATGCTTTCTTGCTTGATGTTAATGGCCAAATGCTATGAGACTGGGTGATGAAGTTAGGTTAGGTTTTGACCTAGTCTGGTTAGATATGAGATGAGGTTTAGAGCACATTCAAGAGGTTGTTCATGTTGGTGTCTTTACTGTGAACCCCTTTGCACACCAGCTATGTCATAAGTAAAGAAAATGACATTGTCCGTAGGATAACATGCAACTTTTCATTTATTGATTCATTGCTTTGTGTGTCTGTGTGCAGTGAGGACAGGATCCGTAATGGTTGTAAGAAGATTTTAAAGAGCCGGCAGGGCAGCACACAAGGACGACTGGACTCTTTCTTCACTGTTACAGGATCTCTGTCCTCCAAACGGAAGGTACGTTCAGGAAAACTACAGTACATCTATATGTTTCCAAAGTGATTGGATGATTGATACAGTGTCTGAATTTTATCCAGTCTGTTTGTGTTTTTTTACCCTTTTCTCACCGTAAGTTGGTGTTGCACATGTTCAATTTTCTTTAGCAATATTTTTTGAATGTTGGACTCATGGGCTGTATTATTTATTATTCTTTCTTAGGAGCCTGAAATTAAAGGATCAGCTAAAAAGAAGCAGAAGACTGGAGCTACGCCAGGCAAATTCAGAAAGGGCAAATAGACTGAAAATACTGCTCTTTTGATTCCTTTGGGAATTAATTATCAAAATGAATAAAACCTATTAAATGAAGAGAACAAAAAAAAGAATATAGTTCCAGGCAAAGCAGGAGGTAGTTGCAACACAATAGGAGGTTGACATGACTTTGTAGATGTAAAGAGAAAAAAAAGTGTCTGAGGGTGAAAGTGTTTTATGTTATGGAATAAAAGTATTGAATTGTTTTTGTAAAGAAATGTTGTTTGCCTTTTGATTGACTTGATTTGAGTTTAATTGACAACTGACAAATCAATCATGAGTCATATTTACAACCTAACCTTTATAATTCCCCTATAAAGCATTTGGTTTCATATTTGTGGTACACATACAGTGCATACAGTTAAATAAAAGTGATCTATTGCATCTGGAGCAACTAGTGTTCCTAATATTTTGCCTCCCTTAAGTGGGTTGGACAAAATATTAGGAACACTTTGCAATCTAAAAATGCACTCCAGTACACCACAACCAGCAACTATGACCACAATAATAAACAAAGTAGAATAATTGCCTTTCTGACAATGTCAACAAACACAAAAAAGTAGAATTAATGCTAGAGCTGTGGATTATACAGGTGAGTGTACGTACTGACACTGGCAGACAATACAAACATGTATGTAGGACATCTAATTACTATATTTAAAACAGCATAAATCCACATATATGCATTTCTCTTCAACTTTCCTTGCATGAAAACTTCCTCATGGTGGTAACCATTTTTAGTTTCCCATGGTGTTTTGTTGCTGTAGGCGAAGCTCTAAATGAGATGACATGAATTTTGAAAAAGAGGTTTATCTGTGTGGCTTGTTGTGAAATGGAGTGAAGTCCAAAAGAGATGTGGTTAAGGGTAAAGGCTGAGAACTTTTAAATACAGAGGGGAAGTTGATTAGTTGCTTTTCAGTAGGATTCTCATAGCGACTGTACACAGCTTTCTGCAACAATATAATTTATTGTAGGATTGTATTAAATGTTAGTGCTAGTAAGGACATCCTTTTAAAAATATAAATTCTGTGTATCCTAGATATCCAAATTTCAGAGGAAAATTGTATGTTGCACTAAACACCAAGAAACAAATGTTTTCCTGAATATTGCTTCATTTTAATTAGTGTAATTATAATTATTTTCACTCAAACTTTTAACAGCATTGACTCTTTTCATCAAATGACTGCATGATGTGTGTTGTCCCTAATAAATAAACTAATCTGTTTGCATAGTCATCTGAAGACAGACCAGTGTGAAAGAGGAACATAATGTTGACCATATTGTTTTTATCAGGTCAGTTCATGTGTTTTATTTGGAAAATTTATATGCTTATGCACTTTTAAATTTATAACTAAAATTCATTCAGAGATCTCTAATTTGCCTGTGAAAGCAGGCAAAGTGAAATTTCAAAGAATGTAGTGTTGTTTGTACTTGCAGGTTTAGAAGGTTTTAAAAGCTAAATTACAATTCTACCACAGAGAAACATAAACGTTAGTACCAGATTTCATGCAATCAAACCAATAGTTGTCAAGACATTTCACTAAAAGCCAAAAATGTCTACATCATGGTGGCACGAGAGGAAAAGTCAGGGGATCACCAAACTTTGTTAGCCACCCTTTTGGAAACATGAATGTCTGCACAGTACTTCATGGCAATAAATCATCATATCATTTATATGTTTCAGTCTGGTACTTGCCTCTTTCAAAACCTAAATAAATCATCGTCACCTGTTCTGCCAGCTGCCCTGTGAATGAAAGTAGGGACACAATAACAGCAGAGAAAAAACTCCTCCCTGACATGGAGCTTGCCTTCGCTGGTCCTGTATGAGACTTATAGTCAGCAGCATAACTTTGTGCTTGTGTTACAGAAAATCATGATGTCAAACATTTGCATTCCCACTTTATTTTGATCATTTTCCTCCTCACTGTGAGGCCACGTCCAGTGATTCTTTATTATTTTATCCTAAAGCTTTTTCTGTATGTGTGAATGTTTCTGAAATGAGGTTTATGAAGGACACTTTCAGCAATAGTAAATTAACTACAAATCACTAACACCCTACTGTCTCTGTGCTGTTTCATTTCCACAGGACACAGTAGAAGCAGACTATGTCAACAGGGTAATTGAGTTGCCATCATTAGTCAGATGATTTCACACATTAGTCATCCTCCTCTCCTCAAGGAGAGGAGGATGATGACATGTTCCAAAATCAGATAGGGGATTTTTATTAGTTTTTTAATTATTTATAATTAATTAATTATGACAAGGTTGTTCTCTGTGGTGATTTTAACATTCACATTGCTGACCCATCCAATGCTCTTGCCTGTGATTTTTTTTTTTTTAATTATATGGACTCTTTTAAACTTGTACAACATGTGTATGGCCCAGCACATAACCGTGGTCATACCCTTTATTTATTTTCACCCTGCGCATGGTGTCTGGACATACTCATTTCTGACCACACATGCACAAATTTTTACCTGTGAATTGCAGTCCATTAGTTTTACTCCACCCAATGTTATGTGCACACATGGTCTTAATGAACAAAGTGCCTCTTAGTTTTGTGCACTTTTTAGCCACTACACAATGGAAATTCTGAAAACTCCCCACCTCAATGACCTAGTTGACTGCTTGAATTATTTATGCTCTTCAACTTTGGATAGAGTTGTGCCCCTTAAAAACAGAATTAAAGCAAATTGTAAGTGGCAACCTTGGATAAATGAGAGTAGAGAGTGCAGGAAGGCTGAGCGGAGGTGGAAGAAAACCGCTCTTCAGTTCTACTATGTGGCAATGAAGGACTTTCCACTTCATTACAACATGATGATGAAAGAAGCAAGAACATGCTATTTCACAAATCTCATATGAGAAGATCAGTGTAGTCACATTTTTCTATGCAAGACTTATGATCAACTGGTGAATCCAGATGTCCAAATGCTCCTGCTGACTGTGAAAATTTTTTAAATTTTTTACTTTACAGAGAAAGTGCAGTCTATCAGGGTCAATATAATGCCTTGTACGATGTTCACTGATTCCCCAGAACAAGACACCCTCAGCCACTTCATCCCAGTTTCCCTTACCAAAAATTTTAATATAGTATCTCTCTTGTCAATTGGATGTAATGCCAACAAAGTTTTTAATTGATGTAATTGAATTGCTGCCATGTTTTTATCAACTAAGGAACATCACCAGAATTTGACCTATTTTAAGTTTTAAAGATACAGAAACCATTTTTCATGCTTTTATCTCATCACACCTGGATTACTGAAACAGCCTTTTTAAATGCCTAAATAGAAAAACTGTAGAGTGGCTACAAACAGTACATAATGCTGCCAGGCTTTTAACCAGAGTAAACAGGTTTGAACACCCCAATTTTATACTGGCTTCCAGTATGATTTAGAATTGATTTCAACGTTCTTTTAATTACTTGCAAGGCTTTAAATGGTCTGACTCATTATATCTCAGAACTTTTATCCTTGTACGTACAACCCTAATCGTACTTTGAGATCCTTGGGCAGGGGCCTTCTATCTGTTCCAGACTCTCAGCTGAAGACTAAGGGGGACAGAGCTTTTGAAATATTTTGTATACTTTGTAATTACTTTGTATAAGCCTGGAAAGATGAACAAGATGACCCCAGACCTCATCAGCATGTTAAGGTATTTTTGTTTCTGTAGTGTTTTTTTTTCATGAAAGTCAGCATTTAATAATGTTGGACTGATTCATGGGGCTTATGTTTTTTTGTTTTTAAGATTTTAAAATACAATTGGACCATGTAATTAATTTTCATTGCTTGCTATTTCCATATTGATCTGTACATAAATTAATAAAATAAAAGACTGTTAAAATGAGAACTTTCAGATTTCTGTCCAAGAAGATTTTCATGTAGTGTTTAGGAGAAAAGCATTTTTATCACTTATTCTGTCATTTGTTATAGAACGTTTACAGGTTGATGATAGCTGCAGACAATGGATTTTTTTAATGTGACATTTACAGCGCAGAAGTCAGCAAAGACACTGTGGTAACTGTGCAAAAAACATGATGTTATATTTTTAGCTTATTAATTGTGTCATTAATGTGATTCATGTGATATATTCTATACATATAAATAATTAAGAAGACTAAGCATAAAGGCTTGCAATGAATTGGACCTTTGTCAGATATTTTCACAATATCTGACTTCCTTCTTCACAGGCTATCAGCCACATGAAAACTTTTTGTATGCAGTGTTTTACTCTCTGAGGTCAGATGATATTTAGAAGCGTTGCGGACAAAGTGAACTTAGAGAAGTATAGCTGAACAGGGCAGTCGATACTTTGTTCATTGCAAATTTGCCAAAACTCACAAATTGCCTCATTTCACTCGGTAAGGAACATTTTACTTTTTGGCTCCTTAAAGATGAGAGTTATTGTTCTTGTTCTTCATGTACTTCACTGAAAGATGTATTATGTTTGTGTTTGTTTAATTGTTTTACTTAAACTGACATGAACATGAACATAAAGTTGTATCATTTAAATTTTAAATTTTAACTGATTTCAAAGTGTTGCTGTAAAAAAACAAAAACTGAAAAACTAACAGTTTTATTGTGTTTGCAAATCCAGGGAACAAGTTTCTTGCTGTAACTATGTTCACAGACAACGTGTTACTGAATGTCTTCTTTCTAGCAGGTGAGCCGTTTGTTCAGTCAGTTTTATTTGGAGACATTAACTCAAATCATTAACTTTATTTAACAGAAATACCAGTGCAGACAGAACAACTTTCCAACTATTCTCAAAAGTAAAATGTCATATAAAAGAGACCAAAATGCAACATACAGCTGCTGAACTGTATTTATTGCATCATGAACCATCTCATCATGGAGATTTTTCTACTTTATGTTAATCATGACCCTGATCTCACAGGTGCTTTGGCTGTTTGTCCTGATTCAGACCTCTTCATTACTGTGCCGTGGAAAATTGAAGCGCTGAGTGGATCTTGTTTGCAAATCCCGTGTAACTTTAGTGCTGCACTGGACACTGCACAAACATTTGATGGCAGCAGAACAACCTTTGGAGTGTGGATTAAAGAGGACTCTAGATTTGCACCCTATCCAAGAAATGTGATTTTCAACAGTAGTAAGACAGTTAACACCTATCCAATGAACATTACTGGAAACCTGAGTCAGAAAAACTGCACCACTCTGTTTTCCAGTTTAAAGACAACATATACAGACAAATACTTCTTCAGAATTGAGAACAGACCATTCATAGCAACAGCTCCTTGTAGTCCTATTCAAATAACAGTCAAAGGTAAGAGAGTTTTCACTCCTTTGTATTTTTTTTTTTTTTTAGCGGAAGACAAAATCTTAAAATTTGGGACATGTTTCAATGTCTCACAATGAGGGTCAAATTTTATGTTGACCACTGACAAACCGGCCGATAAAGCCCAACATTAAACTTGAAAAAGCCACATTTAGACATTTACTGTATTCTTTAGTGTAAAGTTGTGTAAGTGTAAAGTGTAGTGTTTGATTTTAAACCACAGATTCTCCTTGGAGCCCCAGAATTGAAATCTCAGGTGAGCTGAAGGAGAAGGAGTCTGTCACTATAACCTGCTCAGCTTTCACTCCCTGTCCACACTCCCCTCCTAAACTCACCTGGAATCTCCAACAAGATGCTCACAACAAAATAGAGGAAAACGCAGATCGAACCTTTACGACTAAAATCCAGACGACCATCATTCCTTCTGACAAGGACGATGGATACAACATCACCTGTTCTTCCAGCTACTCTGTGAATGAAGGACAAAATGCTAAGTCAGCAGAGGGAAAAGTGACTCTCAGTGTTTCATGTAAGGCAACCAGAGTTTGTTATTGGATCCTGTCAAAACATGATGATTCATGGGATGTCAGCTGATTTTTAATGAATAAAAATAATCACATTTTCTTCAGATGCTCCCAAAGACACCTCAGTGAGGATCAGTCCATCAGGTTCGGTGTCACCAGGTAGCTGGGTGAACCTGACCTGCTCCAGCAGAGCCAAACCTGCTGCCAACTTCACCTGGTTCAAGATCAGCGAAGATGGACCCATGAAAGTATCTGAAGGAGACTTTTACAGCTTCAATGTGACAAATGGAGGAGTTTATCACTGTGTGGCCACAAATGATCTTGGTAATCAGATGTCAGAGATCCATCTGACTATTAAAGGTAAATGCAGGACTGTAATGAATCCAATAGTGGAATACTGTGGGAGTAGTTATTGTTGTACAAGGAACTTTAATCACTAATGTAGAGATCAGTGGGAAGTTAAATACAATATTTACAAAAAAAGGGTTGTCGATAGGACATGAGAGCATCGCATCTTCATAAATTGCAGGCCCAAGAAAATAGGACAGAGATTTGTGAATGAGAGGAGCCTTGATAGAAAGTTTTAATCCACAGAAGATGAGAGGAGGAAAAATGAGACAATTGTGACTTTTACATGAAAGCTGCGTGACAGCCATGATTACTGACTTGACGTCACTTTTAATCGTTTTGTTTCTGTAGAAGGACAACAGCTGTATAGCTCTACACAATGGGAGCCAGTTGTTGGAGGGATCATTGGAGTGATCGTACTCATCAGTGTGGTTGCTGTCGTTTGGTAAGTATCTCAAATCAATGTGACATCCAGATCATAAGCTAAGTGTGATTGATATAATGGAATGATTTATTCCACCAAAAACTATTATCTCTACTCTGTACTTATTTTTAATTTTTCTGGTTCATTGTTAGTATTAGATTTTTCATATTTTACTTTGACATCACTGATTATTATATTACTTTGACTGAATGTCTTAAACATCGGAGGGAATCACAGTCTGTTTGAAATTCATATCTTCAAAATTTCTGTTACTGGAAATTCATTTGTGTAGTTCTCCATGGTTCTATATTTGGGTCATTATTGTTGTGTCTACATGCTGCCACAAAGTCACATTTTGCACAAGCAGAAAACAGATTTTCATTTGTATGTAGGTAACACTATTCTCTTTTTCTTGAGTTTGTCAATATCACACAACACAATCCCATAAATGGGTGTTTAAATTATGCAAATCACTGGATATCTGTAATGATTTGAAATGTAATAGAAGAAACCTTATTTACCAGTTACATAAAATATCATATTAGAGTCTTTATGCATTTGGCAAACTTTAATTGACTTTTATAGACTTGCTGTTACGTATTTATTGTTATTGTATTATTGTATTATATGTCTTTCAGGTGGTTCAAGTCAACACGTCCAACTTCACAACAGACACAGGTGAGAAAATACTGAAATGTACAGTACAGAACTGTGTTTTGAACATGTTTCAAACTAGTCATAGTGACTGTACTTGTAAGATTTAGACTGGACTGAACAGCTTCCTCATTATCAAGTAAATATGAAAAAACACAGGAAATATTGTGAAACATCCTGTTAGCAATACACACGAACACTCCACTGTTGAATGAGTTGAATTTGAGGAAGTGTTCAGTTCAGTCCTCCAGCTCCTCACAGCATTCTTTATTTGGTCCATTTTTCACAGAGCCTAACAGGGGAAGGGCCACCTTTTCAAGAACCAATCAGAGCAACAGAAGAAGTCATCAGTTATGGAGAAATCGACTTCTCCAAGCGGAGACTTGAACCTTCCTGTTCCTCAGTGCAGCACAGCGGACAGCAGCAGGATACAGTGTATGCACAGGTCAAAGTATCCAAGCCAATAAACTCAACACAGACTGATGACATCTATGCTGAAGTGAGGAAAAAATAAGTGTATTTACATGGCTTATTCATACAATATCCTTTTATTATTATTATTATTATTATTATTATTATTATTATTATTGTTATTATTATTATTATTGTTGTTGTTGTTGTTGTTGTTGTTGTTGTTGTTGTTATCATTAGGTCAATGCAAAGAAACTCAAAACCTCCACATGATTATTTTTCAAGTGAATGACATTTTCTGTTTTTTTCTTTTAGCAGTATGTGTGGTGTGTATAGGCCCCTAAATTATGTGCATTTGTGTTTTAATTGCTGCTAAAGTGAAGATGAAGCATTGTTTCTGCATTTAAATTATTTATTCATTGCATTTTAATAACAGGTTTGGCATGCAGCTAGTGAAAATACATCTTCTTTTGTAAACATTAAATCATACCATTTAATCACAAGACATTTTAAAAAAGAAAAAGTTTTATATTATGCTCAGAAACAAAGATAGTAGCAATAAATACATTATACAAGTTGTGACTTTTTTAATGTAAGGCGATGACACATAAAACAGGGAGTAAAACTGTATTAAGTACTTGCTTCATCTCATCTGGTGTTTGAAAATTGATGAGTTTAGGTTGCCTCCCTCTTCTAGATTACTCACAGGATATGATTGGTTATATTTCTGCAGGCTTCCTGTCTTAAGGTCATGTGCAATCTAACTGATTTCTGAACATAAACCCAGTGGAATTGTTGACATTGCGAGGTAGTCTTGGGGTTTGGTTTAGCAGTCAAAGTGAGACTGATATTTATTTCTGTATCAGTGGTTTAAGTGGGTTGAAATCATGTGATCTCACTTCTCATTTTTCATGTCTGATTCTCTTTAGAGTTCACGTTTCAGTGCAGCTTTGCAGAAGTTGTTAGTCATTCCTTTTAAGAATTTTAAGAAGGGGAGTTGCTTTAAAAGAATGTGATGGTTTACAACTTTAAATAAATAATGTTTTTAAAAACTGTCATTGTGTTTGCAAGTCACATATTGAGTATCACGGCATAACTGTCTATGAACTATTATTACTTTTTATTTATGGGAGATAAATAAAATAGTTATAATTTGAACTTGTGGCTTGTGTGTTTTTTTATCTGGGATAAAATTCAGCAACCATTTCATGTCCTTCGATATACTATGTACCATGCAAATGATCAATTTAAACCATTATTATGACTGTTTTTTGTTTGAAGTATCGTCAAAATGCTAGCCACAACAATTAGTTAGATTGTACTTCCCTTTTTTTTCAGTGGACATATTTCTTTGTGGCAACATTTTGTAAAGAGGGGCTATTATTTGCAATGCAAAGAAATCTAAAAAAAGATGAAACAACTTTACTTCACACTCACTTTATTTTCACTCAGCCTGTGGGCCCCTGATAAATGAAGGGAAGTTACAGTTGCACTATTATCTGATTTAACTCTAACTATTAGCTTACATGTTTACACAGCCATCAGCCATCCAAATCATTTATTTCCAGTAGAGTCCGGTGGATACAGGCTTTTACAAGGTTGATACTGATATCAACATTTCAGAGTTTAAAAACCGCCACTGATATTTGATAATTACATCATTCTTTAATTGAGCCATCGTCTGTGTCAACTGTATTGTTACCTGTGTTTGCTTTATATATTATAGCACTATCTTGCGATTAAATCCAAACAAATCAATCCAGTCAAAAAAAGCAGAAGAAGAAGTAGAGAATAAGAAAAATATCTAGTTCCAGTATAATTTCCAACAAATTGTATCAAGCTAAATAATGACAGTTAAGTTAGCTTTCAAGGACACACCTCAAGTATAGCTCTGCATTCAGTCCATGTGGTGATAGTGTGTTTAATTTATGTATCCAAAGAGCTTCAGATTTCAAAAGCAATAGATCCAGGTTTCCACCTTGCTTATTGCAATTCACTTTCTCAGTACCTTGAAAGCATAGACTACAAATTGTGTGACTGTGTTGTGATGCCTTTAGAGTTAAAAGTACTTTCACTCCACAAAGTGGAATAAATGCAGACGAGTTGAGCAGGATGCTTCCACACTCTGTAGACCCCCTCAAAACCATAAACCTAATCTATCTCACCTGGAATCAAGGGCTCTTAAAGATTTCATGAGTGATGAGACAATTGTCATTTATTCAGCTGATAAGGGTGACGCAAAACACTGAGGATTACAAAATGGAAATGAAACAACAGTTAGGAGATTTACAGTACTTTCGCCCACTTTCTTATGATCCAACATTTCAAAATGACATAAGTGTTTTGTCTGTAGGGCTTGAAAATCAAAATCAAAATATTTTTGATCTTTTTGACTGTTGAACATCCAGGCATTCCTGTGTTATATGGACTCCCAAAAATACATAAATAATTGGTAAATCCACCTCACTGACCCACTGTATTTAGTAATGGTTCCCTAACAGAAAACTTATCTTTGTGGATTCACATTTTAAGACCCTTGTGAAAGCTTTGCCCTCCTACATTAAAGACACTACTGACATGTTGCAAAAATGTGGTGAAATAAATATTGATGGGAACCATTTCTTAGTGACCATTTGTGGATAGGTTGAATGCTTTGCCATACTATCTGTCCAATGATGGGAACCAAATGTTGTCTGTAGATTTTGTTGTTCAGCTAACTGAGATGGTTTTGACCAAGAATTACTTTCATTTTGATAAATACTATTTTCTACAAACACATGGAACTGCTATGGGATCATGCATGACCCCCAAGTATGCAAATCTGTTCTTGAGAAAATCTAAAATGGATTGTATATACAACGATAACTCTAACAATCAATACATCAAATTTTGAGGCAGTTACATTGATGATATTTTTCTAGTGTTTAATGGTAATTTGGAAAAACTGGAAGAAATCAAAATGTATTTGAACAGCTTGAGGCCAACTCTCACCTTTCACATGAATCAACTTTTTAGATGTTATATTAATCAAAGATGGTCACAAACTGCAATCTATTTACACCAAACCCACTGACAGGAACACTTTATTGACTACAAGTAGTTTTCACCCAAGACCATTGAAAGAAGGTCTTCCTTTAAACTAGTTTTACAGATTGCAAAGAATTTGCTCCTCTGAGAGAGACTTTGATACAAAATCAGTGGCTCTTAAAAGTTTCAAGCAAGGGTTTCCCCTCCTCAATGGATTGATTGCTAGGAAGTCAAACAGAAGTCATTCATGTGTGCTCACTTCTTGTTTTTGGCCTATTATGAGTTCTGATGAAAGAGTCGGACATTTGTTTAGACACCTGCCCCTTTTTGCATACAAGAGAGGCAAAAATCTTAAAGACATTGTAGTTTCTTTAGATTTGAGAAGCTGCCCTAAAGTCCATGATAATCTGAATTCATATGTCATTGCAATAACACAACCTGCACTAAAGAGTTCAGCCATCCCTGTTCAGGACAGACTTGTAATGTAAAGGAACGTATTACTTGTTCTACCAGTGGGGTTGTTTACATGCTGAAATGCCCATCTGGCTTCATGTATGCGGGGAAGACAAAATGACAATAGAAAATTCAGATTTCAGAGCATAAAAGCACTAATAGGAGACAGGATCCAACTTCTTCTGTAGGAAAACATTTTCTAGAACACAGCCACACTATTTCTAGCCTGTGCTTTCAAGGCATTGAGAAATTTAAACAGTAATCTTCACTTGATTCTCAATTATAATAATAAACAAAATGCAAATACAGCAAAAATATACTATTGAGATAAGAAAAATAAAACTCAAATATAAAAATGCAGCCCACAACATTTTTAAAATCTGATCTATACTAAACTGTACTGAAGTATAATAAACATCGAATGAAGAAGTGTGTGTGTTGTATGTTTTTGTTTATCTTCATATGAGTAGCAGTTCAGCTACTTCATGTGACCTATTAGCAGACTTTCTTTAGCACTGTCAAATTAATCTGCTTTCCTTTTTGGTTGTTCTTTGTATTTGCATTTCGTGTTTTGAAGTCCTTTGTTCATAATGAAGTTTGTACTTCTGCTTCTTGTTATAAGACATTTTTTCAGGATGACAATGGACATGAAATAGACTGCTGCAGTGACCAGACTGGTTATACAATATTTGACCACTGGGCTGCACTGTGACCCATGTAGATACAGAGATTATTGTTTTGGCATCACTTAACTGCACAAGCTCTTTAAATATACGTTAAGATAAGATAAGATACACTTTATTGTCCCGGCTCAAGTGTTGCATACAGCTGCATATAAAATACAAGGTGCACACAATATAGATTCATGATCTCCATGTGTACAAGACACCGGACAGAAACATAGAAAATACACTATTGTACCTAAGTACATAGAGTTTATACTATACCTAAAATAATATAGCACGTAACTAGTGGTAAATAAAGTGGCAGAGCATATATGAAAGAATTAAAACAATGAAAATGTAAAAAAAAACAGATGTGCAAAGGAGGCAAAGTCTATAAATTAGATGTCCGATTAAGGAAAACAAGTTAAATAGTATTGCACTCACTAAGTGTCAGTATTACACATGAAACCATATTGCACTGGGTATACATCCTAGTCCATATAAATAAATAACTGTGCAATAGATAGATTAAAAGTCACACAGGTTGTTTGTTCAGCAGTCTTATGGAGAAAGGAATGGTTGGTGGCTCCACAGCATCTCCCAGAGAGTAACAGTTCATGCTCAGAGTTTAACATTTGTGATGGGCCTCTTAGTATCCTGTGCTTGTCTGTTCCTCATAGACAGAAAGGAGGGATGGGTATTCTTCTTTCCCCCGATCATTTTCATTGCTGTTTTCACCATGTTGTCGACTCTAGATTTTAGCTGGACAGTGAACAGTGGTGGAAGAAGTATTCAGATCCTTTACTTAAGTAAAAGTACCAATACAGCAATGTAAAAATATTCCATTACAAGTTAAAGTCCTGCAAGTATTAGCAACTTGATGTAGGTAAAGTATGGCAGTGAAAGTAGTGGTTTGGCCTCTGACTGATATATTATTATATATGACATCATTAGATTATTAATACTGAAGTATCAGTTTGTAAGCAGCATGTTACTTTTGTAGCTGCTGGATGTGGAGCTATTTTCAACTACTTTAAATACAGTTTGCTAGTTTAGTCCAGTGGTTGCCAATCTAGGGGTCGGGCCGCTCCAAAGGGTCACCAGATAAATCTGAGGGGTCGTGAGATGATTAATGGGAGAAGAAAGAAGAAAAAACAAAGTTCTGATACACAAATCTGTTTTCAGTTTTTGGACTTTTTCTCCAATCTTTGATTTTTGGTGAAATAGTGGATCATTTATTGAAATGAAACTATGTGAGAAGATTAGAGGGAAAAATCACTATTTGGTGGAGCTGTTAACAACTCATAGACATCTGAAATGTGACCCTGACTACACACCGCTTTTTGTAAGACGTCAAAAGCCAAAAAGGTTGAAAACCACTGGTTTCATCGCTAAAGGTATATACTATGCAGGATTTATATAGAAAACAATGTGTAGACTCATACAAAAGTAATTGCTCTCAATCATCAAAATGACTCAGATAAATGTAGTAGAGTAGAAAGTTCAATATTTCCCTCTGAAATGTAGTGGAGTAAAAGTATAACGTATCATAAAATTGAAATACTCAAGTAAAGTGCAAGTACCTCAAAATTGCACGTAAAATTGTAGTGGTGTTACTTTCACCACTGACAGTGAGGTTGCTGTATCTTGCCTAAAATGGCAAGACAATCAATGTCAATCAATCAGTGGCCCTTGGAAGTTTAATTAGATTATTTGACCAGTTATTGATGTAACTTTTTATCTAATTATTGTCTTCTCTAATACTAAAGAGTGAGCAGAGGTGTTCATTTATTATGATGTCAATGTCATATTCTCCTATTCCATCTATTTTAACAGTTTTTATGATGTCATTTTCCAATTGCTGTTTTTGATATAATTTTACTTTTTCTCATAAAATAAACTCCCACTATATATGTTCAGATATCCTCAGTAAAGCTTATATTTGTTTGAATGTTGGACTCATTTGCTGTATTTCTGTATATTAGCAATAGAGAAGCGGAAGACTGGCAAATTTAGGAAGAGCAAAAGGACTGAGCATATGACTGACATGCAGGCAGGAGGAAGCTGAAACAATGGGACATTGTATGAAATCATTAGTTTAAATGAACAACTGTGCATTGTACATGACCAAATCTGATTCGAGGGTTTGATTAAAGAGTGTTTCCTGTTTTTGGCTTTTGTAAAACAGTATTATTTGCCTTGACATGAGCACATGTGAATGGTTTAATTGACAACTGGAGAGCCTATGTGTCCATGGCAAATACAGTAAGTAGCCCGCACCAACCGGACTTGCTCTATAGTCAGTAGTATTGAGACATAGGAAGTTGATTTAAATTCATGTCAATTTCAAGAGGGAAGTTCATTTGGTCAGTTGCAGTGCATCTCAAATTGAACCATTTTTAGTGTAAAATCTCATTGCCCCATTTTTGATGCAGCTTGATTGGTAAGGCAATCTTTTTTTTTTTTTTACTGTTTTTGCTTTTTAGTTTAATCCAGGGAGTGACATTATTTTGATATTCTTCAAGAACTGCACTAATACGTGATTTAATATTTTATTTGTTCTGGTTTGAGCTTAACCTCAAAAATCAGTGACTACTCCATCACTTTTTATAGTAATCAACTAATGATTGAGCTTTGGAAGCTCAATAACATCACTTAAAAAAAATTTAATGTAACTGCTTTATTGTGTTTGTAAATCCAGGTGATGAGATTCATGGCAGCCTTGTCTACAAAGATGTTGACAGACAACATGTTACTGAGTGTCTTCTTTCTTACAGGTGAGTTGTTTGTTCACTCAGTTTTATTTGGAGACATTAACTTAAATCATTTACACTCTGAAACAAAGCAGAAAGACCAGAAACTTCTTACAACTGTTCACATCCTGACTGCAACGTCAAATGTTTTATTTTAAAACTGTTAACAGGACAAGAAAACATGCAACATACAGCTGCTGAACTGCATTTATTGTATCATGAACCATTTCATCATGGAGATTTTTCCACTTTATGTTAATCATGACTCTGATCTCACAGGTGCTTTGGCTGCTTGTCCTGATGATTCACACCTCTTCATTACTGCACCGCTGGAGATGGAAGCACTGAGTGGATCTTGTTTGCAAATCTCGTGTAACTTTAGTGGTCGACCGAGACAAGCATTTGACAGCAGGAGAACAACCATTGGGGTGTGGATTATAAATGACCCTAGATTTGGATACTATCCAAACAATGTGATTTTCAACAGTGGTCAGACAGTTAACACCTATCCAATGAACATTACTGGAAACCTGAGTCAGAATGACTGCACCACTCTGTTTTCCAGTTTAAACACAACATATACAGACAGATACTACTTCAGAATTGAGGGCAATGAATTGAGGGCAACAGCTGTTTGTGATCCTGTTCAAATAACAGTCAAAGGTAAGAGAGTTTTCTTTTTTTCAGTCATATTGTTGTTTAGAATAAAAAGGAAAACAGTTGCAGCTTTGGTCTGAACAGCAAACACCATGGCCCTAACCTTTACTGTGAAATTAAATATCTGATGTAGACTACAAAGAAAACTCAGCTGTGGTGAAATGTGAGAGAAACCAGCCTGTGAACATATAGTCATTGGTTTGAATGTCCTGACTCACAATTGAATAATATCTGAATATTTATATACATATATGAAGAAATCTTTATTAATATTGTCTGCACAACTATACAACAATAGTTACAAAATTGTCTTCATCTACTGTTTTTGCAAGAAATAGGTAATCAGTCATGTGTCCACATTCATTGAGGCACAAAGTCTAAATGAACCAGTCTTAGTTTGCTTAAACTGCGGATTCTGACAGTTACTGTCTCAATAGATGCTCACGATACTCAACAACCTCTGACAGATTCATGTCCCATGATGTGTTTTTTACAAATTGATGAAAGTTAGGGTGAAACATTCAATTTAGTTTCAGTTTTTCTGTAAAATAACTAACACTGACATGTAAAGTAAAGTAAAGTCTGTGTTTGATTTTAAACCACAGATTCTCCTCCGAGCCCCAGAATTGAAATCTCAGGTGAGCTGAAGGAGAAGGAGTCTGTAACTATAACCTGCTCAGCTTTCACTCCCTGTCCACACTCCCCTCCTAAACTCACCTGGAATCTCCAACAAGATGCTCATAACAAAATAGAGGAAAACGCAGATCGAACCTTTACGACTAAAATCCAGACGACCATCACTCTGTCTGACAAGCACGATGGATGCAACATCACCTGTTCTTCCAACTACTCTGTGAATGAAGGACAAAATGCTAAGTCAACAGAGGAAAAAGTGACTCTCAGTGTTTCATGTAAGGCAACTAGAGTTTGTTATTGGATCCTGTCAAAACATGATGATTTATGGGATGTCAGCTGATTTTTAAGGAATAAAAATAATCACATTTTCTTCAGATGCTCCCAAAGACACCTCAGCGAGGATCAGTCCATCAGGTTTGGTGTCACCAGGTAGCTGGGTGAACCTGACCTGCTCCAGCAGAGCCAAACCTGCTGCCAACTTCACCTGGTTCAACATCAGCAAAGATGGACCCATGAAAGTATCTGAAGGAGACTTTTACAGCTTCAATGTGACAGATGGAGGAGTTTATCACTGTGTGGCCACAAATGATCTTGGTAATCAGACGTCAGAGATCCATCTGACTATTAAAGGTAAATGCAGGACTGTACTGAATCCACTCTAATGTGGGACTTCAGAAGTGGTTGCACCAGCTATGATATATCCAAATTCAACCTTTGTTTTTGTTAAGTTACTTATATTGTTTTTGTGTCTATAAGTAGGACCAGAAATGCCTCATGAATCTTTTCAGCAGAGGGCGATTCTTGGAGGAATCATTGGGATCATCGTACTCATCTGCCTGGTTGTCTGTGTGTGGTGAGTATCACACATTTAAGCAGCTAACATGACATGGCTGAAGTTTCTCTGTGCTCACCTTAAATCTGAGTTTAAAGCGTGTACCTACGAGCATGATTGATGATATCACAACTAGTTTGGAGCCAATCATGGTCCAGTAAACAACTTACACAAGTGTGATCAGGAGACTTGAAGCCTCCAGTGATGAGAATGAACTTTACAGTGAAGTAGGAAACATCTTGTGTTCAGCAGTTAAACTTCTGAATTGAAAAATATATATTTGTATGTTCATAGAATCTGATTTAATGAAGAATAAGGAGTATATGTCATTTTAAGGATCTTAATGAGGTAATTGAACTTTTGGTGTTGAAAAAACATATTTGACACAAATTATTATTCCAAGAAGAAGTTGTGTATTCAGTTACTATTTACCCACTAGAGGTCGCCGTAGAAGACACAGTAAAGTACCAGGCTGTGGTTGAATAGTCTTTTTTGCTGAAAGATTCCTGACTGAGTGAAATGACCCAGAAGTATCTAAGTGGCAGCCACAATAAGAGCTGGTTGAATTCTCTAAATTTTAAGGAAAGGTGCTTTAGTGCTCTCCTTTAGCATAGGGTACACTTGACAATCCTTTATGAAACGAAAGGAGATAAATCTGTCCCACAATTCTTTGCGGCAGAAATATTTAAAGCGACCGAGCGACAAAATGATTGGTACAGTAGTAGTTTTGTAGGCCTAACATGTTATGCCTATCTTGCATATGTCTAACACTTATTTTCATACAATAATTGGGATTCAGGAGGGTGAGTATGAGCAAGCACTCTCAATGTGACAATTTCGTTTCAGTTTTGTGACTGGTAGCCTATATTCCTTTTTTAAATTCAATTCCGACCTTAGTAATGAAGTAATAATTTTCAATGCAAGCGTGTAATCACCGCGGAGGATGGGCGGGTCACGTCCTCCCCAATATATGAAACATAAGACTTTTGTCCCCTCCTGTATTTGTAAATGACACAACATCAGATTCCCCCATAGGCTGAAAGACAGCTAATTTGTTTCCCTCAATATTCAGTGTTAAACCGTCTCCAAAATGCACTGGATGTGTATCATTCACAGAAAACCTCCTGTGTCTCGTTTGTATTCATGTCCAGCAACAGTGTATAACAGCGGCTCGCAAGTGCACGTGCCATAGTTTTGGGTCTGTTCTCGTGCACCATGCACAGATCTCTGATCCACACAGGTTCACGCACATCTACACAAGCAGTGGTTTTGTTAGGGCTGATCATTCAGATGTAACAGTGCGGAACTTTAGCCTATTTGTAGCGTCGGAGGGAGGGGGAGAAATATACTGCGCAGCACATAATACATGCACACAGGCAACGGATGTTTTAAGGATGCAGACAGCAAAGTTATTTTTACAGCTGCAGTTTCTGCGGCTGTCTCCAGTATTTCCGGCTTTTCTTCACATTTCAACACAGAGATTTGTCCATAATAAAAATTGCAGAGAGCACATATATTAACCTCACTAACAAAGTTTGTTAAGGAGCCACAGTATTGCCATTAAGGCAAAAATCCCAGAAACAGAAATCTCCAAACCTGGACAAATAAAACGGAGGTAAGCGAGGGAACAAAGGGTGAACTGACCCTTTAAATGGACCAGTATGTAAGCATATGTCAGGTGTATCTGAGGAATTACAAAGTTCACCTCCGTAAAGAACTGACCATCAAGTCCCTGAACACAGTAACACTGAAACTCCTGTTTGTGTATAATAATAGACATATCTGTCCAATCAGACAACAACTAACTTATTGTACAACAAAATGTTATTCCTTCAATGATTTACTTTAATGATTAGAGGGGGTGCATTCAGTATATTGGAAATGCTTCCATGCATGCAGTAATGTCACTACAGACATAGCACTTAAACAGCAAAACTGAAAACTGTAATTACTTGACAGGACAGAGGAAACTCTGCAGAGGAGAGAGAGTTTGGACTTTTAGCTATTTAAAATAAAAAATGCCCCAACAGCTGTGATGGAGCTCAGGATTCATCCAAACTGTTTCACAGTATAAACCTGGACATTCATACCACATGTAAATCTATGAAAAAAAGTATACATATTGTATTGGCCTACATTATTTATTTGACTGTGTATGTTTAATTTTATACCACATAATCACTTGGTCCCCCCCAAAGCCTGACTGAAGATTTCGCAGTTGTGTTGCCTTTATTTGGAAGGTCAATGTAAGGATATGGGACACATGGGGAGAGAGAAATAGGAGTATGATCAGGCGGTATCTTGAGGCTGAAGCCAATGTTTAAGTACCTGGCTCCAATAGACTCCCATTCAAAGTGTCACCTTCTCTCTAGAAATACTAAGTCAATCATTTTTTAACAAGTCATTATGGTCTCAATCTTTAAATTCAGGTCCTCTGATAAGTGTGCTGGTGGTCGATTTGGAAATTATTGCTTCATTAATAAGATTTGAAGACTTATAGTGGCTTTGATGTCTGCTGTGTGATTGACAGCTGTGATTGACAGTTTGCTCACCTGCTGCTCTCCCCGGCTCTGGGACTTGAACTGGATTGGACTAAGTTGCAATATTTCAGTAAGTTTAATGTTTCTTGATCATGATATCCTGTTAGCACAATTTGGCAGAAGTCGCTAACGTCAGCCCAGGTGCACACTGCTTGGTGTTCTCAGTAAGCTAGCGTTAGCTTAGGTCCGAGGTAGCGGGGCATGTTTCCAGAGTGTGAAAGGAGACACCCTGCACTCCTTATTTGGAAGGTTCTAGCTCCAAACAGAAAAAATGGTGCAACAACTTTTTTAAAGGTTCCACCTGGAACCCTTTCAGAAGGTTCTACCTAGAACCCAACATAAAGCGTTACACCTAGAACCGTCTGTGAAAGAACCCCCACTAGGGGTTCTATCCAGAACCTTTTCACCTTCTAAGGGTTTCAACTAGAACCCACCCAGGGAGTTCCACCGAGAACCCTTTCATATTTCAAGGGTTTCACCAGGAACCCTCTTGTCTTCCGAGGGTTCTATAAAGAACCATATTGTATTCTACAGGTCAGGCAAAAATGATTGAATATCATATATTGTATATTGTGGTCATCCATCATTTTAATAATCTATGGTACAACTACCAATGTTTACAATGTTGACATTGAGAAAACATTCAAACAATTTTTAATGAGAAAACAAAATTATTTAAATATCTGGAATGGAATCAGCAACATGACAAATAAGACACAAGCCAGGCACATCAGGCTGCCCTCAGCAGGTGAATTCATGTAATCACCAGCAATGGTGACATCACAGAGAGGAAAAAGAAAAAAAGACAGTCAGTAGCATCGATCTAAGGTACACTTACTACACCAGATGAAGCAGTAAGCCATCTACAAATACCAAAGTAATGCATTGTCCAATGAGAGCAATCAGAGTATAGGGACATAATGGTGACAGTGGAACAGATTGAATAAGCCTGTCCTCCAACTCCTATACTAAGAGCCTCCACTGGCACACAATCAGGTGAAAGTGAGGGAACCCCACAAAGTTTACACATTAATTAATTTAAAATAGTCCACCTTTCACCATTAAAGTCCTTAGCTAGAGTCAAGTGTAAAGGTAATGGAAGACCAAATGATTGGCTTATCATTTTAATGTGCAGAGTTGTGCAAGGATGATCATTTTCTCTGTTAATGTGTGCATGTCCTTGAGAGAGGGAATGTGTTTTAGGAGGACCACTCCTCTCTTTTCATCTGGTTTAGGCTCAGATAAGGTAACATCCTGGGTCTTGGAGTAAACAGGACAGGTTAAGGGGTCAAAGGCTACATATAAGATAGGGCCCTTGTTTTTCTGTGTCCTTGGGAGATGTTGCTCTTATCTAGCATACATGGGCATGTAAATGTATACCTCATAGCTGTTTGCCATTGGCTGTAATCATATAAGCTGATACATTGACCATTCACAAATTACTTCTTTGTTCCTTCTGCAACTATAATAGGTTTGCTCTTTGTTCGGTGAGACAAACTGATGCAAATTTTTTGTCTTCTGTCTCCTTATTGTATGTTAATATTTTTTCATCTTCAACCCAGCAGTGTTTTGTGTATTGTTTCATGTGTGTTTAGTGTTGTCAGACAATTTCCACAACATGCTTGCTGAAATAGGATATTAGATTTAGCTTACCTTGATTCTCTGAAGTTTCCAGCAAGGCAGCCAGCTCCCAGGCCCCACACAACAAACCCCAGCCTTTCCCCTAGGAGACTGGGGTTCAATTCCCGGCTCCAACACCCCTCCACACTGTAGCCATCCATCCCCCCAGCCCTCCCACCATCCATAATAAAGGCACTAGATAAGGAGGGTCAACTGCCCACTCTCCAAAAAGAAAATAAAGGGCAATTTAATTAGGGCATTTTTTGGCTTATGAGCTCTTCCCTCCAGAGGCTGTAGTTGCAATGGTCAAAACAAAACTAACATGGTGGCTCAGTACGTAGGAGCACAGTAGTGCTATTTTGAACATTTGGGACTCAAGACATGATCTTCCCACCAGAGAGCACATCATGTAGCTATATTATAAATATGCACTGTATTCTTAGCCACTCTCTATAAAAGCACCAGTTAAGTGTACATCATGAAATAGAAATGATCAAAAAACAAAACAAACAGCTACTTCATAGCTCATACACTATATCAACAAAGTAATTATTCCACATTTAAAACATTTTTAAATAGATCATGATCATAAAATAATAACATAAATACTTTAATTGTAATATCAGCACTATTACTCCATTTTCCCCACTGTTCCTGTCTCGTTACCCAAAAATAATTCTACTATACTTAGAAAATTCTTACAGTGTAATTGATCAAGTAAGTTTAAAACACAAATTTGTTTCCCCTTCATTATCTAACCTCGGGTCTTCTTCACTTGTGTTTGTATTAAATTCATATGCTGTTTACTAAACAATTAGTTAATATTGGCTGTAATTTCAAGTGTTATCAAAATGTTTCTACATTCTACATTATTATATCTACATTATTTCCTTTATTTTACAGCATTCTCGTGTCTTTGAAGTGGTTCCGGTCGCCAAATCCAACTCCACAACAAACTCAGGTGGGAAAATTCTGAACTTTGGAAACACAACAAATGTGACAAAACATCATGTTAGCAACCTGCTGTGGTAGAAGATTATGAGTATTCACTCTCCAAGACTGAACAACACACAAAAGAATGGACAATTGATCTTTTAGCTCTTTTGTGACACAATATAAGATGTTTTGTTGCTGCGTACAGTGACAGCAGATTGTTCTGATCTTCACTGCTTTATATAAGTGAGAGCCAAGTCAGAGGTTGAAAGAATCATTTTCCAAATCCAAATGAAGGTCCCCCTCCAGCTCCTCATAACTTTTCTTGTTTGGTAAATTTTTTGCAGAGTCAAACAGGTGAAGAGCCAGCCAGTAAAACAGAAGAAGAAAAAGAAGAGAAAGGAGAAGAAGACATCCATTATGGAGAGATTGACTTCTCCAAACTGGGATCTAAACCGTCCTCTGACTCAGTGCAGGACAGCGGACAGCAGCTGGATACAGTGTATGCACAGGTCAAAGTGTCCGAGCCAACAAACAGCTAATACACACTGCTGACAGCCCAAAGGACCTGTATGCTCAAGTGAAGAGAAACTGAGAGTTGTTTTATTGTTTAAAGAAAGCCATTTGAGAAGAATTCATATAAAATGTTTCTTTATTTTTATCTATACACAATGTTCTTTTTAGTCAGTTAATATAGAAAAAGACACTGGAGCCTGGACAGAAAAATGTTTTTGTCACTGTTTACTGATCACAGACAGGAAGCTTAAAACTTTCACATCCTGCAGGTTTTATCATGTCGATGATCAGCTTGTTCATATGTGTGTGCTGACCTCACACAGCTGCTGTTGACTGATTTGTTATTCAAATATCAGATACACACAAATAAAACTCCCAAAGCTCTAAATGGAGAACAAGACTAAAAGACACCAGAAGCAGTTCTGCACACTATTAACACTTTAGTACAAGATTATGTTTAATTTGAAATGTTTGTGTCAAAGTTTGCAAAAGTGAAGATTAAAACATATAAAAACATTTTTTATGAATTAAAAATTTTCATTAATAGCACTGTAATGAAAGCCCATACATATGAAAATAGACCAGTGTAGGGAGGAAATGATAACAATTACTTCCTTGTGTGTTACAGAACTGAATTTATAGTGAAGAGGTCTGAATCACCAGTAACAGGAAAAGGTTTTGGGTCTCACAGAGGCCATCTGCTCTAATAATGTATGCTGACATCAAATGACAGATAGTAGAAAAACATATTTTTCTAGTCCTCTAATTATATCATTTAATTTACACATCATTGATTGTATTTGCTTAATTCAACAACAAATTCACTGATTATTGTAGTATTGTAGACCATGTTGACTATGTTAGTTTTACCAATGAGCACTAAACACAAATTACAGCTCAGGCTGATGGGATGGGTGAGTTCTGCAGGTATTTTGTTATAAACCAAAGTACAGAACGAAATTAAACTTTGACCTGATGATGGCACTGAATGAAAAGTCAGTGGTTCACCAAAGTTATTATTACACTTCATCCTGAGAGGGGACATGACTGTCATTTACATCATCATTTGTGTTTGAGCACTAGAGCTGTAGTCAGCCAAAGAAAATCTTGGTCGACTGAAATCGTACATAATCGTCAACTAATCAATTAGTCACGGGTGGGGGGTTGGATGTAACGGAACACAGTGCACAGTGAACTCAGCAGTCACACATTTCTCCATTCTCTATTTCTCTGTTTTGTGTCTTCAGGTTAGGCTAACCCATTGTTGCTAACTTTGGAACTAACCCCCTTCACTTTTCCAGCACTTGGAGAAACAACAGACTTGACTTTTTAGCATTTATTAACTGTTACACTGTAGTCTGTACTGTACATTTACTGCCAGACTGACAACTTACTTCTAACCTTTTACTCTGCTCCACTCGCATCCACCGTCACTTTCCTGCCACTGACTCTTTCCCACTCGTTACGCAAACATACTATGCAATGCCGTATTCCTTAACAGAGTTACGCGACCAATAGTTTCCCAGGCAACGACACAGAGGTAGACTCACGTACCGGAAAAGCGCTGCAAAGAGACTCCCAAATGAATTAATGGATATTTGGCGTTATTTTTGACATTAAAAAAATATTTTTTGGCTTGGCGGGAGTTCTTGTTGTTATAATTATAGGAGATACACTGATTCAGTAAACATTCAGTACGTTCAGTAAATGCTCGGTAAACATTGAGTGCAGTTAGACCTAGTAGTCTCCATTAGGTTTGGCGAGTTCAAAGTTCTGAAAACAACGGGGCTATTTTGAATACACTCCCGTTTTCACGGGTAATTTGTTAGTCTGTCCCTCCTGCCGCAGGAAATAATGGATTAATCCTGGAAGGCTATTGATGTAGCACTTTTCTCCTTATGAAAGTAACACTGCAATTATTCGACCAATGAGAATTTGGTTGGACGAGAGCATATCGACCAACTGATCGACCAGTCGACTAAAGTCCTATTGAGCACATACACAAAGGTTATGATAGCTGTGTAGCTAACTGCTAATTTAATGTGTCATCAAGAACAACAGTGACTCTGTAAAAATTACATTTTGAAACAACTCACAAACTAACTTGTGTCACTGTGATGGCCCCAGAGCCTGTTGCCTTTGGTCCTGTGGTTTGTGTCTTTGTGTTGCAGGTCCTTGGATGGGTGGAGCTGAGATGCCACCTGACTACTAACTGGGAACACCTGGCCCCAGAGATTACTTAAGACCACCTGCCCTGATTCCAGTTCTCTGATCCCTTCCCCACTTTGGTTTGGTTTTGCACTGACAACATGCACCTTACATTAGACAACGCATTCATACACTTTCAAACATCACTGATACTGACTTCCACACCCCATTGCAGTTATTATTGTTGTTTACTTTACTGAATTTCGGTTCGTTATTGCTGAGTTTGGCGTGCATCTCCCTCTCTTGTTGTGGTCCGCGAGCCGGTCATAACAGTTGAGCGCTTGTTTTTTGTGAATAGAAAGCGGGGAGTTTTTGTGGGTTTTTTCCTTCTTATTTTCTAAGTGAATCAGTCTTTGTTAATTTCTATGAAGCTTAGTCTAGTTGAGCACTTTTGGTCACATGAGAGAATGTGTCAGTCCGGTTAATTTGGCTCTCATGCGAAACTGATGTGATGTGTGAGGGATTCCCTCTGCTGGCTGTTACGTAGGCAGCCTTATATGGTAAATTTGTTGCGCTCTGGGGGATGCACCCGAGGCGTTTAGTTTGGGAACGCATTTTTCTGATTTGTGGTTGAAGGGAAGTGTTTTTCATCCTGCAACTGTCATCTATGAACTGTGGATATTTGCTGAGGCATAGGAATGTAAGTTGCCAGTTTTCTGGAGGAGGAGTTATGTAGCTAGTTTTTAAGGCAGTCAGCTAGTGGGGAAGCTCTGATTGGAGACTGCCTATTCCTCATGTGTGCACTGGGGGGTTAACACGTTTTTCCTCTATTCTCTTGTTGTGAATATTGGTAAGTTATGGAGAAGATTGTGAGAGCGTTTGTGCAGGCGCCATCTGAAAGGTTTTTGGATCAGTGCACAGAGGCTCATCTGAGTTTTACAATTTTGATGTGGGTGATTGAAAGAGCTAAAGAGACAGTGAAGGCCAATTTGAAATTTTGGGTCCCTCCTTGTGGGATAATCAATGTTTTTCCAGATCAATTTACTGTTGCCTTTTGCCTCATTCAAAATATTGAGATAAAAACGAGATTTAGCTTCTCTTAGCTCTTGGATAACTTTGTTCCTCAAACCTTTATAAATCAGCATGTCAGTGTCTCTTCTAGTTTGAACTGCCGTTAATAATTACTGAGACCATATGAGTGTAACAACTCAGCAGAATGTATTTAGGGTCTCATAGCAGTTTACTACTTACATACAGTTGTTTGTATGAATTGCTGTTGGAGCATAGCTATCCTTATTATATTTAAGATAATCACAGAGTATCTTTATTCTACTTCCTTACATATCTTATAGACATGAAATTAAAGGAAACTTACACTTCCATTAAAATGAAATGGATACTTATAGATGCAAAACAAATTGAACCCTTGAAACAAATCAGTATCAGTAAGAGTCATTTCTGACCAGTTCATGGACTAGTGCAACCTAAACTGTCTTCAATCTTCAAAAAGTCTCTTTTAGTAGGAATCCAAAGGGGCCCTTTAATTGTCTTTAATTGGGAAATGAAATACTAAAAGTTGTCCAGGAGGTTTTGTATCAGCAGGCGTCAGTTCCTCTCCAACAGCCACAGAAAACAAGCGGTCCCTCTTCACCTGAAGTCCACCTCAAAGCTAACAGGAGAATATCACATAAGCAGGTGATTTGAGGCTAATGAGTGCAGAGAACAACTAGCTCTCACAGGCCACAGCTACAACCATCTGAACCCTTATTAAGTTCAATAATAAATAGCAATATTGCTGTGGTCTATCTTTAATATACAATACAAACTATAGCTCATTCTAACTTATATTAAATGCAAAACACACATTACTCCCTAACATAAGGAAAAACTATGACGTCTAAAGCAATATATTCCTTTGACATTTAGCTTAAAACAGCATGAACTATGTGAGTTTACATTCTGGACACAGAGGTAACTTGTACTTATTCTTGCTGAAGTCCGCCCAGCATGGTGGCTAATTAGCGATTAGTTTAACTCACGATTAGCGATTAGCATGCTAATTAACATTAATTTGGTCGTTAAGACTTTACCATAAGGCAGGCAACACATTGCCATAAGACAGACAGATGTTACACATCTTAAATATGCATGCTCACCTTTGTCTATAACTATTTAAAAATGACAACAGAAGTAACCAAAAACCAAATTTGCCACCTGGCTTACATTTAGGATAACCTACTTCATTTATGTTCAATGATGTTAGCTGAACTGACACATTGCATAATCAGACAAAGTTACAAAAGAAAATTCTACATTACTAACTAGTTAAATATCTGTTTCATACCTCTGATCTGTTGTTCTCTAATCTGTTATCACAGCCAGCAATGAGTAACAGAAGCAGCGTTGCTGAATGCACAAATGTAACTGTACTATACTTCAACTGTTTACTCTTCCCTGGCCTGATGAGTTGGGGGTGGGGGGTGGAATTATGTTTCTGTGAAAGTGCGGGTGTCACAACACCCTTAACACCCACGGCTGCGATGCCCCTGGGTTATGATCTGATAAGCCAGTGATTCAATTATAACTTTTAGTTATTCTTTCTGGTTTGTTAGTAAATATCAGATCAATTTATGTACTGGAACATTTTGCAATCCTAGTTCGGCCTTTTACTAGTTGTTCTAGTTGGAATTTCTCTGATCATTTTTAGTTTTTTCCTCTTAGTTTTATCCTCCCAGTTCACATTAAAATCACCCATAAGTAATAATTCTTTGTTGAGATTGCACTCTTTCAAGACTTCTGTGAATTGATCACAGAAAGTGTCATCTGCAGAAGGGGGCCTATAGATACCTATGATGTTAAAAGACATTTGCTGGGATAACATATTCTAACGTGTTACCTACATTATAAACCACACGTTCACATTTGATGTTGTCTCTCACATAAAAAAAAGCACCCCTCCTCCTCTTCCATCAGGTCTGTCTCTTCTGAAACATTGGTATCCAGGCACCGTGAACACACTTGCAGGAGTTGTTTGTTTCAACCATGTTTCAGTCAGACAGAGAAAGTCCAGATTTGAGTCAGACACAAGATGAGTTAGCTGATTGCTCTTTGCAGTAATGCTTCTGATTTTAAAATGTCCATTCAATAGCCCCCTTGGTTTCAGCTTCGGGTCCATAAGACTTTTGCATGATTGACAGTTTGGAAGGTTTTGAATAACCTCTGCCTCCTCACTGCAGGGTTTTGACACACAGTGGTGTCAGTAGCAGGTTTTGTGAGAGAGACACTGGACCTATCAAGGTTTCCACAGCCTGGTAGTGAAAAGTCATTCATTGAGACGTCATGCCTTGTGTTAACAAAGTTTAGTCTGTTAAGGGAGAAGCCCAGCTTAGAAAGTTGCTATTCATTCATCACTGGCACCAGAGGAGTCCCAGACACACTCGGGCACAAATCAGCATTGAAGTTCTGCAGCACTCCATGGGTCACTGGTTCAGGATTTAGTTGAACATCTCCGGAGAGCAGGATCAGCATGAAGAGGAGACCTGCTATTCTCCGAAATGGGGTGGCAGATGACCTGTCCACTGGATCAGTGTTTCGCTCTGGTACCTGGGCTTGTCCGTGTCGCAGGACAGAGGAATACATTGCAAAATATCCCAGTAAGTTATGATGAAAAGTCACTGTAGGAGTGTCAAATGGCCATGAGCCAGCATTTGTCCCAAGCTCAATCACTCAGTGTCCCAGTGGTTTTCCATCAGTGTTGATTGCTCTGGCCAGACAGACACATACAGGCAATACAGCAATGAGTACCAACAGTAGTCCAAAAAGCACTCCATGAAACACAACCCAGGTGTTTTTGCTGATGAAACACTGTTTGAACTTGACGCAGTTTTTGACAGGCATGCTCTGTGGTACGATAAACGGCCTTGGATGACAGTCCTATGTAGCAATCTCATCCAGGATCCCAGTGGCCAGAGAGTGGAAACTCCTCTTAAGCCCGTCAACACTGGCCCAGTGCACCCGGAACCTCCTCTCGAACTCAGCGGGGAGAAAAGGCCGCCATCTGGGCGGTTAGGAACCCCAGAAGATCCATCTGGCCAGGACCGTTTCCTTCAATGTTGAGATGGACGTACAGATGGTCTTACTTGATGTTTGGCAGGTTCCATTGTCTGAGAAAGCACAAGAGATTGCTGCGTTCATTATACCCACAGGGTTATATTCTTATAGTGTGATGCCTTTTGGTTTGCGGAATGAGCCAGCAACCTTTCAGCGCCTGATGAACAGGTTTGTTGGAGAACTGGAAGGTTGCTCGGTGTATCTGGATGATGTGGTCATCTATTCTGATGATTGGGATATCCATCTTGACTGCATTGAGAGGTTGTTTGACCGCTTGGCTTATGCACATCTGATTGTTATCTTCACCAAGTGTGAGTTTGCAAAGACCACAGTTTCTTATTTGGGTCACATGGTGGGGCAAGGCAGAGTGTGTCTGGTGCGTGCAAAAGGGCAGGCTATTGATGACTATGCGCCGCCCACAACTAAGAAGGAGCGTTTTTTGGGACTAGTTTGTGGGAATTTTTCTACTGTTATTGTGCCCCTTACTGACTTGTTAAAGGCTAAGGCCAAATATGTGTGGTCTTCAGAGTGTCAGAAGGCTTTTGAGAGTGTTAAAGCACTCATCTGTAACGCTCCTGTTCTGCTCCACAGCAGAAAAAACTTTTCAAACTGGAGGTAGATGCAAGTTATGTGGGTACAGGGGCAGTGCTGTTACAGCCTGATGATTTAGGAGTGGATTTATTTCTTTTCAAGGAAATTTAATAAACATCAGCTGAATTATTCAGTAATTGAAAAGGAAACGCTAGCCTTGATTTTGGCTTTGCAGCATTCCCATCTCAGGGTTCATCAACTCAGAGTTCAGGGTTAGACTCAGAGCTTGCTGAACCTGCTTTTCGAAACAGGCCCCTGGCCAGTTCCCCATAGAATGTATGTATGTAATACATGAAGTCTATATTTTAATCTGTTCAAATGGGTTAAAATACTCACAAGATGTGAGCTGTGAGGGTGAGAACTGCTTATATTTGTCAAATATTTATATCACTCGGGTCAGCTGATCTTCAGTTTTACAACAAAACCAAATGGACTTGCTCTGTGGGTCTTCAAACACAGGAAGTCGAATCTGATTTATATCACAAAAGCTAAAAAGGGAAGTTGGTCTGTTACATTACAGCACAGCTTAATGAACTGAACGATTTCATTTGAATATACCAAAGGACCTTACTGCTGTTTTTGATGTGAGCTTGTTGGGTAAGACCTTAACTTTTTAACCCAGAGTTATATTATTCTGTTACTCCTCTGAAGTGGGAAATATTTGAGATAATAACTTATTTCCTATTATTTGTTTAGTTTAGTAGAAATGGCACCTAATAAATGAGAGGTCACTGTACCATTTTATCATTAACAGATACCATAATCTCACTACTTTGGTATTATGTAGAATTTAAATCAAATATAATATTTCATAGTTCTGCAGATTTACATCCCTTGTTTGAATGAGTGAATTTTAAGAGACTAATTGGTTTTAATATAATAAATCAAAACTCCATAACATGATTAAAAGAACAAAATATTCCTACATTGTTGTGTTTGTAAATCCAGGTGATGAGATTCATGGCAGCCCTGTCTACAAAGATGTTGACAGACAACATGTTACTGAGTGTCTTCTTTCTTACAGGTGAGCTGTTTGTTCACTCAGTTTTATTTTGAGACATTAACTCAAATCATTTACACTCTGAAACAAAGCAGAAAGACCAGAAATTTCTTACAACTGTTCACATCCTGACTGCAACGTCAAGTTTTAAAACTGTTAACAGGACAAGAAAACATGCAACATACAGCTGCTGAACTGTATTTATTGTATCATGAACCATCTCATCATGGAGATTTTTCTACTTTATGTTAATCATGACTCTGATCTCATAGGTGCTTTGGCTGCTTGTCCTCATATTCCACACCTCTTCATTACTGCACCGCTGGAGATAGAAGCACTGAGTGGATCTTGTTTGCAAATCCCGTGTAACTTTAGTGCTGGACCAGGAAAAACATTTGATGGCAGCAGAACAACCTTTGGAGTGTGGATTAAAAATGACCACAGATTTAAAAGCTATCCAAGAAATGTGATTTTCAACAGTGGTCAGACAGTTAACACCTATCCAATGAACATTACTGGAAACCTGAGTCAGAACGACTGCACCACTCTGTTTTCCAGTTTAATCACAACATATTTAGACAAATACTTCTTTAGAATTGAGAACGGACCATTCAGTGAAACAGCTTTTTGTGACCCTGTTCAAATAACAGTCAAAGGTAAGAGAGTTTTCTTTTTTTCAGTCATATTGTTGTTTAGAATAAAAAGGAAATCAGTTGCAGCTTTGGCCTGAACAGCAAACACCATGGCCCTAACCTTTACTGTGAAATTAAATATCTGATGCAGACTACAAAGAAAACTCAGCTGTGGTGAAATGTGAGAGAAACCAGCCTGTGAACACATAGTCATTGGTTTGAATGTCCTGACTCACAGTTGAATAACCTGAAAACTTGAATATTTATACATTTGAAGAAATCTTTATTAATATTGTCTGCACAACTAAACAGTAATAGACACTACTGTTTGTGTATGAAATAGGTAATCAGTCATGTCTTGAGTTATTTTAACTCCTCCGTTGAGGAACAAAGTCTAAATTAATTAGTCTTAGTTTATTTAAATTGCAGATTCTGACAGTTACTGTCTCAATGAATGCTCACAATACTCAACAACCTCTGATAGTTTCATGTCCCATGATGTGGTTTTTACAAGTGGGTAAAAGTTAAGGGGAAACATAAAATTTTGCTTCAGTTTAGCTATAAAATAACTAACACTGACATGTAGTGTAAAGTCTGTGTTTGATTTTAACCACAGATTCTCCTCCGAGCCCCAGAATTGAAATCTCAGGTGAGCTGAAGGAGAAGGAGTCTGTAACTATAACCTGCTCAGCTTTCACTCCCTGTCCACACTCCCCTCCTAAACTCACCTGGAATCTCCAACAAGACGCTCACAACAAAATAGAGGAAAACGCAGATCGAACCTTTACGACTAAAATCCAGACGACCATCACTCTGTCTGACAAGCACGACGGATACAACATCACCTGTTCTTCCAACTACTCTGTGAATGAAGGACAAAATGCTAAGTCAGCAGAGGAAAAAGTGACTCTCAGTGTTTCATGTAAGGCAACCAGAGTTTGTTATTGGATCCTGTTTAAACATGATGATTTATGGGATGTCAGCTGATTTTTAAGGAATAAAAATAATCACATTTTCTTCAGATGCTCCCAAAGACACCTCAGTGAGGATCAGTCCATCAGGTTTGGTGTCACCAGGTAGCTGGGTGAACCTGACCTGCTCCAGCAGAGCCAAACCTGCTGCCAACTTCACCTGGTTCAACATCAGCAAAGATGGAACCATGAAAGTATCTGAAGGAGACTTTTACAGCTTCAATGTGACAGATGGAGGAGTTTATCACTGTGTGGCCACAAATGATCTTGGTAATCAGACGTCAGAGATCCATCTGACTATTAAAGGTAAATGCAGGACTGAACTGAATGCACTCTAATATGGGACTCCAGAAGTGGTTGCACCAGCTATGATATGTCCAAATTCAACCTTTGTTTTTGTTTAGTCACTTATATTGCTTTTGTGTCTATAAGCAGGACCAGAAATGCCTCATGAATCTTTTCAGTGGGGGGCGATTCTTGGAGGAATGTTTGGGATCATCGTACTCATCTGCCTGGTTGTCTGTGTGTGGTGAGTATCACACATTTAAGCAGCTAACATGACATGGCTGAACTTTCTCTGTGCTCACCTTAAATCTGAGTTTAAGGCGTGTACCTACGAGCATGATTGATGATATCACAACTAGTTTGGAGCCAATCATGGTCCAGTAAACAACTTACACAAGTGCGATCAGGAGACTTGAAGCCTCCAGTGATGAGAATGAACTTTACAGTGAAGTAGGAAACATCTTGTGTTTCAGCAGTTAAACTTCTGAAATGAAAAATATATATTTGTATGTTCATAGAATCTGATTTAATGAAGAATAAGGAGTATATGTCATTTTAAGGATCTTAATGAGGTAATTTAACTTTTGGTGATGAAAAAACATATTTGACACAAATTACTATTACAAGAAGATGTGTAATCAGTTACTATTTACTCACTAGAGGTCACTGTAGACCATAGGATGTTGTGCTGCATGTTTGGTAAGAAACTGAGAAAAGAGGTAGTAGTAAAGTACCAGAGTCAAGTGTCTCACTCTCTTTCCTTGATGTTTATGTAATTCAGGCCCCATGTAGCTGTGTTATAATTATGCTTGAGTGTGTAGTACAATGGGACAGGGCCTGAGTTCATTGCTGAACTGTTATATGTATTATTATCCTTCAACTTGCCTCTTTTGAGTTTTACCACAAATCTTTATTCCTAATCTTACTCAACAAAATTAATATGGACACCACACAACTGTACTAACTTTAAATGCAATAATCCTGATACAGGTATTTATTTACAAAATGAGATAATAAAATTTGATAACTCTTTCTTTATAAAATAAAATATAAAAAAATACTCAAAATGTTATAAATAAGTGTATAAAATGAAATATCAAGTTTCTTTAGTTTTAAACCTTTTCCTTTAAATTTCAAAAATCAATTTTATAACTTTATACCTCTTTTAATCAGAATAAGTACCTTTTAACTATTCTTTAAATCAAAGTATCTTTTAACTTTCTTTTAATTAGAATGAGTACACTTTTAAATAGCACTATATATATATATATATATATATATATATATATATATATACCTTAAATCAAAATAGTTACCTATCAAATGCCTCTTGAACAGAAAATTACCCTTCGAATATGGTTAATGTTAACAAAAACAAAATTTTTAATTTCATACACAACCCAAAATCACTCAATGTTTACCTGTGGGCCCACACACACGCACACCTTCCCTCTTTATTCAATAATTTAACCCTGTTGCAGGCCTGATTTGAAGCTGGGGTGTGGTGAGGCCTAAAAACTTAAATGGCCGCTTCACTCTGACATGAGCAGAAAACAAAAAGCATGTGCAAGTTCAGTTAGTACTCACGAATCCCAAGTGAATTGTTAGTGGGGATAGCAGTCACAGGGGCAATGGCACCACATCTCTGGGCTCCCAACTGGCTCCAGTGCGAACCTACACACCTCGCCACATTCTTCTTTATATACAGTCTGAAGGTATAACATGCAACAAGGAACCTGCGGCTGGGAGTTGAACCATGGATGTTGTGGTTGCGTGGTACGCACCTCAACCATTAGGCCATCTAAGGCCTCCGATTTTGTTTTTTATTTAGCACATGTAAAAATGAAGAGAAAACTGACATTTATTTGTTGAATTTATGAATAGCTCGCCACACTATTGTTTTTACTTTGTAAAGTCTATAAAGTTTTTAATCTTCAGGTGGATTATGCTTTGGATCCCATCACAGCTCCCACTATTTTATCATCACTTTAAAAAAAACATAAACAGCTATTTCATAGCTCATACACTATGTCAACAAAGTAATTACTCCACATTTAAAACATATTCAAATAGATCATGATCATAAAATGATTGCAACATAAGCACTATTACTCCATTTTCCCCACTGTTCCTGTCTTGTTATCCAATAATAATTTTGCTGTACCTAAAAAATTCTTACAGTTTAATTTGTCAAGTAAGTTTAAAACACAAATTTGTTTCCCCTTCATTATCTACTCTGGTCTTCTTCACTTGTATTTACAGACAGTGAGAATTAAATTCATATACTGTTTACTAAACAATTAGTTAATATTGGCTGTAATTTCAAGTGTTACCAAAATGTTTCTACATTCTACATTATTATATCTACATTATTTCCTTTATTTTACAGCATTCTCGTGTCTTTGAAGTGGTTCCAGTTGACAATTCCAACTCCACAACAAACTCAGGTGGGAAAATTCTGAACTTTGAAAACACAACAAATGTGACAAAACATCATGTTAGCAACCTGCTGTGGTAGAAGATTATGAGTATTCACTCTCCAAGACTGAACAACACACAAAAGAATGGACAATTGATCCTTTAGGTCTTTTGTGACACAATATAAGATGTTTTGTTGCTGCATACAGTGACAGCAGATTGTTCTGATCTTATCTGCTTTATATAAGTGGGAGCCAAGTCAGAGGTTGAATTAATTATTTTCCAAATCTAGATGAAGTTCCCCCTCCCCTCTCCTCATAATTTTTCCTGTTTGGTAAAATTTTTTTGTAGCCAGTTAGCCAGCCAGTTTAGAGCTAGCCAGTAAAACAGAAGAAAAAGAAGAGAAAGGAGAAGACATCCATTATGGAGAGACTGACTTCCCCAAACCGAGACCTAAACTGTCATTTGACTCAGCGCAGGACATCAGACAGCAGCAGGATAGGGTGTATGCACAGGTCAACATGTCCGAGCCAACAAACAGCTTAACACAGACTGCTAACAGCCCAAAGGACTGTGAGAGAAAATTGAATAATGGGTTATCATTTTATAAATCTTTTGTATATATGTTAAAAATGTTTGTTTTTAACTGAATGTGATGTAATGTCATTGTCATTCTGGTATACATGTTTGTGAAGAAATCCTACTCCTAGGCTAGTTGAACTCTTGAACTTCTTTCTATTTGAAGATTGTTTGCTGACCTCTGGGGTTAGCTCGAGATATCTTCGTCTTAAGCCTGCTGTTTTAGAGACTGTGTGGATCATGAGGTACCTAGATAAGCTACATTTGAAGGATGTCTTTGTTTGAAATTATTGATTGACCATTAGGTCTATGTGGGATCAGCATATGACCATAGTTGTTTGTAAGAAGGTGTAACAGTTTGTGGAAGTGTCCATTTAGGGACTGTTTTTAACTTTGCTTCTGGATAAGTATAAAGCTGTCTGGTTTGGGTGCACAATCTTTAGGGAAAGGGCAGCTGAACAACATGCTTTCTCTCCAAAAATACAAGATGACTGTATTTTTGTTTTGTGTTTTGTGTGTGGACATTTGTATAATTGTTACTGATGGTGTGATGGATTGTACAGTATCTACAACTGTTTCAACAAGTAACAATGTTTGATGCTTTTTTTATGTCTCTGTGTGGTTCTTCAGCAACAATGAAAAATTTCCACGACAGGACCTGTATGCTTAAGTGAAGGAAAAAAAGAGTTGTTTTATTGTTTAAAGAAAGACATTTGAGAAGAATTCATATCAAATGTTTCTTTATGTTTATCTATACACAATGTTCTTTTTAGTCAGTTAATATAGAAAAAGATACTGGAGCCTAGACAGAAAAAAATTATTGTCACTGTTTACTGATCAAAGACAGGAAGCTCAAAACTTCCTCATCCTGCAGGTTTTTTCATGTCAATGATCAGCTTGTTCATATGTGTGTGCTGACCTCACACAGCTGCTGTTGACTGATTTGTTATATATAATACCAGATACACACAAATAAAACTCCCAAAGCTCTAAATGGAGAACAAGACTAAAAGACACCAGAAGCAGGTCTGCACACACATTAACACTGTAGTACACGATTATGTTTAATTTGAAATGTTTGTGTCTAAGTTTGCAAAAATGAAGATTAAAACATTTTTAATACATTCAAAAGAATTTTCATATGAAAATAGACCAGTGTAGGGAAAAATGATATCAATTACTTCCTTGTGTGTTATAGAACTGAATTTATAGTGAAAAGGTCTGAATCACCAGTAACAGGAAAAGGTTTTGGGTGTGATTCTCACAGAAACCGTCTGCTCTAATAATGTATGCTGACATCAAATGACAGAAAGTAGAAAAGCCTACTTTTCTACTCCTCTAATTATTTCATTTAATTTACACATCATTGATTGTATTTGCTTAATTCAACAACAAATTCACTGATTACTGTAGTATTATAGACCATGTTGACTGTTAGTTTTACCAATGAGTACTAAACACAAATTACAGCTGAGGCTGATGGGATGGGTGAGTTCTGCAGGTATTTTGTTATAAACCAAAGTACAGGACGAAATGAAACTTTGACCTGATGACGGCACTGGATGAAAAGTCAGTGGTTCACCAAAGTTATTATTACACTTCATCCTGAGAGGGGACATGAATGTCATTTACATCATCATTTGTGTTTGAGCACATACACAAAGGTTATGATAGCTGTGTAGCTAACTGCTAATTTAATGTGTCATCCAGCATAATGGTGGCTCTGTAACAATTATATTTTGAAACAACTCACAAACTAACTTGTGTCACTTATTCAATGATAACAATTAGAATAACACATATAAAAACATGTGAAGTGAAAGAAGCATCTTCATCACTGAGGTTCTCTCATCAGTCCAGTAATGAAGAGCAGCAGCAGCAACACTGGAAACTAGAATATATATGTAATACATGAAGTCAATATTTCCATCTGTTCAAATACTCACAGGATGTGAGCAGTGAGGGTGAGAACTGTTTGTATTTGTCAGATATTCATATCACTCAGGTCAGCTGATCTTCAGCTTTACAGCAAAACCAAATGGACTTGCCCTGTAGGTCTTAAATTAGAAACTAAAAAGGGAAGTTGGTCTGTTTCATTACAGCACAGCTCGATAAATGATTTCATTTGAATTTACCAAAGGATTTTACTGCTGCTCTGTTTTTGATGTGAATTTGTTGGGTAAGACCTTAACTTTTTAACCCAGAGTTATAATATTCTGTTACATCTTGTGAACTGAAGTGGAAAATATTTGATATATATTATTTGTTGAGCTTTAGTTTAGCAGAAATGGCACCTCATAAATTAGAAGATATGGTAACATTTTACCATTAACAGATACCATAATCTCACTACTTTGGTATTATTTAGAATTTACATTAAATATAATATTTCATAGTGTAGTTATGCAGATTTACATCCCTGGTTTGAATGTGTGAATTTGAGGATAATTTGCTTTAAAATAAATTGCACGATTATTAAAAACTGATTAAAAGAAGAAAATATTCCTGCATTGTTGTGTTTGTAAATCCAGGTGATTCATGGCAGCCCTGTCTACAAAGATGTTGACAGACAACATGTTACTGAGTGTCTTCTTTCTTACAGGTGAGCTGTTTGTTCACTCAGTTTTATTTGGAGACATTAACTCAAATCATTTACACTCTGAAACAAAGCAGAAAGACCAGAAATTTCTTACAACTGTTCACATCCTGACTGCAACGTCAAATGTTTTAGTTTAAAACTATTAACAGGACAAGAAAACATGCAACATTCAGCTGCTGAACTGGAGATTTTTCTACTTAATGTTAATCGTGACTCTGATCTCATAGGTGCTTTGGCTGCTTGTCCTCATATTCCACACCTCTTCATTACTGCACCGCTGGAGATAGAAGCACTGAGTGGATCTTGTTTGCAAATCCCGTGTAACTTTAGTGCTGGACCAGGAAAAACATTTGATGGCAGCAGAACAACCTTTGGACTGTGGATTAAAAATGACCACAGATTTGCACTCTATCCACAGGATGTGATTTTCAACAGTAGTCAGACAGTTAACACCTATCCAATGAAAATTACTGGAAACCTGAGTCAGAAAAACTGCACCACTCTGTTTTCCAGTTTAAACACAACATATACAGACAAATACTACTTCAGAATTGAGGGCAATGAATTCAGGGCAACAGCTGTTTGTGATCCTGTTCAAATAACAGTCAAAGGTAAGAGAGTTTTCTTTTTTCCAGTCATATTGTTGTTTAGAATAAAAAGGAAATCAGTTGCAGCTTTGGCCTGAACAGCAAACACCATGGCCCTAACCTTTACTGTGAAATTAAATATCTGATGTAGACTACAAAGAAAACTCAGCTGTGGTGAAATGTGAGAGAAACCAGCCTGTGAACACATAGTCATTGGTTTGAATGTCCTGACTCACAGTTGAATAATACCTGAATATTCATACATTTAATCAGTATCAAGTTATTTCAAATCCTCCATATTCATTGAGGGACAAAGTCTAAATGAATCAGTCTTAGTTTGTTTAAGTCACTGATTTTGACAGTTACTGTCTCAATAAATGCTCACAATACTCAATGTGGTTTTTACAAATGGGTAAAAATTAAGGGGAAACATAAAATTTTGTTTCAGTTTAGCTGTAAAATAACTAACACTGACATGTAAAGTAAAGTAAAGTCTGTGTTTGATTTTAAACCACAGATTCTCCTCCGAGCCCCAGAATTAAAATCTCAGGTGAGCTGAAGGAGAAGGAGTCTGTCACTATAACCTGCTCAGCTTTCACTCCCTGTCCACACTCCCCCCCTAAACTCACCTGGAATCTCCAACAAGACGCTCACAACAAAATAGAGGAAAACGCAGATCGAACCTTTATGACTAAAATCCAGAAGACCATCACTCTGTCTGACAAGCACGACGGATACAACATCACCTGTTCTTCCAGCTACTCTGTGAATGAAGGACAAAATGCTAAGTCAGCAAAGGAAAAAGTGACTCTCAGTGTTTCATGTAAGGCAACCAGAGTTTGTTATTGGATCCTGTCAAAACATGATGATTTATGGGATGTCAGCTGATTTTTAATGAATAAAAATAATCACATTTTCTTCAGATGCTCCCAAAGACACCTCAGCGAGGATCAGTCCATCAGGTTCGGTGTCACCAGGTAGCTGGGTGAACCTGACCTGCTCCAGCAGAGCCAAACCTGCTGCCAACTTCACCTGGTTCAACATCAGCAAAGATGGACCCATGAAAGTATCTGAAGGAGACTTTTACAGCTTCAATGTGACAGATGGAGGAGTTTATCACTGTGTGGCCACAAATGATCTTGGTAATCAGACGTCATCAAGGATCCATCTGACTATTAAAGGTAAATGCAGGACTGTACTGAATCCACTCTAATGTGGGACTTCAGAAGTGGTTGCACCAGCTATGATATGTCCACATTCACCCTTTGTTTTTGTTTAGTCACTTATATTGCTTTTGTGTCTATGAGCAGGACCAGATTCTCATGGATCTTTTCAGCGGTGGGCGGTTCTTGGAGGAATCATTGGGATCATCGTACTCATCTGCCTGGTTGTCTGTGTGTGGTGAGTATCACACATTAAAGCAGCTAACATGATTCAGTTTCTGGCTGAAATTTCAGCTGCAGCCACATTCAAGATGAAGGCGCAGATGTGTGATCTAGCAGATCTTAACCTGTTTATCTCTTGTGGCACTTTTGACTTCATTAAATTATATTATTTATTTATTATATCATTAAAGTTTATTATTGAACTTCATCATATAATATGATACACTGACTCTCATTGTACAGACACCTGAAAGAAGAAGCTATGATACTGTGTAGACATGTTCTCATTGCCCCTTAATAATAACAATCCTACCAAAAAGAGTTATTATAACTAAAGTTCAGGAACAAGACCATGACCCACTCTCTCACTAATTCAAACACCTTTGCCTCACTAATCCAAATCACCTGTGCACTCATATATAGGTGTGTCTAACCCTGGGTCATGACGTTCACTCTTCTGGACCCACTCCATTTCCTCCTATTCCTATTGCTCCGCACATCTTAAATATCATGACCACCTGTGATTTCACCTTGGCCTCCGCCGTTCCGCCTGTTCGTCCCCCTCTGGCTGCACGACCCTTTCCCATTTAATCTTCCTTCAGGCAGCAGATATTGTCAGGTTCCTATGTTGACCTCGCTCAGCTCCTCCAGCCATCCACTTATGCTATTACCAGTCCTAGGTTGATCTCAACACCCCATGGTGCAGCCCAGCTCAGGCACCCTTCATCTTGCTGTTCAGACTGCAGGGCCGAGCTGGATGACTACCTATACACCATCTCGGATTTGGCTCTGCGGTTTGCCAGTTTTTATACATACCATGTTCTTCTCACATCCCAGGCCACAGGTTGCCTCTAGCAGTTCAACCAGGGCACCTACTGGGGTGCCCTCAACCCAGAGCTATACTGCCACGTCTTCGCAGCATGGTCTTCCTTGGCTTGCAACTTGTGCGGGGCTCCTTCACACCCAGCTACCGCATATGTCATTGCTGTTTCTTACCCACATGTCAACTGTTGTGTCAAATCGATGGAAGACAGTTGAAGAAAACACCTGATCAAAAACTGCTTTTTGAAGATAAAAATCAGGAGTCAGAGGTCCAAGCAGCAAAGTGTTCTTTAATGCAAAGGAGAGCAAATTAGCACATACAAGATGAACCAGGTCGCTCTGAAGGTTTTTTCCTTCAGGGCATAGTTTTTATACCTTTGGGTAGGCATAGGTCACACCTATCGTCCGTCCTCCTCATTTTTTGGCCAATTACACTATTATATTTTATCTTCGTCACTCGTTGTTGGTCAAAACTCTTCAAGACAGGTTTTGAGCTGTCGTGGATATGTACTGGCATATTCAATTCTATCTGGTTATGTCCAATTTTTTTATATAAGTATTGGGGATCATTTTACACCATTATTGCCAAGTTGTCTTCTGGCCTTTATTTTTTTAGTTATTCTAGTCACTTTACATCCTTATTTCTTGATCTCCTCCAGAGTGTATTTTTAAAAAAGGTGAAGACTTTAATGCAGACCCAAGCAAAGTGACATGTAATACAAACACACTCAAATTTCTCCAGTGTATGATTATGATTCTTTTACCGTGCTTCTATACGTACATCGTGATTAAATGTGATTCATGAGATTACAAATACATCATCAATAGGATTCTAAACACTAGCACTTATTGTTTATAAAATTTATAAAATCAATCTGCATAGCTTAATATTGTCTTTAAGCACACCAATGACATTTAATGAAAATACACCACACAACATGTTAATCAAAGGCTTAAGAAAGACAGAACCTCTGCTTGCAACAAAACATCTACCCCTGATAGCAGACCTCCTCACCTGTTGTATCCAAACCCTCCGTGCAGGATACTCGTTCCCATCGATTAACTCAACACTTGAATCTATGTTCCTCCTAGCATTCTCAGTTTATTTTACGATGCTCAGAATCCACCACCACCTCATCCACCTACAACCTACGACATCCTCAGATTTAACCTCAAACGAAGCAAAACCAACCAGCTCTGCATTTCTCACCCCATTTTCCTCTTCTGTTTAAACTCTTATGTGAGCCCTTTTGAACTCATTCATACTTACGTAAACCAGAGACTAACCCACCATGCTTCTCCTCAAGACCCACTCTTAACCACCGAATCCAGCCACACACTGCTGGTTCCACCACCATCTCTGCTAAGTTCTGTCCAAGTCAGGAATTTCATTATCCTCTGGTCACTCCTTCCGAGTAGGAGTCGCTTCAACCGCTTCCAGACAAGGAATCCTGGACCACACAATCAAAATCCTCGGCCGCCGGTCTTCCCAAGCCTACCATAGCTATATCCATAGCCACCTCAGCAACATCCAGAGTCCATTCTCACCTAGTCCCGTGAAGCTAACTTATATAATACATCATATATAATACCAGTGTACTCAGTTAGGAGCAGGTTTGGTTATTAGCAATAATTAATAGTTAATTAATAGTTATAAAATGATTATTAATTATTATAAATCAATAAATCGTCAGTGTGAATTGATAATAAACTAATAACCAAACAGTGAAAACAGTCTCAAAAAGTTGTGTTCACCTTAAAATTGTCAGTATCTGAGAAACATTAACATTTATAAGTTGAACAGTGAAGGTTTGAATTTGAGCACTGACTCCATCAACAAGCTGTTATCACAGTATGTATGCAAACAATCACAGGAAACTTCTCTTTAAATGCACAACAGAATGTATTAACTTTAGCAATATCAATTATAAATCAATAACTCTTCAATTAATAAACATCTGTCATACAACTATGAACACAAGCAACAATAAATGACAGTGGTTATAAACAGCATGACAATATACAGCACTTACAGATGTGTATGTGTGAGTGTACGTGTGTGGCGGGGGGTGGGGGGTGGGGGGCATGAGAGAGGAAGGAGGAGGAACAAGATGGCGGACCTGAACCATGTGGTGTTATGTCATGTGAGATTTCTGGTCAAGATGGTGGGTGTGACCGCGAGATTTGAACAGAGACAATGGTTTATGGCATCTGCCGGCTCAACAAGTGTCTCTAACAAAGAGATAACTTGGGGACAGGGCTAAGCTCTGGTACAGAGTTATCTGCTCACCACGTGTGTGTGCATGTAGGAGCGTGTATGTGTGTAGTTAGTAAGAGGGAAAGGAGGTAGAAGCACCAAAGAATAAAAGATTTCAGCAATTGTGAGGAGAGGTGGTATTTGCTTTTATTTACACAGAGACGTGGCATGAAAACATACTTATTTGATGGCCATGGTCTGATTTCAACAAATAAAATGCAACCCACAGTCTCACACATGATGGTGAGCTAACACAAAGCAGTCCAAGCAGTTAGATAGACACAAATCAGTTTAGTGTGGTTAACACAACCAGACAAGCAGCAAACAACAACACTACTTCAGTATCATCAGCAGCAATAACGGGACTCAGTCCATTTAACTTCACAAAAACAACAGCAATAAAGCTGAAAATAACACACTTTATGCACCTATCTTTCCCCAGACTTAAGCCTCTTACTTTGCTTTAAGGAAGCAAGTAGGGTGTGTTTCAGTCTGTCTTTTGGGTCCAGCTCGGTTCCTGACGGAGCTGTCCTCTCGCTCTGTCTCTGTCTGGGTGTTGTGGAGAAAACAGCAGAGTCGACTCAGTTTGAAAACAGCAGGGCATAGAAGTTATCCACATCTTCGTGTAGAAATTCTTTTCTTCCTTCTGCAGGCAAACAGGGAGCGCTAGGTTGCAACAGCGGTTAGAGAAATCTCTACTCGTCCAGTGAGGTTGAGATCATGCAGACTAATGTATGTATGTCCTGTACATACATTTAATGTACGTACAGGAGTCATGTCCTTTCATCAGCTGTGTGGGCAGCGGGAGGTGTACTTCAAGGGGCGTGTGGAGTGTTTATATTCTCGGTGATGCACAGCAGGGGAGAGAGCCGAGAGTTTGACTCTGCCGGATTTCACAACTAGGTGTGAGTTGAGCAGAGCAGGATGGGAGTTGAAGTCTGTTTGGAGTTCTTTTGTTTGACTTGGCGCCTTTCTTTGTTATCAGGCTTTGTGATTGCGTGCAGGCCTGCCTTTCTCTTCATGCACATGGAGTATGAGCCCAACACCAGTTAAAAGTTTGGACACACATTTCCCTTCACTTGAATGAGAAAGTGTCTCCAAACTTTTGACTGGTGCTGTATGTACAGAGTTTGACACTTTCAACTCCTCAAGTTTCTCTGTGCTAACCTTAAAGTGTGTATCTACGAGCATGAATGGTGACATCACAACTAGATCGGAGCCAATCATGGTCCAGTAAACAACTTACACAAGTGTGATCAGGAGACTTGAAGCCTCCAGTGCTGAGAATGAACTTAACAGTGAAGCAGGAAACATCATGTGTTCAGCAGTTAAACTTCTGAAATGAAAAATATATATTTGCATATTTATAGATTCTGGATGTAATGAACAATAAGGAGTATATGTCATTTTAAGGATCTTAATTAGGTAATTGAACTTTTGGATTTGGAAAATCATATTAGACATATTAGACAAATTTTTATTTCAAGAAGAAGTTGTGTATTCAGTTACTATTTACTCAATAGAGGTCACTGTAGACCACAGGATGTTGTGCTGCATGTTTGGAAAGAAACTGAGAAAAGAGGAAGTAGTAAAGTACCAGAGTGAAGTGTCTCACTCTCTTTCCTTGATGTTTAGATTACTTGGGCCTATAACAGAAGAGCATTATTATACATCTTAAAACACATCTGGAGGGGATCTTAAAGGTATCTCCTGGACTTTGGGGCCACTAGTAGCTATGGAACAAAGTTTTTACAAGCGGGTCCCCTTTTTGTGTGTGCTTGTGTGTATTAGGGGGATACTGACATTTATCTGTTGAATTTATGAATAGCTCGCTACACTATTGTTTTTACTGTATAAAGTCTATAAAGTTTTTAATCTTCAGGTGGATTATACTTTCCATCACAGCTCCCATTATTTTATTAATTTACAACATTTTTAAATAGCATAAATAATTTATTTGCAACATAAGCACTATTACTCCATTTTCCCCACTGTTCCTGTCTTGTTATCCAATAATAATTTTACTGTACTTAAAAAATTCTTACAGTTTAATTTGTCAAGTAAGTTTAAAACACAAATTTGTTTCCCCTTCATTATCTAACCTCTGGTCTTCTTCACTTGTATTTACAGACAGTAATTATTTAATTCATATACTGTTTACTAAACAATTGGTAAATAATAGCTGTAATTTCAAGTGTTATCAAAATGTTTCTACATTCTACATTATTATATCTACAATTTTTCCTTTATTTTACAGCATTCTTGTGTATTTGAAGTGGTTCCGGTCGACAAATCCAACTCCACAACAAACTCAGGTGGGAAAATTCTGAACTTTGGAAACACAACAAATGTGACAAAACATCATGTTAGCAACCTGCTGTGGTAGAAGATTATGAGTATTCACTCTCCAAGACTGAACAACACACAAAAGAATGGACAATTGATCTTTTAGCTCTTTTATGACACAATATAAGATGTTTTGTTGCTGTGTACAGTGACAGCAGATTGTTCTGATCTTCACTGCTTTATATAAGTGGGAGCCAATTCAAAGGTTGAATTAATCATTTTCCAAATCCAAATGAAGGTCCCCCTCCAGCTCCTCATAACTTTTCTTGTTTGGTAAATTTTTTGCAGAGTCAAACAGGTGAAGAGCCAGCTGTTGAAGAGCCAGCCAGTAAAACAGAAGAAGAAAAAGTAGAGAGAGGCGGAGAAGACATCCATTACGGAGAGATTGACTTCTCCAGACTGGGATCTAAACCGTCCTGTGACTCAGTGCAGGACAGCGGACAGCAGCTGGATACAGTGTATGCACAGGTCAATGTGTCCGAGCCAACAAACAGCTAATACACACTGCTGACAGCCCAAAGGACCTGTATGCTCAAGTGAAGAGAAACTGAGTTGTTTTATTGTTTAAAGGAAGACATTTGAGAAGAATTCATATCAAATGTTTCTTTATGTTTATCTATACACAATGTTCTTTTTAGTCAGTTAATATAAAAAAAGACACTGGAGCCTGGACAGAAAAATGTCATTATCACAGTTTAACCGATAGTTTCTAGCGTTGTGTTATGAGGAAGAGACTCAGACCAGGGTGTCTATGGAGGCAACCATTTCTTTCGGCAACTGACGACAGAAGTAAATAAAAAAAACCCTCCGGTCAATTGTGATGCTAACTCAGGCTCCTACACAAATTAAATAACAGAAATGTGTTAGCATACTGCACAAGACGTCCAAGCTAATAAACAAACTTATACCCGTAATTCAAAGGGAGGGCACAACGTCGCTTACCTCTCCCATGAAGTACAACAAGAAAAGGGGAGAGGTAAAGGCGGGGGACATCAAAATTGAATGTAGGGGTACAATGTACTGAGTCTTAAATGTTCCACATATTGACCCTGGAGAAGTAGCACGTCAGGATGTAAATATTCACAAATTTTGTGTAATTTTAATACATATGCTGCATAGTTGACTCTGTTACAACAGAGCTCTTCACAACCAAAAAACATCTTCCTTTTGCTTCTTTTACTTCTCTAGTATTTCACATCTATAACATAATCTACTGAAATGTCAAAATACAGCTATTAATGTGACTCAGGTCTGAAACGTGTCAGATTAATGTCTGAATCTTACATTCATATTGTAATAAACCTGGCTGTAGGTATGAATATTTAATACTGGACTGGCTGAAAAGTTACTGCTGCCACCACCTTTTTCCCCGGTATGGTCTGGTGTCAGAGATCTGAGAAAGTTACACACTGACAACAATATATATATATATATATATATATATATATATATATATATATATATATATATATATATAAAAGACTTTATTTTACAGCAATGAGTTCAGACAATAGCATTTTCATGGACCGAGGATAATACTGGCCAAGCTATAACATACCCCCCTCAGACAGTCTGTCCCCCAGCTAAACAGCCGCCTTGAGTGTCACAGCACACAAAACCACCCCACACAAGTAACACACTGTAACAGCTGACAGGTGGGTACACACACACCCACACGTCCTGTTGCAAGAAGCATTTAAGAAAACACATTAGACTTAACGCAGTGAAAACCACACGATTCCACCCTAAATAGGCAAACTTGATCTCACACCACTATGGGGCGTGCAGACCAACCTAGCCGAGACAGACATGTATCTCCCCCATACCTATCAGCTATCTTTCCCCCAGTTTGCCTCGGTTGCCACCAATACACTGCTGCTGCTCTTAAGATCTATAAAAAGTCACAAATAACCATAGAATAAACCAGGACAGTAACAGACAAAACTAAACACAAAAACACTTAAAATGTCCTTATTTAAAATGACAACTTAAACTGTCCGGTCAAACGAGACCCTCCCCTGGGGTCTAGGCTTATGGCGCTGGTCCAACACGGCCCATATGCAGCAAGAGCCCGTGGGGGAATTGTCGGTCCAGCACCGGAACAGCGGAGCGGCTGACAGCGTGTCAGACGCTCCAACATAAAGCTGGGAAGCGGCAGGGCACTCCTAGTGTTCCCCAGTCCCTGACTAAACTCAGCCCTACCACAGGAACATCTCCCCCTGTCCTATCTGCCTTCGCCGCCGGCAGCCCTAGACGGCTACGAACGGCACCCGCCCCCCTACCGTGAGTGCAGTATCAGTAGCTTCGCCGGGCAAACTACCTGCGACATACATGCTCCGCTCCCCAGGACTCACTCCCGCTCTCTCGACAGCCCCTTTACCAGTTCGCCACCTCCACAATCAAGGCCAGCTGAGAACAATCGGCTCACCGAGTCTTTGTCAGCGGCAACAGTCCAGATCAGGTGAAACCCATAGTCTTTAATTTATTGTCAACACCGTCGCAGAATATTACAACCCAACTTCACTACAATATCATTCAGGTGTCACTGAATGTATCCGGGATTTCGCAGAAACATTAGTACTGATGTTCTGTTTTTAGCTCACAGCTGCTGTGTGTCACATTCTTTCCTTTGACCTTATTAAACACCTACAGCATCACACAGCCACAGAAACGATATGTGCGTCTTTAAATTGAGAGAGTGATGTGCGCATTTACGCACGTAGCACAGTAGCAGTAACTTCATTAAAAGGATAAGTCAGGATCTGACGGTAATTAATGTTCTGTGCTCTGCTACACATCAACACCATTGACTTTATATAAAGAGGTCAGCTGTTACACACAGATTCCAGGTTTATATGTTGGAATTGTTTGTAATAAAGAAGCCCTTATGGTGAAAAAAACGATAAGGGGCTGCGTTGGTGCGGGCGTGTTGTTTGAAGAGTCGGTGAGACAATGAACTATGATCCGGCAGTCCGGTTGGAATAATAGATTATTGCATTTAAAGGCTGGTCAGAAAAACACTTCAGCGGTAATATTCACAATTCTGGAAAATTATCACGCTGCAACCATGTTTATTAGTGCGCACGTGTGGAGTGCGTCTGTGTCCGCAGAAACACACACGCACACGGAAACTTTTTGCCCCCCGCACTTCTGTAAGGTAGTTGTTTTTTGAGCGCTCCCTTGACGCAGGTGGTGCGTTCAGTTCACCGGATTTCCGCAACTGCTGCAGGTATGGGAGTAGTTTCTGTGCTGGTCCTGTGCTGTACTCGCCTCCCTCAGAGATGACCCTCTCACGGACTGGTGTCAGTAGGTTCACTCCTCTCTCGCTCCGCAATTTTATTATGTTGCGTGTAGTAAATGGGTGTTTTGTTTCTAGGTCCCCGTGTGTAGTAGCCAGCTTAGGCACCATAAACTCTCACCTCCCCTGAGCTTTCAGACGCTACCTGATTCGTATGTATATGACCAGGGAAGAGGTTTGTAAAAAAAAAAAAAAGCCACCCAGGAGAGAGCCTAGTGTGACGGGTCGTGTCTTTCTGTGGACGTATGGTGGATGTATCCCTGATGTCCAGGGGTGGAGCAGCGATTTTAAAAGTGTGGAGGTTCTAGGGGTGGGACATGTTTACAGTTTACAGGGCAGTTTACTACTTACATCCAGTTGTTTGTATGAATTGCTGTACTGGAGCATAGCTATCCTTATTATACTTAAGATAATCACAGAGTATCTTTATTCTACTTCCTTACATACCTTATAGACATGAAATGAAACTTACACTTCCATTAAAATGAAATGGATACTTATAGATGCAAAACAAATTGAACCCTGGTAACAAATCAGTAAGAGTCATTTCTGACCAGTACATATTGTACATATTCTTGCTGAAGTCCGCCCAGCATGGTGGCTAATTAGCGATTAGCTTAACTCACGATTAGTGATTAGCATGCTAATAAACATTAATTTGGTCGTTAAGACTTTACCATTAAGCAACACATTGCCATAAGACAGACAGATGTTACACATCTGAAAATATGAATGCTCACCTTTGTCTATAACTATTTAAAAACGACAACAGAAGTAACTAAAAACCAAATTTGCCACCTGGCTTACATTTAGGATAGCCTACTTCATTTATGTTCAATGATGTTAGCTGAGCTGACACATCACATAACAAGACAAAGTTACAAAAGAATTATGTTTCTGTGAAAGTGCGGGTGTTACAACACCCTTAACACCTTTGGCTGCGACGCCCATGGGAATAACTTGATTCCTCAGCTCCTCGGACTGCTCGTCGGCTCCACTCCCTCACCTGGACGTCCTCTGGTCGTCTGGAGGAGAACGGCGCTCTAGGGAGCTGGGGAGCATCACCCCGCCCACGGTCCCTTTTCGCCGTGGTGAGGCAGCTCGGGCCCTCTCCCTCTCTCTCCCCACTTCCCCCATGGTACGCCCCTAGGTACGCAAAGGGGAAAGAAAGATACTCACATTGCCATCGGCACAGCCGCCCACATCTGGCTTTTACCGCGACCGCAGGCAGGGTTGACTGCTGCTCCCCCTCCTCAGCCTTCCGCCGTAGTCCCTCCAGACTCGTGCTTTCCCGTCCTCCACTCCCGCTTCCTTCCTTCCTTCACTCCTCCGGCAGCAATGATGACTCTTATCTGTGCTCCCGCCCCGCTGATTACCTCCTTACAAGTGTGTTCAGTTTTACTGATGGCATGTGGCCATGTGGAAATCAACACAAACTACACACACTAAAATTCAAAACAATACATGCAAAAAAGTTAGAAAACCATAATAAAATTTATATAAATAATCATAACTAAACCAAGACAAAACAAGCAAACATAGGTTGTAATGCATGCAACTCAAAACACAACAACCCAAAATATAACTGCAATAATAAAATAAAGTCAATAACAGGTCACAATCTCACATCTAGCTAGTTATATTTATTTTGGTAGTAGTCATTTTTGTTTTAATTTAATATTTCATTATGTATCACAGGACTGTGGGTCTTGGTCAGTATTTAGCAGTTTCACTTGGAAGCTGCTGCTGCAATTCTGGCCATCTGACCGACTGATATTGTTTGGGAGAGTGTTTCTTTAGTCTAGATTTGTTTGTTCATTTTTTTTATTTTTCTTTCCTTTCCTTTTCTTACACCACTGGCAGGAGGCCCTTTTTTCTATAGCTGTTGATAACTAGTGTTAAGTGTTTCAACATCAGGGCAACTGCATAGTGTTTTTGTTTGTTTGTTTGGTTGAACACTTTACTGATTTTGTATTCCTTTTTATTTTTCAGAAGCTGAGCGCCCACGGTGGTGGGGTTGGTGTTTGTAGGTGGCGGTTCCTCCTTTCCTGTGTGCTATGTTCAACTGAGCAATTCCCCTGCTCCCCTTTTAATACATGTTTGGATGGTATGCTTAATTATTCTTTTTTTTTTCACCAATTTTTGCTATTGTTAAAAATAAAGATTTATTGATGGATGTAACCATGTGTCTTGCCTCGTAGTATAACGAACCTGATTGCCTTATTGGTACTGGTCTGAGGTAACATTTGTCCCTGGGTAAAACCCCCAGGGTGGTGTAGTTGGATTCCTTTGATTACACTGGTTAGTGCCCTATATACTATTCTCTTGCCACAATATGAAACTGGACCAGTGTAGGGAAGAAATTATATCAATTACTTCCTTGTGTGTTACAGAACTGAATTTATAGTGAAAAGGTCTGAATCACCAGCAACAGGAAAAGGTTTTGGGTGTGATTCTCACAGAAACCATCTGCTCTAATAATGTATGCTGACATCAAATGACAGAAAGTAGAAAAGCCTACTTTTCTACTCCTCTAATTATTTCATTTAATTTACACATCATTGATTGTATTTGCTTAATTCAACAACAAATTCACTGATTACTGTAGTATTATAGACCATGTTGACTGTTAGTTTTACCAATGAGTACTAAACACAAATTACAGCTGAGGCTGATGGGATGGGTGAGTTCTGCAGGTATTTTGTTATAAACCAAAGTACAGGACGAAATGAAACTTTGGCCTGATGACGGCACTGGATGAAAAGTCAGTGGTTCACCAAAGTTATTATTACACTTCATCCTGAGAGGGGACATGAATGTCATTTACATCATCATTTGTGTTTGAGCACATACAGAAAGGTTATGATAGCTGTGTAGCTAACTGTTAATTTAATGTGTCATCCAGCATAATGGTGGCTCTTTAACAATTATATTTTGAAACAACTCACAAACTAACTTGTGTCACTTATTCAATGATAACAATTAGAATAACACATATAAAAACATGTGAAGTGAAAGAAGCATCTTCATCACTGAGGTTCTCTCATCAGTCCAGTAATGAAGAGCAGCAGCAGCAACACTGGAAACTAGAGTATATATGTAATACATGAAGTCAATATTTCCATCTGTTCAAATACTCACAGGATGTGAGCAGTGAGGGTGAGAACTGTTTGTATTTGTCAGATATTCATATCACTCAGGTCAGCTGATCTTCAGCTTTACAATAAAACCAAATGGACTTGCTCTGTAAGTCTTAAATTAGAAGCTAAAAAGGGAAGTTGGTCTGTTTCATTACAGCTCTGCTTAATAAACTGTGAAGGATTTTCACTTGAAATCAGTCAAAGGATCTTACTGCTGCTCTGTTTTTGATGTGAGCTTTTTGGGTAAGACCTTAACTTTTTAATCCAGAGTTATATTATTCTGTTACTCCTTGTGAACTGAAGTGGAAAATATTTTATATAACATCTTATTTGTTGAGCTTTAGTTTAGCAGAAATGGCACCTCATAGATTAGAGGATATTGTAACATTTTACCATTAACAGATACCATAATCTCACTACCTTGGTATTATTTAGAATTTACATTAAATATCAGATTTCATAGTAAAGTTGTACAGATTTACATCCCTGGTTTGAATGTGTGAATTTGAGGATAATTTGCTTTAAAATAAATTGTATGGTTAATAAAAACGCCATAAAATGGTTAAAAGAACAAAATATTCCTGCATTGTTGTGTTTGTAAATCCAGGTGATGAGATTCATGGCAGCCCTGTCTACAAAGATGTTGACAGACAACATGTTACTGAGTGTCTTCTTTCTTACAGGTGAGCTGTTTGTTCACTCAGTTTTATTTGGAGACATTAACTCAAATCATTTACACTCTGAAACAAAGCAGAAAGACCAGAAACTTCTTACAACTGTTCACATCCTGACTGCAACGTCAAATTTTAAAACTGTTAACAGGACAAGAAAACATGCAACATACAGCTGCTGAACTGTATTTATTGCATCATGAACCATCTCATCATGGAGATTTTTCAACTTTATGTTAATCGTGACTCTGATCTCACAGGTGCTTTGGCTGCTTGTCCTGATTCAGGCCTCTTCATTACTGCACCGTTGAAGATGGAAGCACTGAGTGGATCTTGTTTGCAAATCCCGTGTAACTTTAGTGCTGGACCAGGAAAAACATTTGATGGCAGCAGAACAACCTTTGGAGTGTGGATTAAAAATGACCACAGATTTAAAACCTATACAAGAAATGTGATTTTCAACAGTGGTCAGACAGTTAACACCTATCCAATGAAAATTACTGGAAACCTGAGTCAGAAAAACTGCACCACTCTGTTTTCCAGTCTAAACACAACATATACAGACAGATACTACTTCAGAATTGAGAACAGACCATTCAGCGAAACAGCTTTTTGTGATCCTGTTCAAATAACAGTCAAAGGTAAGAGAGTTTTCTTTTTTTCAGTCCTATTGTTGTTTAAAATTTAAAAAAAGGAAATCAGTCATGTATCGAGTTATTTCCACTCCTCCATATTCATTGAGGGACAAAGTTTAAGTGAATTAGTCATAATTTGCTTAAATTGCTGATTCTGACAGTAACTATCTCATTGAATGCTCACAATGCTCAATGTGGTTTTTACAAATGGGTAAAAATTGGAGGGAAACATTCAATTTAGTTTCAGTTTAGCTGTAAAATAAATAACACTGACATTAACTGGTCCAAACTGTAATTTACAAGCAGTTGCAATACAATATTCTTAATGTTGGCCTTCAAAAACACCTTCTGACCTACATCTGTAACATTTACTGTATTCTTTAATGTAAAGTCTGTGTTTGATTTAAACCACAGATTCTCCTCCGAGCCCCAAAATTGAAATCTCAGGTGAGCTGAAGGAGAAGGAGTCTGTCACTATAACCTGCTCAGCTTTCACTCCCTGTCCACACTCCCCTCCTAAACTCACCTGGAATCTCCAACAAGACGCTCACAACAAAATAGAGGAAAACGCAGATCGAACCTTTACGACTAAAATCCAGACGACCATCACTCTGTCTGACAAGCACGACGGATACAACATCACCTGTTCTTCCAGCTACTCTGTGAATGAAGGACAAAATGCTAAGTCAGCAGAGGAAAAAGTGACTCTCAGTGTTTCATGTAAGGCAACCAGAGTTTGTTATTGGATCCTGTCAAAACATGATGATTCATGGGATGTCAGCTGATTTTTAATGAATAAAAATAATCACATTTTCTTCAGATGCTCCCAAAGACACCTCAGCGAGGATCAGTCCACCAGGTTCGGTGTCACCAGGTAGCTGGGTGAACCTGACCTGCTCCAGCAGAGCCAAACCTGCTGCCAACTTCACCTGGTTCAACATCAGCAAAGATGGACCCATGAAAGTATCTGAAGGAGACTTTTACAGCTTCAATGTGACAGATGGAGGAGTTTATCACTGTGTGGCCACAAATGATCTTGGTAATCAGACGTCAGAGATCCATCTGACTATTAAAGGTAAATGCAGGACTGTACTGAATCCACTCTAATGTGGGACTTCAGAAGTGGTTGCACCAGCTATGATATGTCCACATTCACCCTTTGTTTTTGTTTAGTCACTTATATTGCTTTTGTGTCTATGAGCAGGACCAGATTCTCATGGATCTTTTCAGCGGTGGGCGGTTCTTGGAGGAATCATTGGGATCATCGTACTCATCTGCCTGGTTGTCTGTGTGTGGTGAGTATCACACATTAAAGCAGCTAACATGATTCAGTTTCTGGCTGAAATTTCAGCTGCAGCCACATTCAAGATGAAGGCGCAGATGTGTGATCTAGCAGATCTTAACCTGTTTATCTCTTGTGGCACTTTTGACTTCATTAAATTATATTATTTATTTATTATATCATTAAAGTTTATTATTGAACTTCATCATATAATATGATACACTGACTCTCATTGTACAGACACCTGAAAGAAGAAGCTATGATACTGTGTAGACATGTTCTCATTGCCCCTTAATAATAACAATCCTACCAAAAAGAGTTATTATAACTAAAGTTCAGGAACAAGACCATGACCCACTTTCTCACTTATTCAAACACCTTTGCCTCACTAATCCAAATCACCTGTGCGCTCATATATAGGTGTGTCTAACCCTGGGTCACAGCGCTCCCTCTTCTGGACCCACTCCATTTCCTCCTATTCCTATTGCTCCGCACATCTTTAATACCATGCCCATACCTGCTCTTTCTGTGGCAGCGCCCATGCCAAGTCCAGTTGTATAATAGGAAGTGAGATTCTGTCTCCACTTCTCTTGAGGTTGAAAATGTCAACACAACCTGCCTTCCCTGAGGAGCCTGTTCTGCCTGTAACAGCATGTTTCTATGGCCAGGCTTGTCCACTCAGTCTGTACATTGTCAATATTTTCCTTTATCAGTCACAGTAGTCAGGTACTCTGCCACCATGTACTCTCTGTTTAGGGTCAAATAGAATTCTAATTTACTTTGTGATTTGGTAGTTTCATTCCAATGATTGATATAGTTTTCTCTTGTTTTGAGATTATTTGGTTGGGCCAGATTATTTTTGGTCTTATTTTGGTGTGTGTGGGCAGTGCTTCAGCAGCAGCAAGCAGAGGGGACTCTGATCCATTTTCATCCACTATCCAAATGTACCCGAGTGATATAAACTTCTTCATCAAACTGCTTTCAGGAGCTCCAGCCCCTTCGATTTCTCACCCACACGTCATGTTAATCAAAGGCTTAAGAAAGACAGAACCTCTGCTCGCAACAAAACATCTACCCCTGATAGCAGACCTCCTCACCTGTTGTATCCAAACCCTCCGTGCAGGATACTCGTTCCCATCGATTGACTCAACACTTGAATCTATGTTCCTCCTAGCATTCTCAGTTTATTTTACAATGCTCAGAATCCACCACCACCTCATCCACCTACAACCTACGACATCCTCAGATTTAACCTCAAATGAAGCAAAACCAACCAGCTCTGCATTTCTCACCCCATTTTCCTCTTCTGTTTAAACTCTTATGTGAGCCCTTTTGAACTCATTCATACTTACGTAAACCAGAGACTAGCCCACCATGCTTCTCCTCAAGACCCACTCTTAACCACCGAATCCAGCAGCGTAGCCACACACTTCTGGTTCCACCACCATCTCTGCTAAGTTCTGTCCAAGTCAGGAATTTCATTATCCTCTGGTCACTCCTTCCGAGTAGGAGTCGCTTCAACCGCTTCCAGACAAGGAATCCTGGACCACACAATCAAAATTCTCGGCTGCCGGTCTTCCCAAGCCTACCATAGCTATATCCATAGCCACCTCAGCAACATCCAAAGAGTCCATTCTCACCTAGTCCTGTGAAGTTAACTTATATAATACATCATATATAATACCAGTGTACTCAGTTAGGAGCAGGTTTGGTTATTAGCAATAATTAATAGCTAATTAATAGTTATAAAATGATTATTAATTATTAAAAATCAATGAGAGAGGAAGGAGGAGGAACAAGATGGCGGACCTGAACCATGTGGTGTTATGTCATGTGAGATTTCTGGTCAAGATGGTGGGTGTGACCGCGAGATTTGAACAGAGACAATGGTTTATGGCATCTGCCGGCTCAACAGGTGTCTCTAACAATGAGATAACTTGGGGACAGGGCTAAGCTCTGGTACAGAGTTATCTGCTCACCACGTGTGTGTGCATGTAGGAGCGTGTATGTGTGTAGTTAGTAAGAGGGAAAGGAGGTGGAAGCACCAAAGAACAAAAGATTTCAGCAATTGTGAGGAGAAGTGGTATTTGCTTTTATTTACACAGAGACGTAGCATGAAAACATACTTATTTGATGGCCATGGTCTGATTTCAACAAATAAAATGCAACCCACAGTCTCACACATGATGGTGAGCTAACACAAAGCAGTCCAAGCAGTTAGATAGACACAAATCAGTTTAGTGTGGTTAACACAACCAGACAAGCAGCAAACAACAACACTACTTCAGTATCATCAGCAGCAATAACGGGACTCAGTCCATTTAACTTCACAACAAACAACAGCAATAAAGCTGAAAATAACACACTTTATGCACCTATCTTTCCCCAGACTTAAGCCTCTACTTTGCTTTAAGGAAGCAAGTAGGGTGTGTTTCAGTCTGTCTTTTGCAAGTTTCCAGAGTTTGAAAGGAAACACCTTGCACTCTTTATTTGGAAGATCTTAGCTCCAAACAGAAAAGATCTTTATATACAGTCTGAGGGTATAACATGTAACAAGGATCCTGCGGCCGGGAGTCAAACCACGGATGTTGTGATTGCGTGGTACGCACCTCAACCATTAGGCCATCTAGGGCCTCAGATTTTGTTTTTTATTTAGCACGTGTAAAAATGAAGAGAAAACTGACATTTATTTGTTGAATCTATGAATAGCTCGCCACACTATTGTTTTTACTTTGTAAAGTCTATAAAGTTTTTAATCTTCAAGTGGATTATGCTTTGGATCCCATCACAGCTCCCACTTTTTTATCATCACTTTAAAAAAAAACATAAACAACTATTTCATAGCTCATACACTATGTCAACAAAGTAATTACTCCACATTTAAAACATATTTAAATAGATCATGATCATAAAATGATTGCAACATAAGCACTATTACTCCATTTTCCCCACTGTTCCTGTCTTGTTATCCAATAATTATTTTGCTGTACTGAAAAAATTCTTACAGTTTAATTTGTCAAGTAAGTTTAAAACACAAATTTGTTTCCCCTTCATTATCTAACCTCTGGTCTTCTTCACTTGTGTTTGTATTAAATTCATATACTGTTTACTAAACAATTGGTAAATATTGGCTGTAATTTCAAGTGTTACCAAAATGTTTCTACATTCTACATTATTATATCTACATTATTTCCTTTATTTTACAGCATTCCTGTGTATTTGAAGTGGTACCGGTCGACAAATCCAACTCCACAACAAACTCAGGTGGGAAAATTCTGAACTTTGGAAACACAACAAATGTGACAAAACATCATGTTAGCATGTTAGAAGATTATGAATATTCACTCTCCAAGACTGAACAACACACAAAAGAATGGACAATTGATCTTTTAGCTCTTTTATGACACAATATAAGATGTTTTGTTGCTGCATACAGTGACAGCAGATTGTTCTGATCTTATCTGCTTTATATAAGTGAGAGCCAAGTCAGAGGTTGAATTAATCATTTTCCAAATCTAGATGAACGTCCCCCTCCAACTCCTCATAATTTTTCCTGTTTGGTAAATTTTTTGCAGAGTCAAACAGTTGAAGAACCAGCCAGTAAAACAGAAGAAGAAAAAGTAGAGAGAGGCGGAGAAGACATCCATTATGGAGAGATTGACTTCTCCAGACTGGAACCTGAACCGTCCTCTGACTCAGTGCAGGACAGCGGACAGCAGCAGGATACAGTGTATGCACAGGTCAATGTGTCCGAGCCATCAAACAGATTAACACAGACTGCTGATGGCCCAAAGGACCTGTATGCTCAAGTGAAGAGAAACTGAGAGTTGTTTTATTGTTAAAAGAAAGACATTTGAGAAGAATTTATATCAAATGTTTATTTATTTTTTATCTATACACAATGTTCTTTTTAGTCAGTTAATATAGAAAAAGACACTTGAGCCTGGACAGAAAAACATTATTGTCACTGTTTACTGATCACAGACAGGAAGCTCAAAACTTTCACATCCTGCCGTTGCAACTGCAACAGCTGCTGTTGTCTTTGAGCGCTAAACACAAATTACAGCTGAGCTTGATGGGATGGGTGAGTTCTGCAGGTATTTTGTTATAAACCAAAGTACAGGACGAAATGAAACTTTGGCCTGATGATGGCACTGAATGAAAAGTCAGTGGATCACCAAAGTTATTATCACACTTCATCCTGAGAGGGGACATGAATGTCATTTACATCATCATTTGTGTTTGAGCACATACACAAAGGTTATGATAGCTGTGTAGCTAACTGCTGATTTAATGTGTCATCCAGCATAATGGTGGCTCTGTAACAATTATATTTTGAGAGAACTCACAAACTAACTTGTGTCACTTATTCAACGATAAAAATTGTAATAACACAAATAAACACATGTGAAGTGAAAGAAGCATTTTTCAGCAATATTTTATTCTGGTCAAATGGGTTAAAATACTCACAGGATGTGAACTGTTTGTACTTGTAAAATATTATTTATTTCAAATTTGATGAGCAGATAAACCCATGAAATGCACCATCTCATTTTCAAAGGGGACTTCAGGCTCAAACATGAACGTTAACAAACGTTTAAACAAAAAACAACAACAACAACAACAACAAAAACACATATACAAAAAAGGTTAAACAATTCAAGGACACAAAACATTCAATATGGTTACATCAACAAAGACATTTACACACACATATTTACATCACTCAGGTCAGCTGATCTTCAGCTTTACAACAAACCAAATGGACTTGCTCTGTAGGTCTTAAAACACGGGAAGTCAACTCACTTTAAAATTGCAAAAGCTAAAAAGGGAAGTTGATGTGTTACACAACAGTTCAGCTTAATAAATTGAACAATTTTCACTTGAAATCACCAGTCAAAGGATCTTACTGCTGCTCTGTTTTTGATGTGAGCTTGATGGGTAAGACCTTCTTAACTTTTTAACCCAGAGAATTATATTATTCTGTTACTCCTCGTGAAACTGAAGTGGAAAATAGTTTTTCCATATATATTCCATAATTTTTTTATTTAGCAGAAATGGCACCTAAGAAATGGTATTTCACTGCAACATTTTACCATTAACAGATACCATAATCTCACCAGTTTTGTATTATGTAGAATTTACATTAAATATAAGATTTCATGTTGTAGTTGTACAGATTTACATCCCTGGTTTGAATGTGTGAATTTTAAGAGACGAATTGGTTTTAATATAATGAATAAAAACTCCATAAAATGGTTAAAAGAAGAAAATATTCCTGCATTTTTATGTTTGTAAATCCAGGTGATGAGATTCATGGCAGCCCTGTCTACAAAGATGTTGACAGACAACATGTTACTGAGTGTCTTCTTTCTTACAGGTGAGCTGTTTGTTCACTCAGTTTTATTTTGAGACATTAACTCAAATCATTTACACTCTGAAACAAAGCAGAAAGACCAGAAACTTCTCACAACTGTTCACATCCTGACTGCAACGTCAAGTTTTAAAACTGTTAACAGGACAAGAAAACATGCAACATACAGCTGCTGAACTGTATTTATTGCATCATGAACCATCTCATCATGGAGATTTTTCTACTTTATGTTAATCGTGACTCTGATCTTACAGGTGCTTTGGCTGTTTGTCCTGATTCAGACCTCTTCATTACTGCACCGCTGGAGATGGAAGCACTGAGTGGATCTTGTTTGCAAATCCCGTGTAACTTTGGTGCTGCACCGGGACAAACATTTGATGGCAGCAGAACAACCTTTGGAGTGTGGATTAAAAATGACCACAGATTTAAAAGCTATCCAAGAAATGTGATTTTCAACAGTAGTCAGACAGTTAACACCTATCCAATGAACATTACTGGAAACCTGAGTCAGAAAAACTGCACCACTCTGTTTTCCAGTTTAATCACAACATATACAGACAAATACTACTTCAGAATTGAGAACGGACCATTCAGCGAAACAGCTTCTTGTAGTCCTGTTCAAATAACAGTCAAAGGTAAGAGAGTTTTCTTTTTTTCAGTCATATTGTTGTTTAAAATTTAAAAAAAGGAAATCAGTCATGTATCGAGTTATTTCCACTCCTCCATATTCATTGAGGGACAAAGTTTAAGTGAATTAGTCATAATTTGCTTAAATTGCTGATTCTGACAGTAACTATCTCATTGAATGCTCACAATGCTCAATGTGGTTTTTACAAATGGGTAAAAATTGGAGGGAAACATTCAATTTAGTTTCAGTTTAGCTGTAAAATAAATAACACTGACATTAACTGGTCCAAACTGTAATTTACAAGCAGTTGCAATACAATATTCTTAATGTTGGCCTTCAAAAACACCTTCTGACCTACATCTGTAACATTTACTGTATTCTTTAATGTAAAGTCTGTGTTTGATTTAAACCACAGATTCTCCCCCGAGCCCCAGAATTAAAATCTCAGGTGAGCTGAAGGAGAAGGAGTCTGTCACTATAACCTGCTCAGCTTTCACTCCCTGTCCACACTCCCCTCCTAAACTCACCTGGAATCTCCAACAAGACGCTCACAACAAAATAGAGGAAAACGCAGATCGAACCTTTACGACTAAAATCCAGACGACCATCACTCTGTCTGACAAGCACGATGGATACAACATCACCTGTTCTTCCAGCTACTCTGTGAATGAAGGACAAAATGCTAAGTCAGCAGAGGGAAAAGTGACTCTCAGTGTTTCATGTAAGGCAACCAGAGTTAATTATTGGATCCTGTCAAAACATGATGATTTATGGGATGTCAGCTGATTTTTAATGAATAAAAATAATCACATTTTCTTCAGATGCTCCCAAAGACACCTCAGCGAGGATCAGTCCACCAGGTTCAGTGTCACCAGGTAGCTGGGTGAACCTGACCTGCTCCAGCAGAGCCAAACCTGCTGCCAACTTCACCTGGTTCAACATCAGCAAAGATGGACCCATGAAAGTATCTGAAGGAGACTTTTACAGCTTCAATGTGACAGATGGAGGAGTTTATCACTGTGTGGCCACAAATGATCTTGGTAATCAGACGTCAGAGATCCATCTGACTATTAAAGGTAAATGCAGGACTGTACTGAATCCACTCTAATGTGGGACTTCAGAAGTGGTTGCACCAGCTATGATATGTCCACATTCACCCTTTGTTTTTGTTTAGTCACTCATATTGCTTTTGTGTCTATGAGCAGGACCAGATTCTCATGGATCTTTTCAGCGGTGGGCGGTTCTTGGAGGAATCATAGGGATCATCGTACTCATCTGCCTGGTTGTCTGTGTGTGGTGAGTATCACAAATTAAAGCAGCTAACATGATTCAGTTTCTGGCTGAAATTTCAGCTGCAGCCACATTCAAAATGAAGATTTTGTGATCTGTCAGGTCTTAACCTGTTTATCTCTTGTGGCACCTTTGATTTAGTAAAAAAAAAAACTTAAAACTTATTATAAACTTCACCATACAATATGATACAATGACTCTCATTGTACAGGCAACCAAAAGAGGAAGGTATGAAACTGTAGATACAGAAAGTGAAAAGTGGAAAGAAAAAAGTGGAAAGAGTTCTCATTGCCCCTTAATAATAACAATCCTACCAAACACAAAAATCACATCACTTAAAGTCTTCCTCTCCTCAAAAATGTGTTTCTCTTCTTGTTACTTCAGTTGCTTACAGCTTCACTGTGCAGAATGAACCAGTTAAAAGTTTGGACACACATTTCCCTTCACTTGAATGACTGGTGCTGTATGTACAGAGTTTGACACTTTCAACTCCTCAAGTTTCTCTGTGCTATCCTTAAAGTGTGTATCTACGAGCATGAATGGTGACATCACAACTAGATCGGAGCCAATCATGGTCCAGTAAACAACTTACACAAGTGTGATCAGGAGACTTGAAGCCTCCAGTGCTGAGAATGAACTTTACAGTGAAGCAGGAAACATCATGTGTTCAGCAGTTAAACTTCTGAAATGAAAAATATATATTTGCATATTCATAGAATCTGATTTAATGAAGAATAAGGAGTATATGTCATTTTAAGGATCTTAATGAGGTAATTGAACTTTTGGATTTGGAAAATCATATTAGACATATTAGACAAAGAAGAAGTTGTGTATTCAGTTACTATTTACTCAATAGAGGTCACTGTAGACCACAGGATGTTGTGCTGCATGTTTGGAAAGAAACTGAGAAAAGAGGAAGTAGTAAAGTACCAGAGTTAAGTGTCTCACTCTCTTTCCTTGATGTTTAGATTACTTGGGCCTATAACAGAAGAGTATTATTATATATCTTAAAACACATCTGGCGGGGTGGGGGGGGGGGGGGGGGGGGGGGGGGGGGGGGGGGGGGGGGGGGTGGGGGGGGGATGGAGAGATGGAGAGAGAAATAGGGGCATGATCTGGCGGTATCTTGAGGCTGAAGCCAATGGTTAAGTACCTGGCTCCAACTGCCTCCCATTCAAAAAACATCAACTTCTCTCTGGAAATACTAAGTCAATCATTTTTTATCAAGTCATTATGGTCTCAATCTTTAAATTCAGATCCTCTAATAAGTGTGCTGGTGGTCATTTTGGAAATTATTGCTCCATCAATAACATTTGAAGACTTACAGTAGCTTTGATGTCTGCTGTGTGATTGACAGTTTATTCACCTGCTGCTCTCCCTGGCTCTGGGACTCGCTCTGAATCGGACTATAGTTGCAATATTTCAGTAAATTTAATGTTTCTTGATCATGATGTCCTGTTAACACAATTTGGCAGAAGTAACTTACATTAGCCCAGGGGTACCCAGTGTGTTCCCAGAAAGCAAGCGTTAGCTTGGGCCTGAGGTAGCGGGGCGTGTTTCCAGAGTTTGAAAGGAAACACCTTGCACTCTTTATTTGGAAGATCTTGGCTCCAAACAGAAAAGATCTTTATATACAGTCTGAAGGTATAACAACAAGGATCCTGTGGCCGGGAGTCAAACCACAGATGTTGTGGTTGCGTGGTACGCACCTCAACCATTAGGCCATCTAGGGCCTCAGATTTTGTTTTTTATTTAGCACGTGTAAAAATGTAGAAAAAACTGACATTTATTTGTTGAATCTATGAATAGCTCGCCACACTATTGTTTTTACTTTGTAAAGTCTATAAAGTTTTTAATCTTCAGGTGGATTATGCTTTGGATCCCATCACAGCTCCCACTATTTTATCATCACTTTAAAAAAAAACATAAACAGCTATTTCATAGCTCATACACTATGTCAACAAAGTAATTACTCCACATTTAAAACATATTTAAATAGATCATGATCATAAAATGATTGCAACATAAGCACTATTACTCCATTTTCCCCACTGTTCCTGTCTTGTTATCCAATAATAATTTTGCTGTACCTAAAAAATTCTTACAGTTTAATTTGTCAAGTAAGTTTAAAACACAAATTTGTTTCCCCTTCATTATCTACTCTGGTCTTCTTCACTTGTATTTACAGACAGTACGTATTAAATTCATATACTGTTTACTAAACAATTGGTAAATATTGGCTGTAATTTCAAGTGTTACCAAAATGTTTCTACTTTCTACATTATTATATCTACATTATTTCCTTTATTTTACAGCATTCTTGTGTATTTGAAGTGGTTCCGGTCGCCAAATCCAACTCCACAACAAACTCAGGTGGGAAAATTCTGAACTTTGGAAACACAACAAATGTGACAAAACATCATGTTAGCAACCTGCTGTGGTAGAAGATTATGAGTATTCACTCTCCAAGACTGAACAACACACAAAAGAATGGACAATTGATCTTTTAGCTCTTTTGTGACACAATATAAGATGTTTTGTTGCTGCGTACAGTGACAGCAGATTGTTCTGATCTTCACTGCTTTATATAAGTGAGAGCCAAGTCAGAGGTTGAATGAATCATTTTCCAAATCCAGATGAAGGTCCCCCTCCATCTCCTCATAACTTTTCTTCTTTGGTGAATTTTTTGCAGAGTCAAACAGGTGAAGAGCCAGCCAGTAAAATAGAAAAAGAAAAAGAAAAGGAAGGAAGAGAAGACATCCATTATCGAGAGATTGACTTCTTCAGACTGGAACCTGAACCGTCCTGTGACTCAGTGCAGGACATCAGACAGCAGCAGGATACGATGTATGCACAGGTCAAAGCGTCCGAGCCATCAAACAGATTAACACAGACTGCTGATGGCCCAAAGGTCCTGTATGCTCAAATGAAGAAAAACTGAGAGTTGTTTTATTGTTAAAAGAAAGACATTTGAGAAGAATTTATATCAAATGTTTCTTTATGTTTATCTATACACAATGTTCTTTTTAGTCAGTTAATATAGAAAAAGACACTGGAGCCTGGACAGAAAAACATTATTGTCACTGTTTACTGATCAAAGACAGCAAGCTCAAAACTTCCACTCCCAAAGCTCTAAATGGAGAACGAGACTAAAAGACACCAGAAGCAGGTCTGCACACACATTAACACTGTAGTACAAGATTATGTTTAATTTGAAATGTTTGTGTCTAAGTTTGCAAAAGTGAAGATTAAAATATTTTTATGCATTCAACAATTGTCCTGAATTGCACTGAAATGAAAACCCATACATATGAAACTAGACCAGTGCAGTGAAGAAATGATATCAACTACTTCCTTGTGTTTTACGGAACTGAATTTATAGTGAAAAGGTCTGAATCACCAGTAACAGGAAAAAGCTTTGGGTGTGATCCTCACAGAAACCGTCTGCTCTAATAGTGTATGCTGACATCAAATGACAGAAAGTAGAAAAGCCTACCTTTCTACTCCTCTAATTATTTCATTTAATTTACACATCATTGATTGTATTTGCTTAATTCAACAACAAATTCACTGATTACTGTAGTATTGAAGACCATGTTGACTGTTAGTTTTACCAATGAGTACTAAACACAAATTACAGCTGAGGCTGATGGGATGGGTGAGTTCTGCAGGTATTTTGTTATAAATCAAAGTACAGAACGAAATGAAACTTTGACCTGATGACGGCACTGAATGAAAAGTCAGTGGATCACCAAAGTTATTATCACACTTCATCCTGAGAGGGGACATGAATGTCATTTACATCATCATTTGTGTTTGAGCACATACACAAAGGTTATGATAGCTGTGTAGCTAACTGCTAATTTAATGTGTCATCCAGCATAATGGTGGCTCTGTAACAATTATATTTTGAGAGAACTCACAAACTAACTTGTGTCACTTATTCAACGATAAAAAATTGTAATAAAACAAAAACATGTGAAGTGAAAGAAGCATTTTCATCAATATTTTAATCTGTTAAAATTATTTAAAATACTCACAGGACGTGAACTTTTTGTACTTGTAAAATATTATTTATTTCAAAATGTAATACGCAGATAAATCCCTTGAGATGTACCATCTCGTTTTTCAGGTGGTCCTCAGGCTCAAAACATGAACATTTACAAACATTTAAACAAAAAACAACAAAAAAATAAAAAATACATATACACAGTAGATTAAACAACCCAGCGATACAAAACAATCAACATAGTAACATCAACAAAGACATTTACACACACATATTTACATCACTCAGGTCAGCTGATCTTCAGCTTTACAACAAACCAAATGGACTTGCTCTGTAAATCTTAAAACACAGGAAGTCAACTCACTTTAAAATTGCCAAAGCTAAAAAGGGAAGTTGGTCTGTTGCATTACAGTTCAGCTTAATAAACTGAAAGATTTCACTTGAAATCACCAGTCAAAGGATCTTACTGCTGCTCTGTTTTTGATGTGGGCTTGTTGGGTAAGACCTTCTTAACTTTTTAACCCAGAGAATTATATTATTCTGTTACTCCTCATGAACTGAAGTGGAAAATATTTGATATAACATCTTATTTGTTGGGCTTTGTTTTAGCAGAAATAGCATCTAAGAAATGAAAGATCACTGTAACATTTTACCATTAACAGATACCATAATCTCACTACTTTGGTATTATTTAGAATTTACATTAAATATAATATTTCATAGTTCTGCAGATCCTGGTTTGAATGTGTGAATTTTAAGAAAAGAATTGGTTTTAATATAATGAATAAAAACTCCATAAAATGGTTAAAAGAAGAAAATATTCCTGCATTTTTATGTTTGTAAATCCAGGTGATGAGATTCATGGCAGCCCTGTCTACAAAGATGTTGACAGACAACATGTTACTGAGTGTCTTCTTTCTTACAGGTGAGCTGTTTGTTCACTCAGTTTTATTTGGAGACATTAACTCAAATCATTTACACTCTGAAGCAAAGCAGAAAGACCAGAAACTTCTTACAACTGTTCACATCCTGACTGCAACGTCAAATGTTTTATTTTAAAACTGTTAACAGGACAAGAAAACATGCAACATACAGCTGCTGAACTGTATTTATTGTATCATGAACCATCTCATCATGGAGATTTTTCAACTTTATGTTAATCATGACTCTGATCTCACAGGTGCTTTGGCTGCTTGTCCTGATGATTCACACCTCTTCATTACTGCACCACTGGAGATTGAAGCACTGAGTGGATCTTGTTTGCAAATCCCGTGTAACTTTAGTGGTCTACCGAGACAAGCATTTGACAGCAGGAGAACAACCTTTGGAGTGTGGATTAAAAATGACCACAGATTTAAAAGCTATCCAAGAAATGTGATTTTCAACAGTAGTCAGACAGTTAACACCTATCCAATGAACATTACTGGAAACCTGAGTCAGAACGACTGCACCACTCTGTTTTCCAGTTTAAACACAACATATACAGACAGATACTTCTTCAGAATTGAGAACGGACCATTCAGCGAAACAGCTTTTTGTGATCCTGTTCAAATAACAGTCAAAGGTAAGAGAGTTTTCTTTTTTTCAGTCATATTGTTGTTCAGAATAAAAAGGAAATCAGTTGCAGCTTTGGTCTGAACAGCAAACACCATGGCCCTAACCTTTACTGTGAAATTAAATATCTGATGTAGACTACAAAGAAAACTCAGCTGTGGTGAAATGTGAGAGAAACCAGCCTGTGAACACATAGTCATTGGTTTGAATGTCCTGACTCACAGTTGAATAATACCTGAATATTTATACATTTAATCAGTATCAAGTTATTTTCACTCCTCCATATTCATTTAGGGACAAAGTTTAAATTAGTCTTAGTTTGCTTAAATTGCTGATTCTGACAGTTACTGTCTCAATGAATGCTCACAATACTCCACAACCTCTGACAGTTTCATGTCCCATGATGTGGTTTTTACAAATTGATGAAAATAAGGGTGAAAGATTGTAGTTTCAGTTTCACTGTAAAATAACTAACACTGACATTAACTGGTCCAAACTTTCCAAACAGTTGCAATACAATAGTGTCAGTGTTGTTGTGGTTCTATCCCAGTCTGGCTACACTGTATGTCCCTCCACCAGTCCACCAGGTGCTCTTAGACCTTTTCCCATTTGTTGAACTGGAGTGAGTGGCAGTTGCTCAGTAGGATGCAGCAATTTATACACCAGTCACTTCATTTCACGTCTTCTGTATTAACATTCAGGGCATTTAGCAGACCTTCTTATCCAGAGACTGACAGGTGTTTGTTCAATGGCTGAACTCTGTTTAACTCATCCTCAACACATTATGAAAAGAAGAGTTTGTTAACATTTGTTTCTGTATATTTGAATAATTTGCATTTACAGCCTTTGTGTGCCATGTGAGAAGAACTACATCATTATGAAATTAATTAATTGTAAATAAGAGATTGCTCGTTACAGTGTAATTCTGTATTTGAGTGTATTCATGTATATTCTTAGATGGCCTTATTGGATAAGAGAATTGTGTTTTTGGTTTTCTGTTTGCCCTGAGTTTTTCCTCCTGTGCCCCCAACCTATTTCTCTTGCCACATCTCCCTTCACACCTACCCTGCATCAGTCTCGTTAGCCCTGCCTTGCTCCCTGTGTCTTCCCCAGCATATCAGCTCCCAGCCTTCCCTTGTGTCTTGCCACCTGTTTCTTGTTGTTTCATTAGTTCAGTTTGTATTTAAGTCCTGGTTTTCAGTTCAGTCTTGTTATGTTTTGTTCTACTTTACCTGCTACATTTGGATTAAAGTATCTGCTGCCTCATGCGTCCTGCATTTGGGTCAATCTCCTGCTACTCCCTTTAAAAGTGTTGACAGTCAAAAACACCTTCTGACCTACATTTATAACATTTACTGTATTCTTTAATGTAAAGTCTGTGTTTGATTTAAACCACAGATTCTCCTCCAAGCCCCAGAATTAAAATCTCAGGTGAGCTGAAGGAGAAGGAGTCTGTCACTATAACCTGCTCAGCTTTCACTCCCTGTCCACACTCCCCTCCTAAACTCACCTGGAATCTCCAACAAGACGCTCACAACAAAATAGAGGAAAACGCAGATCGAACCTTCTCGACTAAAATCCAGACGACCATCACTCTGTCTGACAAGCACGACGGATACAACATCACCTGTTCTTCCAGCTACTCTGTGAATGAAGGACAAAATGCTAAGTCAGCAAAGGAAAAAGTGACTCTCAGTGTTTCATGTAAGGCAACCAGAGTTTGTTATTGGATCCTGTCAAAACATGATGATTCATGGGATGTCAGCTGATTTTGTTGCAGTTTTAGAGAAAATTAATATTTCAAACATTGTGGTTTACTTATAACATTGCCTTTGGCCTCAAAGAATCTTCTTTTATGATGATATATTCTTTTTCCACTTTACAAATCTTTTCTCTATTCAAAAATGTCTTACGTCAAATCTTCCAGATTCTCCCAAGGACACTGCGGTGGTCATCAGTCCCACTAGTCCAGGGTCAGTTGGCAGCGTGGTGAACATGACTTGCTTCTGCAGAGCAAACCCTCCTGTTGTTAACTTTACCTGGATGATGATCAATGATGGCAGATTGGAGCTGATCAAATATGATCAGCAGGTTTACAGCTTTAATGTGACCAGCAGTGATCGAGACAGGTTGTACTATTGTGGATGTCAAAATTCAGTGGATATACAATTCTCATCTGGATATCAGTTCATATTTGAAGGTAACAGACAAGTGAGGGTTTGTAACGTTTATGAGCAATAATATTTTCTATCAAGGACAATGTGACCATGGTGTCGTGTTACAGGAAATGAACAGTCTGGGAAATTGGTTGATGTCCACATTATACTGAAGACTGTGGGAATTGTGATACTGGTCAGTACAGTGATCATCTTTGAGTGGTGAGGCAAACTTTTTGATACTTTGCAACTACAGACAAATTTGTATGATGTTAAATGTGGTTTGGATGTTTGAGATAGATCATTATTATCACAATATAAACAAAAAACTTCTTTCTGTCTCCTTTGTTCCCAGGTGGTTCAGAACAAGACGCTCCACCAAACCAGTGAAGGTAATAAAAAATTAATTATATGTTCGACTTTCAAAAATCCATCTTAAAATGTTTCCCAGCTGACTGACCACAGCTACAGTATGTTGCCTGTGAGATCTACTCAGTAAACATTGTGTTTATCTTATCCTGTCCTACTTCTGAGTACAAGTGTTGTTTTAATAAACCATTACAGTAACTCACAAATGTTATGCTAACATACTAAACTAAGATGGTGAACATGGTGAACATTATACCTTCTAAACATCAGCATCGTCACGGTGAGCATGTTAGCATGCTGATGTCAGCTTAAAGCACGGTCAAAGTACAGCCTCACAGAGCAGCTTGCATGGCTGTAGACTCTTAGTCTTGTTGTCCTAAACTAGCATCACAGTTTATCTTTGTCACATTAATCTGCTGAATCAAAGGTGACCTTACAGTCAACACTTTGTTACATGAACAGGCAGGAAATTAGAGTTGGAGCTTTTGTGTTGACTCATTTGGTCCTGTGTGAGACTTATTGATCAACCAGCTAATTAACTGATTTGGATTTTTTCACTGATAATAAAACTCTTTCAGCTGCAGTAAATTCACTACAAATCACTAAGACCCCACTGTCTCTGTGCTGTTTCATTTCCACAGGACACAGTAGAAGCAGTCTTTGTCAACGGGGTGATGGAGTTGTCATCATGAGCCACGAGGAGAGGAAGACCACATGTTCATCATCAGTAGAATTACATGATATCCAGTATTGTCTATTCTGTATTACATGCTTATTCATCATTTGCATTTGTTAGTGTTCCACTTACAAGAAGACAGATAACTGCTTCCTTCAGGGCAGTAAATATGAAATAGTCTTACTTTGTATAAGCTTTGAAAGATGAACAAGATGATCCCAGACTTCATCAGCATGTGAAGGTGGTTTTGTTTCTGCAGTGCATTTCTTCTTTTTTCTTCTGAGAGTCATTCATGGCACCAGTAGTTTTTCTTTTGTTTTTAAGATGTCAAAAAGATAATTAAACCATGTTATTAATACAATTAATTAGTAATGAAATGAAATGACTGTTAAAATTAGAACTTTCAGATTTCTTGCCAACACGGTTTTTCATGTTTCATGTGTGTTTAGGAGTAAAGCATTTTTATCACTTATTCTGTCATTTCAATCAGGAGAGACTCATTTTCTTTACGAAAGTAAGTGACATTTATTGAACAAGCATGATAGATTCTGATGTCACCGGATATGAAAGGGGGAGATGAATGCAAGAGTAGAATAGGATAACCCCCCAATGGAGTCTATACAGTGGTGGTGGTGATGGATAGGTGTAGATCTTGGCGGTGTAGGTAGTGGCTTTTGGTAAACTCGGGCCTGGTGCTGAAGTAATGGAGTGGAGAAGGCACGATGGTGATCTGGGATGAAGAGGAGAGGAGTGAGCTTCCAGGACACGGCTGTGGAGGCGGATGAGGCGGAGGAGTGTCGCGATGATTGCTCTGGAAACAGATTTTAAAGTTTGGCCACTGAGCCGTGATTGGTGGTTAGAGATTGTGGAGTAATCTGATTTGATAACTAGGAGTGACGCCCTAAACAGCTGATGTGAAAGCAGGAGGAGCAGAGGAGAGAGAGAGGAGTGGGAAATGAATGACTGGTTAAAGATAGTCTTCCTGCCTGAATTTACGCTAAACTCCATTTGTTTTAGCTCATTTACACAAAGGTTGATGATAGCTGCAGATGACGGATTTTTTAATGTCACATTTACAGCACAGAAGTAAGCCACTGTGGTTACTGTGTGCAAAAAACATTGTTATGATTTCAGCTGATTAATTGTGTCATTATTGTGATTCATGTGATATATTCTATACATATCAATAATAAAGAAGATTAAAAATACAGGCTTGCAATGAGTTGTGTTACATGTATTGAGTGAATTTGTCATTTGATTACTTAAATTTTCACAATATCTGACTCCCTTCCTCACAGGATATCAGTTGCATGTAATCTCTTTGAATATAGTGTTTTAATCTCTGAGATCAGATGATATCCAGAAGCTTTTTAACCAAAAAAGGTGAACTGAGAGAGGTTTATCTGAAGAGGGAAGTTGATACATCTCTGATTACAATTCTACAAAAGTCACAAATTGCCTCACTTCACTTCAAAATAACGAAATTAGATGTTTCCCCTCATTGTTTAGTGGTGGACTCATTTGATGAGGAGAACTTTACTTCTTGGCTCCTTTACTGTAAAACAAAATGTCTAAGACGAACCTATGATCAGATAGTCATTTTCAATGTCCTGAATATCTGTCTTTGTATTTCTTTTTTTTTTGCAATACTATTAAAAAGCATACCTGGTCATATGACCAGACTTGAAATAGGAAAATCAAAGTGACCGTCTTCTACTCCTTCATATGTTTTATCAATAAATAACAAAATCATCACAAATCCCCAGATTTTCTTTACAGTTTTACAACAAAAAGGTCAGATTTGATATTGAGAATGCCTGTGAAGGTTCTCAGTCATCCAGGTCATGGTATATCCAAAAACCTTGAGTTAAGAGCAAATGGGCATGTAGATTCTCTGAGAATTTTTGCCTCTAATCCAAAAGGCGTCCTCAGTTCTGAGAGTTGGCAGAACTTCAGTTTTTCAACCTTTTGCTATTACAGATATTGGAGATTTTCTGTTGCTATGTCCAATAATAGCAGTTATTCTGATGATCATCACTTTATTACATCAGTCTAACAGGTGAAGAGCTGGCTCTTTAACAACCAATCAGAATAACAGAAGAAGAAGAAATCCATTACTGAGAGATCAACTCCAAACGTATAGTACTGTGCAAAAGTTTTAGGCACCCTAGATGTTTAGATTCTTATCCATTATGCAATACCATCAGGGAGGTGTCTGATCGGTTCCAAATTTATTCATGACATGACAATGACCCCAAGCATACAGCTAGAGTCATTAAGAACTATTTTCAGCAACAAGAAGATTGATGAGTCCTGCAACAGATGGTATGGTATGGCCCCCACAGAGCCCTGATCTCAACATCATGGAGTCAATCTGGGATTGCTTGAAGAAGCACCTGAGACGGCCTAAATAATAAATCCAAAGAAGAACATTCTTTCTCCAGGATGGTTACAACAACCTACCTGCAAGTTACCATGAAAAACTGTGTTAAAGTGTACCGAGGAGAACTGCTGCTGTTTTAAAGGCAAAGCTGCTCACAGCAAATATTGATTTCATTTAGGTTTCTGCTGTTTACTCAACTTTGTAAGAAGTTAATTGATAAATTAAAACAATTTATAGAAATATTTTTGTAAGCATTCTCACTTTACTTTTAGTGCCTAAAACTTTTTCACAGTACTGTAAATACAAATTTAAATAGAACAGTGTGGAAAAAAATTATATATATATATTACTTGCTTGTGTCTTACAGTACTGAAACAGGACAGTCTTGACATAAGCAAGAAATAGAAAGAAATCCATAATTCATATTCACATTCAGTTATGGGAAGTCACTGTCAGCCTGCAAACAACAGACGGAACGACTGAGAGCTGCTGATGCATCTGGAGGTGAAGTCAGAGTTTCTCTGTTTGAAGTTTAACAGTAATCAAGTCAGAAATGAATGTAACTCCTCTATGACAGTTTGACTTCAATAATCAGGTCATGTTCAAATGGACTGGCCCTCTGACAGAAAATGAAAAGGAAAGGCAAAAGAGGCTTTATCACCAATTTCTGCAAAAGCAATGCTGTAGGCTGGGCAGGAGGAAGAGATGGAGAAGGAGAGACTGGAAGGAGAGACAGAATGATAAACTCAGAGAGGAAAGAGATCAGGAAATCAGAGAAGAAGTGAGATGGAGAAGAACTGAATGTGAGGGATGAGGAACTGAGTGAGAAAGATGAAACAGAAGAAGAATGAGAGGGACAGAAGCTGATGGGGAGAGATAAAGACTGAAAGACAGTTTACACCTCGTGGTGTGTTTTCTCTCTGTTTACATCATTTCCTGTCACCATTTACCTGCAGAAGTGATAAATACATTTCTCCGTTGCCACCCCATGTAAAACTTTCTAGATCTGCCACTTCTGATTACTGTACTACTGTATTTGCGGGCCTCACTTATTATTGTTGTGTTCTCATCACTCTCCACCAGGCAACACTGTTGACCTCAAAGAGGCAGTTTATGGTTCAGACCTCACATTTCATTTTTTCAAGCTCTTCTTAACAAACAACATTAACAAACAAAATGAATCTGCAAGTGACATTCAATGAGTCCACCACACTCCAATGACTGTTACTATAGCGATTCACCTGTATACATATATCATTCCTACTATTCACAGCCCTGTACAACTGCCCCGTCAGATAGTAGTATAGATTTAATAGTGTTACACTAGAGAATCTTATATGTGTCAGTACTCCGGATCCATCATTCTCCTGATAACAATGCACCTCCTAACACGTCTAATGTTACTGACTAATGAAATTCTCCCTTGATTTCAAGAATTGTCCCATTGAAACCCATTAAAATCACATTTGTTTGATCCCATGGTTGCTACAGCATGAATTCATGCATTCTGTTTTTATAAGACTTTCAAACTGAAGCCTTTTTTAACCCTATGTGCAAAATGTATGCTATTTTCCTGGTTCCATGAGGGGCATTAATCCTCTATTATGAATACTGCAGTCAAGTATATTACAGCTTCAATGAGATGTATGTGTAGGTAGCGATGTCTAAATGTGGTGTATGTGTGTGTTTGGAGAAATTGGTATGTGTGTGTGTGTGTGTGTGTGTAGCCAAAGTACAAATACTCAAATCCTTATGGAAAAAATGGCCCAATGTAAACCCATAAAAACTGTATTTTTTTTTAATCCCATGGCCACAATAGCATAAAACCATGCATTCTATTTTATAAGGCTTTCAAACTGAAGTCCTGACTTCAAAACTGTAGCTATTACTATTTCCCAGCTGATTGACTACTTTTCTTTTGTTTTCCCCTGAAGAACAAATACATACTATTAGTCTTGCTCTCCACTAGGGGCTATGTCAATGGCATTTCATGCATTATTGAGTTTTGCAGGACGTTGTAGCAAATGTATTCATCTGAAAATGGTGTGTTTGTATTGATATGGATGTCCAAGGGTGCTGTATGTGTGTGTATGGAAATACTAGTGTGTGTGTGTGTGTAGCTAAAGAGATGTAATTTATATAGGATGTAGATCACATTACTCCTTTCTCCCTCTCTCTCACAGACACACACACACACAGACGCACACACACACTCTAATTCTCAGATTTATATGTCTTTAAATACTGATTCAGAGATAAAAGTAAGTTCAAAGCCCCCTGATTGTATAGATGCCCATACACACCCATACATGCATTCATTCTAGACATAGAAACCTGCAGCACTGAAAAAACCAAACAAGGCCTAAACCATCAGTTTGTTTATGTAGCTGCAGTCATACCTAAATCTATACATACAGCCAGCTCCAAAGGTATGCATTTCGTACCTGTGACACACACACATGCACGTATGCACGCACACACTCACTCACTCACTCATTCATTTCTGTTCTGAATTGTTAAATTTTTAAATGTTGAATTTTGTTAAATTTTGAAAAATAAATATTCAAAGTGATGTTGTATTTATGCTTTATTTCTAGAGCAAAATAAGGTGATATGCTATTAGAAAGTAAAAACTCTGAAGAGTGATAGGACACTTCACATAGACTATAAGGTAACAGGTAAGATTCTCTACTTTAATCTTATACTACACAAAAAATAATAATGCATACATTTCAATGTCGTTGCTAATCATTGGCATATCCCAGACTGTGATAATCAAAAAACAATTTTCCCACTTGTGTTTAGTACCTAGACAATATTTCAATTTTTGTGGGTTTTTTTTGTTTTGTTTTGTTTTTTTTAAATAAAAATTAGTGTTATCATCACAAAAACTGGTATTTAAAGGATTCACATTCTGAAAATTAATGAATATTTGGTAGTTATGATCAGGACTGAAGTTGGTTAAAAATATTATCTCAGCGAAAGTGGAAAAAAAATATTTACATAAAATGTTATGGCAGTTTTTGATGGGGACCTTTTTATGCTCTGTTGATCGTATTTTCAAGTGAGGCACAGGGTTATCAGAATTAACCAGACAAATCCACTCCTGTTTGTGCCCTTCTGTAGATCAATGCATCACAGCAAGGGAGCTGCTCTACTACATACAAAATTCTGACCCAGAATCACGTCGTCAAAGTGATTTAGCACCAGGTTCTCCACAAATATGTGGTGAGAGATAGGAGAGGAGCAACCATCATCCAGTCGCACCCTGAGCCTTGTCACCCAATGCAAACATAGAAATAAGTTATTTTTCAACTGTGATGGCCATTTTTATGTGGACACAAAAAATCTACAATTATGTTCCAGTGAGCACTAACCAGGATTTCAACATTGATTTCTAGTTGAAAACTGGGTGATATTCAGTCTGAACATCTAAGACCTGGTTTCGCCTTTCAACCAGCTAAAATGCAGTTACAACATCAATGTGTTACAAAACACAAATTTGTTTAATCATTTTGATAATTTGTTCAGTTGTGGATTGAAAGAGAGACAATGTTGATTAGTGTGAAGGTATTTCTCCAAAGTTTTATTGCACTGGTAGGTGAGATATTGTGCCAAGCAATTATAATGTTCACCATGTTAGTTTTGCCAACTAGCACAAAACACTAGGGATGTGCAGAGAGCCCAGTATTTGAATTTGTATCTATATTGATGAGGCAGCAGAATTATTTGTATTTGTATTCGAATAAAAGCGGAGAGAGGCTTAAAAATCCTGTTTTTGTTATAATTACGCTTTTAATTTTAGGAAATTAAACATTTTACAATAAGTGTTCAAAATTACCTTACGAAGGAAGTCCCAACCGGGTCTCGAACTGGAGTTTCCCAGATCAAAGATGACTCCACTGGCTACTGAGCTAAAACTCTACTAATCACCTTTTTGCAGACAGACCTCTACCTATTTGTATACCCATAACACAGAGTAACATGCATACAGTGTAATGTGTAGGCAGGAACTTCAAAGGCAATTATTGCTTTGCACTTTTCATTTATTGTCTATTTTTTACAACCTAACATTGTGGAAGGGGAAGGGGAACAACAGGTTATGGAGAGTCCCTAGGGAGCACTTCATGTGTGTCAGTAGCTCAGCTTTATCTCTGGGGAACACCCCATCCCCGGGAGTGATGTCCAAATTAGGAAATGTAGCAGGTGGATGTGACTCCCCTCATGAGACCTGCTGACAGACGTAACAGCAGAGCAGAGGAGAGAGGCTGAGATAGCAATGTAATTTACCTGTGAACTGGTATTTGACATGTCTTTTTCCCCGAAAAAAAAAAATTCTTAAAATATTTGTATGAAAAAAGTATTCATGAAAAACCCACTATTTGTGCTTTGCTGAATAACGTTTTTGTATTCAGGTACACCCCTACTGTCCACACACACCATCAAAGGCAACACTCAAAATAATCAAAATCACTAGATCGTTCCCTTCCTCCTGACTTAAACCATAGTGACAAATTTCAACTCAGATCTGTCACATACTCAGAAGTAATTAAAACATTGATAAACATAAGAACAAGAAAGTCACCTGGTGAAGATAATTTGACCTCTGGCTCCTACATCTCAGTGCTCCTGTTGTTACTGCATCTCTTGTACACATTTTTAATCTGACCTTTACTTAAGGCTACATTCCCTTAATATGGAAAGGCTCTGACTCCCATTCTACTTTTGGAGACTGTAGGAACCACAAGTAAGCCTACATTCTGGGAGCGCAGTGTTCTAGTGGGGTAATAGGGTACTATGAGCTTTTTAAGATATGATGGTGCCTGACCATTAAGGGCTTTGTAGGTGAGAAGGATTTTAAATTCTATTCTGGATTTTACAGGAAGCCAATGCAGTGAAGCTAAAATTGAAGAAATATGATCTCTTTTTCTAGTTTTTGTCAGTACACATGCAGCTGCATTTTGGACCAGCTGGAGAGTCTTTAGAGACTTGTTAGGGCAGCCTGATAATAGGGAATTGCAATAATCCAGCCTTGAAGTAACAAATGCGTGGAGTAATTTTTCTGCATCTTTTTGAGAAAGGATGTGCCTGATTTTTGCAATATTAAGTAAGTGAAAAAAGGCAGTCCTTGAAATTTGTTTTATGTGGGAGTTGAAGGACATATCCTGATCAAAGATAACTCCCAGATTCCTAATAGTGATGTTGGAGGCCAGGGCAATGCCATCTAGAGGAGCTATATCATTAGATAATGTGTTTCTAAGGTGTTAAGGGCCAAGAACAATAACTTCAGTTTTGTCTGGGTTTAGTAGCAGAAAATGGCAGGTCATCCAGGTCTTTATGTCCTTAAGGCATGTTTGGAGTTTCTTTAGCTTCATTGATAAATATAAATGGGTATCATCTGCATAGCAATGAAAATTCATGGAGTGTTTCCCAATAATATTACCTGAAGGAAGCATATATATGGTGAATAGTGTTGGTCCAAGCACAGAACCTTGTGGAACTCTGTGTCTAACTTTTATGTGCATGGAGGATTCATTGTTAACGTGTACAAACTGAAATTGATCTAATAAATAGGATTTAAACCAGCTTAATGTAGTTCCTTTAATGCCAATTAAATGTTCCGGTAATAATGTATCTGTAATAGATACATAGATAGATACATAATAAACAATTTTCTACATTAACATAAAGTCTGAGAGAAAAGACTGAAGTGAAACTAAAAAAGCAACCACTTGTCTTGACACTCTAGTTTCTCACAGTATTTGATGCTTAAAGGTGGTGAAAAGTGTGTCAGCAATGACGTTTGTATGTGACTGATGAAACAGGGAAGTTGTGTCAAAGAGAAGTGGTGGGATGTAAACTGGCAATCATACGTGCAAAGGACCTAGAACATACAGAGGAACCTGGCTTTAGCAGTATTTTGCTACAGCTGTAAGCAGCCACGTTGTTCTTCTGTTCACAAAGAAACAAGAATGCATGATATTGGCTGCAGTACATTCTCTGCAGATCACAAACGCCACTATTTATGAGTTTTTTCATTTCCACAGGACACAGAGCAACAGAGCAATTAAGATCCAAGTATCATGAGACACAAGAAAGATATGTTCACTATCAACAAAATGATGTATTATTTTTTATTCTTAATTCTACTTGTTGGTTTTATACTTATAAAAAATGATATTCTGCAGGATCAGAGTTTTTTGGCCGATAAATAGTAAATGGTATTACTTTGCGTGGAAAGATGAACAATATGATTACCCTTGCTGAATTATATTTTAATCTAAACTTTTTAGTATAAAATCCACCTTTTTGCCAGGAGAGCAAGTAAAACATACTGTATGCTTTTTTCTGCATACATTTTTCTTTTCATGTTTTGTCCCCTATTTTAAGATAAAAAGACTAATATTCCCTTATCTGATTAAATGATGAAGAAGACCATGTCAAACCAAATGATTCTTTTATTTAGCCTCACTCATGCTGGCAGCTCTTCTAATGTCAGCATGCTAACATGCTGATACCAAGCAATTATATTGTTAACCATGTTCACCATGTTAGTTTGACCAATTAGCACTAAACAGCTGAGGCTGATGGGAAAGTTCTGCAGGAACTTTGTTGTAAACCAAATTATTGGACAAATTTAAATTTTGATCTGATGGTGGTGTTAGATGAAAAGTCAGTGGATCACCAAAGTCAGTAGGATTCCTCCTCCGAGGGCCATATCTGTTCAAAGTTTTGTGCCAATTCATGCAGGAAATGTTGAGATGTTTGAGTCTGGACCAAAGTGATGGACCGACAGACAGAGTCATCGTCATCCATAGAGCCAAATATTTTCATAAAAGAGCAAAATTAAAACCTTTAAATTATGAGGAGGTAGACAATATCAAAGAGAAAACCATTTTCATCACTCATGTTATCATTTGTGTTTGTCACACACAAAAGGTCATGATAGCTGTGTAGCTGACTGCTGATTTAATGTGTAATCCAGCACAATGGTGGCTCTGTAAAAATTATATTTTGAAAAAACTCAAACTAACTAAAACTATGTAATTTTATCACTTATTTAGTGAAAAAAAAATGTAATTACACAAATAGAACCATGTGAGGTGAAAGAGGCATTTTCATCACTGAGGTTCTCTCATCAGTCCAGTAATGCAGAGCAGCAGCAACAACACTGGAAACTAGAATATATGTATAACACATGAAGTCAACATTTCCATCTGTTCAAATGGTTAAAATACTCACAGGATGTGAACAATGAAGGTGAGAAGTGTTTGTCTTTGTCAGATATTTATATCACTCAGGTCAGCTGATCTTCAGCTTTACAACAAAACCACATGGACTTGCTCTGTAAGTCTTAAAACACAGGAAGTCAACTCACTTTTAAAAATTATAAAAGCTAAAAAGAGAAGTTGGTTAGTCAGCAAGTCAGCAACAACAACTGAGTATATGTGTACAATACATAAAGTTAACATATCTGTTCAAAGTGTCGCCGCGGCGGTCAACGGAGTTATATTAACAATTTCAGTTAAGTTGCCAGACAACGCCACCTTGGGAATTTCACCCAAAGAATTATCACTATCATCAATAGGACACAGGTTCGTCTACTGGAGGCAAGAGAAAACGTGGTTCCAGATACTTACAAAATAGTACACTTTATTATCAATACAATTTAAAATAACACATTCATACCGGAAGGGGGAGAAAAAAAAAAAAAAAAAAAAAAAAAAAAAGGAAAAACTAAATCAGGGGCTGAGGCTTACTGGTGGGACAGGTGTTAGTGAGGGATAGGGATCTACCAAAAAAACAAAAAAAAACAAAAAATAAAAAAAAAAAATAGTAAAACTGAATTAAACACCCAGACACACGTAACAGTCACACACACACTTTGTGAAAATCACCCACGATCCCAAGGAAGACACTGCACACAAAAGGGTTACCACAAAAAATACGAAATCAGAAAAATGCCTAATCACAATAAATGCACCCAAACTAAATAAACTGAAAAACAATGCAACAACAGAATACTTTAGCCCCAAACAAAAAAAAAAATAATAAAAGGAATAGAATTAATCAAAACCAGAAAATAAAAGAAACCAGGGGGGCTAAACCAAATTAATTAACCAAACTAAGCAAAAGAATACAAACTAAACACAACAGTAACTCAAACTAAAAAGAATAATTCATACTAAACACAAGAGTAACTTGACACACTCACATGATAAATAATGTTAAAAAAAAAAAAAAAAAAAAAGAGTTAGTCCCACACACAGCTCGGGTGTTTAGAGTCAACGGCAAGGCGACCTACCACCACCCTAAAAGCGCCACCGTGGAAGCCCCCAGCGATGCAGCAAACAGCAGCAAGCACAGCGACAGAGGGAGAGAGAGGCAGCCAACCAGCCGAGAGACAGTTGGGGACCAAGCGAAGCTGTGGCAACAGCACAGCAGCAGCGGAGACACAGCAAGCAGCCGAAACAGCAGGAGACAAAAGGACCTGAGACAAAACAGTCAGCTGGTGGTGACGTCCGTCTATACCACTGGTGGACTCGGCCAGCTAACGAGGGTTCCCTAACAAAACAAAATTAGCGTTGCTACGCTAAACAGTAGAATTAAGGGGGTGCAGGAGAGAAGCAACCTACCTTTAGAGCGTCCAACACAGGCACAGGAAAGTGAGGAGAGAGAGAAACCCGCACGGCTACCAGCATTTACCCGAAATGACCGCAGCCAGGCACAACCAGGGAGTGAGGCACACTCAGTGCTGCTTTGACGGACCAAAACTCCTGGACTGGAAGTGACGCGATGGGGCGCAAGAGGAAGAGGCAGGGGAAGCCACCTTTATATAAAGCTGAACCAATGACCGCCACCAGGTGGAATCAATTATAAACAGCGCCCTCCATGCTGCTACAAAAGCAATACATTATTTTAGTGATTTATATAATATAGCCCACATAATACTGAATATAGACCTGCAGTGAGTCATGTGGTTAAAATACTCAGCATATTAGCAGTAAGTGTGAGAACTGTTTGTATTTGTCGTGAACTTGTATCACTCATGTCCAAATGAACTTTCTCTGTAGGTCTTAACACAGGAAGTCAACTCAGCTTTAAATTGCAAAAGCTAAAAAAGGGAAGTTGGTCAGTTTGTCTGTTTCATTACAGCTCAGCTTAATAAACAAAGATTTCACTTGAAACCACCAAAGGATCTTACTGCTGCTGTTTTTGATGTGGGCTTGTTGGGTAAGACCTTAACTTTTTAACCCAGAGAGTTATATTATTCTGTTACTCCTCATGAACTCAGGGGAAGACTGCCACCTTTATGTAAAGCTGAACCAATGACCGCCACCAGGTGGAATCAATTATAAACAGCGCCCTCTATGCTGCTACATCCTACCCCCCTTCTTGCATCGTCGCCCTGACGATGGACAGACAAACAAGCTAGCTCCAAGGTCTAAACAGAGCTTGAACTGCATTGGACACAACAGCAGGAGGAGCACCAGCTCCCACTTCTCCGACTGAACGTGGGAGGCGGTGAACATTGGGGTGGTGCCCAGCGGTTGACCGCGCTGTCTGGCGTGGGGCCTCATGGCTGGGACCAGCACGACTGTCTGGAGAAACAGCCAAAGATGTGGATACTCCACTAGGTGGAGCCAGGGATGTCGATCCTCCCACAGAGGAAGTCATTGGCACGCCATACTGCAGAGTGTCTAGGTTAGGTGGAACCAGCGTTTGGGGCATAGGCTGGGTTAGGGAAGTTGGTCTGGTAGGAGGTGGGGCAGAAGGGCCCACCGAAGGTGGTTGCCTAAGGACGACCAAGTCGTACAGGAACAGCCATCCTCAGAAGGTGGCCCTTCGACAGAGGATGCGGGAGCAGAAAAGGCCTTACCAGGTGAGTCCATGCCAACCACAGCCTTCAGCATGGTGCGGTAAACCCGTTTAACCTTAGTTGGGTCTTCCACTGGTGCAATGGTGTACACAGAGCCACCTTCCTTAGGCGCCCTCAACACCTCACTGAACTCCAGCGATCCCGGGTGTTATGGGGTCCTGTAGCAGTGAAGTCACGCAAGAACACCAACTGACCCTCCCCCAGTGACAGGTCCTTAACATGTTGGTTTCGCTTCCAAAATACTAAAAGTTCCTGGATGACAGTGTCAGCCTGTTTAAGAGCACAAATCTCAGGGGAGGTGTGCTGGGGTAAGGCCACAATGGAAGCTTGACTTACATCCACCTTCCTCAATCCTAAAGCCTGCTGCAGAGGCTGAGGCATGGCAGCACCAGGGAGCATAGCTTCCACCATCTGAGGGCCAGGAGGGTGCTGACGAGAGAGGGCATCAGCATTTTGGTTACTCCTCCCTGACCGGTGCTTTATGTCAAAGTCAAACGCTGCAAGCTGGGCTGCCCACCACTGCTCTGTAGCACCCAGCTTGGCCAAGGACCAATAATTCAGGGGATTGTTGTCTGTATAGACAACACATTTGTTACCCAGCAAATACTCCCTGAATTTCTCAGTCATGGCCCACTTAAGGGCCAAAAAATCTAGCTTCATGGAAATATAGTTCTGCATGTTCTTTTCGGTGGGCCTCAAACCTCGTCCAGCGTAGGCTATTGGTCTTACCTTACCTGCTTGCTCTTGTGAGAGAACAGCACCTAGACCACCATGGCTCGCATCTACTTCCAGAATAAACAGAAGGGAGAAATCTGCGTAGGCCAACACAGGGGCAGTGGTGAGCTTAGTTTTCAGTGCTTGGAAACTCTGTTGGCACTCCTCAGTCCAACACCTGATAACCCCACAATCAGACCTCTTACCAGTCCAAGTAAGACAAAACTCAGCTACTGCCCTGTGCAGAGGGGCTGCCAGCTTTGCAAAGCCCTCTACAAAACAGCAGTAGTAACTGTCAAAGCCAAGAAATGACGTAGCTCTGAGACTGTGGTGGGAGTCGGCCAATTGGCTACGACTTCAATTTTACTTGGGTTAGTTGAGACACCCTGACCAGAAATCACATGACCCAAGTAATTTACCTCCTTCTGGAAGAAAGAGCACTTACTGAGCTTGGCCTTGAGGCCCTCAGCCTGAAGTCGGCCAAGCACCACCTTACGCCGCTCCAGATGTTGCTCTACTGACGAGGAAAACACCACAATGTCATCAAGGTACAGCAAGAGGGACTGACACTGCTGATCACCAAAGATACGCTGCATCAACCTCTGAAAAGTACTGGGTGCATTGCAAAGGCCAAAAGGCATCCTGTTCCACTCAAACAGCCCAAAGGGTGTACAGAAGGCCGTCTTTGACCGGTCTGCCTCAGTGACTGGCACCTGGTTGTAACCACTGGCCAGGTCCAGTGTAGAAAACCAGCAGGCACCGGACAAAGCATCAGGGGACTCCTCTATGCGCGGTAAAGGAAAGGCATCTTTTCAGGTCTTACTATTAAGTTGCCTGTAGTCCACGCACATGCCCAGACTACCATCCTTTTTCCTCACGAGTATGATGGGGGACGCATAGGGACTACTGCTCTCACGGATCACTTGTGAAGATAGCAACTGGTTAATGTGCTCCTTTACGACCTCATAATCTGAGGGTGGAATACACCTATAGCGTTGCTTGACTGGAACATCAACCAGGGGGATGTCATGAGATATCAGGTCAGTACAACCCAAGTCTTCATCATGAGACGCAAAGACACTGGCATACTGCCCAAAGAGACTTTACCTGATCCTGTTGCTCAGCCGAAAGGGCTGACAGGTCCATGTCCTCTAGCTGCTGCGGTACAGTGGGTGAAACTGTCTGGGAAGACATTGTAGCTGCCCCGGTTGGTACCTCAGCAACTCCAGACGGGAGGCTGACAACATTAATGGTGTCCAACATTCCAACCACAGTGCAGGGATACAACACCACATCCACAGACCCTACGTTCACCACTGGTATGTAGGCTGTGCCCCCGATAATCCGGACCAGGGCAGGAGAGGCAAGCAACCCCACAGGCAAGCCAGAGTCCAGGGGCTTGAGCAAGACTGTGGAGCCTGAAAACTGCTCAGAGCAGGTGGCTGCCATGATCTTCATGGACACCAACAGGGATCCGCCAAGCTTTCTTACCCCTGACCTTTACTCTCCCTGGACTATCCTGTGGGGCTGCCGTCGTAGCACGGTGGCACCGCTGCAGTGCCTGCACAACGGGCCCCGGGGCCTCAGAGACACAGGGCTGAGAGAACAGAGCTGCACCATGTTGCCCAAAGAGCTCATGGTAGCATTTGCGGATCACATTCATCTCCAACACACCAGGCACTTGAGCAGGCACACTGCCAGGAGGGTCCCTTACGACCAACACTCCGCACCGAGGCATCACTTTGCTGCAAAGTTGTACTCCAAGTAGCCAATATAGGGGATTGCCAAGCCATTAGCAGCTCTAAGCTGCAACCAGTGACATGATCGGAGGCACTTCTGACCCCAAGGCTCAAAATACTGGCAGAAAAAGCTCTCAGAAACAGTGGATACCATGGAACCAGTATCCACTAAGCTAGGGACCTTCACACCACCCATGTCCACATCCAAATGGGGACAAGCCGAAATTAGCACAGAAACATGTAAGCTACTCAAAACAACTTGTGAGCCAGTAGCGGCCCCAGCTAAACTGTTGCTCTGCAGTTCAGTGGGTACTAGTTTTCCGACACCGAAACAGAACAAGACCACCTATCAGCATTGGATGGGGGCTGTGAAGGAGACTGAGCGGGGAGGAGCACGCATACCATCACACTCCCTCGCAAAATGACCAGGCTGACTGCAGCGCCTGCATATTACTGGGCCAGTACACTGGGGGTGAAGAGACAGCACTCTGACGGCCGCCCTGAACACCATACTGGACACCAAACACTGAGGGGACTGAATAACTGCGGCCCCTCACATCGCCAGGTAGACCTTCACGCTCCCACCGGATCGCCTCTGCCCTAACGTCAAGCAAGGTGTAATTAGGTTGCCTACGCACTGACTGCTTCAACTCACGCCGCAGGGAACTATCAAACACATGCTCAACAAATTGGTCTCTCAAAAGTGCTTCAGCATTTGGCATGTCAGTGGGCACACACTGCTTCACTTTCTCCATGAGGGCCATTAAAGCGAGGGAGAACTCCTGAAGAGTCTCTCCCTCCTGCTGCCTCCTGGAGAAGAAAACCTCCTGCAGAGCAACATACGACTGAGCACCCGTAAAGCTCCTGTAAAATGGCAAGCACTCTGTCAGGGTTCCCTCTCTCTGTGCTAGAGCGATACTTTATCTCCTCTCTAGCCTCACCCTCCAGGTGACCAAAAAGAAAAAATGCCTGGTCAGCTCAGGACAAATGCCGGGCCCTCATGCACGCCTGTACTTCATCCACTCACTCAACCCTATAACGGCTCTACCTCTAAAGATCGGACATTTCCTATCTCGAGGGACAAACACTAGTCTCTCTGCTATAGGGACATCAGAAGTAGAAGGGGCAGTAGTTGGCACAGAAGAGGCGGGCAGTAGAGAACTGGGGCCAGCCTGTTCCGGTCTCAACTGTTCATTATCAGCTTTTAATTGGGCAATTAAATCTCTAAGCTCTTGTCCCTCTTCCGCCATAGCTGCAACAATACTCACTGCACAAGAGTTACTTACAGGAGTGCAACAGCACCACAAAAGCCTAGTCTCTGGTCACGAAGATCCACTGGAAACCGCTGCTGCTGCTGCTGCTTTGTCTCCTTATGCTGCCCAGGTGCCTACAAGAAAGACAATGTTTAGTGGACCAACATGACAAACAATAAAAAAAACAGCAAGTAAAAGGAACACACGTCTTTGCCGTTAGAGTAGAGTTATACTAACACAATTTCAGTTAAATTGCCAGACAACGCCACCTTGGGAATTTCACCCAAAGAATTATTTATCACTATTATCAATAGGACACAGGTTCGTCTACTGAAGGCAAGAGAAAACGTGGTTCCAGATACTTACAAAATAGTATACTTTATTATCAATACAATTTAAAATCAACACATTCATATCGGAAGGGGGGAAGAAAAAAAAAAAAGGGAAAAACTAAATCAGGGGCTGAGGCTTAATGGTGGGACAGGTGTTAGTGAGGGATGGGGATCTACCAAAAAACAAAACAAAATAGTAAAACTGAATTAAACACCCAGACACACGTGACAGACACACACACACACTTTGTGAAAATCACCCACGATCCCAAGGAAGACACTGCACACAAAAGGGAGGGTCACCAACACCCAGGTCACCAACACCACCACCGGCCTGCAGCCACTGAAAGGGGATAAAAACAGAGTTACCACAAAAAGTAATACGAAATGAGAAAAATGGCTAATCACAATAAATGCACTCAAACTAAATAAACTGAAACAAACAATGCAACAACAGAATACCTTAGCCCCAAACAAAAAATAAAAAAAGGAATAGAATTAATCAAAACCAGAAAATAAAGAAACCAGGGGGGCTAAACCAAATTAATTATCCAAACTAAAAAGAGTAACTCAAACTAAAAAGAGTAACTCAAACTAAAAAGAGTAACTCAAACTAAAAAGAGTAACTCAAACTAAAAAGAGTAACTCAAACTAAAAAGAGTAACTCGACACATTCACACGATAAATAACGTTAAAAAAAAAAAAAAAAAAGAGTTAGTCCCACACACAGCTCGGGTGTTTAGAGTCAACGGCAAGGCGACCTACCACCACCCTAAAAGCGCCATCGTGGAAGCCCCCAGCGATGCAGCAAACAGCAGCAAGCACGGCGACAGAGGGAGAGAGAGGCAGCCAACCAGCCGAGAGACAGTCGGGGACCAGGCGAAGCTGTGGCAACAGCACAGCAGCAGCGGAGACACAGCAAGCAGCCGAAACAGCAGGAGACAAAAGGAGACAGAAGGACCTGAGACAAAACAGCAGCGGCTCCAATCAGCTGGTGGTGACGTCCGTCTACACCACCGGTGGACTCGGCCAGCTAACGAGGGTTCCCTAACAAAACAAAATTAGCGTTGCTACGCTAAACAGTAGAATTAAGGGGGTGCAGGAGAGAAGCAACCTACCTTTAGAGTGTCCAACACAGGCACAGGAAAGTGAGGAGAGAGAGAAACCCGCACGGCTACCAGCATTTACCCGAAATGACCGCAGCCAGGCACAACCAGGGAGCGAGGCACACTCAGTGCTGCTTTGACGGACCAAAACTCCCGGACCGGAAGTGACGCGATGGGGGCATAAGAGGAAGAGGCAGGGGAAGACTGCCACCTTTATATAAAGCTGAACCAATGACCGCCACCAGGTGGAATCAATTATAAACAGCGCCCTCCATGCTGCTACAAAAGCAATACATTATTTTAGTGATTTATATAATATAGTCCACATAATACTGAATATAGACCTGCAGTGAGTCATGTGGTTAAAATACTCAGCATATTAGCAGTAAGTGTGAGAATTGTTTGTATTTGTCGTAAACTTGTATCACTTCAAATGAACTTTCTCTGTAGGTCTTAACACAGGAAGTTGACTCAGCTTTAAATTGCAAAAGCTAAAAAGGGAAGTTGGTCAGTTTGTCTGTTTCATTACAGCTCAGCTTAATAAACAAAGATTTCACTTGAATTCACCAGTCAAAGGATCTTACTGCTGCTCTGTTTTTGATGTGGGCTTGTTGGGTAAGACCTTCTTAACTTTTTAACCCAGAGAATTATATTATTCTGTTACTCCTCATGAACTGAAGTGGAAAATATTTGATATAACATCTTATTTGTTGGGCTTTGTTTTAGCAGAAATGGCATCTAAGAAATGAAAGATCACTGTAACATTTTACCATTAACAGATACCATAATCTCACTACTTTGGTATTATTTAGAATTTACATTGAATATAATATTTCATAGTTCTGTAGATTTACATCCCTGGTTTGAATGTGTGAATTTTAAGAAAAGAATTGGTTTTAATATAATGAATAAAAACTCCATAAAATGGTTAAAAGAAGAAACTATTCCTGCATTTTTATGTTTGTAAATCCAGGTGATGAGATTCATGGCAGCCCTGTTTACAAAGATGTTGACAGACAACATGTTACTGAGTGTCTTCTTTCTTACAAGTGAGTTGTTTGTTCACTCAGTTTTATTTGGAGACATTAACTCAAATCATTTACACTCTGAAACAAAGCAGAAAGACCAGAAACTTCTTACAACTGTTCACATCCTGACTGCAAGTCAAATGTTTTATTTTAAAACTGTTAACAGGACAAGAAAACATGCAACATACAGCTGCTGAACTGTATTTATTGTATCATGAACCATCTCATCATGGAGATTTTTCAACTTTATGTTAATCGTGACTCTGATCTCACAGGTGCTTTGGCTGCTTGTTCTGATGATTCACACCTCTTCATTACTGCACCGCTAGAGATAGAAGCACTGAGTGGATCTTGTTTGCAAATCCCGTGTAACTTTAGTGGTCTACCAAGACAAGCATTTGACAGCAGGAGAACAACCATTGGAGTGTGGATTAAAAATGACCACAGATTTAAAAGCTATCCAAGAAATGTGATTTTCAACAGTGGTCAGACAGTTAACACCTATCCAATGAACATTACTGGAAACCTGAGTCAGAACGACTGCACCACTCTGTTTTCCAGTTTAAACACAACATATACAGACAAATACTTCTTCAGAATTGAGAATGGACCATTCAGCGAAACAGCTTTTTGTGATCCTGTTCAAATAACAGTCAAAGGTAAGAGAATTTTTTTTTTTCAGTCATATTGTTGTTTAGAATAAAAAGGAAATCAGTTGCAGCTTTGGTCTGAACAGCAAACACCATGGCCCTAACCTTTACTGTGAAATTAAATATCTGATGTAGACTACAAAGAAAACTCAGCTGTGGTGAAATGTGAGAAAAACCAGCCTGTGAACACATAGTCATTGGTTTGAATGTCCTGACTCACAGTTGAATAATACCTGAATATTTATACATTTAATCAGTATCAAGTTATTTTCACTCCTCCATATTCATTGAGGGACAAAGTTTAAATTAGTCTTAGTTTGCTTAAATTGCTGATTCTGACAGTTACTGTCTCAATGAATTCTCACAATACTCAACAACCTCTGACAGTTTCATGTCCCATGATGTGGTTTTTACAAATGGATGAAAATTAGGGTGAAAGATTGTAGTTTCAGTTTCACTGTAAAATAACCAACACTGACATTAACTGGTCCAAACTTTCCAAACAGTTGCAATACAATAGTGTCAGTGTTGTCGTGGTTCTATCCCAGTCTGTCTACACTGTATGTCCCTCCACCAGTCCACCAGGTGCTCTTAGATCTTTTCCCCATTTGTTGAACTGGACTAAGTGGCAGTTGGTCAGTAAGATGCAGCAATTTATACACCAGTCACTTCATTCCATGTCTTCTGTATTTACATTCAGGGCATTTAGCAGACCTTCTTATCCAGAGACTGACAGGTGTTTGTTCAATGGCTGAACTCTGTTTAACTCATCCTCAACACATTATGAAAAGAAGAGTTTGTTAACATTTGTTTCTGTATATTTGAATAATTTGCATTTACAGCCTTTGTGTGCCATGTGAGAAGAACTACATCATTATGAAATTAATAAATTTTAAATAAGAGATTGCTGGTTACAGTGTAATTCTGTATTTGAGTGTATTCATGTATATTCTTAGATGGCCTTATTGGATAAGAGAATTGTGTTTTTGGTTTTCTGTTTGCCCTGAGTTTTTCCTCCTGTGCCCCCAACCTACTTCTCTTGCCACATCTCCCTTCATACCTACCCTGCATCAGTCTCGTTAGCCCTGCCTTGCTCCCTGTGTCTTCCCCAGCATATCAGCTCCCAGCCTTCCCTTGTGTCTTGCCACCTGTTTCTTGTTGTTTCATTAGTTCAGTTTGTATTTAAGTCCTGGTTTTCAGTTCAGTCTTGTTATGTTTTGTTCTACTTTGCCTGCTACATTTGGATTAAAGTATCTGCTGCCTCATGCGTCCTGCATTTGGGACAATCTCCTGCTACTCCCTTTAAAAGTGTTGACAGTCAAAAACACCTTCTGACCTACATCTATAACATTTACTGTATTCTTTAATGTAAAGTCTGTGTTTGATTTAAACCACAGATTCTCCTCCAAGCCCCAGAATTGCAATCTCAGGTGAGCTGAAGGAGAAGGAGTCTGTCACTATAACCTGCTCAGCTTTCACTCCCTGTCCACACTCCCCTCCTAAACTCACCTGGAATCTCCAACAAGACGCTCACAACAAAATAGAGGAAAATGCAGATCGAACCTTCTCGACTAAAATCCAGAAGATCATCACTCTGTCTGACAAGCACGACGGATACAACATCACCTGTTCTTCCAGCTACTCTGTAAATGAAGGACAAAATGCTAAGTCAGCAGAGGAAAAAGTGACTCTCAGTGTTTCATGTAAGGCAACCAGAGTTTGTTATTGGATCCTGTCAAAACATGATGATTCATGGGATGTCAGCTGATTTTGTTGCAGTTTTAGAGAAAATTAATATTTCAAACATTGTGGTTTACTTATAACATTGCCTTTGGCCTCAAAGAATCTTCTTTTATGATGATATATTCTTTTTCCACTTTACAAATCTTTTCTCATTATTCAAAAATGTCTTACGTCAAATCTTCCAGATTCTCCCAAGGACACTGCGGTGGTCATCAGTCCCACTAGTCCAGGGTCAGTTGGCAGCGTGGTGAACATGACTTGCTTCTGCAGAGCAAACCCTCCTGTTGTTAACTTTACCTGGATGATGATCAATGATGGCAGATTGGAGCTGATCAAATATGATCAGCAGGTTTACAGCTTTAATGTGACCAGCAGTGATCGAGACAGGTTGTACTATTGTGGATGTCAAAATTCAGTGGATATACAGTTCTCATCTGGATATCAGTTCATATTTGAAGGTAACAGACAAGTGAGGGTTTGTAACGTTTATGAGCAATAATATTTTCTATCAAGGACAATGTGACCATGGTGTCGTGTTACAGGAGATGAACAGTCTGGGAAATTGGTTGATGTCCACATTATACTGAAGACTGTGGGAATTGTGATACTGGTCAGTACAGTGATCATCTTTGAGTGGTGAGGCAAACTTTTTGATACTTTGCAACTACAGACAAATTTGTATGATGTTAAATGTGGTTTGGATGTTTGAGATAGATCATTATTATCACAATATAAACAAAAAATTCTTTCTGTCTCCTTTGTTCCCAGGTGGTTCAGAACAAGACGCTCCACCAAACCAGTGAAGGTAATAAAAAATTAATTATATGCTTGACTTTCAAAAATCCATCTTAAAATGTTTCCCAGTTGACTGACCACAGCTACAGTATGTTGCCTGTGAGATCTACTCAGTAAACATTGTGTTTATCTTATCCTGTCCTACTTCTGAGTACAAGTGTTGTTTTAATAAACCATTACAGTAACTCACAAATGTTATGCTAACATACTAAACTAAGATGGTGAACATGGTGAACATTATACCTTCTAAACATCAGCATCATCACGGTGAGCATGTTAGCATGCTGATGTCAGCTTAAAGCACGGTCAAAGTACAGCCTCACAGAGCAGCTCGCATGGCTGTAGACTCTTAGTCTTGTTGTCCTAAACTAGCATCACAGTTTATCTTTGTCACATTAATCTGCTGAATCAAAGGTGATCTTACAGTCAACACTTTGTTACATGAACAGGCAGGAAATTAGAGTTGGAGCTTTTGTGTTGACTCATTTGGTCCTGTGTGAGACTTATTGATCAACCAGCTAATTAACTGATTTGGATTTTTTCACTGATGATAAAACTCTTTCAGCTGCAGTAAATTCACTACAAATCACTAAGACCCCACTGTCTCTGTGCTGTTTCATTTCCACAGGACACAGTAGAAGCAGTCTTTGTCAACGGGGTGATGGAGTTGTCATCATGAGCCACGAGGAGAGGAAGACCACATGTTCATCATCAGTAGAATTACATGATATCCAGTATTGTCTATTCTGTATTACATGCTTATTCATCATTTGCATTTGTTAGTGTTCCACTTACAAGAAGACAGATAACTGCTTCCTCCAGGGCAGTAAATATGAAATAGTCTTACTTTGTATAAGCTTTGAAAGATGAACAAGATGATCCCAGACTTCATCAGCATGTGAAGGTGGTTTTGTTTCTGCAGTGCATTTCTTCTTTTTTCTTCTGAGAGTCATTCATGGCACCAGTAGTTTTTCTTTTGTTTTTAAGATGTCAAAAAGATAATTAAACCATGTTATTAATACAATTAATTAGTAATGAAATGAAATGACTGTTAAAATTAGAACTTTCAGATTTCTTGCCAACACGGTTTTTCATGTTTCATGTGTGTTTAGGAGTAAAGCATTTTTATCACTTATTCTGTCATTTCAATCAGGAGAGACTCATTTTCTTTACGAAAGTAAGTGACATTTATTGAACAAGCATGATAGATTCTGATGTCACCGGATATGAAAGGGGGAGATGAATGCAAGAGTAGAATAGGATAACCCCCCAATGGAGTCTATACAGTGGTGGTGGTGATGGATAGGTGTAGATCTTGGCGGTGTAGGTAGTGGCTTTTGGTAAACTCGGGCCTGGTGCTGAAGTAATGGAGTGGAGAAGGCACGATGGTGATCTGGGATGAAGAGGAGAGGAGTGAGCTTCCAGGACACGGCTGTGGAGGCGGATGAGGCGGAGGAGTGTCGCGATGATTGCTCTGGAAACAGATTTTAAAGTTTGGCCACTGAGCCGTGATTGGTGGTTAGAGATTGTGGAGTAATCTGATTTGATAACTAGGAGTGACGCCCTAAACAGCTGATGTGAAAGCAGGAGGAGCAGAGGAGAGAGAGAGGAGTGGGAAATGAATGACTGGTTAAAGATAGTCTTCCTGCCTGAATTTACGCTAAACTCCATTTGTTTTAGCTCATTTACACAAAGGTTGATGATAGCTGCAGATGACGGATTTTTTAATGTCACATTTACAGCACAGAAGTAAGCCACTGTGGTTACTGTGTGCAAAAAACATTGTTATGATTTCAGCTGATTAATTGTGTCATTATTGTGATTCATGTGATATATTCTATACATATCAATAATAAAGAAGATTAAAAATACAGGCTTGCAATGAGTTGTGTTACATGTATTGAGTGAATTTGTCATTTGATTACTTAAATTTTCACAATATCTGACTCCCTTCCTCACAGGATATCAGTTGCATGTAATCTCTTTGAATATAGTGTTTTAATCTCTGAGATCAGATGATATCCAGAAGCTTTTTAACCAAAAAAGGTGAACTGAGAGAGGTTTATCTGAAGAGGGAAGTTGATACATCTCTGATTACAATTCTACAAAAGTCACAAATTGCCTCACTTCACTTCAAAATAACGAAATTAGATGTTTCCCCTCATTGTTTAGTGGTGGACTCATTTGATGAGGAGAACTTTACTTCTTGGCTCCTTTACTGTAAAACAAAATGTCTAAGACGAACCTATGATCAGATAGTCATTTTCAATGTCCTGAATATCTGTCTTTGTATTTCTTTTTTTTTTGCAATACTATTAAAAAGCATACCTGGTCATATGACCAGACTTGAAATAGGAAAATCAAAGTGACCGTCTTCTACTCCTTCATATGTTTTATCAATAAATAACAAAATCATCACAAATCCCCAGATTTTCTTTACAGTTTTACAACAAAAAGGTCAGATTTGATATTGAGAATGCCTGTGAAGGTTCTCAGTCATCCAGGTCATGGTATATCCAAAAACCTTGAGTTAAGAGCAAATGGGCATGTAGATTCTCTGAGAATTTTTGCCTCTAATCCAAAAGGCGTCCTCAGTTCTGAGAGTTGGCAGAACTTCAGTTTTTCAACCTTTTGCTATTACAGATATTGGAGATTTTCTGTTGCTATGTCCAATAATAGCAGTTATTCTGATGATCATCACTTTATTACATCAGTCTAACAGGTGAAGAGCTGGCTCTTTAACAACCAATCAGAATAACAGAAGAAGAAGAAATCCATTACTGAGAGATCAACTCCAAACGTATAGTACTGTGCAAAAGTTTTAGGCACCCTAGATGTTTAGATTCTTATCCATTATGCAATACCATCAGGGAGGTGTCTGATCGGTTCCAAATTTATTCATGACATGACAATGACCCCAAGCATACAGCTAGAGTCATTAAGAACTATTTTCAGCAACAAGAAGATTGATGAGTCCTGCAACAGATGGTATGGTATGGCCCCCACAGAGCCCTGATCTCAACATCATGGAGTCAATCTGGGATTGCTTGAAGAAGCACCTGAGACGGCCTAAATAATAAATCCAAAGAAGAACATTCTTTCTCCAGGATGGTTACAACAACCTACCTGCAAGTTACCATGAAAAACTGTGTTAAAGTGTACCGAGGAGAACTGCTGCTGTTTTAAAGGCAAAGCTGCTCACAGCAAATATTGATTTCATTTAGGTTTCTGCTGTTTACTCAACTTTGTAAGAAGTTAATTGATAAATTAAAACAATTTATAGAAATATTTTTGTAAGCATTCTCACTTTACTTTTAGTGCCTAAAACTTTTTCACAGTACTGTAAATACAAATTTAAATAGAACAGTGTGGAAAAAAATTATATATATATATTACTTGCTTGTGTCTTACAGTACTGAAACAGGACAGTCTTGACATAAGCAAGAAATAGAAAGAAATCCATAATTCATATTCACATTCAGTTATGGGAAGTCACTGTCAGCCTGCAAACAACAGACGGAACGACTGAGAGCTGCTGATGCATCTGGAGGTGAAGTCAGAGTTTCTCTGTTTGAAGTTTAACAGTAATCAAGTCAGAAATGAATGTAACTCCTCTATGACAGTTTGACTTCAATAATCAGGTCATGTTCAAATGGACTGGCCCTCTGACAGAAAATGAAAAGGAAAGGCAAAAGAGGCTTTATCACCAATTTCTGCAAAAGCAATGCTGTAGGCTGGGCAGGAGGAAGAGATGGAGAAGGAGAGACTGGAAGGAGAGACAGAATGATAAACTCAGAGAGGAAAGAGATCAGGAAATCAGAGAAGAAGTGAGATGGAGAAGAACTGAATGTGAGGGATGAGGAACTGAGTGAGAAAGATGAAACAGAAGAAGAATGAGAGGGACAGAAGCTGATGGGGAGAGATAAAGACTGAAAGACAGTTTACACCTCGTGGTGTGTTTTCTCTCTGTTTACATCATTTCCTGTCACCATTTACCTGCAGAAGTGATAAATACATTTCTCCGTTGCCACCCCATGTAAAACTTTCTAGATCTGCCACTTCTGATTACTGTACTACTGTATTTGCGGGCCTCACTTATTATTGTTGTGTTCTCATCACTCTCCACCAGGCAACACTGTTGACCTCAAAGAGGCAGTTTATGGTTCAGACCTCACATTTCATTTTTTCAAGCTCTTCTTAACAAACAACATTAACAAACAAAATGAATCTGCAAGTGACATTCAATGAGTCCACCACACTCCAATGACTGTTACTATAGCGATTCACCTGTATACATATATCATTCCTACTATTCACAGCCCTGTACAACTGCCCCGTCAGATAGTAGTATAGATTTAATAGTGTTACACTAGAGAATCTTATATGTGTCAGTACTCCGGATCCATCATTCTCCTGATAACAATGCACCTCCTAACACGTCTAATGTTACTGACTAATGAAATTCTCCCTTGATTTCAAGAATTGTCCCATTGAAACCCATTAAAATCACATTTGTTTGATCCCATGGTTGCTACAGCATGAATTCATGCATTCTGTTTTTATAAGACTTTCAAACTGAAGCCTTTTTTAACCCTATGTGCAAAATGTATGCTATTTTCCTGGTTCCATGAGGGGCATTAATCCTCTATTATGAATACTGCAGTCAAGTATATTACAGCTTCAATGAGATGTATGTGTAGGTAGCGATGTCTAAATGTGGTGTATGTGTGTGTTTGGAGAAATTGGTATGTGTGTGTGTGTAGCCAAAGTACAAATACTCAAATCCTTATGGAAAAAATGGCCCAATGTAAACCCATAAAAACTGTATTTTTTTTTAATCCCATGGCCACAATAGCATAAAACCATGCATTCTATTTTATAAGGCTTTCAAACTGAAGTCCTGACTTCAAAACTGTAGCTATTACTATTTCCCAGCTGATTGACTACTTTTCTTTTGTTTTCCCCTGAAGAACAAATACATACTATTAGTCTTGCTCTCCACTAGGGGCTATGTCAATGGCATTTCATGCATTATTGAGTTTTGCAGGACGTTGTAGCAAATGTATTCATCTGAAAATGGTGTGTTTGTATTGATATGGATGTCCAAGGTTGCTGTATGTGTGTGTATGGAAATACTAGTGTGTGTGTGTGTGTGTGTGTGTAGCTAAAGAGATGTAATTTATATAGGATGTAGATCACATTACTCCTTTCTCCCTCTCTCTCACAGACACACACACACACAGACGCACACACACACTCTAATTCTCAGATTTATATGTCTTTAAATACTGATTCAGAGATAAAAGTAAGTTCAAAGCCCCCTGATTGTATAGATGCCCATACACACCCATACATGCATTCATTCTAGACATAGAAACCTGCAGCACTGAAAAAACCAAACAAGGCCTAAACCATCAGTTTGTTTATGTAGCTGCAGTCATACCTAAATCTATACATACAGCCAGCTCCAAAGGTATGCATTTCGTACCTGTGACACACACACATGCACGCATGCACGCACACACTCACTCACTCATTCATTTCTGTTCTGAATTGTTAAATTTTTAAATGTTGAATTTTGTTAAATTTTGAAAAATAAATATTCAAAGTGATGTTGTATTTATGCTTTATTTCTAGAGCAAAATAAGGTGATATGCTATTAGAAAGTAAAAACTCTGAAGAGTGATAGGACACTTCACATAGACTATAAGGTAACAGGTAAGATTCTCTACTTTAATCTTATACTACACAAAAAATAATAATGCATACATTTCAATGTCGTTGCTAATCATTGGCATATCCCAGACTGTGATAATCAAAAAACAATTTTCCCACTTGTGTTTAGTACCTAGACAATATTTCAATTTTTGTGGGTTTTTTTTGTTTTGTTTTGTTTTTTTTAAATAAAAATTAGTGTTATCATCACAAAAACTGGTATTTAAAGGATTCACATTCTGAAAATTAATGAATATTTGGTAGTTATGATCAGGACTGAAGTTGGTTAAAAATATTATCTCAGCGAAAGTGGAAAAAAATATTTACATAAAATGTTATGGCAGTTTTTGATGGGGACCTTTTTATGCTCTGTTGATCGTATTTTCAAGTGAGGCACAGGGTTATCAGAATTAACCAGACAAATCCACTCCTGTTTGTGCCCTTCTGTAGATCAATGCATCACAGCAAGGGAGCTGCTCTACTACATACAAAATTCTGACCCAGAATCACGTCGTCAAAGTGATTTAGCACCAGGTTCTCCACAAATATGTGGTGAGAGATAGGAGAGGAGCAACCATCATCCAGTCGCACCCTGAGCCTTGTCACCCAATGCAAACATAGAAATAAGTTATTTTTCAACTGTGATGGCCATTTTTATGTGGACACAAAAAATCTACAATTATGTTCCAGTGAGCACTAACCAGGATTTCAACATTGATTTCTAGTTGAAAACTGGGTGATATTCAGTCTGAACATCTAAGACCTGGTTTCGCCTTTCAACCAGCTAAAATGCAGTTACAACATCAATGTGTTACAAAACACAAATTTGTTTAATCATTTTGATAATTTGTTCAGTTGTGGATTGAAAGAGAGACAATGTTGATTAGTGTGAAGGTATTTCTCCAAAGTTTTATTGCACTGGTAGGTGAGATATTGTGCCAAGCAATTATAATGTTCACCATGTTAGTTTTGCCAACTAGCACAAAACACTAGGGATGTGCAGAGAGCCCAGTATTTGAATTTGTATCTATATTGATGAGGCAGCAGAATTATTTGTATTTGTATTCGAATAAAAGCAGAGAGAGGCTTAAAAATCCTGTTTTTGTTATAATTACGCTTTTAATTTTAGGAAATTAAACATTTTACAATAAGTGTTCAAAATTACCTTACGAAGGAAGTCCCAACCGGGTCTCGAACTGGAGTTTCCCAGATCAAAGATGACTCCACTGGCTACTGAGCTAAAACTCTACTAATCACCTTTTTGCAGACAGACCTCTACCTATTTGTATACCCATAACACAGAGTAACATGCATACAGTGTAATGTGTAGGCAGGAACTTCAAAGGCAATTATTGCTTTGCACTTTTCATTTATTGTCTATTTTTTACAACCTAACATTGTGGAAAGGAGAAGGGGAACAACAGGTTATGGAGAGTCCCTAGGGAGCACTTCATGTGTGTCAGTAGCTCAGCTTTATCTCTGGGGAACACCCCATCCCCGGGAGTGATGTCCAAATTAGGAAATGTAGCAGGTGGATGTGACTCCCCTCATGAGACCTGCTGACAGACGTAACAGCAGAGCAGAGGAGAGAGGCTGAGATAGCAATGTAATTTACCTGTGAACTGGTATTTGACATGTCTTTTTCCCCGAAAAAAAAAAATTCTTAAAATATTTGTATGAAAAAAGTATTCATGAAAAACCCACTATTTGTGCTTTGCTGAATAACGAATTTGTATTCAGGTACACCCCTACTGTCCACACACACCATCAAAGGCAACACTCAAAATAATCAAAATCACTAGATCGTTCCCTTCCTCCTGACTTAAACCATAGTGACAAATTTCAACTCAGATCTGTCACATACTCAGAAGTAATTAAAACATTGATAAACATAAGAACAAGAAAGTCACCTGGTGAAGATAATTTGACCTCTGGCTCCTACATCTCAGTGCTCCTGTTGTTACTGCATCTCTTGTACACATTTTTAATCTGACCTTTACTTAAGGCTACATTCCCTTAATATGGAAAGGCTCTGACTCCCATTCTACTTTTGGAGACTGTAGGAACCACAAGTAAGCCTACATTCTGGGAGCGCAGTGTTCTAGTGGGGTAATAGGGTACTATGAGCTTTTTAAGATATGATGGTGCCTGACCATTAAGGGCTTTGTAGGTGAGAAGGATTTTAAATTCTATTCTGGATTTTACAGGAAGCCAATGCAGTGAAGCTAAAATTGAAGAAATATGATCTCTTTTTCTAGTTTTTGTCAGTACACATGCAGCTGCATTTTGGACCAGCTGGAGAGTCTTTAGAGACTTGTTAGGGCAGCCTGATAATAGGGAATTGCAATAATCCAGCCTTGAAGTAACAAATGCGTGGAGTAATTTTTCTGCATCTTTTTGAGAAAGGATGTGCCTGATTTTTGCAATATTAAGTAAGTGAAAAAAGGCAGTCCTTGAAATTTGTTTTATGTGGGAGTTGAAGGACATATCCTGATCAAAGATAACTCCCAGATTCCTAATAGTGATGTTGGAGGCCAGGGCAATGCCATCTAGAGGAGCTATATCATTAGATAATGTGTTTCTAAGGTGTTAAGGGCCAAGAACAATAACTTCAGTTTTGTCTGGGTTTAGTAGCAGAAAATGGCAGGTCATCCAGGTCTTTATGTCCTTAAGGCATGTTTTGAGTTTCTTAAGCTTCATTGATAAATATAATTGGGTATCATCTGCATAGCAATGAAAATTCATGGAGTGTTTCCCAATAATATTACCTGAAGGAAGCATATATATGGTGAATAGTGTTGGTCCAAGCACAGAACCTTGTGGAACTCTGTGTCTAACTTTTATGTGCATGGAGGATTCATTGTTAACGTGTACAAACTGAAATTGATCTAATAAATAGGATTTAAACCAGCTTAATGTAGTTCCTTTAATGCCAATTAAATGTTCCGGTAATAATGTATCTGTAATAGATACATAGATAGATACATAATAAACAATTTTCTACATTAACATAAAGTCTGAGAGAAAAGACTGAAGTGAAACTAAAAAAGCAACCACTTGTCTTGACACTCTAGTTTCTCACAGTATTTGATGCTGTTGATGCTTAAAGGTGGTGAAACGTGTGTCGTTTTTCATTTCCACAGGACACAGAGCAACGGAGCAAACTGAATGTGATCCAAGTATCATGAGACACGACAAAGATATATTGTTCACTATCAACAAAATGATGTATTATTTTTTATTCTTAATTCTACTTATAAATACTTATAAAAAATTATATTCTGCAGGATCAGAGTTTTTTGGCCAATAAATAGTAAATGGTATTACTTTGCGTGGAAAGATCTACTATATGATTAGCCTTGCTGAATTATATTTTAATCTAAACTTTTCTTAGTATAAAATCCACCTTTTTTCCAAGAGAGCAAGTAAAACATACTGTATGCTTTTTTTCTGCATACATTTTTCTTTTTTTCATGTTTTGTCCCGTATTTTAAGATAAAAAGATTAATATTCTCTTATCTGATTAAAGCTTGAATGATCAAGAAAACTGCCAAACCAAATGATTCTTTTATTTAGCCTCACTCATGCTAGCAGCTCTTCTAATGTCAGCATGCTAACATGCTCATAATGATAATGCTAACATGCTGATACCAAGCAATTATATTGTTAACCATGTTCACCATGTTAGTTTGACCAATTAGTACTAAACAGCTGAGGCTGATGGGAAAGTTCTGCAGGAATTTTGTTGTAAACCAAATTATTGGACAAATTTAAATTTTGATCTGATGGTGGTGTTAGATGAAAAGTCAGTGGATCACCAAAGTCAGTAGGATTCCTCCTCCGAGGACCATGTCTGTTCAAAGTTTTGTGCCAATTCATGCAGGAAATGTTGAGATGTTTGAGTCTGGAACAAAGTGATGGACTGACAGACAGACATTGTCATCCATAGAGCCAAATATTTTCATAAAAGAGCTAAATTAAAACCTTTAAATTATGAGGAAGTAGACAATATCAAAGAGAAAACCATTTTCATCACTCATGTTATCATTTGTTTGACAAAGGTCATGATAGCTGTGTAGCTGACTGCTGATTTAATGTGTAATCCAGCACAATGGTGGCTCTGTAAAAATTATATTTTGAAAAAACTCACAAACTAACTAACAAACTATGTAATTTTATCACTTATTTAGTGGAAAAAATGTAATTACACAAATAGAACCATGTGAGGTGAAAGAGGCATTTTCATCACTGAGGTTCTCTCATCAGTCCAGTAATGCAGAGCAGCAGCAACAACACTGGAAACTAGAATATATATGTGTAACACATGAAGTCAATATTTCTATCTGTGCAAATGGGTTAAAATACTCACAGGATGTGAACAATGAAGGCGAGAAGTGTTTGTATTTGTCAGATATTTATATCACTCAGGTCAGCTGATCTTCAGCTTTACAACAAAACCACATGGACTTGCTCTGTAAGTCTTAAAACACAGGAAGTCAACTCACTTTTAAATTATAAAAGCTAAAAAGGTTGGTTAGTCAGCAAGACAGCAACAACAACTGAGTATATGTGCACAATACATGAAGTTAACATATCATCTGTTCAAATCAATACATTATTTTAGTGATTTATATAATATATTCTACATATTAGTGAATATAGACCTGCAGTGAGTCATGTGGTTAAAATACTCAGCATATTAGCAGTAAGGGTGAGAACTGTTTGTATTTGTTGTAAACTTGTGTCACTCAGGTCCAAATGAACTTTCTCTGTAGGTCTTAAAACACAGGAAGTTGACTCAGTTTTAAATTGAAAAAGCTAAAAAGGGAAGTCGGTCAGTTTGTCTGTTTCATTACAGTTCAGCTTAATAAACTGAAAGATTTCACTTGAAATCACCAGTCAAAGGATCTTACTGCTGCTCTGTTTTTGATGTGGGCTTGTTGGGTAAGACCTTCTTAACTTTTTAACCCAGAGAGTTATATTATTCTGTTACTCCTCATGAACTGAAGTGGAAAATATTTGATATAACATCTTATTTGTTGGGCTTTGTTTTAGCAGAAATGGCATCTAAGAAATGAAAGATCACTGTAACATTTTACCATTAACAGATACCATAATCTCACTACTTTGGTATTATTTAGAATTTACATTAAATATAATATTTCATAGTTCTGCAGATTTACATCCCTGGTTTGAATGTGTGAATTTTAAGAGAAGAATTGGTTTTAATATAATGAATAAAAACTCCATAAAATGGTTAAAAGAAGAAAATATTCCTGCATTTTTATGTTTGTAAATCCAGGTGATGAGATTCATGGCAGCCCTGTCTACAAAGATGTTGACAGACAACATGTTACTGAGTGTCTTCTTTCTTACAGGTGAGCTGTTTGTTCACTCAGTTTTATTTTGAGACATTAACTCAAATCATTTACACTCTGAAACAAAGCAGAAAGACCAGAAACTTCTTACAACTGTTCACATCCTGACTGCAACGTCAAGTTTTAAAACTGTTAACAGGACAAGAAAACATGCAACATTCAGCTGCTGAACTGTATTTATTGTATCATGAACCATCTCATCATGGAGATTTTTCTACTTTATGTTAATCATGACTCTGATCTCACAGGTGCTTTGGCTGCTTGTCCTGATGATTCAGGCCTTTTCATTACTGCACCGCTGGAGATGGAAGCACTGAGTGGATCTTGTTTGCAAATCCCGTGTAACTTTGGTGCTGGACCAGGAAAAACATTTGATGGCAGCAGAACAACCTTTGGAGTGTGGATTAAAAAGGACGTTAGATTTGCACTCTATCCAGAGAATGTGATTTTCAACAGTAGTCAGACAGTTAACACCTATCCAATGAACATTACTGGAAACCTGAGTCAGAAAAACTGCACAACTTTGTTTTCCAGTTTAATCACAACGTATACAGACAGATACTACTTCAGAATTGAGAACAGACAATTCATATCAACAGCTCTTTGTAGTCCTATTCAAATAACAGTCAAAGGTAAGAGAATTTTGTTTTTTCAGTCATATTGTTGTTTAGAATAAAAAGGAAATCAGTTGCAGCTTTGGTCTGAACAGCAAACACCATGGCCCTAACCTTTACTGTGAAATTAAATATCTGATGTAGACTACAAAGAAAACTCAGCTGTGGTGAAATGTGAGAGAAACCAGCCTGTGAACACATAGTCATTGGTTTGAATGTCCTGACTCACAGCTGAATAATACCTGAATATTTATACATTTAATCAGTATCAAGTTATTTTCACTCCTCCATATTCATTGAGGGACAAAGTTTAAATTAGTCTTAGTTTGCTTAAATTGCTGATTCTGACAGTTACTGTCTCAATAAATGCTCACAATACTCAACAACCTCTGACAGTTTCATGTTCCATGATGTGGTTTTTACAAATGGATAAAAATTAGCTGTAAAATAACTAACACTGACATGTAGCGTAAAGTCTGTCTTTGATTTTAAACCACAGATTCTCCTCCGAGCCCCAGAATTGAAATCTCAGGTGAGCTGAAGGAGAAGGAGTCTGTCACTATAACCTGCTCAGCTTTCACTCCCTGTCCACACTCCCCTCCTAAACTCACCTGGAATCTCCAACAAGACGCTCACAACAAAATAGAGGAAAACGCAGATCGAACCTTCACGACTAAAATCCAGACGACCATCACTCTGTCTGACAAGCACGACGGATACAACATCACCTGTTCTTCCAACTACTCTGTGAATGAAGGACAAAATGCTAAGTCAGCAGAGGAAAAAGTGACTCTCAGTGTTTCATGTAAGGCAACCAGAGTTTGTTATTGGATCCTGTCAAAACATGATGATTTATGGGATGACAGCTGATTTTTAATGAATAAAAATAATCACATTTTCTGCAGATGCTCCCAAAGACACCTCAGCGAGGATCAGTCCATCAGGTTCGGTGTCACCAGGTAGCTGGGTGAACCTGACCTGCTCCAGCAGAGCCAAACCTGCTGCCAACTTCACCTGGTACAAGATCAGCAAAGATGGACCCATGAAAGTATCTGAAGGAGACTTTTACAGCTTCAATGTGACAGATGGAGGAGTTTATCACTGTGTGGCCACAAATGATCTTGGTAATCAGATGTCATCAAGGATCCATCTGACTATTAAAGGTAAATGCAGGACTGTACTGAATCCACTCTAATGTGGGACTCCAAAAGTGGGTGCACATCACTTGTTCTGCCAGATATCCTGTGAATGAAGGAAAAGATATCAAGGCAGCAGAGTAAAAACTTGTTCAATGTTTCAAGACGTAATTTAAATTTATTTTCTGAAGACAACTGAAGGCTCCTTAAAATCGGCCCTGCTGAGATGTTGTTGAGCATGAACGTCATCAAAGTGTGCTGTTGCAGCAGAGCCTGACTTCTAATCTTGCATTAGGAGAGGCCAAGAGAATTTTGTTACAAAGATTAATAAGGTGTCACATTATTGTTGCATCTGTATGATGTTAAAATGCAGCAGTTGTAGAGAAAATTCATATTTCACACATTGTGATTTACAAATAACATCACCTTTCGCCTCAAAGAGTCTTCTTTTACAATGATATATTCTTCTTCCACTTTACAAATCTTTTCCCATCACTCAAAAATCTCTCCATGTCAAGTCTTCCAGACTCGGGAATGATGTTTGTTTAAAATTTGTGATGTTTTAGAAACTTAACACTTTCCATTAAGGAGAATGTGACCATGGTGTCGTGTTACAGGTGATGAACAGTTGAAATTGGTTGACGTCCACATTATACTGAAGACTGTGGGAATTGTGATACTGGTCAGTACAGTGATCATCTTTGAGTGGTGAGGCAAACTTTTTGATACTTTGCAACTACAGACAAATTTGTATGATGTTAAATGTGGTTTGGATGTTTGAGATAGATCATTATTATCACAATATAAACAAAAAACTTCTTTCCATCTCTTTTTTTCCCAGCTGGTTCAGAACAAGACGCTCCACCAAACCAGTGAAGGTAATAAAAAATTAATTATATGTTCGACTTTCAAAAATCCATCTTAAAATGTTTCCCAGCTGACTGACCACAGCTACAGTATGTTGCCTGTGAGATCTACTCAGTAAACATTGTGTTTATCTTATCCTGTCCTACTTCTGAGTACAAGTGTTGTTTTAATAAACCATTACAGTAACTCACAAATGTTATGCTAACATTTTAAACTAAGATGGTGAACATGGTGAACATTATACCTTCTAAACATCAGCATCGTCACGGTGAGCATGTTAGCATGCTGATGTCAGCTTAAAGCACGGTCAAAGTACAGCCTCACAGAGCAGCTTGCATGGCTGTAGACTCTAAGTCTTGTTGTCCTAAACTAGCATCACAGTTTATCTTTGTCACATTAATCTGCTGAATCAAAGGTGACCTTACAGTCAACACTTTGTTACATGAACAGACAGGAAATTAGAGTTGGAGCTTTTGTGTTGACTCATTTGGTCCTGTGTGAGACTTATTGATCAACCAGCTAATTAACTGATTTGGATTTTTTCACTGATGATAAAACTCTTTCAGCTGCAGTAAATTCACTACAAATCACTAAGACCTCACTGTCTCTGTGCTGTTTCATTTCCACAGGACACAGTAGAAGCAGACTATGTCAACACAGTGATGGAGTTGTCATCATGAGCCATGAGGAGAGGAAGACCACATGTTCATCATCAGTAGAATTACATGATATCCAGTATTGTCTATTCTGTATTACATGCTTATTCATCATTTGCATTTGTTAGTGTTCCACTTACAAGAAGGCTGATAACTGCTTCCTCCAGGGCAGTAAATATGAAATAGTCTTACTTTGTATAAGCTTTGAAAGATGAACAAGATGATCCCAGACTTCATCAGCATGTGAAGGTGGTTTTGTTTCTGCAGTGCATTTCTTCTTTTTTCCTCTGAGAGTCAACATAACATCTTCATTACTAATATTGGACTGATTCATGGCACCAGTAGTTTTTCTTTTGTTTTTAAGATGTCAAAAACATAATTAAACCATGTTATTAATACAATTAATTAGTAATGAAATGAAATGACTGTTAAAATGTGAACTTTCAGATTTCTTGCCAAGAAGCTTTTCATGTAGTGTTTAGGAGAAAAGCATTTTTTATCACTTATTCTGTCATTTGTTTTAGCACATTTACACAGGTAAAGGTTGATGATAGCTGCAGATGACGGATTTCTTAATGTCACATTTACAGCACAGAAGTCAGCAAAGACACTGTGGTAACTGTGTGCAAAAAATATTGTTATGATTTCAGCTGATTAATTGTGTCATTATTGTAATTCACATGATATATTCTATACCTATCAATAATAAAGAAGATTAAGCATACAGGCGTGCAATGAGTTCTGTTAAATGTGTTTTAGAGTGAATTTGTCATTTGAAAACTTAAGTTTTTACCAAATCTGACTTCCTTCCTCACAGGATATCATTTGCATGTGAACTGTTTGTATGTAGTGTTTTAATCTCTAAGTTCAGATGATATCCAGAAGCTTTTGAACCAAAAAAGATGAACAAAGAGAAGTTTAGATGAAGAGAGAAGTTGATACATTGTTCTTTACAATTCTACCAAGATTCACAAATTGCCTCACTTCACTTCAAAGTCATGAAATTACATGTTTCTTTCATTGTTTAGTGGTGGACTCATTTGATGAGGAAAACTTTACATCTTGGCTCCTTTACTGTAAAACAAAATGTCTTCTGAAGGATAATCAATTAAATCAGTGGTGAGCTAATGTTACAGAGACTAACCTGTGATCAGAGAGTCTTTTTCAATGTTCTGACTGGGATGTTTAAATTTCAATAGACTGCTGTGGGGAAAAACATCTAAATTTCTTGCTTGTGTCTTACAGTACTGAAACAGGACGGTCTTGACATAAACAAGAACCGGCCTTCTCATAGAAAATGAAAAGGAAAGGCAAAAGAGGGAAGAGATCAGGACATGAGACAAAGAGATGGAGAAGAACTGAATGTGAGGGATGAAGAACTGAGTGAGAAAGATGAAACAGAAGAAAAATGAGAGGGACAGAAGCTGATGGGGAGAGATTAAGACTGAAAGACACTTTACACCTTGTGGTGTGTTTTCTCTGTTTACATCATTTCCAGAACAAAGACACACTCAGTAAAGTAGTTTTTGGCTATTTTCTGTCACCATTTACCTGCAGAAGTGATAAATACATTTCTCCGTTGCCACCCCATGTAAAACTTTCTAGATCTGCCACTTCTGATTACTGTACTACTGTATTTGCGGGCCTCACTTATTATTGTGTTCTCATCATTCTCCACCAGGCGACACTGTTGACCACAAAGAGGCAGTTTATGGTTCAGACCTGACATTTCATTTTTCCAGCTCTTCTTAACAATAAACAAAATTAAACTGCAAGTGACATTCAGTGAGTCCGCCACACTCCGATGACTGTTACTATAGCGATTCACCTGTATATATATCATTCCTACTATTCACAGCTCTGTACAACTGCCCCGTAAAAAAACGTGCTTCTGTTCACAAAGAAACAAGAATGCACGTTATCTGCTGCAGCACATCATCCGCAGATCACAAACTACACTATGAGTTGTTTCATTTCCACAGGACACAGTAGAAGCAGAATGTCAACAGAGCGATTGAGATCCAGACATAAGATTGATTGAGACATAAGATATAATGTTCACTATCAATAAAATTATGTATTATTTTTATTCTTAATTCTACTTGTTTGTGTGATACTTATTAAAAATGATAATCTGGTGGATCAGTTTTTTGGCCGATAGATATTAAATGGTATTACTTAGTGTGGAAAGATGAACTCCATGATTAGCCTTGCTAAATTAATCTAAATTTTTATCTTTTTGCCAGGAGAGCAAGTAGAACACACTGTATGCTTTTTTCTGCAATTTGTTCCTGTATTAACACAAAATACAGACAGCTTCATCAATAATCTGTATAAGGTTGGGCTGATTTCTTGCCTATTTTCATGTTTTGTCTCCCATTTTAAGATGAAAAGACTAATATTCTCTTATCTGATTAAAGCTTGTGTGGCAGAGTGGTGCCGTAAATTGCCTCGACAACGCCACCGGGGGGATTTCACCCCGGAAATTATTAAATTGGGAGTTAGCTCCAAGCAAATAAGCAAGACACAGGTTCAATAATAAATTCCACTTAGGTAGAGAACGTGTTCAATTAAAAATACTTTATTAAACAAAATGAGAAAAAGAAACAATCAAAGGGTAATTCGCTAAAAATGTCAGCCACCACAGCGGAACCCAGGAATTAATGGCACAGGAAGGCGAACCAAAAAAAGGGGTTGGAGACAGGGCTGAGGCTTACCAAGGCAGCACGGATCAAACCAAGGCAGGGGAATTCACAACAAAAGAAAAAACACTTGTGACAAAGCAAACCAGCGAACAAAATCGAGAGTGCGAAGGAAACCCACCACCGGGGGAGTGGACTGCTGCCTGGGTCCCCAGCACCTGTCAGAAAGAGATTAATATACAGCAAACAAAACAATACAAAAGCCCTGGTGGTGACACTACAATCTGACACAATTACATAGGCCCCAAATTAATATTTAAGAATGAAACACCCAAATAAACCAAATTGTTTTCATTCTTAACACAAATCAAAGAAGAAACTAACTAAGTAAGGGGAGTAATTATGTCAGTAAAATAAAATACACACAAACGACCAATCTAAAAAGGTACAGACTGAGCGGCCTGTACGCAGGAGTCACCACGCAGCTCGGTCAGCCGGACAGCTGAGCCGCAGGGCATCAGCTGTGAAGCAGCAGCGGTGAAACAATAGTTGAAACAGCCACGGCGGAGACAGCATCAAAGCCGCAGCCGTATTTAGGGGGTGGTGGCCAGTGCTAAGCCATGCACCTCTACAGCCTCTATAAAAAGGGCACAAATGATTTTTATTAAATCTGGTGAATGATTATTTTAAGGTGAGTTCCATTCATGGTTACTACCTACCAGCGGGCACCAGCACAGCCTCCCCGACGATAGGAGGGAGAAGTTGGCCTGTAGCGTTGCTTTGCTGCAAGGCAGCAATCAACATGCCAGTCAGCTGAGAGCCACACGCACTGTTGTATAAGAAAGGCGGACAACGCCGACTCACCAAGGGAAACAAGAAGCGACCACGCCGGGCCCCGAGTGGGCCAAGCAGTCCCTCCACACCAACAGCCAACTGCACACACACAGAGAAACACCAGCGCTACCAGTGCGCACACAGCACCGACTGCGCACTTAAATGGGAGAGGGTACACTGGCAGAGCGCATTACCTTTGAATAACAGTGAAGCACGTTGGCGGCAAGCAAACACGCCAAAATGCCCACACTGCTCCACCACGCCAGGCTGCAGCCACCACACAGCAGGATCATCCAAGGGAGGCTAGAGAGGAAGAGGTGCGATCAGGCACCTGCCTATATAGGTGCGCTTGGTGCCACCCAGCAACAGCGCGCTAAGAACTGGCACAGTGCCACACGGTGGCATGGAGAGCCACTACATCATACGGCCACACTTGGATGATCAAGAAGATGGTTAAACAAATGATTCTTTTATTTAGCCTCACTCATGCTAGCAGCTCTTCTAATGTCAGCATGCTAACATGCTCATAATGATAATGCTAACATGCTGATACCAAGCAATTATATCGTTAACCATGTTCACCATGTTAGTTTGACCAATTAGCACTAAACAGCTGAGGCTGTTGGGAAAGTTGTTTGTCAGTTTGTTGTAAACCAAATTATTGGACAAATGTAAGTTTTGATCTGAGGCGTTAGATGAAAAGTCAGTGGATCATTAAAGTCAGTAGGATTCCTCCTCTGAGGACCATGAATGTCTGTTCAAAGTTTTGTGCCAATCCATGCACGAGATGTTGAGATATTTGAGTCTGGACCAAAGTGATGGACCGACAGACAGACATTGTCATCCATAGAGCCAAATATTTATATAACAAAACAAAGAACACTTAAAATTAAAACATTTAAACATTTGAATTATGAGGAAGTAGACAATGTCAAAGAGAAAACCATTTTCATCACTTACATCATCATTTGTGTTTGAGCACATATACAAAGGTTATGACAGCTGTGTAGTTGACTGCTGATTTAATGTGTCATCCAGCACAATGGTAGCTCTGTAAAAGTTACATTTTGAAACAACTTACAACTGACTTGTGTCACTTATTTAGTGATGAAATTGTAATAACACAAATAAACACATGTGAAGTGAAAGAAACATTTTCATCACTGAGGTTTTCTCATTGGTCCAGTAATGCAGAGCAGCAGCACACAAGTCAGCAACAACAACTGAGTATATGTGTACGATACATGAAGTTAACATATCATCTGTTCAAATCAATACATTATTTTAGTGATTTATATAATATATTCTACATATTAATGAATATAGACTTGCAGTGAGTCATGTGGTTAAAATACTCAGGATATTAGCAGTAAGGGTGAGAACTGTTTGTATTTGTCGTAAACTTGTGTCACTTCAAATGAATTTCCTCTGTAGGTCTTAAAACACAGGAAGTCAACTCAGTTTTAAATTGCAAAAGCTAAAAAGACAAGTCGGTCAGTTTGTCTGTTGCATCACAGCTCAGCTTAATAAACTGAAAGATTTCACTTGAAATCACCAGTCAAAGGATCTTACTGCTGCTCTGTTTTTGATGTGAGCTTGTTGGGTAAGACCTTCTTAACTTTTTAACCCAGAGAGTTATATTATTCTGTTACTTCTCATGAACTGAAGTGGAAAATATTTGATATAACATCTTATTTGTTGGGCTTTGTTTTAGCAGAAATGGCATCTAAGAAATGAAAGATCACTGTAACATTTTACCATTAACAGATACCATAATCTCACTACTTTGGTATTATTTAGAATTTACATTAAATATAATATTTCATAGTTCTGCAGATTTACATCCCTGGTTTGAATGTGTGAATTTTAAGAGACGAATTGGTTTTAATCTAATGAATAAAAATGCCATAAAATGGTTAAAAGAAGAAAATATTCCTGTATTTTTATGTTTGTAAATCCAGGTGATGAGATTCATGGCAGCCCTGTCTACAAAGATGTTGACAGACAACATGTTACTGAGTGTCTTCTTTCTTACAGGTGAGCTGTTTGTTCACTCAGTTTTATTTGGAGACATTAACTCAAATCATTTACACTCTGAAACAAAGCAGAAAGACCAGAAACTTCTTACAACTGTTCACATCCTGACTGCAACGTCAAGTTTTAAAACTGTTAACAGGACAAGAAAACATGCAACATTCAGCTGCTGAACTGTATTTATTGTATCATGAATCATCTCATCATGGAGATTTTTCTACTTTATGTTAATCGTGACTCTGATCTCACAGGTGCTTTGGCTGCTTGTCCTCATATTCCACACCTCTTCATTTCTGCACCGCTGGAGATAGAAGCACTGAGTGGATCTTGTTTGCAAATCCCGTGTAACTTTAGTGGTCTACCGGAGCAAACATTTGACAGCAGGAGAACAACCTTTGGAGTGTGGATTAAAAATGACCACAATTTTAAAAGCTATCCAGAGAATGTGATTTTTAAAAGTAGTCAGACAGTTAACACCTATCCAATGAACATTACTGGAAACCTGAGTCAGAACAACTGCACAACTTTGTTTTCCAGTTTAATCACAACATATTCAGACAAATACTACTTCAGAATTGAGAGCAATGAATTCAGATCAACAGCTATTTGTGATCCTGTTCAAATAACAGTCAAAGGTAAGAGAGTTTTCTTTTTTTCAGTCATATTGTTGTTTAGAATAAAAAGGAAATCAGTTGCAGCTTTGGTCTGAACAGCAAACACCATGGCCCTAACCTCTACTGTGAAATTAAATATCTGATGTAGACTACAAAGAAAACTCAGCTGTGGTGAAATGTGAGAGAAACCAGCCTGTGAACACATAGTCATTGGTTTGAATGTCCTGACTCACAGTTGAATAATACCTGAATATTTATACATTTAATCAGTATCAAGTTATTTCAAATCCTCCATATTCATTGAGGGACAAAGTTTAAATGAATCAGTCTTAGTTTGTTTAAGTCACTGATTTTGACAGTTACTGTCTCAATAAATGCTCACAATACTCAATGTGGTTTTTACAAATGGGTAAAAATTAGGGGGAAACATAAAATTTTGTTTCAGTTTAGCTGTAAAATAACTAACACTGATGTGTAGTGTAATGTCTGTGTTTGATTTTAAACCACAGATTCTCCTTGGAGCCCCAGAATTGAAATCTCAGGTGAGCTGAAGGAGAAGGAGTCTGTCACTATAACCTGCTCAGCTTTCACTCCCTGTCCACACTCCCCTCCTAAACTCACCTGGAATCTCCAACAAGACGCTCACAACAAAATAGAGGAAAACGCAGATCGAACCTTTACGACTAAAATCCAGACGACCATCACTCTGTCTGACAAGCACGACGGATACAACATCACCTGTTCTTCCAGCTACTCTGTGAATGAAGGACAAAATGCTAAGTCAGCAGAGGGAAAAGTGACTCTCAGTGTTTCATGTAAGGCAACCAGAGTTTGTTATTGGATCCTGTCAAAACATGATGATTTATGGGATGTCAGCTGATTTTTAATGAATAAAAATAATCACATTTTCTTCAGATGCTCCCAAAGACACCTTAGCGAGGATCAGTCCATCAGGTTCGGTGTCACCAGGTAGCTGGGTGAACCTGACCTGCTCCAGCAGAGCCAAACCTGCTGCCAACTTCACCTGGTTCAACATCAGCAAAGATGGACCCATGAAAGTATCTGAAGGAGACTTTTACAGCTTCAGTGTGACAGATGGAGGAGTTTATCACTGTGTGGCCACAAATGATCTTGGTAATCAGATGTCATCAAGGATCCATCTGACTATTAAAGGTAAATGCAGGACTGTACTGAATCCACTCTAATGTGGGACTCCAAAAGTGGGTGCACATCACTTGTTCTGCCAGATATCCTGTGAATGAAGGAAAAGATGTCAAGGCAGCAGAGTAAAAACTTTTTCTCAATGTTTCAAGACGTAATTTAAATTTATTTTATGAGGACAACTGAAGGCTCCTTAAAAACGGCCCTGCTGAGATGTTGTTGAGCATGAACGTCATCAATCAAAGTGTGCCGTTGCAGCAGAGCCTGACTTCTAATCTTGCATTAGGAGAGGCCAAGAGAATTTTGTTACAAAGATTAATAAGGTGTCACATTATTGTTGCATCTGTATGATGTTAAAATGCAGCAGTTGTAGAGAAAATTCATATTTCACACATTGTGATTTACAAATAACATCACCTTTCACCTCAAAGAGTCTTCTTTTACAATGATATATTCTTCTTCCGCTTTACAAATCTTTTCCCATCACTCAAAAATCTCTCCACGTCAAGTCTTCCAGACTCAGGAATGATGTTTGTTTAAAATTTGTGATGTTTTAGAAACTTAACATTTTCCATTAAGGAGAATGTGACCATGGTGTCGTGTTACAGGTGATGAACAGTTGAAATTGGTTGACGTCCACATTATACTGAAGACTGTGGGAATTGTGATACTGGTCAGTACAGTGATCATCTTTGAGTGGTGAGGCAAACTTTTTGATACTTTGCAACTACAGACAAATTTGTATGATGTTAAATGTGGTTTGGATGTTTGAGATAGATCATTATTATCACAATATAAACAAAAAACTTCTTTCTGTCTCCTTTGTTCCCAGCTGGTTCAGAACAAGACGTTCCACCAAACCAGTGAAGGTAATAAAAAATTAATTATCCGCTCGACTTTCAAAAATCCATCTTAAAATGTTTCCCAGTTGACTGACCACAGCTACAGTATGTTGCCTGTGAGATCTACTCAGTAAACATTGTGTTTATCTTATCCTGTCCTACTTCTGAGTACAAGTGTTGTTTTAATAAACCATTACAGTAACTCACAAATGTTATGCTAACATACTAAACTAAGATGGTGAACATGGTGAACATTATACCTTCTAAACATCAGCATCGTCACGGTGAGCATGTTAGCATGCTGATGTCAGCTTAAAGCACGGTCAAAGTACAGCCTCACAGAGCAGCTTGCATGGCTGTAGACTCTTAGTCTTGTTGTCCTAAACTAGCATCACAGTTTATCTTTGTCACATTAATCTGCTGAATCAAAGGTGACCTTACAGTCAACACTTTGTTACATGAACAGGCAGGAAATTAGAGTTGGAGCTTTTGTGTTGACTCATTTGGTCCTGTGTGAGACTTACTGATCAACCAGCTAATTAACTGATTTGGATTTTTTCACTGATGATAAAACTCTTTCAGCTGCAGTAAATTCACTACAAATCACTAAGACCCCACTGTCTCTGTGCTGTTTCATTTCCACAGGACACAGTAGAAGCAGACTATGTCAACACAGTGATGGAGTTGTCATCATGAGCCATGAGGAGAGGAAGACCACATGTTCATCATCAGTAGAATTACATGATATCCAGTATTGTCTATTCTGTATTACATGCTTATTCATCATTTGCATTTGTTAGTGTTCCACTTACAAGAAGGCAGATAACTGCTTCCTCCAGGGCAGTAAATATGAAATAGTCTTACTTTGTATAAGCTTTGAAAGATGAACAAGATGATCCCAGACTTCATCAGCATGTGAAGGTGGTTTTGTTTCTGCAGTGCATTTCTTCTTTTTTCTTCTGAGAGTCAACATAACATCTTCATTACTAATGTTGGACTGATTCATGGCACCAGTAGTTTTTCTTTTGTTTTTAAGATGTCAAAAACATAATTAAACCATGTTATTAATACAATTAATTAGTAATGAAATGAAATGACTGTTAAAATGTGAACTTTCAGATTTTTTGCCAAGAAGCTTTTCATGTAGTGTTTAGGAGGAAAGTATTTTCATCACTTATTCTGTCATTTGTTTTAGCACATTTACACAGGTAAAGGTTGATGATAGCTGTAGATGACGGATTTCTTAATGTCACATTTACAGCACAGAAGTCAGCAAAGACACTGTGGTAACTGTGCAAAAAACATTGTTATGATTTCAGCTGATTAATTGTGTCATTATTGTAATTCATGTGATATATTCTATACATATCAATAATAAAGAAGATTAAGCATACAGGCGTGCAATGAGTTCTGTTAAATGTGTTTTAGAGTGAATTTGTCATTTGAAAACTTAAGTTTTCACCAAATCTGACTTCCTTCCTCACAGGATATCATTTGCATGTGAACTGTTTGTATGTAGTGTTTTAATCTCTAAGTTCAGATGATATCCAGAAGCTTTTGAACCAAAAAAGATGAACAAAGAGAAGTTTAGATGAAGAGAGAAGTTGATACATTGTTCTTTACAATTCTACCAAGATTCACAAATTGCCTCACTTCACTTCAAAGTCATGAAATTAGATGTTTCTTTCATTGTTTAGTGGTGGACTCATTTGATGAGGAAAACTTTACTTCTTGGCTCCTTTACTGGAAAACAAAATGTCTTCTGAAGGATAATCAATTAAATCAGTGGTGGGCTAATGTTACAGAGACTAACCTGTGATCAGAGAATCTTTTTCAATGTTCTGACTTGGATGTTTAAATTTCAATAGACTGCTGTGGGGAAAAACATCTAAATTTCTTGCTTGTGTCTTACAGTACTGAAACAGGACGGTCTTGACATAAGCAAGAACCGGCCTTCTCATAGAAAATGAAAAGGAAAGGCAAAAGAGGGAAGAGATCAGGACATGAGACAAAGAGATGGAGAAGAACTGAATGTGAGGGATGAAGAACTGAGTGAGAAAGATGAAACAGAAGAAGAATGAGAGGGACAGAAGCTGATGGGTAGAGATTAAGGCTGAAAGACACTTTACACCTTGTGGTGTGTTTTCTCTCTGTTTACATCATTTCCAGAACAAAGACACACTCAGTAAAGTAGTTTTTGGCTATTTTCTGTCACCATTTACCTGCAGAAGTGATAAATACATTTCTCCGTTGCCACCCCATGTTAAACTTTCTAGATCTGCCACTTCTGATTACTGTACTACTGTATTTGCGGGCCTCACTTATTATTGTTGTGTTCTCATCCCTCTCCACCAGGCGACACTGTTGACCACAAAGAGGCAGTTTATGGTTCAGACCTCACATTTCATTTTTCCAGCTCTTCTTAACAATAAACAAAATGAAACTGCAAGTGACATTCAGTGAGTCCGCCACACTCCGATGACTGTTACTATAGCGATTCACCTGTGTGTGTGTGTGTGTATATATATATATATATATATATATATATATATATATATATATATATATATATATATATATATATATATATATATATATATATATATATATATATATATATATATATATATATATATATATATATATATATATATATATATCATTCCTACTATTCACAGCTCTGTACAACTGCCCCGTAAAAAAAAACGTGCTTCTGTTCACAAAGAAACAAGAATGCACGTTATCTGCTGCAGCACATCATCCGCAGATCACAAACGACACTATGAGTTGTTTCATTTCCACAGGACACAGTAGAAGCAGAATGTCAACAGAGCGATTGAGATCCAAGTATCATGAGACATAAGATATAATGTTCACTATCAATAAAATGATGTATTATTTTTATTCTTAATTCTACTAGTGTGATACTTAAAAATGATATTCTGGTGGATCCGTTTTTTGGCCGATAGATATTAAATGGTATTACTTAGTGTGGACAGATGAACTCCATGATTAGCCTTGCTAAATTAATCTAAATTTTTATCTTTTTGTCAGGAGAGCAAGTAGAACACACTGTATGCTTTTTTTCCTGCAATTTGTTCCTGTATTAACACAAAATACAGACAGCTTCATCAATAATCTGTATAAGGTTGGGCTGATTTCTTGCCTATTTTCATGTTTTGTCTCCCATTTTAAGATGAAAAGACTAATATTCTCTTATCTGATTAAAGCTTGTGTGGCAGAGTGGTGCCGTAAATTGCCTCGACAACGCCACCGGGGGGATTTCACCCCGGAAATTATTAAATTGGGAGTTAGCTCCAAGCAAATAAGCAAGACACAGGTTCAATAATAAATTCCACTTAGGTAGAGAACGTGTTCAATTAAAAATACTTTATTAAACAAAATGAGAAAAAGAAACAATCAAAGGGTAATTCGCTAAAAATGTCAGCCACCACAGCGGAACCCAGGAATTAATGGCACAGGAAGGCGAACCAAAAAAAGGGGTTGGAGACAGGGCTGAGGCTTACCAAGGCAGCACGGATCAAACCAAGGCAGGGAAATTCACAACAAAAGAAAAAACACTTGTGACAAAGCAAACCAGCGAACAAAATTGGGAGTGTGAAGGAAACCCACCACCGGGGGAGTGGACTGCTGCCTGGGTCCCCAGCACCTGTCAAATAGAAAGAAAATTAATATACAGCAAACAAAACAATACAAAAGCCCTGGTGGTGACACTACAATCTGACACAATTACATAGGCCCCAAATTAATATTTACAGAACACCCAAATAAACCAAATTGTTTTCATTCTTAACACAAATCAAAGAAGAAAATAACTAAGTAAGGGGAGTAATTATGTCAGTAAAATAAAATACACACAAACGACCAATCTAAAAAGGTACAGACTGAGCGGCCTGTACGCAGGAGTCACCACGCAGCTCAGTCAGCCGGACAGCTGAGCCGCAGGGCATCAGCTGAGAAGCAGCAGCGGTGAAACAATAGTTGAAACAGCCACAACGGAGACAGCATCAAAGCCGCAGCCGTATTTAGGGGGTGGTGGACAGTGCTAAGCCACGCACCTCTACAGCCTCTATAAAAAGGGCACAAATGATTTTTATTAACAAATCTGGTGAATGATTATTTTAAGATGAGTTCCATTCATGGTTACTACCTACCAGCGGGCACCAGCACAGCCTCCCCGACGATAGGAGGGAGAAGTTGGCCTGTAGCGTTGCTTTGCTGCAAGGCAGCAATCAACATGCCAGTCAGCTGAGAGCCACACGCACTGTTGTATAAGAAATGCGGACAACGCCGACTCACCAAGGGAAACAAGAAGCGACCACGCCGGGCCCCGAGTGGGCCAAGCAGTCCCTCCACACCAACAGCCAACGGCACGCACACAGAGAAACACCAGCGCTACCAGTGCGCACACAGCACCGACTGCGCACTTAAATGGGAGAGGGTACACTGGCAGAGCGCATTACCTTTGAATAACAGTGAAGCACGTTGGCGGCAAGCAAACACGCCAAAATGCCCACACTGCTCCACCACGCCAGGCTGCAGCCACCACACAACAGGATCATCCAAGGGAGGCTAGAGAGGAAGAGGTGCGATCAGGCACCTGCCTGTATAGGTGCGCTTGGTGCCACCCAGCAACAGTGCGCTAAGAACTGGCACAGTGCCACACGGTGGCATGGAGAGCCACTACATCATACGGCCACACTTGGATGATCAAGAAGATGGTTAAACAAATGATTCTTTTATTTAGCCTCACTCATGCTAGCAGCTCTTCTAATGTCAGCATGCTAACATGCTCATAATGATAATGCTAACATGCTGATACCAAGCAATTATATTGTTAACCATGTTCACCATGTTAGTTTGACCAATTAGCACTAAACAGCTGAAGCTGTTGGGAAAGTTCTGCAGGAATTTCGTTGTAAACCAAATTATTGGACAAATTTAAATTTTGATCTGATGGTGGTGTTAGATGAAAAGTCAGTGGATCACCAAAGTCAGTAGGATTCCTCCTCCGAGGACCATGTCTGTTCAGAGTTTTGTGCCAATTCATGCAGGAAATGTTGAGATGTTTGAGTCTGGACCAAAGTGATGGACCGACAGACAGAGTCATCGTCATCCATAGAGCCAAATATTTTCATAAAAGAGCAAAATTAAAACCTTTAAATTATGAGGAAGTAGACAATATCAAAGAGAAAACCATTTTCATCACTCATGTTATCATTTGTGTTTGAGCACACACAAAGGTCATGATAGCTGTGTAGCTGACTGCTGATTTAATGTGTAATCCAGCACAATGGTGGCTCTGTAAAAATTATATTTTGAAAAAACTCAAACTAACTAACAAACTATGTAATTTTATCACTTATTTAGTAAAAAAAAAAAAAATTACACAAATAGAACCATGTGAGGTGAAAGAGGCATTTTCATCACTGAGGTTCTCTCATCAGTCCAGTAATGCAGAGCAGCAGCAACAACACTGGAAACTAGAATATATATGTGTAACACATGAAGTCAACATTTCCATCTGTTCAAATGGGTTAAAATACTCACAGCATGTGAACAATGAAGGTTGGAACTGTTTGTATTTGTCAGATATTTATATCACTCAGGTCAGCTGATCTTCAGCTTTACAACAAACCACATGGACTTGCTCTGTAAATCTTAAAACACAGGAAGTCAACTCACTTTTAAAATTAGAAAAGCTAAAAAGACAAGTTGGTTAGTAAGCAAGTCAGCAACAACAACTGAGTATATGTGTACGATACATGAAGTTAACATATGTGTTCAAATCAATACATTATTTTAGTGATTTATATAATATATTCTACATATTAATGAATATAAACCTGCAGTGAGTCATGTGGTTAAAATACTCAGGATATTAGCAGTAAGGGTGAGAACTGTTTGTATTTGTTGTAAACTTGTGTCACTCAGGTCCAAATGAACTTCCTCTGTAGGTCTTAAAACACAGGAAGTTTTAAATTGCAAAAGCTAAAAAGGGAAGTCGTTCAGTTGGACTGTTGCATTACAGTTCAGCTTAATAAACTGAAAGATTTCACTTGAAATCACCAGTCATCTTATCCTGTCCTACTTCTGAGTACAAGTGTTTTAATAAACCATTACAGTAACTCATAAATGTTATGCTAACATACTAAACTAAGATGGTGAACATGGTGAACATTATACCTTCTAAACATCAGCATCGTCACGGTGAGCATGTTAGCATGCTGATGTCAGCTTAAAGCACGGTCAAAGTACAGCCTCACAGAGCAGCTTGCATGGCTGTAGACTCTTAGTCTTGTTGTCCTAAACTAGCATCACAGTTTAACTTTGTCACATTAGTCTGCTGAATCAAAGGTGACCTTACAGTCAACACTTTGTTACATGAACAGACAGGAAATTAGAGTTGGAGCTTTTGTGTTGACTCATTTGGTCCTGTGTGAGACTTATTGATCAACCAGCTAATTAACTGATTTGGATTTTTTCACTGATGATAAAACTCTTTCAGCTGCAGTAAATTCACTACAAATCACTAAGACCCCACTGTCTCTGTGCTGTTTCATTTCCACAGGACACAGTAGAAGCAGACTATGTCAACACAGTGATGGAGTTGTCATCATGAGCCATGAGGAGAGGAAGACCACATGTTCATCATCAGTAGAATTACATGATATCCAGTATTGTCTATTCTGTATTACATGCTTATTCATCATTTGCATTTGTTAGTGTTCCACTTACAAGAAGGCAGATAACTGCTTCCTCCAGGGCAGTAAATATGAAATAGTCTTACTTTGTATAAGCTTTGAAAGATGAACAAGATGATCCCAGACTTCATCAGCATGTTAAAGTAGTTTTGTTTCTGCAGTGCATTTCTTCTTTTTTCTTCTGAGAGTCAACATAACATCTTCATTACTAATATTGGACTGATTCATGGCACCAGTAGTTTCTTTTGTTTTTAAGATGTCAAAAACATAATTAAACCATGTTATTAATACAATTAATTAGTAATGAAATGAAATGACTGTTAAAATGTGAACTTTCAGATTTCTTGCCAAGAAGCTTTTCATGTAGTGTTTAGGAGAAAAGCATTTTTTCATCACTTATTCTGTCATTTGTTTTAGCACATTTACACAGGTAAAGGTTGATGATAGCTGCAGATGACGGATTTCTTAATGTCACATTTACAGCACAGAAGTCAGCAAAGACACTGTGGTAACTGTGTGCAAAAAACATTGATATGATTTCAGCTGATTAATTGTGTCATTATTGCAATTCATGTGATATATTCTATACATATCAATAATAAAGAAGATTAAGCATACAGGCGTGCAATGAGTTCTGTTAAATGTTTTTTAGAGTTCAATTATAAATTCCACTTAGGCAGGGGACGTGTTCAATTAAAAATACTTTATTAAACAAAATGAGAAAAAGAAACAAAGGGTAATTCGCTAAAAATGTCAGCCACCACAGCGGAACCCAGGAATTAATGGCACAGGAAGACGAACCAAAAAAAAAGGGGTTGGAGACAGGGCTGAGGCTTACCAAGGCAGCACGGATCAAACCAAGGCAGGGAAATTCACAACAAAAGAAAAACCACCCGCAACAAAGCAAACCAGCAAACAAAATTTCGAGTGCGAAGGAAACCCACCACCGGGGGAGTGGACTGCTGCCTGGGTCCCCAGCACCTGTCAAATAGAAAGAAAATTAATATAAAGCAAACAAAATACAAAAGCCCTGGTGGTGACACTACAATCTGACACAATTACATAGGCCCCAAATTAATATTTACAGAATGAAACACCCAAATAAACCAAATTGTTTTCATTCTTAACACAAATCAAAGAAGAAACTAACTAAGTAAGGGGAGTAATTATGTCAGTAAAATAAAATACACACAAACGACCAATCTAAAAAGGTACAGACTGAGCGGCCTGTACGCAGGAGTCACCACGCAGCTCGGTCAGCCGGACAGCTGAGCCGCAGGGCATCAGCTGTGAAGCAGCAGCGGTGAAACAATAGTTGAAACAGCCACGGCGGAGACAGCATCAAAGCCGCAGCTGTATTTAGGGGGTGGTGGCCAGTGCTAAGCCACGCACCTCTACAGCCTCTATAAAAGGGGCACAAATGATTTTTATTAAATCTGGTGAATGATTACTTTAAGGTGAGTTCCATTCATGGTTACTACCTACCAGCGGGCACCAGCACAGCCTCCCCGACGATAGGAGGGAGAAGTTGGCCTGTAGCGTTGCTTTGCTGCAAGGCAGCAATCAACATGCCAGTCAGCTGAGAGCCACACGCACTGTTGTATAAGAAATGCGGACAACGCCGACTCACCAAGGGAAACAAGAAGCGACCACGCCGGGCCCCGAGTGGGCCAAGCAGTCCCTCCACACCAACAGCCAACTGCACAAACACAGAAACACCAGCGCTACCAGTGCCCACACAGCACCGACTGCGCACTTAAATGGGAGAGGGTACACTGGCAGAGCGCATTACCTTTGAATAACAGTGAAGCACGTTGGCGGCAAGCAAACACGCCAAAATGCCCACACTGCTCCACCACGCCAGGCTGCAGCCACCACACAGCAGGATCATCCAAGGGAGGATCGAGAGGAAGAGGTGCGATCAGGCACCTGCCTGTATAGATGCGCTTGGTGCCACCCAGCAACAGCGCGCTAAGAACTGGCACAGTGCCACACGGTGGCATGGAGAGCCACTACATCATACGGCCACACTTGGATGATCAAGAAGATGGTTAAACAAATGATTCTTTTATTTAGCCTCACTCATGCTAGCAGCTCTTCTAATGTCAGCATGCTAACATGCTCATAATGATAATGCTAACATGCTGATACCAAGCAATTATATTGTTAACCATGTTCACCATGTTAGTTTGACCGATTAGCACTAAACAGCTGAGGCTGTTGGGAAAGTTGTTTGTCAGTTTGTTGTAAACCAAATTATTGGACAAATGTAAGTTTTGATCTGAGGCGTTAGATGAAAAGTCAGTGGATCATTAAAGTCAGTAGGATTCCTCCTCTGAGGACCATGAATGTCTGTTCAAAGTTTCGTGCCAATCCATGCAGGAGATGTTGAGATATTTGAGTCTGGACCAAAGTGATGGACCGACAGACAGACATTGTCATCCATAGAGCCAAATATTTATATAACAAAACAAAGAACACTTAAAATTAAAACATTTAAACATTTGAATTATGAGGAAGTAGACAATGTCAAAGAGAAAACCATTTTCATAACTTACATCATCATTTGTGTTTGAGCACATATACAAAGGTTATGACAGCTGTGTAGTTGACTGCTGATTTAATGTGTCATCCAGCACAATGGTGGCTCTGTAAAAGTTACATTTTGAAACAACTTACAACTGACTTGTGTCACTTATTTAGTGATGAAATTGTAATAACACAAATAAACACATGTGAAGCGAGAGAAACATTTTCATCACTGAGGTTTTCTCATCGGTCCAGTAATGCAGAGCAGCAGCACACAAGTCAGCAACAACAACTGAGTATATGTGCACAATACATGAAGTTAACATATCATCTGTTCAAATCAATACATTATTTTAGTGATTTATATAATATATTCTACATATTAATGAATATAGACCTGCAGTGAGTCATGTGGTTAAAATACTCAGGATATTAGCAGTAAGGGTGAGAACTGTTTGTATTTGTTGTAAACTTGTGTCACTCAAGTCCAAATGAACTTCCTCTGTAGGTCTTAAAACACAGGAAGTTTTAAATTGCAAAAGCTAAAAAGGGAAGTCGTTCAGTTGGACTGTTGCATTACAGTTCAGCTTAATAAACTGAAAGATTTCACTTGAAATCACCAGTCATCTTATCCTGTCCTACTTCTGAGTACAAGTGTTGTTTTAATAAACCATTACAGTAACTCACAAATGTTATGCTAACATACTAAACTAAGATGGTGAACATTATACCTTCTAAACATCAGCATCGTCACGGTGAGCATGTTAGCATGCTGATGTCAGCTTAAAGCACGGTCAAAGTATAGCCTCACAGAGCAGCTCGCATGGCTGTAGACTCTTAGTCTTGTTGTCCTAAACTAGCATCACAGTTTATCTTTGTCACATTAATCTGCTGAATCAAAGGTGACCTTACAGTCAACACTTTGTTACATGAACAGACAGGAAATTAGAGTTGGAGCTTTTGTGTTGACTCATTTGGTCCTGTGTGAGACTTATTGATCAACCAGCTAATTAACTGATTTGGATTTTTTCACTGATGATAAAACTCTTTCAGCTGCAGTAAATTCACTACAAATCACTAAGACCCCACTGTCTCTGTGCTGTTTCATTTCCACAGGACACAGTAGAAGCAGACTATGTCAACACAGTGATGGAGTTGTCATCATGAGCCATGAGGAGAGGAAGACCACATGTTCATCATCAGTAGAATTACATGATATCCAGTATTGTCTATTCTGTATTACATGCTTATTCATCATTTACATTTGTTAGTGTTCCACTTACAAGAAGGAAGATAACTGCTTCCTCCAGGGCAGTAAATATGAAATAGTCTTACTTTGTATAAGCTTTGAAAGATGAACAAGATGATCCCAGACTTCATCAGCATGTTAAAGTAGTTTTGTTTCTGCAGTGCATTTCTTCTTTTTTCTTCTGAGAGTCAACATAACATCTTCATTACTAATATTGGACTGATTCATGGCACCAGTAGTTTTTCTTTTGTTTTTAAGATGTCAAAAACATAATTAAACCATGTTATTAATACAATTAATTAGTAATGAAATGAAATGACTGTTAAAATGTGAACTTTCAGATTTCTTGCCAAGAAGCTTTTCATGAAGTGTTTAGGAGAAAAGTATTTTTATCACTTATTCTGTCATTTGTTTTAGCACATTTACACAGGTAAAGGTTGATGATAGCTGCAGATGACGGATTTCTTAATGTCATATTTACAGCACAGAAGTCAGCAAAGACACTGTGGTAACTGTGTGCAAAAAACATTGTTATGATTTCAGCTGATTAATTGTGTCATTATTGTAATTCATGTGATATATTCTATACATATCAATAATAAAGAAGATTAAGCATACAGGCGTGCAATGAGTTCTGTTAAATGTGTTTTAGAGTGAATTTGTCATTTGAAAACTTAAGTTTTCACCAAATCTGACTTCCTTCCTCACAGGATATCATTTGCATGTGAACTGTTTGTATGTAGTGTTTTAATCTCTAAGTTCAGATGATATCCAGAAGCTTTTGAACCAAAAAAGATGAACAAAGAGAAGTTTAGATGAAGAGAGAAGTTGATACATTGTTCTTTACAATTCTACCAAGATTCACAAATTGCCTCACTTCACCTCAAAGTCATGAAATTAGATGTTTCTTTCATTGTTTAGTGGTGGACTCATTTGATGAGGAAAACTTTACTTCTTGGCTCCTTTACTGTAAAACAAAATGTCTTCTAAAGGATAATCAATTAAATCAGTGGTGGGCTAATGTTACAGAGACTAACCTGTGATCAGAGAGTCTTTTTCAATGTTCTGACTGGGATGTTTAAATTTCAATAGACCGCTGTGGGGAAAAACATCTAAAATTTCTTGCTTGTGTCTTACAGTACTGAAACAGGACGGTCTTGACATAAGCAAGAACTGGCCTTCTCATAGAAAATGAAAAGGAAAGGCAAAAGAGGGAAGAGATCAGGACATGAGACAAAGAGATGGAGAAGAACTGATTGTGAGGGATGAAGAACTGAGTGAGAAAGATGAAACAGAAGAAGAATGAGAGGGACAGAAGCTGATGGGTAGAGATTAAGACTGAAAGACACTTTACACCTCGTGGTGTGTTTTCTCTCTGTTTACATCATTTCCAGAACAAAGACACACTCAGTAAAATAGTTTTTGGCTATTTTCTGTCACTATTTACCTGCAGAAGTGATAAATACATTTCTCCGTTGCCACCCCATGTAAAACTTTCTAGATCTGCCACTTCTGATTACTGTACTACTGTATTTGCAGGCCTCACTTATTATTGTTGTGTTCTCATCATTCTCCACCAGGCGACACTGTTGACCACAAAGAGGCAGTTTATGGTTCAGACCTCACATTTCATTTTTCCAGCTCTTCTTAACAATAAACAAAATGAAACTGCAAGTGACATTCAGTGAGTCCGCCACACTCCGATGACTGTTACTATAGCGATTCACCTGTATATATATATATATATATATATATATATATATCATTCCTACTATTCACAGCTCTGTACAACTGCCCCGTAAAAAAAACGTGCTTCTGTTCACAAAGAAACAAGAATGCACGTTATCTGCTGCAGCACATCATCCGCAGATCACAAACGACACTATGAGTTGTTTCATTTCCACAGGACACAGTAGAAGCAGAATATGTCAACAGAGCGATTGAGATCCAGACATAAGATTGATTGAGACATAAGATATAATGTTCACTATCAATAAAATGATGTATTATTTTTATTCTTAATTCTACTTGTTTGTGTGATACTTATTAAAAATGATATTCTGGTGGATCCGTGTTTTGGCCGATAGACATTAAATGGTATTACTTAGTGTGGAAAGATGAACTCCATGATTAGCCTTGCTGAATTAATCTAAATTTTTATCTTTTTGCCAGGAGAGCAATTAGAACACACTGTATGCTTTTTTCTGCAATTTGTTCCTGTATTGACAACACAAAATACAGACAGCTTCATCAATAATCTGAATAAGGTTGGGCTGATTTCTTGCCTATTTTCATGTTTTGTCTCACATTTTAAGATGAAAAGACTAATATTCTCTTATCTGATTAAAGCTTGTGTGGCAGAGTGGTGCCGTAAATTGCCTCGACAACGCCACCGGGGGGATTTCACCCCGGAAATTATTAAATTGGGAGTTAGCTACAAGCAAATAAGCAAGACACAGGTTCAATAATAAATTCCACTTAGGCAGAGAACGTGTTCAATTAAAAATACTTTATTAAACAAAATGAGAAAAAGAAACAATCAAAGGGTAATTCGCTAAAAATGTCAGCCACCACAGCGGAACCCAGGAATTAATGGCACAGGAAGGCGAACCAAAAAAAGGGGTTGGAGACAGGGCTGAGGCTTACCAAGGCAGCACGGATCAAACCAAGGCAGGGAAATTCACAACAAAAGAAAAAACACTTGTGACAAAGCAAACCAGCGAACAAAATCGAGAGTGCGAAGGAAACCCACCACCGGGGGAGTGGACTGCTGCCTGGGTCCCCAGCACCTGTCAAATAGAAAGAAAATTAATATACAGCAAACAAAACAATACAAAAGCCCTGGTGGTGACACTACAATCTGACACAATTACATAGGCCCCAAATTAATATTTACAGAATGAAACACCCAAATAAACCAAATTGTTTTCATTCTTAACACAAATCAAAGAAGAAAATAACTAAGTAAGGGGAGTAATTATGTCAGTAAAATAAAATACACACAAACGACCAATCTAAAAAGGTACAGACTGAGCGGCCTGTACGCAGGAGTCACCACGCAGCTCGGTCAGCCGGACAGCTGAGCCGCAGGGCATCAGCTGTGAAGCAGCAGCGGTGAAACAATAGTTGAAACAGCCACGGCGGAGACAGCATCAAAGCCGCAGCCGTATTTAGGGGGTGGTGGCCAGTGCTAAGCCATGCACCTCTACAGCCTCTATAAAAAGGGCACAAATGATTTTTATTAAATCTGGTGAATGATTATTTTAAGGTGAGTTCCATTCATGGTTACTACCTACCAGCGGGCACCAGCACAGCCTCCCCGACGATAGGAGGGAGAAGTTGGCCTGTAGCGTTGCTTTGCTGCAAGGCAGCAATCAACATGCCAGTCAGCTGAGAGCCACACGCACTGTTGTATAAGAAAGGCGGACAACGCCGACTCACCAAGGGAAACAAGAAGCGACCACGCCGGGCCCCGAGTGGGCCAAGCAGTCCCTCCACACCAACAGCCAACTGCACGCACACAGAGAAACACCAGCGCTACCAGTGCGCACACAGCACCGACTGCGCACTTAAATGGGAGAGGGTACACTGGCAGAGCGCATTACCTTTGAATAACAGTGAAGCACGTTGGCGGCAAGCAAACACGCCAAAATGCCCGCACTGCTTCACCACGCCAGGCTGCGGCCACCACACAACAGGATCATCCAAGGGAGGATCGAGAGGAAGAGGTGCGATCAGGCACCTGCCTGTATAGGTGCGCTTGGTGCCACCCAGCAACAGTGCGCTAAGAACTGGCACAGTGCCACACGGTGGCATGGAGAGCCACTACATCATACGGCCACACTTGGATGATCAAGAAGATGGTTAAACAAATGATTCTTTTATTTAGCCTCACTCATGCTAGCAGCTCTTCTAATGTCAGCATGCTAACATGCTCATAATGATAATGCTAACATGCTGATACCAAGCAATTATATTGTTAACCATGTTCACCATGTTAGTTTGACCAATTAGCACTAAACAGCTGAGGCTGTTGGGAAAGTTGTTTGTCAGTTTGTTGTAAACCAAATTATTGGACAAATGTAAGTTTTGATCTGAGGCGTTAGATGAAAAGTCAGTGGATCATTAAAGTCAGTAGGATTCCTCCTCTGAGGACCATGAATGTCTGTTCAAAGTTTTGTGCCAATCCATGCAGGAGATGTTGAGATATTTGAGTCTGGACCAAAGTGATGGACCGACAGACAGACATTGTCATCCATAGAGCCAAATATTTATATAACAAAACAAAGAACACTTAAAATTATCCATCCAGCACAATGGTAGCTCTGTAAAAGTTACATTTTGAAACAACTTACAACTGACTTGTGTCACTTATTTAGTGATGAAATTGTAATAACACAAATAAACACATGTGAAGTGAGAGAAACATTTTCATCACTGAGGTTTTCTCATCGGTCCAGTAATGCAGAGCAGCAGCACACAAGTCAGCAACAACAACTGAGTATATGTGTACGATACATGAAGTTAACATATCATCTGTTCAAAGCAATACATTATTTTAGTGATTTATATAATATATTCTACATATTAATGAATATAGACCTGCAGTGAGTCATGTGGTTAAAATACTCAGGATATTAGCAGTAAGGGTGAGAACTGTTTGTATTTGTTGTAAACTTGTGTCAAAGGAACTTCCTCTGTAGGTCTTAAAACACAGAAAGTTGACTCAGTTTTAAATTGCAAAAGCTAAAAAGGGAAGTCGGTCAGTTTGTCTGTTGCATCACAGCTCAGCTTAATAAACTGAAAGATTTCACTTGAATTCACCAGTCAAAGGATCTTACTGCTGCTCTGTTTTTGATGTGAGCTTGTTGGGTAAGACCTTCTTAACTTTTTTAACCCAGAGAGTTATATTATTCTGTTACTCCTCATGAACTGAAGTGGAAAATATTTGATATAACATCTTATTTGTTGGGCTTTGTTTTAGCAGAAATGGCATCTAAGAAATGAAAGATCACTGTAACATTTTACCATTAACAGATACCATAATCTCACTACTTTGGTATTATTTAGAATTTATATTGAATATAATATTTCATAGTTCTGCAGATTTACATCCCTGGTTTGAATGTGTGAATTTTAAGAGAAGAATTAGTTTTAATATAATGAATAAAAACTCCATAAAATGGTTAAAAGAAGAAAATATTCCTGCATTTTTATGTTTGTAAATCCAGGTGATGAGATTCATGGCAGCCCTGTCTACAAAGATGTTGACAGACAACATGTTACTGAGTGTCTTCTTTCTTACAGGTGAGCTGTTTGTTCACTCAGTTTTATTTGGAGACATTAACTCAAATCATTTACACTCTGAAACAAAGCAGAAAGACCAGAAACTTCTTACAACTGTTCACATCCTGACTGCAACGTCAAATGTTTTATTTTAAAACTGTTAACAGGACAAGAAAACATGCAACATACAGCTGCTGAACTGCATTTATTGTATCATGAACCATCTCATCATGGAGATTTTTCTACTTTATGTTAATCATGACTCTGATCTCACAGGTGCTTTGGCTGCTTGTCCTCATATTTCACACCTCTTCATTACTGCACCGCTGGAGATGGAAGCACTGAGTGGATCTTGTTTGCAAATCCCGTGTAACTTTAGTGCTGCACCGGGACAAACATTTGATGGCAGGAGAACAACCATTGGAGTGTGGATTAAAAATGACCACAATTTTAAAAGCTATCCAAGAAATGTGATTTTCAACAGTGGTCAGACAGTTAACACCTATCCAATGAACATTACTGGAAACCTGAGTCAGAATGACTGCACCACTCTGTTTTCCAGTTTAAACACAACATATACAGACAGATACTACTTCAGAATTGAGGGCAATGGATTCATGGCAACAGCTGTTTGTGATCCTGTTCAAATAACAGTCAAAGGTAAGAGAGTTTTCTTTTTTCAGTCATATTGTTGTTTAGAATAAAAAGGAAATCAGTTGCAGCTTTGGTCTGAACAGCAAACACCATGGCCCTAACCTTTACTGTGAAATTAAATATCTGATGTAGACTACAAAGAAAACTCAGCTGTGGTGAAATGTGAGAGAAACCAGCCTGTGAACACATAGTCATTGGTTTGAAAGTCCTGACTCACAGTTGAATAATACCTGAATATTTATACATTTAATCAGTATCAAGTTATTTCAAATCCTCCATATTCATTGAGGGACAAAGTCTAAATGAATCAGTCTTAGTTTGTTTAAGTCACTGATTTTGACAGTTACTGTCTCAATAAATGCTCACAATACTCAACAACCTCTGACAGTTTCATGTCCCATGATGTGGTTTTTACAAATGGATGAAAATTAGCTGTAAAATAACTAACACTGACATGTAGTGTAAAGTCTGTGTTTGATTTTAAACCACAGATTCTCCTCCGAGCCCCAGAATTGAAATCTCAGGTGAGCTGAAGGAGAAGGAGTCTGTCACTATAACCTGCTCAGCTTTCACTCCCTGTCCACACTCCCCTCCTAAACTCACCTGGAATCTCCAACAAGACGCTCACAACAAAATAGAGGAAAACGCAAATCGAACCTTTACGACTAAAATCCAGACGACCATCACTCTGTCTGACAAGCACGACGGATACAACATCACCTGTTCTTCCAGCTACTCTGTGAATGAAGGACAAAATGCTAAGTCAGCAAAGGAAAAAGTGACTCTCAGTGTTTCATGTAAGGCAACCAGAGTTTGTTATTGGATCCTGTCAAAACATGATGATTTATGGGATGTCAGCTGATTTTTAATGAATAAAAATATTCACATTTTCTTCAGATGCTCCCAAAGACACCTCAGTGAGGATCAGTCCATCAGGTTTGGTGTCACCAGGTAGCTGGGTGAACCTGACCTGCTCCAGCAGAGCCAAACCTGCTGCCAACTTCACCTGGTACAAGATCAGCAAAGATGGAACCATGAAAGTATCTGAAGGAGACTTTTACAGCTTCAATGTGACAGATGGAGGAGTTTATCACTGTGTGGCCACAAATGATCTTGGTAATCAGACGTCAGAGATCGATCTGCCTATTAAAGGTAAATGCAGGACTGTACTGATTCCAGTTACTTTCATTAATGAAAAGTGGGACTTGTGTATGTTATATCTCTTCATGCTTATATTGCTTTTATTTCTATAAGGAAATGGGTCTTTGAAGCTGGGGGCACTTCTTGGAGGAATCTTTGTGATCATCATACTCATCTGCCTGGTTGTCTGTGTGTGGTGAGTATCACAAATTATAGCAGCTAAAATGACTCAGTTTCTGGCTCTTAAATTCCAGCCAAGCCCACGCTGACGATAAGAAACAGATTAGCTTGTGGTCTGTTATTTCTTTACGTGTCTGGAAATCAACTTTTCTGATATTTCCTCTACATACCGATGAAAGTGTTTAACTCTGTGGTCTGAAAAAAGACATCAGAAGCATCACACTCACATTTCAATCTAGATTTTTCATTGATGATTTCTTTTTTCTTTTTCTTCTCTTTGTACAGCACTCTCATGTTTTTCAAGCGGTCCAAGTCAACGCATCCAACTCCACAACAGACTGAGGTGGGAAAATACTAAAACATTACTGTACAGTAATGCACTGTGTGTTGTGAGCATTTTAAAAATGCTCACAGTGACAGTGAGCTCAGTCCAGATGATTTCACAAGTCTGTGTGGGAAAGACAGAAGACTGAGTTAAATGTGAAGAAATGCAACAAATGTGACAAAACATCCTCTTACAAATACACTAAGGTGGAAGGTGGAAGACTACGCAACCCACATGAGAGCAGACAATTTATCGTTTAGCTCTTTCTTGAAACAACATACGTTTTGTTGCTGTGATAATCTGTGATTATATGTGATTATTCTGATCTTTAGTGAGAGAATGAGGTGACATTTAGAGGCTGAAACTCCACCTCCTGCTTCTCACAACACTTTTTGTTCGTTACATTTTTTGCAGAGTCAAACAGGTGAAGAAAAGCCAGCTACAACAGAAGAAGAACAGATCCATTATGGAGAGATCAGCTTCTCCAAGCGGAGACCTGGACCATCCTCTGACTCAGCGCAGGACAGTGGACAGCAGCAGGATACAGTGTATGCACAGGTCAAAGCATCCAAGCCAACAAACAGCTTAGCACAGACTGTGGACGGCCCAGAGGACCTGTATGCTACAGTGAAGAAAAAATGAGAGTTGTTTTGTTGTTTAAAGACAGATTACACTTGAGTACAATTCCTATTAAACATTACTTTAATTTTTATTCTTACAAGATGTTATTTATGTCACTTATGTCAGAAAAAGATACTGGAGCCTGGACAGAAAAATTGTACTTTCACTGTAGTAGTATAAATGAATGAATATGACACCAGGAGCAGTTCAGCACACACAGCAGCAGCGTAGCACACAAGATTAGATTTAAATTTAAGATGTTTTTCTAACAAGGTGTGAAGTATTTATTTTAGGAAACAATGATCGTCTCTGCTCTGTCTGTGTGACCTATCCAGACAGAATCAGCAACATCCTGAGCAACCTCTTGTACAAACCTTTTTTCCTGTTCCTCAAAATAAATTTTACATCCTTAAAAAGAGAGTTTTTGAATGATTTCTTTGACAGCTTGTGTATTGTTTGTTCCATTTTCATCATATGTTTATTTGTACTTTAATTAGTGCAAAACTTGAGATGAAAACATTGTTTCTGATTTCAAACCCTATTTATTCTTTTCACTGTGATAAAAATTTGTTTAAGCACCTTTTAAAAATCTCCCAAAATTTCAAATGTCAACATGCCTTATATTGTATTAGTGGAGCAAGTACGGTAGAGTAATAATTGTGGCAACCACTTGAGATGAGAAAGGTGATGAAAAATGAGTGTTTTGACAAAATCTAACTGAGCTTTCTACAGTTTTGAAACACAGCAGTGGTGTGGGTCCCTGCTCTGTGGGAACTAGAGGACACTTTTGCTGAGTGTGTCAGTGTTCAAACATTCAGCGGCTGCAAACTAAAATATGGCAATGAAAAGTACTGTTGGCATTTAAATCCACAGCTGCTTTGTTTGCATGGCAGATGCTGTCACAGTCTCTGAATTTACAGTGGGCAAGGTGTGGAAAAAAAATTCTCTCGTCTCTTTGAAGGATTAAAACTCAAAAGTTTACAAGACATCAACTATCTAATTCCAATCCAACATGCAGGTTCTAGTGGCAGCTATTAGCACCACTAGCTGATGTAGTTGTAATGTTATACAGGAATGAATAATCACAACTTCAAAAGCAGATTATTTTAACCCACATTATCTCAAATCAAGGACTATTTTAATGCACAACTCAGAAGGCGATTTTTGCTCCTCAAGACTTGAAAGGGCCATTTTAGTTGAGGACTAGACCTCACTTCCCCTTAGAGTGAACTTGCAGCTCTCACTTACCCAGCACGCCTGATGAGAGATAATTACACAGACTGATGCGTCAGCATATTTAAAAATAATTCCATCCAAAGTCAGACTAAAACTGAAACAAAAGCAAAGTATTTTGCAGAAGTCTAAACAAGTCACTTTCCATCGCTGAACATTTGACTGTTAATTTTTTATTGCTTGTTTTTGTCAGTTGCTGAAAATAGAAAAAGGATTATTGATATAGGCTGCTTAAATATAATCACCTGATTGTGGGGACTGTATGATGATAAATTTATTTTTAAAAAGACAAAAAGTGGGGTAGCAAAACCATAACTTTGCTCCCCCTAATTGAACAATGGGGATACATTTGCTCCACTTGCTCCATTGCTCAGGCGCCTATAAAGAAAAGAACACATTTCAACTGTTCATTTGTTATTGTGGGTTTGTTTGACTGTTGGGGTGATTTAGCTGACTGCCGCTGGAGTTGTATGTTGCAGTTCTTTAATGAAGGTTTATTGAGTTTGGCATCTGCTGTGTTCGAGTTTGCAGAATACGGGCCGATCTCGATTCTGTGTGCAGAAACAAACAGCAGAGGGCGTCAGATCATCTGTTTCCACGTTCCTCACCGCTATACATCATTACTGACTTATTGGATTGATTGTATAGTAACTGTTATTTTTAGACTGAATGCTGTTTTACTGTAGATAACATTTACATAAATTGCTGGTGATTTAATTATTGCCATGCAGCGCGGTGGCTGCAAATGAAACAAAATGACTTCGATGGTTCAATATTGGTTGTAAATTATACTCCTCAGCTCTTGAATCTTGAAAATAGAACTTCATATGTACTGTATATTCCTGGATATGGAAGCTATCGCGCTTTTGAATCATTTGTGTTTTCCACTGATTGCAGGAATCTCCAGTGAAAGTAAAATCCGCTGTGGAGTTAAGATGTTATATCTGGGTGCAAGTTGTGTCTTTTAAGGAGGAAAAATGCTTTTGGCGATTTAAACAAGTTGTTCCCAGAGTGCCCCTCCTGCAATCACTGGTCCTAATTGTTTTTTGGGAGTAGGGCTATGACGCCTGACTGACTGATGACATCACGCAGTCAGTCAACAGCTGGACCGCGGCGCGCTCAGATGACAGAGAGCGCAGCAGCACATCATTACATCCAGAGCACCATCTGGAGGGAATATTAACTGTATGCTGTCAGGACTAACTCAGAAGGATTTTCATTTATTTCGTCTTAAAGGCGCAGCGAGGGACATTTGAAATAAGAATCTCTGTCGGACCCCGGTCTGTCCTGTATCCACACACGTTTTTCCGCCTTGACTGAGTGAGATTTTACACAAAAAATTGAATTTTTCGATTTCACAAAGACTATATTTCAGAGAGACAGCGCGTCTGATTCTATAAAGAGGATTAACCATGGAGAGACATGACGCCCGAAATTGGCATGACTGCACAAAAATGATCGGACTGCTCTTCTTGGTCGCAACGACACTGCACGGTAAGAAACTGTCGCTTAAAAAAACTTACAGCTCATTATTAGCAACACTCTACCTTTAATTTCTTTTCTACGCTTTGAAAAGGTTTGAGAGGGGACCAATTTAAACTTGACCACCAGCTGTCAGGGCGATGACAGAAGCACAACCAGCATTACGGTAAAGGCGTGAAGAACTGATGTCCAAACAAAAGCAACGCTCTGGTGAACGTGATTTCATATGCATTCAATAAATCAGTCAGTCATTCATTCAAGTCAGTCAGTTAGTCAGTCAGTCAATTATTCAATCAGTCAGTCAGTCAAGGGTCAGATACACACTCATGCTGCAATTGTATTTCTTTTTCTCTGTTAGTATTTGATTACTTGATTATCAGCTCTAAACTGGGTTTGTGGTATACAATTCTAATAAAAATATTTGTTTCATCCTGAAATTGCAGCCTATTGTGCTGACTTGACACAGTATAATTTGTTGGAATTGCTTGGTCCTGTAATTTGCTTTTCACAGTTGAAGCAAATAGACATCGGCCATTACGTGAATGCACAACTTAATATTTGACTAAACATATGGCTTTTTCCTGTAATAAAAAGTATTTGTCAATTATGCATCAACTGGATTCTGCAGGTGTGTAAATCATAGTCGAACAGGTGGATGAGACCAATTCACTGCAATCAAACGAAACATAAAATGATAACGCAGGTCCACGTGCCTTGTTTGACTTGGGATCTAGTACAGTGTGACAATGATCCATAGTTAAAAAGATGTGAGATACCCAGGAAGTTTGCCAAGGAGAAAATTGTATATAAATAGATTGCAGTGCCTTTCTCTTCTCACTGCCAACGACTACCACTCAAGTTTCTCACAAAGAATACAGCGATGTGTTCTAAAACCTTCTCCAGTTATGAACCTAAGGGCATAATGATAGATATTTAAGAGTAGAACACAGGTTGTGTTTGCTGCACTGCTGCTCATAACTGTTTACAATTTGAAGCTCTGGAGAGAAAAAAAGACAGGAGAGAGAGAGAGAGCGGGGGGGAAAGGATATTTGGAGATCAAGTTTTTTTTGTTGTTTTTTTGCCTGGCTGGTGACTCAAATTGTTTATCACTAATGATGTGCATTATCTTTTCCCTCAGGTGTCTTATTCCATTTTATCTCTGCAACCTTTAATCTTCTCTCCACCGTCCATCCTTGCATCAATCCAACTGTCCATCCAACCATCAGGTAAGCCTCAGAACTCGGCCTCCGTCATAACGGTGGAAGCAGGCACTAAGCTGGTTGTCGTGGCGTGATGTGAGTCTTTGGATGGCCACCCCGCTGCCCAGATCTCCTGGGTGACCACAGGTCAGCCAATGGCAATGGGACAACAGTGTCTAAGCCGGGTGCAGACAACACCTTGACAATGAGCAGCGACCACCACATGGTTCCCACAGCAGCCGATAACAGGAAAGACATCAGCTGCGTGCTGGCACACAGGACTCAGGTCAAACCAGAGAGCCCCCCAGTGAAACTGGTGGTTCAGTGTAAGACACCACACACACACACACACACACATAACCCAGCACTTATTATTTCACCTGTTCCTTTGCTGTTCACACTCTGACATGATTTTGCCTGTTTCAAACCTATGAGTGATTAGTTAAACTCAATGTACTGGGCTACTTTTCTCCTCCTTTCTGCCATTTAACTGTCCTTCCTCCAGACGCCCCTCATGTGACAACAGTGGGGTATGACAATAAGTGGTACATGGGTCGTACAAATGTGGTGCTCACCTGCTAGGCTACTGGAAACCCTGTCCCAGTCTCTATCATGTGGAAGACATGAGTACCAGCAGATCTCTTTTGTCTTGTCAACTCTTTCTCTCTCTTTCCCCACGTCTCTTGCTTTCTCTTTTCCTTGTTTTTTTTCTCTCATTTTCCATGTCCACAATCCTCACAGAGATGTAGTCAGCGCTTTTATTAATGCCACTACAGCCCTGTGCTCTGATTATGGAGATAGCGATATAATTTCTCAAGACTCGAGATTTAACCCTCATATAGCGAGAAACACAGTATGACTCTGAAGAAGAAGTCTGAGCTTAAAAATAGAAGAGATTAGAATTTGGATCCAGCAGTTTTGATTTTTGTCCTGTGCCCATCATATTTTCTTCCACATACATATAAACTGTGCATTACAAGATTGTATTAAATTTTAGTGTTTAATGTCCATCTATTATGTCCCATTTTCTTGTATATTACTTATTTCATATTCATTTGTATTTTAATGACTGCAAAAATGAACAAAAATGCATTTGAAGTTATTTATTCATTGCACTGTAATAAAAACCTTTGCATACAACTTCTAAAAATACCTAATAATCTCAGTCGCATTTATTGGTCCAAAATTTCACATATTGTGTGTAAACATCACCTGAAATCATACAGTTTAATCACAAACATTACAAAAGTGGCAAAATGAATTATGCATAGTGATCCTGGGTCTCACTGGAGACCTGCTACAATGTATTGAGTAGTTAATGGATCTCTGATGGATGTTTTTTTTTTTCTTTTTTGGATATAAAGCTCAATTTAAAAATAAAGAACATTTCATGAGACTCGGTCAATAGTGTATTAGAAGAGCTGGTGCTAAAATTGACTTAAAACCTTTTAATGAGTAAAAATGTTAAAAAGCATGTCAGATTTTTGCCAAAAAAATATCTTTGGGTTTCAGCCTGTAAACATTAGCAGCCTGGACACTGTATTGTTAAATGTCTGGCACTGCTAGGCCATGCTGATTGTGCTACAGCACCATCTTGTGACTGAAGAGACGAGTGACAGTAGTGTCTCTACATGACACATTTGATAATTTCACAGAAATCTAACCTTCACTTTGAGAGTCAAACCTCCCTCCTGCCTACAACCCAGCACCAGTCCCTCAGTGTTGCAGCATTAGTATGAAGTAGTGACAGAAAGGTAGACGTTGTATTGTAGATTATTAGCTTCTCCTCTCATACCAACTCTGACATTTCATTCTGAACTGAATTCTCTTCATAAAAGAGAAAGGAAGGAGTCACTGGTTGAGTTTTCATGCATAGAGAAAGTTTGATAGTGGGGATTTTTTAGCTAACCCATTCAGAACTTAATTCTCTTTGTATGTAAACCCAGCCAGTGGTTCTGATTGCACCCTAATGATCTGAATCCTGTCATCAGTGACTCCCTCTCTGTTTCTGGGGTCAGTAGGGTTTTAATTGTGCACCCTGTCCTCCAGTGCCTTCAGCTCGGCATCCACCTGAGCCGGCAGGTCAGCTCCAACTTGCTGGCTAAAGTATGCTCTCAACTCCTTGGTCTCATTCTGCCAGAAAGGCTTGGGCACATCAAACAGAGCACCCATGTCTACCTTGCTGCCGAGACCTTTAGTATCAATGGCGCCATCTTCTGGCAGCCAGCCGACAATGCTCTTCTTGGCACCCTCGTCCTCCCTCTCCCGGCCGCAGCGCTTGAAGATCCACTCTAGTACGCGGGCGTTTTCGCCGAAGCCGGGCCAGAGGAAGGCGCCAGACGCAGGGTCCTTCCTGAACCAGTTGACGTGGAAGATTTTGGGCAGATGAGTGGGGGCCTTACGGCTCTCCATGCTCAGCCAGTGAGCGAGGTAGTCGCCAAAGTTGTAGCCGAAGAACGGCCGCATGGCAAAGGGGTCGTGCATAATCACCTTGCCTGGAAGAAAACATTACACACAGAATTATAAATCCATACAAATGCAGTTTCAGGAATAGAAACCATATGAAGATCAGGTGTGTGTCTGTGTGTGTGTACCTTTATGCTCAGCAGCTGCCGTGGCCTCAGACCTCATTGCGGCTCCAACAAACACTCCATGTTTCCAGTTGAAAGACTCGTAGACCAGAGGAACTCCTGACAACGTCAACATTTTATCATGTTTACTGCACAACTACTTGTATGCTATGACTTCTCATAGTGATATAACACAAGTCATGATTCAAATTTGTAAAATGTGAAAGACCACAGAAGCATTGTGCAGCATTACAAAGTGGCTAGAATGTGTCTTGCATGCCTTACCCCACCCCAGTGTTTCCTGTCAGTATTTAAACGATCACTATCAACTAAAGGCAAAATACCCTTAAAAAACATGAACGTTAAAATCTATGTGAAAATGTCCCATCTATCAAATAATGTCTGTGTCTATTTGGAGAGAAATTTTTTATGTATATAATTAGGTGAAAGCAGCACCAACCTTCTGGCCTCCTGCCACCGAAGATGATGGCGTCAATGGGAACGCCCTCCTCACTCTCCCACTGGGGGTCAATGATGGGACACTGAGCTGCCGGCGCACAGAAGCGGGAGTTGGGGTGGGCGCATAGAGTTGAGCTTCCTGTTTACAAAGAGGAAACAAGAGGATTATTATTATTATTACTACTTCATAGCAAAGTCATTTGGCCAAAAAAACTCCTAAAGAACAGTCACCATATGAACAGTTAAATGTTAATCATATACTGTATGTGTGCATCTTTGGGTCACTATTTTTTTAAATGGTATTGCTAAGGCACACCACTAGATGGCACTGTATACACTGACGACAGATGAGCCTTTTAATAATCAGACCTGGTGGGATGAGATGTCTTTGTTGGCAAAGAAACAAACATGATTCATACTAAAATTACATCAGTAAAAAACTGCTGAATGCTCATAAATGTTCATTAGTGACTTCAAGGTCAAAACAAATCATCTGCCTCTCAAGACCATCAGGATTTTTAAGGCCTGCACAGTCCAGGCTGACGTTACCTTGCTTCCAGGTTTTGCCGTGCCAGTCTGTGAGTGTGATGCCAGCTGCAGGGGGGTCAAGACCCTCCCACCACACGCCTCCATCACTGGTCTCGCCAACATTGGTGAACATGGTGTTTCTAGCGATGGTGGCCATGGCATAGGGGTTGGTCTTGTCTGAAGTACCGGGAGCCACCCCGAAGAAACCGTTCTCTGGGTTGATGGCTCTCAGTTTACCTGCAGAGACAGACGGACGCATCAGATAAGTGAGATCTGATTTACTACACTGCATATGGAGCAGCAGAGGGCGTCTCCTCCCTCTCACCTTGGCTGTCGAACTTCATCCACGCAATGTCGTCTCCTACACACTCCACCTTCCAGCCCGGCAGAGCTGGTTTCATCATGGCCAAGTTGGTTTTACCACAGGCACTGGGGAATGCTGCCGCGACATAACGCTTCACTCCCTGAGGGTTGGTGATACCCAGGATCTGAGGAGAGGAGAGAGTGGTGAATGAAGATTTAAAAAAAACACCATCTTACATCTATACATAACAAAAGTTGCAGTCTAATACAATTTTAATTAATAATGATCACTCAAAAGAACAAAAAAGGCCTCATTTAAATAAGCGCCTTTGTTCTACAGAAGTCAGTCTACAGAAGGAAATTCCTGCCATGTTATTATCTATTTAATGTAGTTTTTCAGGGACAATATACTTAATTTAAAATTATGCATGCTTGCATTTCTCAACTGATCATACTAAAATTCAACCAGACGATGACGATGGCATGTGGGTAGTTTGACAGGTGTCAGGAGGAGGTTTGAAGCAGCATTGTTATACACTGCAAGCTAACTTGGTTTATTTCTTTGTGTATTATTTTCCCAGAATTGAACCTCCAGTGAGTTCGCAAGTTCACTATACCAGAATGAATTTCCAACAGGCCACAGTCACAATGTGTCATCCTCCTATCTCACCAGCATGTGCTCGGCCAGCCAGCCCTCGTCCTTGGCAATGCGGGAGGCGATACGGAGGGCGAAGCACTTTTTCCCCAACAGAGAGTTTCCCCCATAGCCACTGCCAAAGGACATGATCTTCCTGGAGTCAGGCAGGTGAGATATCAGCACCTTATCTGGGTTACAGGGCCATGAGTTGACCAGAGGGGCTGCAGAGGGAAAAGAGGAAGGGAAGAGAATTTGTAAAATCTTATATTATAAAAAAAAAAAATACAAAGTAGTAATATAACATGTTTCAAGCTCTTGGAATTTGTACCTCTGAGTGGTAGAGGTCGTCCCAAAGAGTGCTGACAGCGGACAAACTCCACTCCTTCAGCCAGTTTCTTCAGGACAGGCGTGCCCATTCGTGTCATGATGCCCATGCTGGCCACAACGTACGGTGAGTCGGTCACCTTGAAGGAGAACGATATATTTATCACTCTTTTCTCTGACCTAAGCCTTCAACTGAGTAATAACCATAAAATGTTTTAGTAATTTATTAAAGTATATCATAAATTATAGTCATTTACTGTGATAAAGCAAGCACTGTTAGATACAATACAGTGACTTAACACTTTATAAAAACAATGGTACAACACAGTCATAAAAAGACAAGTATCTCTTAATCTGATTTTCCAGCAATAATGATAAGATTATTATGAAAACCTTTTTCTTCACCAGCCTATAAGGCATTCACATGGCCACAGTACTGGGATGTGTTAATGTGCACTAAACACAATAAATATCTGATTAAGTCTGGCATCATTAAAAGGCTCATTTAAGCCTGGTGCTACTCTGAAATGTTTAGATTCCTAAACCATAGCTTGAGAAAGATACTGTTTTTCAGAGTAAGAAGTGTTGAGGAGCACAGTCAGTACCTGGACACCATATTTGGACAGAGTTGAGCCCACTGGACCCATACTAAAGGGAATCACATACATGGTCCGACCTACAGAGAGGAGAAAGAGAAGCATAAACAACAGACTGTTAGGCCCCAAATTTTTAAAATAACTACATTTAAAGACTAAAATAAGGATTAGTGAATATTAGATGTCTTGGGAGCTTCTTTTTAAAGTTTTTGACATTTGTGGTGACTCAAACTCATCTGTATCATGCATGAAGTCTCACAAAAGAAAAAGTTAATTTTAACTGCAGTATAATCCTATTACACCCCATTTTTGTTCTATTTTGAGTCTTATTAGTGACCATAGTTTCCACCCGATTTCATGATCTTTGAACCCCTCCTAAAACTCATTTTTTTCCTAGTATATTCAGAGTTTTAAATAGAAGACATATGTACGCCACATGAAACGATTACCATTTGAATGTATGATGATATCAAAGTCATTTGAAAAAGAGGAAACATGACATGTTCTCCCGGCAACAAGCTACAAACATTTCATATCCAACAACATACCTGCCATGCAGCCAGGAAAGCGCTCCTCTCTGGCTTTCTGCCAGTCTGACTCACTCATCCAGCTGCCCAACTGGCTCTTTACGCCTCCAGCAGGGATGGGAATGGTGTCCCTCTGGTTCTTGGTCACAATCACAGTCTTGCTCTCCACCCGAGCCACGTCCTTCGGGTCTGTACGTGCGAGCCAACTGCCAAACAACATCAAGATGCAGAAAAATTAGGAACATTGGATGCAAATTAGGCACTGTGAAGCCTGACCCATAGCTCTAAATTTTAGGAACCTGTCTAATTAAGACTAACTATAAGTTATCATATAAATAATTAATGTAAGGTCTGTCCTGAAACAACTAACATGTATAAACCTAACTATCTGCTCTAGTTTGCATAGGTATTGTATGCAAGTATCCAAATGTAAAACTCGTACCAGTTCTCATATTTAGGAAGCTTCTTGACCATCCCGTCCTTCTCCAAGCCTGCTAGGATGTTGGCCGTTTCCTCTGGCGTCCCCGTCACCACATGCACACCGCTGGGCTTGCACTCGTCTACTGCTCCCTTGACAAACTCTGCAACCGCTGGGGGCAACGAAGGGATGGAGGCCAGGGACCGAACCCCAACACTTGCCCCAACGCCACCCTGCCTGAAAGAGTAGGGGCATTAAATCATCTTTTACTTTTTTGACCATTAACAGGCAACCAGAGGGAAATCCAATGACAATCACTGGACGTAACTCCTACAGAACACGATCTTTATTATGTCCAAAGAGTCAGAGGCTGATTTCATTTAGTTGCAGTGGATCAGTGAGGCAATTTACATTTACAATGGACTGTGGTTGGGTTGGGTGTAACCCAACACAAATAGAACTGACTGACATCCACAATACAGACAACCCTTATCAACTAATCAAGTCTTCTTTCCATTGTGTGGAGTTCATTGTGCAAAGATATTTTCCTGCAAGACCTGCCATGCAAAGTTTTTACCACATGGTACACAAAAAAAATGAATTTGACAGCCTGAAAGTCCTGTGTTATATCACTTAATGCTACAGTAGCCTGCTAGAAAATTTTTATTTTTCCCTCATGGGCACCGTTATTCACAGAAACTGGAGAATACATAGCCTTCTGTCTGATCTAATTCAATCATTTATAGGATGCTGAAAATGCCATTGATAGGAGATACAATGCATGAGTGCAGATTAACTTGGATGACCCAACTCTGACCAGAGTGTAGTGCAGAGAGAGAGTCCTCATTGGGTCAGGTGCTTGGCAAAGTCAGTTAACACAAATTCATACTCTTAGTTTGCTTATTTCTCTCCAGATATGATCACTTTACTGTACTATGATAGGTAAGTCTGCATCATATCGAGGATCTGTCCACTTGTTTATTTCATACAAGTATTTGATGTTCTGTAACCCTGATTTTAATTCATGTCTGTCATTTGTACCATTTCCTCCTCACTGCTGCTCAATCCAAATTGATACCCATCCAAGTTTTACACCTGTGGATACTGATGGGAGTTTTAAAGGCCAGAGAAGAGCACGAGGCACCACCAACACCTTCAACAAAAGGCCTCAGATCGGAGTTGTGTGCTTTTCATGTGACAGTAGTGACAATGAGGTGCCTTTGCTGCCCTGGGGTGGTTAGTGCAACCTGAGAGCCTCAAACGGACTTCTCCACAGAGAGAGAGGCATGCAGGGGGCCGGCCTATTGTTTATTAGCAGCATGATATTCACAAACACAAGCCACTGAGAGGGCTGCAGCTATGCAAGCTGTTGTGTGTGTGTGTTCCTGTCTGTTGGTAGCAATGGTTGAACAATGGACAGCGGACAATGTGTGTATGTGCTTTGTTTTATGACCCCTGATGACCTCTACAGAGAGATGAGAGATTTATATTCTGTGTTCCTCAAATGAAATGTATGGATGAACATTTAAAGCGCTCTAAAAGTAGTTTCAACCATAAATTGACCCACATTCCACCTCCAGTCTGAAATCAGTTCAACTGGGAATACAAATCACACTCTTCCACTTAGGCTGTTCAAAGACAGCTATGCAGTTGTCCTCTTAAGCGCTGGCACGTGGCTCTTAATTGGCTGCACTGAGTGTGTCATTATTCCTACATCACGCACATGCAGACACACATGTAAAATTTGACCGCAGTGTACAAAGGGCACGAGTGGCAGGCACGCTGAGACACTCACAGTGAGAAAAGTAGATAACATGTAACTTGACAGTGGGCAGGCAAAGAGCTGAGAACAGTCTGACACCAGCCTAAGGGATCAAACTCCCTCCGAACAGGTGATCAGTACCGTGCCAGTTGTGTAACCATTGATGTGGGAGCAATTAATCATGAACGCAGTCTAGTTTGTGCTGAAAACAGAGGCCTGACATACAGTGAGGGACAGAACATCATCTCAATGTGTCCTTTTTTTACTGTCCTTCTCAGATTCTGTGATTTTGACAGCAATTTGGTTTTCACATTCAATTTGGGGGCGTCTGTAGCTCAGGTGGGAGAGTGGGTCGTTCATTAATCATAAGGTTGGTTGTGATTTGAACCCACACTCCTTCTGTCATGTCAAAGCCCTGAGAAAGACACTGAACCCCAAATTACCCATGAAGTGTGTGCATATATGAAAGAAAAAAGTCTCTGTCTTTGCAGGTATATGATCAAAAACCCAATGTATTGGTTTACAGATGCTACTGTAACAAAAACTGAGCAACATAAAATTTGTTGATGTAAAAAAATAAACAGCGAAGCCATGCCAGTTTTTCTCTCTCCGACTAAAACTTGACCTCTGAGATTTCATGTTCACAATTTTTCATATCTTTCTTCAATACTTGCCATCATAATAATTCAATTAGGATTTCCAGTCGGTCGAGATCGTTACTTCTCTGCACCCTCTCCAACAAATCAGCAGTTTTTGGAGACTTTAGACTTTGACTATGATCTGAAGAGATAAACCAATGATCACCTGAAGGTGAACTAAATGAACAATGTTACTGTATAACAGCACCCCAGATTGACTTTTAACCCAAGAGGACCAAAGAATAGATGAACCATTCTCCTTAAATCAACTACTCAGTGCTTTAAGCTCTTTCCCCTACACACTAATTCAATTACCTATGTTCCCAATCATCCGCTGTCATGTCTTTAATTACTACAACCATTCAGGTGGTGCTGAATATTATCTCCAGTGTGATCATGATTGGGTCAGGAGATGTGCTGGATTAAATTTAAAAATGAATTAACAGAAGCAAAGCATTTGTTAGATGATCATTTGCTCACTGGGGCACAAGTGCTGGCTGATTTGAGAGAGAAACTGGATGGGATTAGCACCTCTATTCTTCCTTCTTTGCATCAGAAAAAAAAATAGAAATCCTGAGCAGACTCTGATGACCTTTGCTCCCAATGCCCCCCTCCCACCCATTTATTGACATCATTCCTTTGTCTCCCCATTCCTCCACCCATCCCCCATACTTCCATTTGACAAAGTACATTTATCGAAACATCTGTTTCAGTAAAACTTTTTACATGCAATTATCCCTGACAATAAGACAGTGAGCATCTCTTTTTTTTCCTTTTGATGAATGTCACTTTTTTAATGACAGATGTTATCCATGTGACCTTTCCCCTTGCTTGCATCTGGAGTACTTTTCCTCCAAACACACCTCCAAATCAGCAAGCCAATCCTCACCCATCACAGGCAGACACGCCTACACTCCCACTTCACCCACCCTGCCTGATCCTGGTCGACAGCCTCTTCAGGGCAGAGTCTACACACGAAGCACAGGCAAGCCAGAGTATCACTGAGAACATGCACACGTGCTGCATACATTAGCCTAACACACACATATGGTACAGTGAGTACACTGGGAGGAGGAGGAGGAAGGGGGCGGAGGATACACGGAACATGCTCCAGGACATTCAAGCAAAGAGAGGAGTGATGACTCCAGACGTTACCAATCTCTCAAGCAGAAACACAAACAAAATGCTCAGGAACATGAGCTTCCTGTCACTAAACTCACATGCCCTGGCCATGGTGTCACTCACATGCATTCCTTAATGAGAAAATTAAAACACGCGCACACACACATTGCCACAGAGTGCTCACATTTACTCCAGATTCCCTGTGTGATGTGGTATCATCACAAAGCCTGGAAGGGGGGAAAAGGTGGTGAAGAGAAGGAAAGCAGAGTGATGATCATCCTTCAAATCACTTTCAGACCATCTATAAAGTCACCTTTACATCTTTGCTAAGATGTCATCTGATCTGAGAGGAGTTTCTCTTGAGATCAAGTCTGACAAGTTTCTGGCAGCAGTCAGCATAGCAGCAGGCAGTCAGTGATTTCACAATCAGCTTTCTCTACTAACTAAAAAAAAGCCTTTTCACAATGAATTAATACTGCATGAATGCTGGCATAGAGAGGATCAAAGCTTTATCTCTGCAACAGTTTATTGAAATATGTATATATTGTGTATTCTTATTCAATTTTAACTATGGTCCACATTGATGCAAATTATGCTACAGCCCATTGTGCATGTAAAAAAGTTCAGAAAAAGTGGGGAGAGTGGTTCACATTAAAGATAAATGTGTTCCCAATGTATTATAGACATTCACACACACTTTTATATGTGTATAAAATATAAAAACAGGCTACATAGATGGCCTTTAGTATGTAAACTGAAGCAGGCAGAAATACATTTGGAATGACACATTCAGCCTATTTTCTATAGTCTGAAAACATAAGCACAATGAAATGCACCGTCAGTGTCGCGTTCAAAGAGCAAAAAACATGACTTAATCGCAAAAAAACATAAAGTCATATTGACTCACCTTCGTATAACTCCCAGCAAAAGGCACGACATGTTCGGTGCAAAAGTAAAACTAGCTTATAAAAAACAAAGGTGTAAAAAGGTACATATAAGTTAGCTGGAGAGGTAAAGACAGGAGCTAGAGCTGCTCACAGTTCATATCTGTGCTCTGAGGGGACCTTGCACTTTGCTCATTCACACAGATGCAGCTTGATGTAAGTGGATGATGTCCTGCTGCACGAACACAGTGTCCCTGAGAGTTAAACTGCCTTTATGAAGTTAGAATAACAAAGCTCAGCAACATGCAGGAGGAAGAGGAGGAGGAGGGCGCTGCTGCTGCTGCTGCTGCTGCTGTTTAAAGTTTAAATATCCTGTAGTCTTCGCAGGTTTTGTCCATATTGTTGGGTTTTCTCGTCTCCAAACAACGGACAGACCGGCCGGCTGTTCCTCCTGGCTGATGCAAGTTTCCACAGTTCCCGCACCGCTGAGCACTTTCGCACAAAAAACCCGGCACAACCCGGAAATACGAGCAGTGGCACGGAAATAGATTTTCACCCCCACCCACCACCACCACCACCAAAGAACAGCTGAAATGACAAATAAACCTAAACAAACCAGGGGTTTCAGGCATGACAGCAGGTCTGTCAACAGATGATTGCATTATGTTTGCACTTTTTCTTCCACACATCCTATTCAGACTGCTTATATTTTCCTAGTATTTGTTATACTGAGTTTCAATAATGCAACAAGTTGGTGGGTGTCAAAATAGCCCATGTTAGTTGTTGCAATCTGCTGTCAGTGTATCTCCCAGGTAAGGGTTTTATGTAAAATATGGCACACTAAAAGGTGTGACTTATTTAATTTAAATGTGGCTAAAGTGTGAGAATAAAAACCTGAAATCCTACATGACCCAATACCTGTTTTTCTATTTGTTATATTTATAGGCCTATATGTAACAATTGACTGTCAAAATAGAGTTAATTGGAAGTTGCAGTCTTTTTTTGACTTGCAGCTGTTAAAGGACATTTTTATGTGGTAAAATACAAGTTGCTTTTCTATCATTTTAGAGCTGCAGCGACAATTACATCCATTATCTATCAGTCTGCTGAGTGTTTCTCTGAATCAATTCATAATTAATCAGTTTGTGAAAAAGGCTGTTCATCAAAGGCTGACATCCAATACCTTAAAAGTATACAGTTTCCTATCATTGAAGACAAATAAAAGCAGCAAACCTTTACATTGGATACAATGGCACCAGTGAATTTATAACAAAACAAAGCTGTTGCTAATTGATAAATCATTTCAGCTCTTGTGGCTGTTTAAGCAAAAGCCAATTTTAAAGAATTGGAACCTGAGAAGAAGACACAAAAGTGTCTCTTGTTCAAGCAAAGAGCTTAAAATCTTCACCTCCAGAGGCAATTCAAGTCTAGCACTGTGCAATGTGTAACATCATGTTACATCATTTTCTGGAGCTCAAATTTCAAACTGTTCATTCTTGTTGCCTTTGGAGGCTGTGAAGTTTCCCACTGAGGTTTCATAGTAAATCTTGCTGTAATTATCTATTTTACAACAATGATAAGCCAGTTGTATTTCATTTGAAATAATTTTGACTTTCAGACATGAATCAGTGGGAGGTTGATGTCTGTTATTTAAATTGTGAGTTTCCTGTTAATGTTTCTTTCTCTGGGAACGCGGGGAGGGGTCGCTCTCTCTCTCTCACACACACACACATACACACACAAAAGCTATGTGAGAGAGTCGGGAAGTAAAAGGGTGGGGTTTGAACAGTAGAATATACTGTAGATAGCAGATAAAGACAGAGGCAGCATGTCTGGTAAAACTTCAACTTTCCTGTCTCATGTTCCCTGATAGGGCGTGCAGAGTCAGCAGCCAACCAAAGACTCCCAAAGCCCATGGACAACACACACACACATACACACACACACAAACACACACACACACACATTCACTATGAATGAATGCATACATGCAAACATCCCACAACTGCAGCCAGTGGTTATGAAAGAGAACATTCAGAAATGCAGCCACTGGCAAAAAACTAAAAGAAGCCATGAAAAGCTGTGACATCATTAATCAATTAACTGGAAACTCTTTGTGCTGTTATTTGATTTTTAGTGTACTCAGGTGTGACTCGTGACTTTTAGAAATCTTATTTGTCTGTTAAAGGTCACAGTGGCTTATCAACCATATGTATCTATTTGATGTCAAGTCTCATCCTGGGTTTTATAGGCAAACAGCCACCATTAAACAGTCTAAACTAATTTAATGATCTAATGACACAAAAGAAAAAAATAATTTCATGCAATGTGACAGAAATAGACCTGCAGAAACAATCATATAAATTGGAGGTTATACACAGTGAACATTAGTATAACTTAAATAATCAAAGTCTAGTTGATTAATTCAGAATCATTATTTACCTGTCAATGATCAACTGATTAATCAAGCAACTGGCTGATTAATACAGAGTTAGTCAATAACTCTGATCTGAGGACAAAAAATTGAAAAGGTGAGTACTCCATTGCTTCTACTTAACCCATATTTGACATATAATGTGCAACAAAAAGTGAGTTAAGAGTTTCAGGTATTTAGAAGCACAACCCGAGATACATTCTCATGATAAATTAATATGATGACTCCTCGAGTTTGCATTACATTTGGTTCCAAGAGCAAGTCAAGTCAAGTAAATTTTATTTATATAGCACCAAATCACAACAGAAGTTATCTCACAGAAGTTAGACCCAACATTCCCCCATGAACAAGCACTTGGCAATAGTGGCAAGTACGGAGGTTTCTTCCCACTAAAAGGGGAAGAAACCTCCGTAGCAGAACCAGGCTTTAGGTGGGCAGCTGTCTGCCTTGACCGGTTGGGTTGAGAGAGAGAGAGAGAGAGAGAAAGAGAGAGAGAGAGACAGAAATGCATAGTAACAACAACAATAACACTAACAACTGTGATAATAATAGAAATATGACGAATAATAATAATAGTATAATAATAAAGTGAACTACGGCAGCAGGCGTGCTGCAACCACGATCCATGGAAACCTGTGAGATGAGAAAGCACAAAACTCCAGGGAAGATGCCAAGTTAGTAACATGCATTAATGGGACATGAATGCGCACAGATGGAGAGGGAGAGGAGGAGAGAGCCCAGTGCATCATGGGAAGTCCAATGGTAGTCTAGGCCTATAGCAGCATAACTACAGGATGGTCCAAGGCAAGCCAGAGCAGGCCCTAAGTATAAGCTTTATCAAAAAGGAAAGTTTTAAAAGACCAGTATGTAGAATGAGGTTGCAGATTGCAACTAACTGAATGCCCCTCCCCTCCACTTCCCCTTCCAAGCATGTAGGAGAACCTACGGTGGCTGCAAAACCCGTGAAAAACACAAAAGGCCCTCTTTAGAGCCAGTGTTTAGTTTGTCCATTCTGGGCTACTGTAGAAAAATTGTGGTGCAACATGGCAGTCTCCCTCAAAGAGGACTCATTCCCTATGTAGATATAAAGGGCTCATTCTAAGGTAACAAAAACACAACAATTCTTATTTTTATGGGATTATACAATAATTAAAACATACTTATGTATATTATATTCAATTTCTGCCAAGTCTATTCTGCTAGATGCACTAAATCTTACACACTGGTCCTTTGCCTAAACGTAGAGAGGGTGTCTGCCTCTTGGACCGAAACTGGAACATGCTCAGAAGAGGAGCCTGATAGCTGAAGGCTCTGCCTCCCATTCTACTTTTGGAGTCTCTAGGAACCATAAGTAAGCCTGCATACTGGGATTGCAGTGTTCTAGTGGGGTAAGAGGGTACTATGAGCTCTTTAAGATATGATGGTGCCTGACCATTAAGGGCTTTCTAGGTGAGGAGAGGGATTTTAAATTCTGGTACTGGATTTTACAGGGAGCCAGTGCAGCTAAGCTAAAATGGGAGAAATATGATCTCTTTACCTAGTTCTTGTCAGTACCTGTGCAGCTGTGTGGAGAGTCTTTAGAAACTTGTTAGTGCAGCTTGATATTGCAATAATCTTTTTCAGACAGGATGATTTTTGCAATGTTACATAGGTGAAAAAAGGCTGTCCTTGAAATTTGTTTTATTTGGGAGTTAAAGGACATGTCCTGATCAAGATAACTTCCAGATTCCTTATGGTGGTCCTGGAGGCCAGGGCAATGCCATCTAGAGGAGCTATATCATTAGATAATGTGTTTCTAAGGTGTTTAGGGTCAAGCACAATAACTTCAGTTTTGTCTGAGTTTAGTAGCAGAAAATGGCAGGTCATCCAGGTCTTTATGTCCTTAAGGTATGCTTGGAGTTAGTTAACTGATTGGTTTCATCTGGCTTCATTGAAAAATATAATTGGGTATCATCTGCGTAACAATGAAAATTTATGGAGTGTTTCCTAATAATATTACCTAAAGGAAGCATATATAAGGTGAATTGTACTGGTCCAAGCACAGAACCTTGTGCAACTCCGTGTCTAACTTTTGCGTGCATGGGGGACTCAACGTTCACTTGTACAAACTGAAATCAATCTGCTAAATAGCACTTACTTAAACCAGCTTAGTGCAGTTCCTTTAATGCCAATTAAATGTTCCAGTCTCTCTAATAGGATGTGATGGTCAATCGTGTCAAATTTGGCACCAAGATCTAATAAGACAAGTACAGAGAGAAATCCTTTGTCCTATGCAATTAGGTCATTTGTAACTTTCACCGGTGCTGTCTGTGCTATGATGTGCTCTAAATCCTGACTGAAAATCCTCTAATGAACTATTGTTATGTAGAAAGTCACACGACTGATTGGCAACTGCTGTCTTAAGGATCTTCGAGAGAAAGGGAAGGTTAGATATATGTCTATAGTTGGCTAAAATGTCTGAATCAAGAGTTGGCTTTTTAAGAACTTTTTAATTACAGCTACTTTAAAGGATTGTGATACATAGAATGTTACTAAAGACAAATTGATCATATCTTTTTAAGTGCTAACTAAGGGTAAAACTTCCTTAAGCAGCCTAGTTGGGATGGGGTCTAAGAGACAGGTTAATGGTTTAGATGAAGAAATTGTTGAAGTTAGTTCAGGAAGGTCAATTGAAGAAAAACAGTCTAAATATATATCAGGTTTTACAGCTGTTTCTAAGGTTCCTGTGTTTGAGGATAAAGTGGTGCCAGTTGAGGGCAAGAGGTGATGAATTTTGTCTCTAATAGCAGCTCATAAAGTTGTTACTACTAAGAGCTATAGGAATACATGGATCAATAGATTTATGACTCTTTGTCAGCCTGGCCAAAGTGCTGAAGAGAAACCTAGGAGAAACCTATTAATGATGAGTAATAGGTGGCTCTGGCATTACAGAGGGCCTTCTTATATGTTTTAAGACTATCCTGCCAGACTAAACGAGATTCTTCCAGAGCGCCATATCCTTTCAAGTTTTCATGATGTTTGCTTTCATTTTCAGGTTTGGGAGTTATACCATGGAGCTAACCTCATTTGTTTTATTAAGTTCTTTTTTAAAGGGGCAATGGAGTGTCATTCTCAGTGAGTGTGCAGCACTATCAACAAGATGATCAATTTGGGAGGAGCAGTTAGATTATTACAGTGACTAACTTGGAAATCTACAGAAATCAGTGTTTCTGCTATCCTGTTCCTAAACCACTGTTTAAGCTGTTGGTTATTCTGCTCAAGGTGAAATGACAGATTTAAGGCCTGAGACTAATATGAATGCAGGCCCGAAAATGTCGACAAAGGATTGCCTTTGAGTTAGTTTCTTTACCCAATATATCATATTATTTAAAAGTGTAAAAAAATGTTCTTCAGCTATTTTCAAAGGGCATGGTAGCTTTTTTAGCTTTTCTTAGTCAGAGTGATGTGTAATGCAAGCTGCTAATTTCTAATAACCCAGACTGCAATTTGCTGTAACCATTTAGATCTTAACAGTGAATATTAATGAAGCTTCTTTATTGTGAAATGGCAGCATAGAAACTTAAAATTACTTTTCTTTAGTAGGCACTTTTGTCTAAAGCAACTTACAATAGATTGTGACCCACACAGAAAAAGAAGAGATAAGTTCCAGGTGGAAACATCTCCATTGCACACACAAATCTTAATAGTTTTAACAAGTGATTGAAGAGAAAATTCATTTTCCAAACCGAATTGCTCTAAAATTGTATAATATATATAAAACTTGACTCAAAACATATGACTTTATTTTACATTCTGTATCCCTCTACATATTGTACATTCATTCTGTCACTATGCATCCAGTTAATATGGTCAGTGTGTAACTGTGGAGACAGGTGATGAAATCCTGTAGTGCACTGAAAACTGTATAATGAGATCAAGTACTGACATGATCCAAATGTTTTTCTCTCTTTTCAACCCCCTGCACCTCTCCCTGCTCCACTTCTGTTCAGATCCACAGTGTGTGTTTGTTTGTGTGTGGAGGGGGGGCGGGGGTTTGTCATAGGTTACTTTTGGGGACAAATTTAAGACTAAAGAACAGTTAACTCAGGACAGCTAGTCCAAAAGGGGACAAAGGCCGTGTTGCCAATTGGAAAAAAGCTGATTCTTGGGTCAGTGGTTAAGGTTAGGGTTAGGGTAAGTCTTCAGGAAATGAATGTAAGTCTATGTAAAATCCCCAAAAGGGACTTAAGTAAATCTGTGGTGTGTGTGTGTGTGTGTGTGTGTGTGTGTGTGTGTGTGTGTGTGACTGCAGAGTTTTAATCACTGACTCAATCAAACCATGGAATCAATAACTAATGGTGTTTGCACTGTAAACAAGTGCACCCTTTGCCCTTTGGATCCAACCTTGAATAATACCTCATGCCTGATGAGTGATCTATTATTGTTTTTCACCGTATCATACTACGTAAACTAGACATTTTGCAAGTTATTACCTATTTTAACCACTATCAGCCAAGTGACTAGATATATTTGGGCTCTGTTTATAACTTGATACGATTAATCAGCCAACATACATAATGAGTTTACTTGACACAGTGTTAATCTGCTATGACACAGAGTACACTGGCATATGTCAGTGTGCAACACTGCAGGCGACCATGATTCTGTTTACAATGGGAGGCTCTGACGTCCTTTCTGTCCACTCAGGATCCTGTATTTGTTTTAGGCTTTAATCTCACTAGGTTGACCCAGGTCTGTCTACACAGCTCCTGATGAAAGAGCCCATGTGACGCTGTATGACAGCAGATCCCTGAAATACTGGTTGCAATAGCAGACACATTTTGGCCTCAGGTTTGTGGAACTTTCCTGCTGCTGGGATTGTTTTGTTCTAGAGACCAGTGAAGATTTGTCTTCATACATTTTTCAGTAGGCTGTGTTTGCCATCTGTCTTTTTCAATTAAATCCATATTGTATTTTAAATAAGTAAACAGAGAAAGGCTCCATTGACTTTTTAATATTATTAAATTTTTCAGAAGCATCTTTGTGTCATTAAGACTAACTGGTTTATACACTTGTTCATATAAGCATGTGATTTAGAAAAAAAAAAAAAACACAAAAAATGACATACACTCATAAGTTTACCCAAACGTTGTTAACAATGATCTGTTTCCTGTGGTTGTAACAGGTCACTTCATTAACAGCAGCACCATCTCGTGGACAGAGTCAGAACTTACAGGAGAGGCTGGAATACATGTGATGATTTATGGGAGGGATCCATTTACAAAATGTTAATTATAAATGGTGGAATATATTTAATAACTTGATCAGGGTTTATGGATTGTTTTGTTGTAAACAGGTGTGTTAATGTGAGTTACTGTAGGTTGTGTATATTAAGTGATGCTGCACACCTGTTGGTAAAAGGTGGAAAACAGGTGTTTGTCTACACTTATACTCAAGCTTTTGACAATGACTTTTGATAATAAAATAATTGTTTTTCACATACATGTTTGCAGTTCATCCTGGAATTTCTTTTAACTTTTTAGAAGGGGGGATTTTTACAGATTTAAAAGTTTTTATTTTGCCACCTATCCTGGAGGAAATACATTGGATGCAGAGTCACATCAAATTAATTGAGAAAAGAAGAAGATATAGTGTATTTAGTTTACTGACCTCTCAGCATTATTAGAGGTTCATAAAGACAATTGTCATTAAAAACACTGAATTATTTTGCTGTTGCAGTGAAACATCAATATATGTAAACCAAACATTTCAGATGGACTAAAAATTGTAAATAGACCAAAGTTTAAAATTTGCAAATCGTCTAAGCTAAAAATCGAATATCTCATATCACAAATATGAAATCTAAAATCTAAAATCTCTGTCATTTAGGAGTCTGCACATATAGGGGACTGGTGATCCCCTTTATTTGTCAGTTCGACATCTTGGGATGGTCAGTTTGTTTGAGTTCCTGGTCTGAAGACCTGTGAGCTCCTCCCTGAGGGGTGGTAGCCAGTCACTGAGGTTATATAGTGACACTAATGTAAAATCAGACTTGTGAGTTGAGTTGACCAATGAAAAATAATTTCAAGGTTAATCAAAGTACTGAAAATAAAGTCTGATTCACGACAAATATTTATTTACAATAAAATGCCCCCAATTTTCTCATATAGCCCTACAACAAGGACATGCTACATAACACGATTTTATGAGAATTATTAGTTATTGTTGATACATTTTTTTTCCTTTTCTTAACATTCTTATCTTAACATTTTATACCATACTATAATAATTATTCCTTACTATAAAATTAAAACAACAGCAACAAAAAAGTTAATTCCACTTATTCCCAAGAGATGTGTTTGGTTTGTTTGCTTTTTCATCACAGGAGGATTCCGTATCACTTTTAGTTTAAATAAACAAAAACAAGCTGACAGTGACAGAAATAACATGTCATTACAGAGAGGATGTTGTCCATGTTTCCCGTCAGTGCTCTTGTTATGGGAAATGCCTAACTTTCTTTAAAAAAAACAAAAAAAACAAAAAAAAAACCACAAGTCCCACAATGCAACAGAATCGTTTGATACTAAAGTGGAAAGTACGGAACAATGCTTTACTTTCATTTTCACTTTTTATGCTGAGTAACTGTGAGTATTTCCCCGTCTCTCGCGCAGCATTGAATTACACATATTATCATAGTTTATCGTTGTTTCTTACTGCTTTGTTGAAGTTGAAACGCTTTTATAAACTTAATCAAACAACTTCTCATCTTCAGAAACGAAATGGCTGCTGTAGATATTCGCCTCGCGTCGAAGAAACAGGTGAGCACGACATGTCCGCTGGCATGATGAAGAAGTATTTTCCACCAACATGTAAACCGTGTTTCCTCTCATGCACCTAGTTCATGTATCAGTTAGACAAACAGGCGAGCCAGTGTCCATATAGGTGCTTGTTTTCATAACCAAGGGTCAAATGAGTTGAGCGGGTAGTTATGAGGTAATTAGCTGCTACACGGCCTGTCGATTGTGTTAATAGGAGGACATGAAAATATAATCATGTCATCTTTTCCTTCCAGGTGGATGACTTCAACCAGAAGCTCACCAAAGAGGTAATTTATCTCTTGAATTTAAGTTTTTTTTTTTTACATGGATCGAAACTGAGTGTGCACCCAGATAGTAATAATACTTCTTTTTTTCCAGGCAGAAGAGTTGGTCTCAAAATTTTTCCCTCAGAAGATTGAAGAGCTGCAGATGTTGCTTAAGGTATCTAACAACGTCCATATAAGCCAAACTGGGGTCTTTGAGGGTCACCAGGGGGTCCATTACGACTAATCTGTCCTTTCAAATGGGGTTTCATGGGATGACATTTTATACAATTATACTCTGTAATCTTAAAGCTATATTATGCAAGATTTTCTTAAAAAACAGTATATAGACTCATACAAAAGTTATACCTCTCAATCATCACTTAGAACCCACTAGAAGTGTGTGACAGTGTATTTATCTGCAGAGACTCTGCCCTCTGCCTGTATTTTCTTACGCTTCTGGGTGTCGACCTTTGGGCAGTGGGTGTGTAGCCCCCAGCCCTTAACAGCGTGCAGGGTGTGAGGTCAGGACTTGTAGTATAGCGACCAGGTTACATCCATGGATATATAAAGAGAACTGGATACAGCTTTGGAGGCAGGGCCCCGTTTGCGTGAAGCCAAAAACGCCACTCCTTGCTTAGACCACAGTGGACAGGATGAAGCTCTGCATTCACACAAAGTCCGGCAATGGGGCATCTTCCTTCAGGGTTGTGCAGAGGTGTGGGTGTGGTAATTCGTACTTGAGAACATAACCACCATGAACCAATCAGAAAATAATGTTTTATTTATCTATTTCATGGTTTTGATTTCACCAGCACTGCTCGCACTCTTCATTTACTCTCTAGCTCACTCGACCTCGCTACTTTCTCTTGCTCTCTTGCGCTTGTTCATTGAGCCCAAGATGAGGGGTCAACTTTGGATGCTGTGTGTTTACAAACACTAACCGACAAATCCTGCATAGTATACCTTTAAGTACATCTATCTCTTTCGGGGTTCTTGGCATGTTAAAGTGTATGCAAATCCATGCATGTCAGAAAAAGCTGGCTACTGATGACTTTTGCTTTGTTTTGCTGTTTAGACATCATTCAGTTGCGATGACCTGGCATCTTTGAGGGCTCCGCTGGACATCCCAATACCAGACCCAGCTAAAGAGGAGGCCAAACGCAAGAGGAAGGAGGAGGTAAGAGAGACTTTACTGTCTGAAAATCTGACGTAAGCTTCCAAATAAAGTCCAAATAAATGTAAGCAGCGTAGAGTCATGACATTTCTTTGTCTGAGTTCAGTTATTAATTTTGTGTAACTGACTATAGGTTAAATTTTGTAGCAAGGCTGCACTCTACCTGTTAGGGTTTTACATGTTGATGTAATTGCCAAATTAAGAAAACACCCCAGAGGGTTTAAGAGGTTGAATGGAAAATAAACACCAGCGCCAGATTATATAACTGTAACAGGTTTCATAATAAGGAGTCTTTCATTTTCTAAACCTTTGAATTTATTCAGAAGTGCTGCATAAAGCCTCTCCACTGGGGTCCTCAGCCAAGGGTTTATATTTAGTGTTTCATATAATATCAAGGCATAACAGTGAAACTGAGTCCCTAGTTACCATGGCAACCAATCACTGTGCAATTTTCCAAGGGCTGTTTTACAAATTGGCAGTGAGTGGGCCTTTTATTTTGAGTGATCTTTAAACAAAAATCTAAATTGACACCTGAAGCTGCTGTGAATTGAGTGTTTATTTTGCATTAAAATATATAATATAAAATAATATATTTTTTACTAGACTTGTACTCAAAGAAGACCTGTGTAAGGAGTACAAGACTTTAAAATGGAAGCTGAAAAGTCTTTTTTTTTACCCTCTATTTTATCCCTAAATTTTGGCAGTTTCTGTCACATTGCATGCAGGGAAAGAGTGTAATTTTGCCAGTTAAATGGCTTTTATAAGAGGAAAAATGCGTTGGAAGTATATTTGGGATCATGCAGCAACTCTTGGGAACCCACTTGAGGCTGTTGGACTGCATTAAGAAGCCATGTGCAAGGAGCAGGGACTGCTGGGACGGGGTTACATTTCTAAGTCAAAGAAGAAAAAAAAAAAAAGAAAATCCAACACTTGACATCTTCATTTTGCCAGCTGCAGAAAAAAAAAACACGTGGGTGAGCTGTCTGAGAGATTAATAGGCAGTGAAAACTCTTTGACCTGCTGCCTTCTGTTCTTGTGTTGCAGAAGGAGGCGAAGGAGGGGAAGAAAGACAAGGACAGTGATAAAGAGGAGGAAGATTCAGGTAAAAAGGGAAGACGGAGATGGTGATGAAAAGATAAAGCAACTTGCTGATTGAAAGTGAAGGAAAACGGATTATATATATGAAAGTCATATGCAGTGGAGTTCTGTATGATTGGCACCAAAAAATGTTTTCACACATCATTCTGCACAGTGAAGCTCAAACATCCAAGTTTTCAGCAGAGGGGGACTTTAAGCTTTCACATTTTTATAAAATGTGTATGAAAAGGAAAGCCTCTTGCAAAACAGCCAAGTTGAAGCCCACATGAACCATAATTCTCTTAAGTGAAGCAATGTCTGGGATGTTTTGTCCTCCAGGGCCTCCCTGTGGTCCCATCTGCTGCAACGAGCGAGTGGAGAGTCTCCTGCAGGAGGTCAAGCCTCAGATCCAGACACTGAAGGAGAAGCTCAACACTGTCAGTCTTATTGTCTCTTAAGTCTATTTACATCATTTATATACTAATCAATTAAATAAAGCCCTAAATTGCCTTTGATATGAGGAATCAGCATTTGTGTGTGCATCAACAGTGATTGTGTCATTTTCACCCTTTTTTGAATGACTTTATATCGTTGTTACTAACCAGAAATTTTAATACAAGTAACAACTTTGAACACGGGTATAAAAAAATATTAATAAACTTAGCATGCTTTCTTGCAGGTGTCTATGTGGGTGCAACTCCAAATCCCTAAAATTGAGGATGGAAACAACTTTGGAGTGGCTGTGCAGGTCGGTAACTGGTGATGATTTGGTGAAGCAGTAGAGTGATGTCATCTTTTCTGTGTCTTGAAAGGATGTTCGGACATTTGCCTCATGTTTGTCTTTGAGCTGAATTTTATCCAGCAGGGTTTTTATGTCTTTGTTTCTGTCCAACAGGAGAAAGTGTTTGAGCTGCTGACCAACACGCGCACCAAGATCGAGGGATTCCAAACTCAGATTTCCAAGTGAGAGTCCACACCAATGCAGTTCATTTACAGAAGATTTTTTTTTAAAAATTTTATTCAAATGATGCAGCAAGTAGATCCATCATCATCACCACTGATGTAGCAGTCCATACATATCTGAATAGAGGTGTAATCAGCAATATTAACTTTAAGTACCCAAATGGGAGGCTATATGACTATTCATAGCTCTCCCAAAGTGGTTTCATAGATGTCACAACTGAATCAGAGAGTTTGATATTTAGTTGGACAGTCAGGGTTATTTTAAAGATGGTTAGATAGTAATATATCCTGTTGAGGACTGATATAAATGAATGACAAGTAACTTTTCTTTTCTCTTTGTTAGATATTACAATGAGAGAGGTGATGCTGTGGCCAAAGCCTCCAAACAGTCACATGTGGTCAGTATCTTCATGGATCTTAATCAGAGTACTACACTGTAATACATGTACATGTGTGTGTGAAGTTGATTCTTTGCCACCTGCAGACTGAATGCTCTGTTTGTGTGTAAAGTAAAAGCTATTATGACAATGTTATTCTCTGCACAAATAGGGTGCATATTGTATGTGTTTGCATATAAACTCTGTGCTTGTGTTGTGTTTCCATCCTGCAGGGAGACTACAGACAGCTGGTTCATGAGCTGGACCAGTATCAGTACTGTGAGCTCCGCCTCGTGGTGCTGGACATCCGCAACACATATGTAGGTCACCTACTCCCTGTTGTTTATTGTTAGGCCTCTATAAGGTCACTTTGTAAAAAGCTTCTATTTTCACATGTAGTTTTGTAGAAAAATCCCGACTGATAATGACTCCATCTACACTGCATACATGTCATTTGAATATAGATCAAACCTCATGTATGTGTGCAAGATGTATCAAACTACCATCTGCTGTAATCATGCACTGTATTTGTAATAAACAGACTCGTATATAAAATATTCCAGCCGTGTCACAGCAGCAGACTCGCTGGCTAAATGGAATTCATTCCTTCCTAATAGGAGGGTAATTAGACTAATTGCTGTGCTTGTGTTAAATTGATTGGCGCTCCATCTCCCATCCATTAATCACTGTTTGTCTCCATCCTCTCGCTATTGTCCTCCTGTGTTTGATGCTGTTAATGAACAACATGGTGCAGGTGATGATGAAAGGAGCTATTTGACACGATTATTGCTCTGGATCTGAGCATCTCTCTCTTTTTATTACTGCCTCTAACCTTTCTGTCTTTTCCCGCTGTTACTCTCTGTCTTTCTGTTATCTTGCTCACACTGCATTTTTCCCCCCCAAACGTCTGTTTCTGTATCTCATTCACTTTCTTTTTCTCTGTCTGCAGGCTGTGCTGTTTGACATCATTAACAAGAACTATGACAAGATTAAGAAGCCGAGAGGAGACGGCAAAGCTCTCATCTACTGAGGCTGGCTCCAGCACACTCGTGGGCTCATCTCCTGCAGACAGGCTTTCATACAAGATACAACTAGTGCTGTATGACATTATCATCATGTAACAATACACTCGCTCTGCCAAAAATGTCTCCCTTTTCCTATTTTGCATGCATTTTGGTTCAGATTACAAATTAAAGAAATATGATTCCTATAACTCTGGCTCCGCTTACTTTGTCTGAATGGAAATTTTAGACTGATGTTGACTTAAAAATGAAAGCAAAGTGCATATTTATATGAGTTCTGTTAATAATTTAGCAGTGACTTAACAATAGTGTTGTTAAGGGTGTTTGCAGGCAACATACCACACTTGGATTCTCCTCACAACCTAAATGAGAAGACTGACTTTCCAAAACATCCTTAGCTTTAAACATCACAATTTCATGCCCATAACGTTATTTTATCAGTGTTTCATACTATTGTGCTTGTTTGTCATCATCTGTGGTGGTGAGAAGTCCCTCTCCTGGCAAACCAGGACAGCCCCAGCTAGGTTTGAGTCTGTACCATCCCTGATAGAGTCCTCTCCATCCCAGGTAGCCCAGAGCTCCTCCCAGCTGCTGGGAGGGAAATGTGGGGAAGTGGGCGAGCAAACACAGCAGCAGTAATATCCACAGAGTAAGCAGAACCACACAGAGGAGGAAGACAAATCTCAACGGGGCACCTGGGGACCTCTTTGGGGGCTTTGCCCGGACCAGGCAAGGGCCGAACACAGACAATTCCTCAACAAGCAGGAGGCAACACAGACAGAGGATGAGGACGTCCTGGGATACTTCATAACCTCTCCACAACATGTTGGCTCTGAGGCAGGAGGCTTTGGTCTGGTCTTCATGCAGGAGTAGTAACGGCTGTCCTGAGGAGGCAGAGCTCTGGGCGTCCTGAGCAGGGGCCATGGGTTCATAACAAGTCCCCGCTGCATCCTCCAGCAGAGTCAGGAGGCGCTTACAGCCCCACCAGAGCAGCCCCACAAGCCCTATCCGAGAGAGATGGCGCAGGCAGAGAGATAGGGAGTGATGGACTGAGAGGGAGAGGAGGAAGACGAAGGAAGCTGTGAAGATGCAGGTCCAACCCCAAGTGGACTTAAGGAACTTCCTGTGATAGAATCAGTATAACATGAACAGTCACTGTGGAAACTGACAATACCACAACACAAAAATGCAACATAAAATCACACAATTTATATGTTCCTCTCATTTGTAGGCAGATTTCAACACTTCTATTAGATGCTGCAAAGACAGCATGTTGATTTGTTATAGTTGAGGTTAAATACAAGTTCAGTGAGTATGTGATATGCAAAATAGACTCAAATGTGTTGCCAAAGGATGAATGATGCCCAGCTAATGGCTTCACTTAATGAGTTGTAAAGATCATAAAGCACTGAACAACCTCACAAAAATCTGAGCACGTAGCCTCCTGAGCATCCAGTTCACATATAAACCTGTATTAACTTACTGCTATCTGTTCAAATGTGCACTCAGATAGGTACCAATAGTTATGTGCAGCAATACATTTGAAGGATGAAAAATGGCCAGGAGTGAGTATTAATAAAACATGTCTTTAATGCTTTGTAGATGAGTAATAAGGTGTTACAGTGCATAAATAACACGTTTGCATTGCCAGGTTTTGTGTTTGTGTGGCGTCTGCAGAGTATCCGGCCATGGCTGTATATATATATATATATATAGTTGGCAGAGGATACAGTTCTCCTTTACTTAAATAGATTTAAGTTTAGAAAGATCAGCTTTTTCCACACTGGCAGTATCATATACATTGCAGTATATTCTGTATTACGCTGTTCCAGCTCTTCATTGAAGCTCCATGTTTCCACTGAGTGAAATATTCAAACCAGAGTTTGTATGCATGTAAATACATGTCTTGTGCATCGTTTTGGACACATTTCCCACAAACTTTACGCCAACATATCTGTCATTTTCTGAAACTTTTGGCACCCCCCACTAGAATTTAAAATAGACTTCAGTGAGTTAAAACAAAGTTGGCTGCACAGCACGAGTTTGTAATGAATGTCTCACCAGCAGGTGGCTGCATGTTAAAGAGCCTTTTACTTGATTCTGAGCTTACAGTCTGTAAAGCAGTGATAAAATATTTACTACACTTGCATTTTACTCATAATTTATTCATTTAGAAACTCTTTATAAGTAGGCTATGTCTGATCTTTAGGAGGAGATATCCTCAACTGGTGAAGAACATGTGACTCATTTATAAACTGCCAGAAAATCTTGCAAAACTAATTTTGGCATTTAAGTGTAATTTGAAAACTTGATTTTACATTTTAATTGGTCCTTAATGTGCATGGTGAGTTTCATGACATTTTGCAGCCACTTTGTTAATTATCCAGCAAATGTAACTGGTGTGAGATTTCCATTTGAAAAGCAGAAACAGTAACACATTTTGTTTTTTTCCAGCAGAGCTCTCACCTGTACAGGTAGTGGTTGCTGTTTGCAAAGATGCTGTACTTTGACACCCAGAAACTCAGCACAGGCCCAAACAGAACCACGGCAGACAGCACCAGGTGGAAATGTCGCCTAACCATGTTGCTTCCTAAAATTCTGGCCATTAGGTTTGTCACAAACACCAGAGCACCGTTGAGAAGTCTGAGGAGGAATCTTCCCGGCAGTATCAGCTCTGCAGCCATCTTGTGTAACTTCTCCAAGCTGATGTCTGCTGTCCAGCCATTTGATGAGTTTTCACTCCTTAGATCCATGTTTTTTTTGTTTTTTTTCCTCTTGGTGATACTTTTTGTTCAGTCACAGCTTCAGTTCTGACAAGTTCTCTCCCTTCTTTCCTCTTTGTGTGTGATTACAGCCCTGAGGTGGAGTCTGCCTCGCTTTCTTTTGTCTGTGAAAGTCACACCAGCAGCTCTACTCTGGGAGCCTTTCCCCTTTATCACTGCCAGGCGTGCAGGAGAGCACATGGTTTATAAAAATACAACCCCTCTGTCCCCTTTACCCTCAAAAGCCCTCCCCCCCAGTGTAGACATGGTACTGGCTGCTACTGTAACTCAAACCCATTATTCTCCCAACAATGATCCAACACTTGATCATATAAGAAGGCAGCTGGTGATCCAAAACTGAATCTGTGACTTGAAAATAACTCAAAATGATGCACGATGGCTTAAAATAATTAGTTTGCAATCAGACTTGCTGGTGTGATGCAGCATTATCCACATATATTTGCATTTAGCATCAAACAAATCATCTACTTCTGCAAAAAAAAAAATCATTCTGACACTAAATGGATGACTGGTTCCTTCTTTGGTTCTCCTTTAGTCTCTCCATTCTTAGAATCAGCTGTTGGAGCCAAAACTAATTTAAGTTATAAACTGTTGCCAGCCTGCATTTGGCGCTCTGAACAGCTGCGTTTTCTCACAGCACTTTCAGTCTTTTTATTTCCAGGCTCTGCCCTCCTCTCAAGCCAGAGCCTCTTAAACCTCTTCAACCCCCAGAGCCAAGTTGAGTACATTTTCATCTTTCCATGGGATTCATACTTAAGCCAAGACATCCAGCTCTTCTACTAATATACAGTACATTACCAAATACAGACTAACACAAGTATATACCAATATACTAACAGTAATAATGGGAGCAGCTATATTATTGTCTGTCCTGTTTTTTTAATTGTCATTTCTTTCCTTCAAATGTCCCAAGTGGCTTTATAATTTAAGACTTCAAAACCTATTAACAGGACAAACATTTGTGATGATTTTATTCTCTGGATCTAGCAAAGTTTTCCAGAAGTGTGTCTCCTCTTCCTTTAAATAAATGATTTACTCCTTTCATTGAAACCGCAGCTGGGATGACAAGATTATTACCACATCTGTGTTTTTATGAGAATCATGTTCGTAAGCAGGGACAGTAAGTGTAAATGAATCCAGACATGCAAAAGAACTGCGGTCTAATTTTAGAGCTCTTACTGCATTGCTGCCATTACTATGACCTTCACGTGACTTTGGTTCCTGTAGCAACTAATTGGAAGTTGTCTCTGTGTGTAGTTTTGGCAGTGGTGGAAAGTAACTAAATACTTTTACATTTACAAGTACTGTACTTACAGTAAGTACAGTTTTGAGGTACTTTACTTGAGTATTTCCTTTTTTTGCTACTTTATATTTCTACTCCACTACAGTTATTTGACAGCTTTAGTTACTTTTCAAATGAAGATTTGACACAACGGATAATATAACAAGCTTTTAAAATACAGCACATTGTTAAAGATGAAACCCGTGGTTTCCAACCTTCTTGGCTTTTGCAGTCTTACAAAAAGCAGTGAATAGTGATTTTTCCCTCCAAAATCTCTTATGGTTTCATTTTAATAAATGTACAAATGATCCAATATTTCACCAAAAATCAAAGATTAGAGAAAAAGTCTAAAACTGAAAGATTTGTATGGCAGAACTTTTTGTTTTTTCTTCTTTCCTCTCCATCATCATCTCATGACCCCTCAGACTTATCTGGTGACGCTTTGGAGGGGCCTGACCCCCTATGCTGGGAACCACTGGACTAAACAAGCTAACTGTATATAAAGTAGTTCAAAATAGCTCCACCTCCAGCAGCTACAACAGTAACATGCTGCTTAAACACTGATGCTTCAGTTTTAATAATCTAAGGATGTTGCTGCTAATACTTATGTACTTTAGCTTAAGTAGGATTTTTTCATATTTTTACATTGCTGCACTGGTACTTTTACTTAAGTAAAGGATCTGAGTAGTTCTTCCGCCAGCTACTGGCAAATGTGTGTCTGGCAATTTTATTAAGCTGAGTGAAACATTTAAGGCAAAGACAATCTATTAAAAACAGATTATCATTGAGTGTCATGTGATTATCTGTTCAGTGTGACAACATTTTTGAGAAGTGTCACTGCAAACAGGATATGAAATTGTTCCATTTTCTAAGTGTCCTACTTTTGCATTATTAAAGCCGACTTCACAGTAATTATTCAGTAAAACACTCTTGTTCACTGAGATACATTTGAAGAAAGGTTTTATTGTTACTGTAAAACAACGGGGAGTGAAATATGGGCTTTGATATAAACACCTGAAAATTGCATAAACAGATCAGTGTGCAAGTTTTCATCCACGCACACACATTCCCAGTCCCTTCATCGGATTCTGGCCTTGACATATTTTATCACATACATTCAAATCATTTAAACAGATCACATTTTTATATTGGCAAACAAAATTACTTATATATATATATATATTTTTTTTTTTTTGTCGACTCAGGATTGTGTTTACAGAGTTGACCCAGGATCAATAATAAGACCTCAGACCACTACTGTGGTTAAATTCAGAGGTTGTTTTTAGAATTGAACCCCATGAAGTTGACCAAGTGGTGGACCAATGGTAAACTCAGGAAAGCTACATAATAGCCAGGTTTAGAAGTTGTGACTTAGGGCAACTGACAAATAATGTACTGGATTATTAGAATATATTTGGTCTCTGAATGTGGACTTTGAATCAGACGGCCCCTGAAATGGGACACAGCTTATGTTACTCATACCAGGAAAGTCAAAACTGATGCCAAATCAGCACGCTGACAACAACCTAAACACTCCCTGAACACACATACCATTAAAATACTATACATTTGTACAGAATTATCATCATCAGTTTCTCCCTGCAATATCCAACATTGATTTATTCATATAACTAACTTACCATTAAATTTCAATAGCTCATTAAGCAGTGCTTTGCATTTTTGAGCTTCAGCACGTTTGGCGTGAAGTGTTTCAGGCCAAATTCAAAAGCTTTGGCCTGTTCATTTTGCGCAAGACAATGGGAAAAAAAAAGCAAACAAGTAGGCCATCCCACTGTGCCCTAATCTGCATTTGACAATGTAAGGCTACAATGCCTTCCAAATGAACACATCACAACCACGCTATAACTGTAATCATTAATATCCAGCATTGAATTTAAAAGATATTTAAGTGTCTCTCAGTCTTTGTTAGCTTATTGCCTTCCTCCGTTTGGGCTGGCCTCGTCCCCCATCTGTGATGATGTCACTTCCTCTGACATCGGTTCCTGTTACTCTTCTCTCGCTGTCTCAAGGCCTTTCTCCTGCTGTCTGTCTGTCAGTCTCTCTCCCTCTCTCTCTCCTCTAGAGGACGGGTTTGTTTGTGCACCCACATTCGAACGGCTCCGTCCCACTGTGGAGAAAATAAAAGACGGGGGAGGTAAAAATGTGACACAAATAATTTTTAGTTATGTTTTACTGGTTTGCCACAGTTGCTCTGATTTGAATTTCCCAAAATTTTCAGTGGCGTTTCTTAACTTTTTCAGTCTTGTTAATGTTTTTTTTTTCTTTCTGGATTTTTTAAAGCTGAAATCTGTATTTTATTTGAGTTAAAAATAGGTGGAGTCTTGACATTAAAGGCTGCACTTGCGGTCTCTGCGCTGCTTTTCAGTCTCATTAATTTGGAACCACATTAATAATTTTCTGGCTGCAATGCTGTCTCATGGGAAAAGACATGTTCTTATGCATAATATTCGTTCCGATGTCACACTATGGGATACACCCCCTTCAGTATTCCTCAGTAGCATTTATCTCATCACACCAATCCTGATTGGCTGGTGATCGCAACATCTGTGTCAGGTGGTTTCACCTACCTTTAAATAGCTTGTGCTACGACACAGGTGTCATTCACGCATCTCTTCATGCTTCAGAGCATACACTCCGTCGTTGGGCGCTAGCTACCTAGATACACTTCAACCCCTTGGCCTTCACCATAGACCGGAGTGTTCTTCACCTAGCCACGCCACAGCTAGATTTTTGGGGGCCTCGGTTTGACAGCCCCCCCCTCTCCCCACTGGTGATGGAGCTGGACATTCCCCATTCGCCAGCCCCAACTCCCCGTTGCTCTGTGCGACACCAGAGCGGCACTGGCACGTCCCAGCCTAGAGGGAAAGAGTCTGTGTTGTGGAAACAGTGACCCTTGTCTCTCCTCCAGTTCACACAAGCACGCCATCACATGTCTTGAATGAACCATTAAACCATGTTTCACTTCGGCATCCAGACCTGGGGCTACGGCCGCGTTCCTCTGCTAGAGGGCCCCATAACAAAATTATTGGGGGCACACAGCCTGGGTGCTGAGAACAATATCACGGGGATACAGGCTTCAATTTGCTGTCACTCCTCCTTACTTCTCAGGCATAATATATTCCCAGGCTCAGAAGGAGTCGGTTCGCATTCTACAGGGGGAAATTCTCTTGCTGTTAGCAAAGAGAGCAATATGTATAGTGCCACCCGAACAGAGTCAAAGCAGATTTTACTCCAGGTATTTTCTGGTCCCCCAAACAGGGGGTGTGAAATTCACCTTATCCTGGATCTCTGAACAAATACCTCAGAAAATGCAAATTCAGGATGCTCACTCATGCATCTCTGTTACGTTTGGTGCGCCAGGGTGACTGGTCTGTGAGGGGCCTCTGGAGCAGGGGTCTCCAGCAGTCCCATATAAATTATTTGCAGCTCTTGGCGGTGTTTCTCACCCTGAAGCACTTTCTCCCATTTCTCAGTGAGCACCATGTCCTGGTGAGAACAGACAATACGACAAAGCAGGCAACTCCTGTCTCTGAGAGCAACACATCCCGGGGGTCCTGAACCTGGCTGCTAACCAGGGGCACGCCACTATACGGAGAACGGACTCTGCACCCAGTAATTGTGGCGCATGGAAGTGTGGATGTATTACGGCCGGGCTGAGGTGGGTCTGTTCGCGACAACAGAAAATCCACAGTGTCCACTGCTCTTCTCAATGCGAGGATTAAGCGCACCTCTCAGCGTGGACGTGCTCGCACACATCTGCCACCCATCCTCCTGTATGCATTTCCTCCTTTGGCTATGATACTCCCCACTCTGTCCACAGTGAGGGAGCACTGCCACACACTGATTCTAATAGCTCTGCACTGGCCAGCAGTGCACTGGCTGGTGGAGATTTATCAACTGTTGTGTGGACAGCCGTGGCAACTCTCGCTGCACAGGGACATGTTGTCCCAGGCGGGGGGTACACTCTTTCAACCTCATCCGGAATGCCTGGTTCTATGAGCCTGCCCCATGAGTGGTATAATTTAAGCACAGTGGGGCTGCCTCAGAATGTAATTAACACCATTCAGAGCGCCAGAGCATCCTCCAGCAGGTCTTTTTATGACTGTAAATATTAGGTGTTTGAGGAGCGGTGTCTCAGGCAGGGACACGTTTCCTTTCAATGCACGGTCATTTCTGCAGGACTTGATTGACACACACAAAGCCTTCTCCAACTAAAGTGTACTTGGCTGCTATTGCTGCATGTCATGTGGGGTTTGATGGTAAAACAGCATGCCAACATCCATTGGTCGGCTGTTTTATGAAAGGGGCGCATAGGCTCCTTCCTGTTTCCAGGCCGCTGGCGCCCCCACGGGACTTGGCGGTGGTTTTGGATGGGCTCTCTGGCCCTCCTTGTGAACCACTGGAGTAGGGATGCACCGATCCAACTTTTTCAGTCCCGATACCGATACTTGGGCTTTGGGTATTGGCCAATACCAAGTACCGATGTGATACCAGTGTTTCATTAATAAGCTGTATGCCTCACGGCGTGGAAGAGACTGGGATCATTCTTTTATGTGTAACGTAAAATCAGGCTTGACTTAAACATTGTTTTTCTGACAAAATGTAACAAATAAATACATAGTAATAATGGTATTATTGAATGGTATTCAATACCAGATCGGCCTATTGTCACCAACACCTGATCCAGCTATTTGAGTCAGTATTGGACCGATATCCGATATCAGTATCAGTATCAGTGCATCTCTACACTGGAGGAGGTTGACTTGAAACATATGTCTTTGAAGACAGTGTCGTTGCTGACTTTAGCATCTGCTAAACAGGTCAGTGATATTCACATGCTTTCAGTGCACCCTTCATATACTCAGTTTGCCCCAGGGCATGTCAGGGTGTCACTAAAACCTGACCTTGCCTTTGTGCCCAAGGTTGTTGGCATGGCATTCTCTTCACCGCCTTTTTCTTCCCCTGAAGAACAGCAGTTGCACATGCTGTGTCCAGTTTGTGTCTTGCCCATCTATATGGACTGGACTAAGAGATTTCGGAGAGGTGACCAACTCTTTGTATCCTGGGCTAATCCCCATATTGAAAAACCTATTACAAAGCAACGGCTCTCCTGCGGGGTTATGGGGGTGATTGCTCTAGCTTATACGGGCCAGGGACTGCAGGCACCAGCAGGCCTGCAATCTCATTCCACTCATGGTCTGGCCACATCCTTGGTTTTGTTTAGAGGGGTTTCCATTCAGGACATCTGTGCAGCGGTGAGCTGGTCTTTGCCCCTCACTTTTGTCTGGTTTTATAGACTGCATGTCTCTGCTCTCTGTGTAGCTCACACAGTACTGGGCTAGAGTACTACTGTTTGAGTGCTGGCGGTTGCTGAGATAAGCTTGCCTGGCAATGCGGGAGTCTCCATATCCCATAGTGAAACATTCAAACGAATACTATGCATGAGAACTTTAGGTTACTTGCGTAACCCTGGTTCTCAGAGTAGTATGAGTGAGATGTCTCACCAGACAACCCTTCTTGCTGCGGTGAAGCAAGAAGAGGTGCTTATTTTAAATGACACCTGCATGGTAGCGTAAGCTGTTTAAAGGTAGGTGGAACCACCTGACATGGACGCTGTGATCACCAGCCAATCAGGATTGGTGTAATGAGATAAATGCTTTTGAGGAATCACAGGGGGGCGTATCCCCTAATGAGACATCTCACCCATACTACTCTGAGACCTGAGGTTACACATGTAACATGTGTTTTCCATCATTTTTGTAGTTTGATGCAGTGAAATCAACAATAAATCATGACTGTTGGATAAACCTTTCAACATTTAAATTTTACAGTGGCTAAATCAAATAAATAATAGGCTTTGATGCAAACTCCTGAAGCAGAGCATTTTTTTGAGGCAAGTATACAACTATCTTAAAAACAACAAAAAAAAGTTACGCAAGATCACTGAACAGTGCATTTCTGTAATTAACAAACTATGTAAGTATGTCTTTTAAAAAAATTATTATTATAATTTGGACATTTCTGCCTTTATTGGCAGACAGTGGAGAGACGGCAGAAAATGAAAGGAGACAGAGATGGGCAATGACCTAACATTTTGCAATATCCATGTGGCTATGTCAATAATCTGAGTTCACTAAATGGCAGACAATAAGAAAATGTTGTTTTCCATTCAGAAAAAACAGAAGCATCCTCTACAGCAGGGATAGAAACTGCTAAAAAGTGCAATTTAATGCAATATACAGAAAAATAACTAATTTATTTCCATAAATAATCTATTTGACTTCTAACTGTTACCAGAAAACATATAAAATTCTCTGATTTCTCTTAATTTCTTGATATTCTGTTACTAGAGGAAATACTGTAATTTAATGCTGCTCTATTCAATCCTTTTACAATTTTTCTGAAGTGTTGTATTTTCATGTTATCTCCAGTCGAACAGTTTGCACTCACAGAGCTGCTGATGATGTTGTCCTCGTACGGATGCCAACTGACGTCCCTCACACACGCTTCATGGCCTGACAGTTTGGAGACCACGGTACCCGTCAGTATGTCATAAACTGCACAGACACACAAAGGGTTAATGACTGACACACTTGGTGGAAGATATGAAATAACACAACTACACATTGCAGGAAAGACATACAGTATAATGTGAGGACAGATGCAGCATAATCCCACAAAAAACTCAAGAGTTGTTGGATTGATTTGATTGTTGAGACTCACTGATGATTTTGCCAGTGGAGCAGCCAGAGTAGATGAACTTCTGCCCTGTGCTGAACTCTGGAGAGAAACGGCAGCGGATGAGGGTGTGCAGAACGCCGTGACCGCGGTAGGTCATCACTGAGGTGTCACCTGTCAGCTTGTGTCTCTTCAGGGCTGAAAGGGACAACAGGCCCAAAACGTAAAGAAACAAGATTTGTAAAGAGACTTTTATGCTTTTTTCAGCACCTGAAAGTAATCATATAACTGAGCTGAGTTTTGTACGATTTCCATCCTGAACATCTACGATATAGCTAAAAAAGTAGTTCCCCCCCTTCCGCCCTCTTTCTCCCTGCTCAATCTCATTATCTGAGCTCCTTTCCTTCACCTCTCCTCTACTCCTTCCCTCCTCTTTGACTTGTAATAGTAATCACTCATCTCCCCATCCATGGTTTTATAACTGTCGTATCCCCTTACTCTCAACACACACTCTCACGTCTCACCTCTCTGTCATTGGCCCTCTCTCCCTTCTTTTATAACCTCGCTTCATCTTTAATCTCCTCCTCTTTTATTCTTCCATGTGACCTCTCCCCCGCTTGTCCTCCTCTTGCCCTTCTCCCCTCCTTCCTCCCACTAGTGGCTCCTTTCTCTCCCTTCCTCACCTCTCTGGGGAACCTGCTGCCAGCGGTAATCCCAGTTCTGCTGGGTGACAGCCAGACGTGAGGCTGCCAGCCCCTCTTTCGGTGAGAACTTCCTGACGTCCCAGAGCTTGATGGACTGGTCCTTCGAGTTGCTGATCAGATAGCGGGCATCACCCTAGCACAGTCACGACACAAGTGGGGATGATCAGATTTATAAAAGAAAATAGTGACATGAATAACTAAATATAGAGGACTAGAGCAGGAGATCCGGCTGCTGATGAGGTACTTTAATCGCAGGCATTTAAATTGATCAACTCTCTAAAAATTGCTCCAATCATCAGTCAAACTCTACTACCCGTAACTTTTCATTGACAGACTGATAAAACACCCGCAGTATTCCTCTCTTCTTCTCCCCTCCCCCACCTTGCTGTGGATGAAGGTGATGCCGTCTCGGTGGCCGGCCAGCTGTCCGACAGGCTGCGGTCTGTCCTCCCGCAGCGTCCGTCTGTCCCACACCTTGCACAGTGCGTCGTCGCTGCCAGAGAAGAGCAGCTGGGACGAGCTGTCTGCGAACGCCACCGCATTCACATCGTCCTCGTGGGCATCAATCTGACGGGGAGAGACGTAAAAGAAAAAGTCTATTTCAGAGTGGAGGGCGTGCACGTCAGTAAGGCTTATGTGAAAATGTGTTCTTCTGTGTACTTGTGCATGTCTGTGTAGAGTGTACTGTAGAACATTAGTAGGATTCGTGAGCCAGCACAGTGAAACTTGGACAAATAAATGTTCAGTTCTCTGCAGCAGATGAGCAGGTCAGTGCTACAAACAAGCTTTGGAAGCGTAGCTACACAGGAAGTGAATGTTAACTGAGCTACTGTATTCCTCTATTAGAGTTGTCATTGCATTTAGTGACACATATGTACATATGAAATACTTGATGAGTCTACCTTCAAGACTGAATAACAGAGGGCCACTCCATCATTTTAATTAAATGTAAATTTGAATGTAAAAGGAATAAAGTGTCAAGTTTAGAAAAAGGACAATAATAAGTTTACTGTAGTTTGTATAATATTTAATCCTGTTAAATGAAAAGGCTGGCAATATTCTATTTTTCTGTTATTGTAAATAAATCCTATAAAAAATACCAAAACCAACAATGCTTTAGTCAACCTCTCAATACTTTCTGACTTCTCTATCCTGTCTGCGGCACTCAGCCACAAAACCCACTGGTTCCTATTGAAGGCGTACACCTTTAAAAATGGTCACAAATATAGTTTCATTTTTTCAAATGATTCAGTAATTTCCTAAAACAGGTGGTTAGTGTAGTATTTAGCAAACATTATTTAAGCAGAGGTTAACACTACTTTAGTTGAGGACTATTTTCATCCATGTATTTGGCACTATAGTGAGTGTTTCCTGCAGCAGGATGGTGTGTGTGACGTTGACTTCAAATAAACTACAGTGTGTGTGTTCATGGTTATAAAGGAACAACCAGTGCAACAGTGTGGCTCATTTTGTGTTTGGAAGAACAATGGAGAAAAATAAACTACTGTATATCAGACTTGGACTTGTCGGTAGGTTCAATTCATTGTTGATTTTGTTTTTTTCATGGGATTTTTTAACAATATGAAAAATAAACATGAGGAAGTGAAAGAACAGCACAATTGGGCAAAAGGAAGAAGTTCAGAGATAAAGCACACACACACACCGACACAGAGGTAATGGAGGGACAGAATGAGAAAGAACTTAAGACAGTGATGAAGCAGATGGTAGAGGTCAGCTACTGACTTCTACGCAGAGGGTGGGTTGTGGGAGGAGGAGGGAGGTGGGTTTAACTCCCCTGTCCCATGGTGGGGTGGAGCTGGACTTTCTGCTGCTACAGACAGCAGCAGAGCGGTGTTAAACTTTATGTGAGCCGGCGCACTTTTTGGTCTGTTAATGTCCGGCTCACCTTGGCCGCAGGATGAGGCACAAGCAGACAGAGGTGAGCATGAGTCAGGTTCAGGTACACACATTGCAGGCAAAGCAAAAAACACCAAATGCACTCACACACACTAACCTTCAACGTCCGCTTATTCTGCTCAAGATCAAAAACGTAAAGGCAGCCGTCATTTGCTCTGAAAGGAGACAAATTCAAATGAAGTGGTTTAATGCTACTGATCTGCCTGGATTGAGTCTGTTTTATATGAGGTACTTGTCTTCCAAACTAAAGTATTCATAACACTGGCTACAAGAAGGAAAAAGTGTATTCAACTTCCACTTTGAGCAGACAGCTGTCAGAACAAGAAGAGCTGCTTGAATTTACATTTCTGAAAGAGACTTCAGTCCTACTCTCAGCTCTGTCTGTCACCGCCTTGAAACATAAAAGCAAATTGTACTCACCCTCCCAGGATCTCTTTGCCATCTGTGGATGCAGCCAGTGAGAACACACAGAACCTCCTCTCATCTGGACTACAAAGCACAACAGCACACACACACACAAGCAGGTTGACACCGCAGCAATAGCACCATTATTTAATTACAACTACGCTGTCAATCTCACACCAAAAAAAGCTTGATGAAGGCATGCATCACCTCTTAAACAACGCTATTGTTAGAGGGACTGTGAGTTTAATGGTAGTGCTTTGTTGAAAATGGGTCGTAATGATCTCTGCAATTAACAAAGTAACACACATGGAGCGAGAGGATGGATGTTGAGGTGACAAGTTCTGACAGCATCATTCATCCAGGTGGTAATGAAGGGGGAGGAGGACCAGCTGGTAGGGAATGATAGATTACCTGCTCCGTAATGTTATAAGTTACTATGAGGGAAACACTAACTTGAGGTCCAGGGCGGTGTGGTTTTCACTGTCTCCATCTATACTGCACAAATGAACTGTGGAGAAGACACAGAGACAGACGGAACAGATGAGTAAAACAACATGTTATGTAACTGATGGCGGAACACAACTAATAATAGTCTATTTATAGTCTTAATAGTAAACATTAAAAAAGACCTATGCCCAGTATTTCCTGAGGCTTTGGTTAATGTTAGGCTACAGTACAAATATAGCTCCTGTTTGGCTAACTCTGCCTTAAAGAAGTCAGTTTGGTCTTTAAATACACAAACAGTTGCCAGTTAAAAAAACTAACCTTCATGAAGGTGGGATTTATTGCAAAATTGTTGTTTTTGACTGCTTTGGTTTTAGCTAGTTGTGCCTAATAAACGTTGTTCCAGTGTTTTTTGATGCACCAACAAGTTAGCTGAGGAGTTATTATTAGTGTTAACATAAGAGAACATTAAATTACTGTAAATTATAAAGGGAATTCTTTAGATTTTTTGTTTCACAGTCACACTAAGCATGTCCAATTAAGTTTGTTTTTATCTTTGAGCCCCTTAAAACAATATAATTTTAGTAACTCCAAATAGGCAAACTGAGATGCATACAGTGAGTGAGAATACAAACACAAAGATTTATGGGTAGCATGAGATACACTGTCATATTTAGCATGTCTTATGAATTGGTATGAACATCATAAAAGGTAAATTATAAAAATTTGCAAATGCTATGTTAAAGTTATAATGGCCAGCATCTGATTTGTTTTGATGTTACTGCAACACTATTGAAAGTCAAACATGGGTAACGTGTATGGTTCTTGGGGAATGAGTAGCTGTCCAAGCCACAACACTTGAAAGCAAAACACTATAATGATTGGCTCTGTGGCCTTGTTACATCATACAGTATCTAACACGACCCGTAGCCTTACTGTAGTCAGACCAGCTAGAGTAGAGCACATGCTGTGCATCTGGGGTGAAGCACACGTCCAGCACACTCCAACCAACGTCTCGCGCCTTCACTGTTTGCTGTAGGTGAAAGCGCCCCCTGCTGGTGTCGTACAAGCGGATGTTCTGATCTGTAGCGAGTAACAGAAGAAACAACAACAAAAAAAGTTAAAATTAAATCATAGCTGGATTTATTTTAAAGGATCTAAAGAGTTTATGTAAAAAATTAAATTTTTCCTTGTTGTCATGTTATGACAATCACACTCATTTTGTCTTTAGCATGTTTTTAATGTATATTGAATAGTTTAGGGGGTGGCTGTGGTAGCTTTTGAAGACCTGTTGTTCATGACTTATACTGTTTTCTTACAAAACAGCAATTTAACTTAAAAAAGAGGTGAAATTTCAAGGAAAATAGTGATGAAAATAAATGAATATGATATGATGCTACCAAATTAGGCAAATTTCTATTTATGTAGTTTGTTTTACACTAGTTTGATGTCAGATAGTTATGTAGTTAAGGAGTTAAAACTTCTCTGTGACTGACCCCATTTTGTACATGACACTACATAAATGGCCCTGATAATTTGGTAGTCTGAGCAGTTTTAAACAAACTCTAAGAATCGCTTTCAGATATGATTTAGTTCCTCGGGTTTCTCATGTTGGATATCGGGATATTTACCTTGGCAGGCAGAGAGGAACATGTTGCCATCCTCGCTGTACACTCCACAGAAGGCTTTCTGCTGGTATGTATCCTTATGGGATACATCGTTTGGCAGGAAACTGTGAGGGAACACAAGGGTCAATATCACTCGACAGACAGCAGCACGAGTCCTCTTGTAAACATCATGTGTGGTGTATTGTAGAGCTTCATAATAACTTATAGTGTCACTTATTGGTAATTTGGTATGAAATGATATTTGAAGGTTTGTAGAGCTTTAATAACACTTACTGTGTGCGGATACGACTGCACTCTCCATGGGAAAAACTGGAGCCTCTACACCTGCCTTGTTCTCTCTAAGAAGCACAAAGCACAAGCACAAAAACATGATGAAGCTGGTCCACATTTACAGTCCGTCCAACACAAATAAGTGATTAAAATCTTTGGACAAAATGGTAAAAGTAGAGCTTACTTATTTCAAAATATTCTCATAGAATTGTAAATGAAACTTATGGAAACAAATCCTCATAATGTTAATTCATGCCTCTTGCTGTTATTTTAATGCTAGAAATTTGCCAGTTGCACTCTAGCCTGGTCTCCAGTACGACTGCTGGTTTTTAGTTTGTATATCTGTGGTCTGACCTCTGTTAGCATGTGGGTGAAACTGTGTCGGCCTTTCAGGTTAGAGGAGGCCGTGGCCAACAGGATCTGAGTTCGGATCTCACTGCGGTCCAACTCGTTTGTGTCAGGCTGGGTGTCCACTGGAAAGATAAAACAAAAAACAAGTCTCAGTATAAGTTAACATCTGACAACAAACATTTTACATACAAAAGATACATTCTGATTAAATTGTTTGTGTCAGTAGGTTACCTGGTGGATTGTAGCGGTCACCCAGTCGACCCTCCCAGGCTCCATCGCTGTCCTCATCAGAGTCAGAGTATGACTGGACCAGCTGCAGCCCCGTGGCTCCACTGCCATGGACCAGTCTGACCTGGCCCCTGCACAAACACATCAGTTTAACAACAAATCAATCCAGGTTGAGACAAATGATCAAATTTATTTAACCCTCTACAGCAATGTGTGCAACATAAATAAGAATTTCAAAGCATAGCAAGCAAAAGTGGAACAGAAATCTCAAATGCTGATAACTGTGTGTCAAAATAAATCCTTGTAATATTGAAAAATCACATCCACAAATCAATTAGTCATTCAGAATGTAACTAGTCCAGCTGCAGTCCTGCTGCCCAGACACCAGTCTACCTACAGCATGCTTTGGTACAGCAACCGTTTTGTACTGTTTCTCCACTGAGCAGTTCCACTTTAACAGATGGAGGACCAGTGGCTCGCTCCAGGGTTGTTCAAAGCTAACTGAAGTGAGAAGCCAGAGTGCTACTTTTCTATTTTGACGCTTACAGATCCAGGTACTTTCTAGGTCTGACTCCTCTGCTGTGTTATTACTAGAGGCCCCTCTACTGTCATGGATCAGTTCCAAGTGTTGAAAACCATTTTTTTTGGAAGTGGTTGTTAACAGAGGGAATATTCAGAAATTTCCCCCGTCTCTTTAACTGCATTAAAATCAAACTGGAATGGGAAATTCCCGACCTCCACTAGGCTGTACCAGCATTGGAATGTAATGTGATGTTTCAATTATTTGTTCACTTAACAGAGAGGTGAAAAACACTGCCAACTTTCCCTCTATTTAAAAGAGTGTCTGGTAAACTGAGCGATTACAAGTCACCTTCACAGCAGCTACTGTAGATGTGACAAGTGTTACTTTACTTTCCTCTGTAAAAGGTTGCATATTTGACAGATCTACACGACCAGTCAAAAGTTTGGACACACCTTCCCAGTCACTTGAATGAAAAGTGTGTCCAAACCTTTGACTGGTACTGTACCTTAAAAATCTCATTTAGATATCACCAATTTATGGCGATCAGTAGATCATAAATTGATGTACTGATCAATTAAATCACTTATTAAGTGATGAAGTGATGTAACAGTATACATTTTTCATGTACTGACCTTCACTCAAGCAACTCATATAGCCCTTTTAAGTTAAAGTAATAAAATTGGCCAAATACACTTATCAGATCATGCACTGTCACAAATGACATTAAGGAGAGGTAAGGAAAAGGTGCTGGTAATTGGATATTTAATAACTTCCTCCTTTTAGAAAATGAGTTTAAAACAAAGCTAAAAAGAGTGTTACAAGACTATATAATGTATAACGATACAGAAGATCCAGTAATGTTATGGGAAGGGGCAAAGATTGTTCTAATGGGTGGAATATTAGCCTATGCCTCCTTTATGAAAAAACAAAAACAAATGTAAGAAAATCACTTGAAAGGAAAATTGAGGAATTAGAAAAAAGTACATAAGTACATAAGAAATTAGAAAAAGTACATAAGTACATAAGAAATTAGAAAAAGTACATAAATATCCAGGGAAACCTAAGTATTGAAGAACCTTAAAGAGGCTAAAGTAGCAATGAATGATTTCTTAAATATGGAAGTAGAAAAATCACTGTCCATTGTAAGACAAAGAACATATGATGGAGGCCCCAGAGCAGCTAAGGTGTTGGCCTACAAACTTAAAAACAGCAAAAGAAGGCATCAGTATGCAGGTAAATGAAAAGGATAAAAAGGTAATAATAAGGGGCTGGAATGAGATAGCAAACCAATTTGCAAAATATTACCAGGATCTCTATGATGCTGCCGAAAATCTTGTAAACAAAGATAAGTTAATGCAGTTTTTCCAAAAAGCTGAACTTACTTAAAGTTACAGAAGAACAGAATATCACACTTACGTAGGCAATATCAGAGGAGGAGATTTATAATCATATTAATAAAATAGATAAGCCTCTTGGAAGTGATGGACATACAAACAAGTTTTACAAAGAATTCCAGTTTGACCTTTTTGCATTTCTATGTAAAGCCTATAATTGGGCATTGGATAACGAAACATGGACAGCAGCGTGGAACTCCTCTATTATAACAATGTTATATAAACCAGGTAAAAATCCTACAGATTGTTCATCCTATAGGTCAATCAGTCTTTTAAACACAGATCATAAACTTCTATCTTCATTACTAGTGACCAGACTAGCAAAAGTTATACCACAACAAATAAATCCAGATCAAACTGGGTTTATTAGTCAAACACAGCTTGTTGATAACGTGAGACGAACATTAAACATTATAGAGACAGCTCAGAAACAGAATGTCCCTGTGGGAATAGTTACCTAGACGCTAAGAAGGCCTTTGATAAGGTCCTATGGCCTTATCTATATTAAAACCTTAAGTAACTTTGGCTTACACACCACCTTTATAAATTGGTTGAAAGCTTTGTACAAGCAGCCAAACGCCTGAGTCAGAGTTAATGGGGTAATATCTAATATCTTTAAGATACGGACCAGGTACCAGACAGGGGGATCTGTTATCCCCACTGATTTCTGTTCTATGTATCGAACAGCTGGCACAACATATTTAGATAAGAACAGACAATAAAAGGCATATATACAGCAGGAGAAAATCAGAAATTTTCAATCTATGCAGATGACACATTAATTTATTTATCTAAGCCTGAACAGTCAATTGAAGTGTTAATGAATGTAATTTAAGACTTTGGAGCCATTTCAAAATTTCCAAATGGAAGGAAATATAAAATATAATATATGGAATGGAAAAAATAACCACGAGAATTAGAAATCGAGTTCATACCTTAGAAGAAAGATGGGAACAATTGGTGAGGTATACAACATACAATATTTCTGATGAACCTCCCGTTAGATGTGATAACTAAGACAATAATAATATATTAATTGTACTGATGTCTTTCTCTTTGTACATGGGTATACACAAGAATGTGAGTGTGAATATATGTGTATGTGTATGTATATATGCATGTGTGTGTGTATCCATGATACCTGGTTGTTGTTCCTATAATGTATCCTCTGACTTAAATTTATCTGTTTAATCAAATATATCCTATGAATTAATATTTATGTAATCAGTTATGTTATTCACTACTTTTTTGTCTTTTTTCTTTGATTTTTTGTTTATGCTCAGTAACTAATTATTATGTTATATAATTTCTTAAAATGCAAACAAAAAAACCCAAAACAAAAAACCCCCAACCCATATAGCCTTTTTCCACTGCCATTTCCGTTATCATTTTAAACATGTTGAGTGGGCAGACCAATATCCAAATTGTCTTGTTTGGCTAAAATTCTGGATTCACTTGTAAATTGTCAACTTAAGGAATTTCTCACTGCAAACTCTGTTCTGAGTCCGCATCAGTCCAGGTTCAGGCTTTTGCACAGCACTGTTTCTGCTTTGACTTTGGTTGTGAATGACTTTGCCAGCGACTTGGATGAGAAAAAACATCGTTCCGCCATCTTTGTGAACTTCTCCAAGGCATTTGACACTGTTGATTACTCCTTGCTTTTACATATTTACATCAAGTAATGTTGGTTTTAGTTCAAGTGCCTATGTATGTTCCCTGAATTATCTGATCAGCAGCAGTCAGTGAACTTGGGAGTTTTTACTGATAGCTAAGGGTGTTACACAAGGCTCAATTCTAGGTCCAGTTCTTTTTACAGTTTATATTAATCATATTTCTTCATTGTTAACTAACTGCCATGCACATTTATACATGAATGATATTGTATTGCAGACTCTGCTCAGCTAGCTATGGAGAATCTGCAACATTCCTTTCCTTCCCACTTAATGATCATAAATTACACTGAATGCACATAAAACTAAGTTTATGTTATTCTCTAAAGCTAGAGGTAATGGTAGCAAAAACTTTCATATTTCCACTGTACAAGGATCCCATATTAAGAGATTTACAGAATATAAATACCTTAGCATATGGATAGTTGACAAAGTCACATTCAAATTTCTTATAGACAATCTTGTTAACAAATTACAACAAGAAATTGTTTTTTTTATATATATAGAAATAGAACTAACTTTCCTATGTTTTGTAGGAAAAAGATTGTTGAAGCTGTTTTCTCTCTGTCTTGGATTTTGGTGATGTGATTTATAGGCATGTCTCTGCCTCTACTCTCAAGCCCTCAGATGCTGTTTACCATTCTGCCATTAGGTTATTACTGGAGATCTTTATAGTACTCATCATTGTATTCTGTACGAAAAGTTGGGTGGTCTTCTCTGTCTGAGAGACGTGATAAGCATATGTATTTATTTATCTACAAGGCCCTTATTTGGAAGCTAGCATCTTGTATCACATCTATGCTAGATTGGTCTTATGGACCACATCATACTCAGTCTAATGACTGGCTTTCACTACAAGTCCCTAGAGTTTGTAGTGAGCTTGGAAGATCTGCATTTTGTTTTTATGCTCCGACTGCCTGGAACTCTTTGCAGAGCACCCTAAAAAATTACACTTTAGTAACTCTTGGACATTTTAAATCTATGATCACCAACTACTTGACGTCTGTCTATACTTGTTTTAATTTATCTGTTTATCTCGTATCTTTTATCATCTATATACTTGTTTTAATTGATTTGTTTGTTTTTATATCTTGTATCTTTTATTAACTGTACTTATACTTGTTTTGACTGTTTTCTTTTATCTTTTGAGTTTAAATAAAGGTTATATGAAATATATGTTATATATATATATATATATATATATATATATATATATATATATATATATATATATATATATATATATATATATAATTGATATATTTTTCAAATATATTTTATTGCTTTTTATATTTTGTTAATATATTTAATGTCACTGTATACATATATGTATTTACTGTTTTTCTGTAATGGAGCCTTGCAGCCAAAGTATTTCACATGATTGTACTTGTATAACCGGAGTGACAATAAACATGTTGAATCTTGAATCATTGTGATGTCATGATATCAACATTTGTCCAGTTATCCACATGAATAAAAACAATAAATCAACAAACAACAAACTGGGCAACATTGTCATGAGTTGTGTCACTGTTAGTGTGTTTAAAACTACAAACACCCCCCCAGCTCACCTCCTCAGTAGGTAAGCCAGCACTTCTGCTAAGTCAACGTCCTCCTCTGGTGCTGGCTGTCTGTCTCCTGGCTGCCTGTCAGCCGTCCTGCGGCCTCGGCTGCTGCTGCTGCTGCTGCTACTGCTGCTGCTCTGGTTTGCTTCTCCTGCTTCAGACTGCTCAACTGGGTTGCCACTGGAAGAGCCCCTTCCACCAGACATCCCAGAACTGGACTGAGAGCCCATAGACTGAAGGGGGCCTGGCAGGGAGAGCACATCAAAAACAAACAGTTTTGGATTTACCTTCGAAAAAAGTTATTGAGATATTGAGTGTGTGATACATACACAGGCAGGAAATAGTAATAACGGCAGCAAAACAAAGCTCTGCACTAGCGGAAATTCAGAATATTTCCGCGACATATAACACTTCTACTTCTTCATGCTGCAACTACTTCTTCTGCAAACTTAAGTCGGCAAGCACACATACTTTACTGCACCTTAGCTCATTATGCTCAAGATGCAGAGGCTCTTTTTGTTCAGCAAGCTAACAATGCTAACGACTTAACGTTAATGTTACCGTCTAGCTGTCAAACAGTCCTGACAGCTCGTCGGTCCGGCTCTTTTTCGTTTCGGGGGCGAACTTAATAATGTGCCCGATGTGTTACCTCACTGCAGTCTAACATGAAACGCTGACGTTTATCACACACATAAAAAACAGGCTGAATGTTTGACAGCACAGTATTCATCCGGTTTTATCAGTTGGCTAACAGGGCCAGTCCCTGAGTCGCCATGTTGTTTACAAAAGTGTGAAAAAACCCTGCTCCTCTCGCCGTCACGTGATCACAGCGCTGTCGCTCGAGTCAGCTCCGCGGAACAAACTCTGACTAAAAAGGGATTCAGTATATTATTTAAAGATCCTCTCCAGGCATGTTTTAAGGTGTATATAAAATACTCTAGTTTGATGATAATAATTTGTGTCTGATATGGTTTTTCCCAAAAAAAGGTTAAATTATCTTATCAACAGATGACATATTGAGCCACTTTCAACCCATGAAATGCCGATTTTTTAAAATAAATTTGGTGTCAGTGTATGTATTGATGATTATCAGTAGCCTATTGATGTGTTTCATTCTATACAGTCTGTGGTTTCATTACAGTACAGTCATATGATTTAGTTTACAGCGCAAAACACGTTTAAGTGTGCAGTACCTCTTTAAAATCCTTAAAATGACATCTACTCCTTCTCCCTCATTAAAAAATCAAGAATCTAATAACAAATGTTTATTTTGAAAGTTTAACAGCTGGACACAAGATGTCTCCTACTTCACTGTAAAGTTCATTCTCAGTGATTGTGCACTGGAGGCTTCAAGTTTCAACATCACACTTGTGTAAGATGAATATTGGATGAATGTGAATATTGTTGGATTCCAAACCAGTTGAGTGACAAGTGATGTCACAAATCATGCTCGTACGCCCACCCCTTAAAATTGGATTTTCATTTAGCACAGAGAAACTACACTTTCAGCTGATGAATGTGAAAACGTCCCTCTGATGTCAAACTCTGCACATACATCATTCTGCACAGTGAAGCTCAAACATTCAACTGTCGGACAAGAAGAAAACTTTTGGAGGGCTTCTGTTGACAAGGGTGCAATTGAAATAAAACTATTTTAAAGACAGTAATAAAGTTTATTTGTGTAGGACTTCTCATTAGCAATGTTACAAAGTCCTTTACACAAAACAAACAATAACAATAGTACAGACAGGCTACATGAATGAAATACACACAGCAGAAACTATTCTCTTTCTCTTCTTCACTCTGTAAGTTTTCATTTGTTCAACAAATCTGTCCTGCTTATTATTTGATAGTGAGTGATAGTGATGGAGTCCCCACCTACCTCCTGTCAGACCTGAACTTAGCTTTATGGCACTTACTCACCTTGTTCTCTCCTGACTAGATGCTTGCTTGTGTTAACTCTTATGTGTATGTTACTTTGGATAAAAGCATCTGCCAAATGACATTGTAATAGTGTTTCATTTGACATCATGGATGGCTTACAAAAGAGGGCTACAGGGCACAGGCCCAGTGACCCATGGAAGCTTATATACTTAAGGGCCCATTTAAACCCTCATGTGAGCAGTATTTGGCTCCTCATTCAGTGTATGCAGCAGCACATCAACATCACTATCATGATGAGAAAACAACACTTCACTGTAATAATGGGTGGCTGTAATCAAATAACACAGGCAACTAAATGGCCATCATGACACTTTTGTGTATTGTGTGTGTCTGGGGTTGTACTTGTAGGACAGGGGACCTCTGACGCATCTGTGGCAAGGGGTCCATCATCTCATGACCCGTCCATGCTTGACATATAATTCCATTATGTAGCTCCTATAAAACAATCTCATCAGCCACAGTTCCTCTGAAACGCAGGGTTGGATTACCAGGGCCCCAGGGACATAAGCCACGGGTTCACTCACTGCGTGTCATTTGGTTTATAGTGATTTCATTAACTGCAAATTTGCTCTCCAAATTTTGGATTACGCACCACTCACTCTGAAGCTCTGACTTGTAGTTCAGTCCAGTTCATATCTTTATTGTGCCATGAGGGGAAATTCTTTTTTGCAGCGGGCAGCACAAAAACACAAAAACCTTAAACATGAACACAATAAGACAATTGAAGACATTAAAAGTACTCACGCGTTTTACATAATTCAGAATAAAGGATATAAGTTAAAAGCAAAGTTAACAGCAACAAGACTGATAAAGACAAGAGGGGCCTCAAGTCATAATCTAGCAAGAAACTGATTGAGCATATTTTTGTATAAAAGTCTAATAGAAATACAGAAAATCCGGAGGAGGCAATTTACTAGGTTTCAAGGTGACATATAGTGTTGTCATGTGTTGTCTGCAGTGTGCACTTAAAGGGTATTTGGAGGTGAGGGCTTACTTAAACAATACACAGAGAGCTGGACAAACAGGGGATTTATAGGGGCCCAAAAGCTAATTTTTGCCCCTGAGACCCTACAGAAGATATACTCCAGCCTTGTTGACATGGATCTTCCTTGTGGAAAACCCTCCCATGATTATATAATTAAATAATTCACTAACAAAAAAAAGAAAAAAAAGAAAAAAGAAAAATCTGCTACCTAAACATGTAATTGCCTGGACTTTGAAAATAACTATGAAAACAGTAGTCACTCTGTATTTTTGAAATTCCATGTCATGCACAGAAAGAAGACATATACCTTAGATTGAAACACTTTATAACCTGATTGTGTGTTCTCTGTAAAATGATCTGACACCAGATCCAATCACACAACACAGAAACATCTCTATCCGATAGGATGCCAAAACTTACAGGTCACATTTAAAATTCTTCAAATCAACACTTTACATGTTTATTACAATAATTGCATAATATTGATGGATGGTGGCTCCTAACACCAGCATATAGCTCACCACATACTTATAAACCTATACTGTTGCTGGGGGAGGGGCTCCTCTAGAAATAAGTTATGTCCACATGGCACTGCATATATTTGTGACATCACAAAGCTTGAAGCCAATCATGACTGAAAATGCAAACACTGTACATGCATATTACACAAGTACCAATGTGGAAATGTGAAACTTCCAGCACACAGTAAACAGTAAAGGTACTTTGGGGGAAAGCAGTTCGAGTGGAGCTTTTGGTGTGGTGGTTATAATCTCTGAAACAACTGTAAATATGACAGACTGTGCTGTTTTGGGATGCAGACCAGATCCGAGAGCTTCCATTCACTATTTACCAAAGAACCCTGTGCTGAAACAGAAATGGCTGGATTTTATTTACAGACACCGCTTGAGCAGACCGTCAAATCCTGTGGGAATCCGCATCTGCGGCTCACATTTTACTAACGACTGTTTCGTGAATTTCTTTCAAAGGTCGATGGGTTTTGCCAAGAAGTTGATTCTGAAAGCTGACGCAGTGCCATCCATTTATCCAGGGTACCCAACATGGTTTCAGCATGTGAGTATATGCTTTACTGGCCGAAAGTTTCAAACAAATATTTTCCTCCGTGCAACACTGTCTGAGGTGGGGTGGCTTTCCAAAGTGTTCGCTAATAGCAGCTAGCTGCCTGGTGAAGTCTAAATACTGTGTGTTTAACCGCTCGTTACACAGCTTAGCGAACATATAAGCAATCAAACGTTCGTCTCTTGTGATTTAAATGAGAATACTTTTGATGCAATGACTTGCTTGTGTCACGTCCCTGTTTAGAAGCGAGCTGTGGATGTGGAGAGGGTTGTGGCTGTATGTTTTGGAACGGTTTCTGCAGCAGACGCGTAGTACGTGGCTGTGACGCAAGCGCGTTGGTAGTGACGTGATACGTATTGATTAGGACGCTTCTGTAACAAGGCTGTATTTGTTTGGAATAATCTGTATATTGGTATCATGGATGTATTACATGAGCTCTTATAATCCATCCATGATTGGTGTAGACTGGAAAAACATGACTATTACCCAGGATTTTTTGTTTCAAAAAAGGTGCGCATGTGTTATCCAGTTAATTCAGTTATTGTAAAATATAGGCTAAATATCGACCCTCTTTCTGTCAGATGAAACGACAACTTTTTTGGGGGGGGGACTGTACCTTTAGTCAGACTTGTTGGTATGACCTTAAAATTTTTTAAACAGAAAATTTTATACTCAAATCAAACTCAAAAAAAATTATTTAATTTAATTTTTTTGCTGATTAAATGCCTGTCAATAAAATGTATGTTATCAATCTTATTTCTTTGTAAGCCAAATTCCATATACACGCCAGCAAATTTGCAAAACAGAAACCCAACCTTCTCCCAACCTACTCTTCATTTCCTACTTAAAATCCTACCTGGACACACTAAAATACTGCACAAACTCTAAAGCTGTGAAAGCTAGAGCCTTATCTAATGAATATGATTTGTAATTAATTTAATTTAATTTTTCTTATGTTTGCTTTTTATTTTTATTTCTTTGTAAATGTAATATGATCTGTCCACTACCTCAAGCATACTTTACATTGCCTTGTTACTGTTGTAAGTTCCATTGTGTAAATTAGATTTAAAAAAGAAAACAAAACAGTAACAAGGAAGTGCTCCTAAATAAAACATGTAGTAATAAACAAATCCAGAAAACTCTTGTAGAGAATAATATTCCCCCAAATCCAAATGTCCGGGTCTTCTATCTATGGTGACTTGAATTGGTAAAAGGCTGATGGATTTTAAAATGAAAGAAGTTTCATTTAAAATTTTACACAGAGTTTAGCATGTAATGGATCATGTTCTGGAAAGGTTTAAACTGAATATTAATTATTCTAGTGATGGTCCAAACAAAGAAACAAATTTTCACTTATTTTTTCCATTGTATGTATTCTAAAATAGGAATTTATGATTGATACACAAAACTCTCTATCTAGAAAAACAGGTCAGATGGTCATGCTTTATGATAGTGGTATTTTAAGTTATTTTGAAAATAACTCAGGAGACAAAAATGTTAACTTTTTAATACAACTGTTTATAACTTTTGGCAAATTCTATATACATAAAATGAAATGGATCAATGAAAAAAACAAAACAAATTTGACCTAATTTCTAATTGATATTAAGCTCTGTTACTTTTCTCTTGTCAAGCTGAAAAACAGAAAAGCAACAAAGACACAAACAATATTTGAAACATATACAATTATCCACTAATGTTACTTACTTACTTATATACTTAATTAATTAATTAATTAATTAATGTCATTAATTTGTACCCTTTTATTTATGTATTTATTTTTCCCTCCTCCTGTGTATTATTCTGCTTTCATTGAATTTAAAAAGTTTCTTGCATAATCCCTCTACCAAATGTTTTTTTTTTTGTCATAACTGAACTTCCCTGCACTTTGTTTCCTCTTTTTTCTTCTTTAAACTTGTTGCCAATAAAGTTGAAAAAAAAAAAAACAAGGCTGCGTTGAACCCTGAAACTCACATACAAAATTGGGCTCACTTATCCTTGTCTGCATAATAGATCCTTTAGGTCTGGCATTATACACATCAAGCATACAGATCTGCTCACTTTTTTTTTTTTTTTTTTAAATACTTTTAAAATTCGAAGTAAACCATGTTGTACAAGTTAGCCAGTAACAGTTTTCTGTGAAGGCTGCACTGAAGTATGCTTCCACAGCCATGCTATGTCTGTGCAATCTGTTTACCACAAACTGATAAATAATAAAAGTGGGTGAAAATGGACAAAAGGTTAAAATGTCTTCAGTGTAACATCTATATTTACTATAAATGTAACCACATTATTGTTTTGTCTTTGTCTTTAATGAAGGGGGCAGCTGCATTATGTTTACAAAGAGCAGATGTGGCCTGTCAGTGCAACTCAGTGGTCGTGCATGAAATTGGCCTCCAGTGCAATCTTCCTGTGATCAGGACGAGGACTGTGGGGACCCAGCTGTCAGACCGGAGACTGATATACAGGAGAAAGCTGGGTGTGTGTCTCTCTAATGAATGATGCTTGCTCTGCTTTTAAATATGCTTACAAACATCCCACAATATTCAGTGGAATATAATGAGTTAATGTGTTCAACGTGTGTGTCTATCACAGGTGTCCAGATTAAGCTACTCACAGCAGGTGCTGCCGTTGGTACAGAAGAAACTACACTAGCAGAACAATATGTTGGAGGTTTGATTTCAACCTATGAGAGACCTCCTCCATCTCCTCCTCCTGATTGGTCACAGCCTGAAATTGAAGATGACGATCAATGCGTGACTGTGGTAACTCATCTTTTGTTACAAGTCTGTCTTTCTCTCTCTCTCTCTCATGGAAGAATCAAGTAGTGTTGTCGCCACAATAGTCCAGGAATGGATGAGCGTGAGCATTTCAATGCACTTCTTTTAGAGACGATGAAGTTTTGCTCTTGTTAATCAATATACATCATGGGATAGTCATTAAGCAGACACCGCATTGCTTTTTGTCTACTCCACTGAATTACTAAGAGGAATTACTTTCTTTAATCAAGTTGCTTTGGTTAACCAAAGTGACGTTTATGGCACAGCTACTTCTGTAATGTTCATCTCCTTAGTCTTGGGCCATCACTGTAATTTCACAGATCTTGCTCTCTTTATAATTATGGTTAAGTGTCATGATTAAGTTTTTCATTTAAATGAAAAGAAGACTTTTTTCTTTATTTTTATTTTTAACATAACAAGATACTGCAGGAATTATTTTTTCTCATGGTAGGAGCTGTGTTGATACTTTTGTTAACCAAAGCGGCTCTGTAGGACAGAGAACTTTTGTTGTGAGTTGCAGAGTAGACTAAATTCTTCAGTGTCTGCATTATAATTACAATTTCATGTATGTTGCTTAACAAGAGCGTGCTGCCAAAAAAGACACCATTTAATTTACTACTTCTGTAGTATACCACTGGCAACACTGCTTTTAACTTGTCTCATTATAATGAGAAAATTATTGTTATTGTAAAAAAGTTTTGCCAACTTAATAAGATTATTTCCTCATTATAACTCGATGCCTTGTCATGATAACACGGCACATTTCTTGTTATAGCAAAAAGGAAATAATTTGAATTTTTTGGTAACAATGGCAGTTCTGCACTGCTGTATTTAAGGGTGTGAGTGAAATTTTGGTCTTGTCTAGAAATATGCATGGAATTGCTATAAGCATGCAGGCGCTGTGAAGGAGTTTGTCAACGTTGTTGCTCTATAGGAGAGAGATTACACTGGGATAGAGCCACTTCATATATATTTATATATATATATATATAAGTTATCATAATCGATCATTTTTCAATGAACATTCCCCAGTGTCAGCCTCTCAAATGTGAGAATTTGCTGCTTTTCTTTATCTGGTCATGTGATAAGTAATAGCTTTACCCTTTTCTGACATTTTATAGACTACAATTTATTGAATAAATTAATTGCAAGTTGCAGCCCTAAAAATATAAACATGTTACAGGTGAAGTAACTTCCAACTTCCAAAGCGTTGGAAATTAGTCTTGTGATTATGTTATTCAGAGGTAGATGCCATGGTATGTAAGAAAGCTGCCAGGTTTCATCATTACTCATTGCATGAGTATTCATTGTTATTCTGACACTGTCCATGTTACAACCAAAAAATATATAACTGTAGGAACACAAAATGTCTAGTTAGATTACAACAGCATGAAAAACGTTACGTTTCAAACTCAAATGTCTTGTGATTCAGGCTCAGTTTGAGTTGTGCACATGCATAAAGTCTTACTTACCCCTCACAGTCATCTTGATATCATAAGATTTTGCATTTTCTAAGATGTGATAATTCTTTAGCCTACTTTTGGGGGAAAAAACCCAAAACAATACAGCCAAAAAACTGTTGTAACTTGTTGCTCTAGTGGTAATTCAATAAATATAAACTAGCCCTGTAACACTATTACAGGGCTTTTCTGATTCAGTGGAAAAACTACAGTATTTCCAAGTTGATCTCTGTGGTGCAGCCTTACTATTAGTGTGGTAAGGACATCTACAGATCACACAATCCACAAGTGAGGACAGTTAAACATTTATCTCTGTTCAGCATTAAGACTCTTTAAAATTGCACACAATTGTTTTCTTTCAATAAAATTAATTAAGCTTTTGTAATAAATAATACAGCAGTTTTACAGATATGATTATGTACATGTCAAAAACCATTAATCTGTCACAGATAGAGTATTATATCTTTTACAAAACATGTTCACTCAGTAGTTTTTCATAGTGCTCTGGGCGATTTCTTTTAAGGTAAATATTCATTTTTCCCTCAACTCGTTGATGTCCAGTCAGACCTGTGAAGAAGAAGTAAAAAAGCAGGTCACAGAACTGCCAACTGATATCCTACTTGATGAATAGAAAACATGATATTGAATGTATTAAAGCTCACCCAGCTTCTGAGCTGTTCTTTCAATCTTCTCCAGGGCAGACTGCTCATCTCCTCCCTCTGGTACTAGGACCTCTATCTCTCCCACATGGTAGCCAAAGTCAGCTTGGTCTAGATCTATCTGCACCCCCTCCTCCTCTAAAGTGAATGACCGCCGCACTGTTGTAAACTCGGCAAAGCAGACCAGATTCATTTTACTCAGCCAAGACTCATCCTCCTGTGATGAGATTTTCTCTGCTGTTTCACTGTCCGTGTCCTCTTTGATGACCTCTTTCACTCTCTGCTGAATATCGGGCAGATTGGTTATCTCCTTGTAGCGGGTACACAGCGCAGCCGCTTTAGATTGTTCCCCACTTGTCTCCTCTGTTCTGTTGACTGTTGTTGTCGGGCACTTGAGCTCCCAGCATCCTTTACGTTTACGCAGCCACATGTCTTTCAAAGTGAGGTCAAACACTGGCGTGTCAAAGTACTGGTCATGAAACTGCCGTTGACCAACACACACTGCTGAGAATAAGAAGTGGGAGGAAGAGAGAAAGATGATAAAAAGAGCAACTTTTACATAAAAATGACTTTCAGCTCAGATATCCTAATGAGGCTGATAAAAATAATTAAGCGTCATTATTAACAAGAGACAGATGGCCAGTGTCACCACAGTTACAGAGCAGTTAGTGTCATTAAATGTTTGAAAAGCGTTTCAGTGACCATTTGTAAGTCAGCGTGGATCACAGCATCAGCTAAATGCTTCAATTCTAAATTTATCCATGCGTAAATAGAGACAGAATGAACACGTACCCCCCATCTCCTCCAGTGTTTTCAGAGTGTCAGCGCTGCATAAAAACTTTCTCTCCACTTCCACACTCATCTGAAATGACACAGTCAGATCAACACCATCAATACTTAATGACTACAAATACACTGTGATTCACCTACAACCTACTTTAAGACTGATAGAAATAATTATGGTAAGTAACCTAATCAGCTGATGTAATTTTTAGCCATAGAATGATTTTTTTTCCACATTTATTCAGCACTTTCCAAAATTACAAACTGCCTCAACATATATTTAAACCATCTAGGATTTGATGTGGTTCATTTTTACTGCAATAATTGTTTTTTAATAGCTGTATTTTCAATCCCTTATATTATTTTAATATTACTTATTATTACTAATTATTACTTAAAATGCTTCTTTTTTTCTAGACTGTGTCTATTCTAGATATCTATCTATTTTATTTTTACCTAATAATAGAAATTAACTAAAGTACAATACCCAAACAGCTCTATACTTTTGCACAGTTTTAAGTTACTGTATTTTACTTGAGCACTTCAACTTTGTGCTTTGTAGTTTTCTACATTACAATTTAGAGTGAATTAGAACAATTAGAACATTTAACAGCTTCAGTTACTTTGTAGGTGAATATATCTTATAAAATCTAATGTATCAAATGAAACATTTTTATCTTTGATACTTAAGTACATTATGCTCAGAATACTTCACTTTTACAAAAGTAAAATATCAAAATACTTCCTCCACCGTATTGCATTTAACTTAGCCTGTATCTTCTCCGGGTTCTTAAGTTTTGATCTTGTGGTGCTTGGTTTTTATTGTTATTTTTTATAAACAGTCTGTCAATGCTGATGGATTGTTATTATTGTATTTAACTATATTACAGTACAGTAACGTTAGCTGCTGCTGCTGTCGCACCTGTCTTACTGTTAACGGTCAAAGAGTCGAGTCATTCAGTGAAACTGCTGCTGCTGCAGATCATGCATGAACTACAATTGGAAAAACACCAAAATGAAGCGCAGAGCGTTTAAAACACACCATGCACGTATAAAACCGCACCCTCACACACCTTCCAAAGTCACGTCCTTAAATCCAGACAAATCGGCATGAAAGATTGAGCGGCAGAGCAATCCGAGCAGCTCCTACACGTCAGCAAAGTTCATTTTGCACAGGCGCAATTAAAGACACCTATTAGGGTATTCAGGGACATCACATCCTGTCCCAGTAACGCAGGGGCATACAGATGGTGCAGTTTTTAATCCCCCCCTCTGCTGCATAAATATTTATTCCACATACTCGACTGTTGATGTGCGCCACACCTATCATTTGATTGAGAACAGGACATATAAATCAGGCGGATGGTGCTGAGTGAAGCCTCTTGCGGTCACATCTCTATTATTCATCATTAATTAACTCGTCACACTCGATCCAAGTTGGCAGAATGGGGACTCGTTTATTTATTCACCTTTAATGTAAGAATGAGGAAGGATTTGGCTATTAGGAAGGATTCCGATCAATCTAATCATCGACATACTTTTTTTCTTTTTCTTTTAAAGAAAATGATCTATGAAGCATTTATCTCTTGTCTTATCTATATTGCTCAATAAGTAATCGGCGCTCCAGCAGACATTAATAATCTCTAATATCTGCGGGGTTACATAAGGGATTTGATAGCCGTGTCTGTCCCTTCTGAATGTCAGCAATCAGCCTTGGGGGGAGCTGTGGTCTGTTTACTAGAGGGAAGAGGGGAAGGAGAGAGGGATAGGGCGAATGAAGGGAGGGGGAGAACCGGAGAGAGAGAGAGGGAGAGAGAGGGAGAGGGAGGGCAGGCAAGAAAACTTTTCACTTCTGAGGAGCCACAGAGGAAGCGTGTGTGTGTGTGCGTGCTGGAGCGGCGACCATGCAGGTAAAAAACGCATTAGCTAATTGCTCCGAACTTAATTAAACGACAGTCGCGAATTAATTGTGCTGATTTGAGCGTGGTGGGGGGGGAGAGGAGAGTGGCCTGCGACTGATAGAGGATCGAGCAAAACGACGGATTGTGCCCCATACTAATCCGATCCCTTATAGAAATCCAGCATTAAATCCCAAACTTTTTTCCTGCCTCTCGTCTCTCTTTCGCCTGCTCTCCTTTACCTCACACACCACCCCCCATCGTCGAGGCGACCGCGGCGCACGTACTCGCCGCTTTTGCGCTTAATTCTTTCGCCAATTACGGCGTGAAGCAGTTAAAAATGAGAGTTTAAATGGCCATGTGTTGCACCGTAAGTGTTAAAGGTATGGATTTGAGCGCTAGGACGCGTCAAAACGGGGTCTGCTGGGCGGCGAGGGAGGAGAAGGAGGAGGAGGGGTGCGAGTGTTTTCCAACACATCTGTAAACGGAGCCCACGTTCATTAATTAAATGGCTTTACTCCGGCTAGGCCTCAATTTGCGCTGTTGAGCAGCAGGCGGCGGGCGGTGCAACACTAGATGCCCGATTGGCAGCCCACAATCACAGGGGTAAGGAAACAACTCGAGGCCGAGGTCTTTTGATCTGAAGCCTAGGGAGTGTATTTTCTCTCCTGGGTGAACTCAGTCGGTGTTTTGAAGCTGCAGTTCCCACCTGGAGCAGGCAGAGTTTGTAGGGGAACGGAGACTAGCCAGTTGGAGACAGTTTGAGGAGCGGTTAATTATCTCTGCTTGCTAACAGGCTAGCTAGCAAAGTGACACGACTGTTAATGGCTTTACCCCCTTTTTGGTTTGTTAATGTAACGACCGTCCAGCCTTAACCGTCCGACTACTCTGTCTTTTGCAGTTTCGGAGAAGTGTCTGGTTATCTCTGCTGAATTATTTCCAGTAAACTAACAGCTAACCAGCATTTCCAGAGACACCACTGTAATGCGACGGTACAGGGGGGCTCCTCAACCTAGCTTGCGAGCTAATTGATTCATCTCTGGTCGGCATAGCTAATTAGACTGCTCATTAATTAGCCAACTATAAGCAGAGATACGTCAGTCTAGTTATATCTTGGGGTTTAATTATGAACCTCGTGGTGAGCAGCTTTTAAACACGATATACTCTGCAGATATAGACTTGTTGTCGAAACATTATCTGGTCATATAACCCCGCTAGCTTGCTAATTGGCATGACGAGGAAGTGAGGACTGGAGCTGTGTAGGTATTTCTCCTCATGGGCATGTATTTGCTGTCTTGGTTGCCTCATGAATCATGAATGCTTCAAGAAAAATACATCGAAGCTGTGTGCTAAAATCTAAACTAATGGTCTGATTGGACTTCCTTAAAACTGCATGGGAATAACAGTTATTTCATCATATGTGTCGAGCTAATGCAGTATGACCACAGATCATATTTAATACATTAGCCACATGTTTTTTGCGTTGGTCAAAACTGGGGGGAATTAGTAGCTCTAGAAACAGTATACTCATAGATTGTTAGGCAGCACATGTTATGATTTGCATTGTTTTTTTTTTGTTGTTGTTGTTTTTTTTTTTTTGGAGTGTTACTCTTGAATATTCTGCATTTTAATATATGGTATCTTCACATGTAATATCAGGGCAGGTTGTTGAAAGCTAAATGGGTTGCAAAGAGGTAAGAAATAATCTTTTATCTGGAAGAACCCATTTGGAGTTTACAACAGTGCCATATAGAACCTGCTTGAAAGCATTAGGTGACCACTTCCTTTTACATTTCAAAGGTGCCATTTAAATAATTGCATCATTGTGCAATTTGGTACAGCCATTGCAGGCAAAATAGTTTTGAACCTCCCTACAAAACATGGATAATGTTGAAAAAGAAGTCAGAAATGCAACTTCAAAGACCTGTAAGAAGGTGATACAGATCTAGGGTCAGTTTTACCGTTAAAGGATGTGACCTGCCTATTGTAGTGGGCATGTATTTGGCTTGTGATTGTGAGTTCAGATTGTTAAACACAACACTGCATGATGGATACAGGTCTACTGTAAGATGCATAAACAATAACTAATTATATAATTTTATCTCAGTGGATTGTAGCTCACCTCTTTATCTCATATTGCATTCCTTCCCAAAAATGTTATTTTTTCCCCCCTTTCTCCTGTCTGTGAAATTCTTTTTACAGCATTTACGATAAATATAAACAGCACCAGAAATGTTGTTAGTGAGTAGGATTCTCTAACAGCCATTTTTTTTCTTTTAGGAGGAGTCTGGAGAGAAGGTGAGCAGTGAAAGCAATGGAGCAGCAGAGTGGCTGTGCCCCCTGTGCCAAAAAGGGCAACCAGACAGATCCTCCCTGTCTCTACATCTCACTGAGCAACACAGCGTACTTCCAACTTGTGTCGACAGACTGCTGGACATTGTAAGTATGGCTGTGCAATATAGACAAAACATATCATAAGATTGTCAGGGTAGTAATCTGTGTCTGTCACATGGGTTGTTTTTTTCCCTCCACACTGGTTTTACTCCCTGAAGGGTAAAACCTGTTTACTTTGATACATAAATTATGTGCATCATATCTGATTAGCCCACTTGTTGCTGGCTGATATACAGCGTTTGGGCAGAATAACACCCTTTAACGCAAAGCTTTAGCCCTGAGGTAAATACTAGTTTGGTGTAGTTTATTAAGTTTGTTTATTTATTGCATTAGACTCTCTGAGATGCTGACTCAACTTTATTGCCCTCCATTTTTGAAGCAGTAAAGTTACAAAAGGCTTGAGAGTTGATGCCTGACCTACTGGGGTATTGGTAACAAATACTGCAAAATGATGTGATGTGGCAAGTAGAGAAGTAAAAAAATCATGATAACAGATGATAAAATGGAGGTAAACTGCTTCAGCAAAGAGGAAAAGTAGCCACAGGTAGGCTTGGAGCAACATTTCATGTCTTAAAACTTAAAACAAACACACATTTCACCAAATCAGTATTTACTGCTGGGCTGCTGTACACTGGGAAGTTCTATTAGCAAAACAACAACTTGATAAAAGTTAATATTCTTCTACATTCCTTCATGTTATAACGAGGTAATAACACGTAGTGACTCATGTAGTGACTCATGTAGTTATTTAACTGTTATTCAGCTGAACCTAGGAGTGTGCAGTATGATATTAGAGTGTGAACGATTAAAATATCTCCACGATTTGCCTTTACAGACAGATCATTAGTATTGTGCTTCAGTGCACATTGTATCAGTTCAGCTCTGTGATGTCTGCTAGCAGGAGGCTAACGGGTAACAGCACCAACATGGCAAGCGCCTTGTGCCATACCTCAAATCTAATAGAGAAAATGACCTCCAGCGACAAGGATTTCAGGGCAAAAATGAGCTCACAGCAGAGCAAACTATCTGCACGGTTCACATCAGGAGCCCAAACTGTTTTTTTTTTTGTTTGTTTGTTTTGTTTTTTTTCTAATGATAAATGCTGAGCATTGTCATGTTGCCAGCTCACCAGTTAGCTCACAGATTTGATGCTTGCTAGCGTGTTTGTGAAATCTACAGTAGTTTCAATGTCCTGCTATGAGGCTAACCTACTGCACATCAAGTTAAACCGACAGCTGGGCTGTAGGTAAATGCCACTGCTTAGCGATTAGCTTGCCTGCTAACCAGTAGCACTAACTTCTGTCATGCTGCAAGCTAGCGTGATGTCAGCTCAGGTGTACTGTGCTGGTGCCTTTTTTTAATGGTGCACATCCTGCTAGTTATTCGGGACAACACACTAACGCTTCTACACAATATCGACTGTTTGCTTTTCAGCTGTGAAATTAGTTTGGTTGTACTGTTAGTTTGGTTTCTCACTGCAATATCCATTTTAAACAAGGCCAAATAGACTGTAATTACTTTTTAATGCAGCTTTGCACACCTACTCTAATTTATTTATGGAATTGTTTGTGTTTTAAAGTAGTTTTATTTGGGTCTTTCATGGGTGTATGTTTTTATGTTGTTTGTGAGCCCCTAAACTAAGACAAATTTTTATCATGTGATAGAAAAAGTTTTTTGAATCTTGATTACTGTTCAATAACAAGCGAAATAGTCCACCACCAACATAAAAAAGAATCGTGATAAGATCATGGATCATGATCGTGCCTGAAGAAATCATGATATAATATTTTTGCCATATCGCCCACCCCTAACAATCTTTAATAAAATTCTTATTCTTATTCCACAGATCCTCAGCATAACAAAATAAATATTGTATGACATATTTGAACAACTAGAGAAAATATACACATAACTTATTTCTGCATTCTGGATTTATTTCTTGGTAGTTAGTTGTTTGAGCTGTAAATTGGACTCTGGTGGATGGTTGTTTCTACTTTTAACAGTTTGCACTTTGGTGTTCATTATATTGATATGAGTTTGAATATTTCATTGTTTGGATTAACCAGTCTGAAAGTATTTACTGAGTAGTTATCAATTAAGAGAGTAAGCACTTAACTGAACACACTATTTGTAGTAGGTCTATAACAATTTACTATGTAAAGTGTAAAGAAACAGAGGGAATTTTATTGGTGGGTAAACTGATGAAATACAGCTACATTTGTGCCTTTAGGGTAATTTGCAAATTAGAGGCTAGCTAGGCTTGCTATGTGTAATATAACCACACATCAATGAGTCACGCCCAAATGTTGTCAAAAGCTACATAGCATTCAGTTCATCTGAAAGGCGCTGTTGCAGAGTTAAGTTTTCTCTGGGAATTTTGCTGACTTCTCTCTCCATTGACTTTCTTTTAACAGGCTGTTCTAAAACAGAGTGCCAGTGGAGCGAAAGAGGACAAAGGTGCTCTAAAGTCTTCAGGTCAGTGTGAAAAAGACTGTTCTTTTCATCCACTTGTTATTATTCAAGTGATAAAAGATAGAAAATCACCAAATTGAAAACTAATAACATACCCTACATGCCTTTCATTGTTCTTCTTATAACATTGATTTGATGTATAATTACTTATTTGCTTTTAGTTAGATAAGCTTGAAATACGTTATGAATGAATTTATATTATAATGCGGATTTTTTTTTTTTTTAGGCAATGACATGGTGTTAAGCATATTTTAAAACTCCATAAAGGAATAATACTTTGGCAGTGGAAAATTGCCCTAATACAGGTTGGGAGGGTGCAGATGGGCAAAAAGGTTGATATGGGCACTGGTACAAAATTCAGTATGCAAATGTGTATCACTGTTGACAAGTACCCCATTTACCGTAACATAAATGTTGAATGTATATCTGTTTTTTCAGATGCTGTATTGTCACAACTGAAGCCCGCTGAAGACGTCAGTTCAGACCCCTGCCAATCTAGTGAGAGTTCAGACGCTACCCAGACGCTCGGAGACAAAGAGATGGAGGAAGAGAGAATAAAGGAACAGGAGGGAGGTGAAGCTGAGCCACAGCCAGAAGAGGAGGGAAATCAACTCACAGGAGCCAAACAGCAAAATACAGCTGAAAATACAGAAATCCCAGACGCTAGTGAAAAGTCAGTTGGTAAAAATGGTGTGCCAGCTGCAAATAACACCCGGTTGTTCAAATGCAATGCTTGCCTGGAAACCTTTCCCAGCAGAACTGCCTTGAGCGTTCATTACAACTCTGCATCCCACATTCAGAGGATGACAACAGGCTCTGCAAAACAAGGTGGGGAAAGTGATCCCCAAACTCCTTCAGTACCTGTCCTGTCTCGGCCATATATATCAAACAAACCCTACCAGTGTGCTATTTGTCGAGTCTCTTACAATCATGCCATCACCCTTGAGAGCCATATGAAATCCGTCTTGCACCAGACCCGCAGCAGAAATGCTGGCATTGTTGCAAATGCTGCAAACAGTGCAGTGGCCACTGGTGGTTTGGGAGGCAGTGTCACCAGTGCTTCAAACACTATAGTGAGCACATCTGGAAATGGAACCAGCCAGTTAGTTACCACCACCAACTGTGCAGCTCCTGGAACCTTGATGGTGACTACTACAAAAGATGGAGAGCAGATCCAAACAACACAAGTCGCTCCCTCCCTCCTCACCTCCCCTGTGGCCTCAGCTCAGGCAGTTTCAGCCTTTCTCACCCTCCTTACATCTAGTCCCAACACACTCTCACACTCCCTCCTCCCCTCCTTGTTTGCAGCTGGTGCTGCTCCTGGTGCCGCCGCACCTCAGCTTGTGCCTCAGCCTCAGATGGTCATGCCCTTGATCTTGAATGGGCTCCAAGCCCAAACCCAGCAGCACCCAGAAAACCAGCAAGGCCAGCTCCTTACCCAGTGTGTGCCATTCGTAGGTCTCAGCACAGCCCAGCAAGCCCTCCTAACCCAAAGACTTAACAGCTTACAGAACCAGTGGCCCTCTGCAGGAATTCCAACAAACATACAGCCCTGTGTGGAAGAGCAAAAACAGAGTATAAACAGTGAGAGAGAACAAGAGAAGCAGGACAGCGATGGGGCAGTTGAAGAGAAGGTCTCAGATCAGGTCAAGGACAAGGTTAAGTGGACTACAGTGAACATTAAAACTGAGAAAGTTGAGGAAGAGGACAGTAGAGAATTTGCACAAGGTCTTAATATAGAAAGCAAAGTGAAGAGTGAGAGTAATGAAGACAATGGGAAGGCACATAGAGATGGCACAACAGATGGAGACAGCTCGTCTAATCAGATGGACCTGGAAGGTGATAAAGCAGTTAGCCTGACTCTCTCCCCAGCGGGCCCAGAGAAGAACCTCCAAAATAACAACCTCTCGCCTTCTGCATCTATGCCCAGCAACTCAAGCCTCAGTCCTTTAAATTTAAACCTTACACTTAGCCCTGATTCTACTCCTCAAAAATCACAATCTGGCACTAGCCCATGTGGTTCTCTTGGCACCCCAAAATCCAGCCCGAGTACAAATGCCTTAACAAACAATCAAACTCGGCCCCATTGTAATACAATGGCATCCATTTATCCAGACCTTCCAGTGCTGTCAGAGTTTCAGTCAGAGGTTCTTTGGGCGTTCTTCGAGTCACGAAGTGAGGCTGATGCTGCAAGTCCTCCCCGTGAGGACTGTGAGGCGCTTGGCAGAGAGGTAGGACTTTCTGAGGAAGAGGTGCGTAGGTGGCTGAGGCAGGCCCGACATGCCAAACAAAGACAGAGGGCAACAGAGTTGCAACACCTGCAAGGCGTGGCAGGATTCACAAGAAATGCTCAAAGTTCTGACAATGACTTTGATGACGAAGAAAGCTCACTGATTATAGCAGAAGGTGAAGATGACGCTGAAGCTTCAGGTAGTCAAGCAATCGATCTGTCTAGTACAAGAGGGAAACGCAGACAGAGAGATTTTGGAAGGGAGGGTCAGGGAGATTCCTGTCTGACCTCTGACTCAGAAAATGAGGTCTACACCTCTGTCATTGTGTCAGATGAGGAAAGTCAGAATGAGTCTTTGAGGGAAGGTCCTGAGAGCCCTGCTAAAGATGAAACACAGCGGGAGGTCCATGGTGACAAGGGGTCAGTTGGAGGAAAGGTCTTGCGCTCCACAACTGTGTTTCTCTCCGATGCGGAGGATGAGTATGAAGATGAGGAGGGAGGAGGGGGTCAGAGGTCCAAGAGAAAAAAGAGAAAGGGGGAGTTTGAGTGTGATGAGGTGGAAGTGAAGAAGGAGAGACAAGACCCAGATGTGGATCTTGAGTTGGAGGCCCAAGGGGATCCTCCAAGTTCACAGTCCCACTCCATGGACCAGATTCCAAGTGGTGCTCTCCACACACTTCCTCTGTCTCTTGCTTCCTTTTCTACTCAATTCCTTAGCCCCTATGTCCTCTCTCTTACTCCATCAATGGTTGGAGATGGGAGCAAAGTACCTGTCTTTCCTAACCCACCTACCATCACACGCTTCTCCAGCTCTCTTCTCTCACAGTCTCTCTCTTCCCACAACCAAACTTCTCACTACTTGTCCAATGGTGGTGACTGTGAGTCTGCTCTGGATCTCAGCATGGGGAAAAACAATTCAAAATCTGCTTCTTCCTCATCATCTCTTGCTGATAAAATTGCAGCACAGAAGGGACAGTTGCTGGATGGGCTTGGCCTAAGGCCCACATCCAAAGGTCTGGTTGTTGTCCAGGTTAAACCTGAATCTGTTACTGCCATGTCCTCTTCCAATACCAGTACGAGTCTGGTCAACTGCAATAACTTGACAAAGTCTAGTATTTACATGAGGGCAAATGCCACACTATTAGAAAGGGAGCGAGAAAAGGAGAAAGAGAAGGAGAGAGAGCAGGAGCAGCAGCAGAGGAAGTCCAAAGGAAAAAGGTATCGGGATATGCGGCGTTCAAGGACCATCATTCAAGCTGAACAACTTGATATACTGTATGGCTGCTATTTCAAAGACCCAAACCCTGGGAAACATGAGTTTGAACAGATTTCAGAATGGGTTCACCTTCCAAAGAAGGTTGTTCAGATTTGGTTCCAGAACATGAGGGCAAGGGAACGCAAGGGTGAAGTCCGATTCATCAGTGACGGGACCCTGGCAGCAGTTGGCAAACCCCTCATCAAATTTACCTGGCCTCTTTCCAAACCAATATTTTCCAACAAGCCTGCTGGAAACAATACTGGATGCATCACAACTACTCCAATTGTGCGCACCCTCATGAAGACAGAGCGAGAGCCTGTAAAGGAGCTGGGAAAACCAGCTGTGGTGAAAAAAATAACCCCAGTTCCTATCAAGCCTAAGGAGTTTGTTTCCTCTACCACAGTCTCTCCTGTGAGCAGCAGTGCCTCTGCAGTGCCAAAGACCAAGCTCGAAACCACCAGCAATGTCACTATGGTCAAAGTTGCACCCAAAGTCAACCCCCCTGTCCTTTTACCACCACCCAAGGATCCCATCCCCATTGCCCCACGACCGTCCCAGAAGCGAAAGCTAGACGACGAGAGCGAGGAGGAAAAGACTGATGAAGAGAAAGACCATGAGAATGAGATGGGTCCGGGGCCATGGACCACTAACCGCATGGTGCCCAAGCTGCCCTCAACACCCATCAACAACAGGCCTCCTGCCACAACAGTGGTGTCACAAAAACAGAATGGGCTTAACTACTGGACCCCTAAAGTCCCTATTAAGATCAACACCCTATCAAGAGAACAACTGGCTCTTCCCACACACACGACTCCTCGTACCATCCCCCCTCCTCCCACCCCCAGTATTGCACCAGTCAGCCCGAATACCCCTAGTTCTGCCAAAGTGGCCAGCCCATCTACCCCGGTTGTAGCTAAATCAAGTCCAACAGAAAGCAGCTTTCTGACCCATTCATCCAGCCGCAGGCCACGCACACACTTGTCCTGCCTACAACTGTCCATTCTGCAATCCTGTTATGAGACCTGTGCCCACCCTAATGCCATGGAGTGTGAGGCCATCGGCACTGAGCTCAACCTGCCACTCAAGGTGGTGCAGATCTGGTTCCAAAACACCAGAGCCAAGGAGAAGCGCTGGAGGCTGCAGCAAGAGAAAATGGTAAGTTGGCAAGTAGACTCACATTCTGGTATTTAAATATTTGGTAACTAAATAAAAATTGTTAGAAAGAATAATAAAATTCACAGCAAGATACAAGACACAGACTATGAACCTTATTTTATAGGTATCACATTGTGGCTTTCCCCCTCTAATACATTGTTGAATTATTGCACATCCCTAAATTAACTTTCAGTGGAATCATCGTGGTGAACTTATTGGGTTTCTTACATTTTTGTTTTACACATTTAAAATGTTTTGGATGATGCAGTGTATAGCATTGGAACATACAGTAGTGCATTGGATTAAACATTAATTTGATTTGGTGATTTTTGCATTTGCCATATTGTGGTGTCAATCTCTAACAAATATTTTCATTAATGATGTGATATTGATTTCAGCTATAGTCCCCTACTGTTTTTATTTTCAGACAGCAAAAAAAAGATACTTGAAGATACTGTAGTTGCAGTCAACATACAGCATTTTTAAACATAGTGTCTTTGTAGTACTACAAATAAAGTTTGTATTGATTAGTGTATTGCTTTCGCTTACTTTTGAGTACTTGAAATACTGCCAGAGAACGCATATTTTGCTGTCTTAGTTGTAAAAGTATAATGCAAGTCAAAAGTAGACTTGGTAAAATGTGTTTTGTAGGATTTATGTAGAGGGCGTAAATCGACTGGATTAGTCTACAGGTATAAATAAAAATCAGACTTTAACAGATATGACATTAAACATATTCCCTCTCCTCCTCTGGTCCTGTCTATCCACTCCACCTCCCCATTCTCAGTCGCCTCTGTCAGGTGGGAAAGTGGACATGAGCTCAGGAAGCTACCTGCAGTACAACGCTCTCAAAGCCAATCGTCCCATCCTGCCCAAACCAGTTCAGCTGACAGTTACTGATCCTCCAGCTTCCCCAATGGCCGGCCAGTCTGTGCCAAAGGAGACCCTGACGGGCCGCTGTGATGCCTGCAACATCTCCTTTGAATCCCGGGCTGCAGCAAGGGCCCATGTCTTCTCTCCACGTCATCTGGCAACCCTGAGAACCACTAACTTTGGCCAGCCGACGACGCTCGTCAACAAGAACGGAACCGGAAATGGGGGACCTGGCAGCGCTGTGCCAAGCTCGCAGGTCTCTCATTCCACTCAAGTAACCAGCTCTGGTGCTGGTTCTGGAGGGGAGATGGTTATTGAGTCGCCTCCACCAACGGCCACCAGCAACAGTTAAAGACTCAGATCAGGATTGGTCTGCACACTGACTATTCTTGGACCCATTTGGGCTCCTCAGATTTTAATAAACAAATTTGAGCACTAATCCTCAAAAGCTAATATTCTTTAGTTTTTGAAGTTGGCTCTCCCTGCATCCTTTGCTCAACCTTCACTGACTCGATATCCGTTAATCTGTAGAGTTCACCTAGAATCCAACAGCAAACTATTTCCAGGCTGCTTCTTACTTAATCAGTTGCTGTCTGATAAGTGATGAACACATCTCAAGTTTCCCTCAATCCTCACACACTTCACCCAAACTTTTTGGTCCTAACCCTGTGGTTATATATTACCTTACTTCATTGACCTTCCTATAATTTGTAAAGGCACTCAACTTGCCATGCTTGAACTGTCCTACCCTAGTGACTAATGCAAAAGCGTTTCTTCTTTGGAAGTGGCCATTTGACAGTGGGCCTAGAAACACTTTTTGGGATGATAACATGAAATACTCACATTAATAACTCCCACTTTGCTCCTGTGGAATTGTTTTTCTTATGCTTACTTTCACTTCTAGGGCAAAGATTGCTTGGATATAAAATGAACGGACTGAACCATTGGGAGAGAAAGAACTGGTATTGACTGTCACCTTTTTATTTGCTACAGAGTGTGATCTGAAGAGTGTTGTGTCTACTCATTTGGGATATAAAAGAGGTACTTAAGAGATAATAGGGCTGTTGAATTGTCCCCATGTACATGTTCATAGTTTTCATGACAATCCAAATAGACAGGGCAAAAAGAGAGTCTGAGGAAAGTAGAATCTTGGCATACCGCACTTTGACACATTTTACATTGTTTGAAAATGTTTTTAAGCATTCTAATGCAAGTGTCTTTTTATGGAAAGATACATCCATGCATGTTGGATGCCTTAATATAAATCGTGTGAAATAAATTGATTTTTTTGCTAGTCTAATGAAACATGCTTTAGGTGTTAGCATAATATTGTGCAAGAAGCAGACCTGGGGATTTAAATGAAGAAGAGCTCTGTTCCAAATTGCTTTTACATCTATTTTTTTGGGGAAAAAAAAAAAAACTCTGAATGTCGTATTTTGTTCCTAGAACATAGCAAATCCTGCCTATCAAGTTGTCAGCATTCTTATGGCCAAGGATGTTAATTACCAACAAACTTGCTTTTGCGACAAATCTCTTTTGATCCTGTGGATTTCACTTTCTTCCCCAAATGGTGTATATCTCATTTTGGAATGCAGCTCTTCAAACCTGTCTGGAAAAATAAATGTTTTCACCTACTGTAGGTGTGTTAGAAATATGACAGCCTTAAGAGGAAACACCACCAGGTATATAAATACAAGCCCAGGTGATCCTCATAAAATGTTTGTGAATTAATTTCATCCACATCTAGCACGGAGGCTTAGACCGATTTCGTAAATTTTACGGTTTTCTCTGCCATGAATACTGTGGATAAGACAGGAAAGTTAAGTACTCCTTTTATTTACTTCAATATTTATACCAATGACAATAGAAGCAATTAAAAACTGGTGTAACTGATTTTTTTATTTAGGTCAAAAAGCCAAAACTCTAGAAATATCGAGAGACTAGGGCTTAAAATGGGCTGTTTCCTGTCTCCCCCCCTTCCCTGTTTTGTTGAGTTTTGAAACAGAGTTACTAATTCTGGTAATGTATGTGCTGTGAAATGAGATCTAATATCTGGAAACCAAGACAAGGGAGAAAGTTGGGTATTACTAGTATCTGTAAGGGACTAATGAATACTCAAATCTAGGAAGCAAATTGGGAAACATTAAATGTGTTGACTGAGAGCTAATAAGATGGTGCTGTGTTGAAGGACACTTAACATACTAAAGATGTTTTCCTTCAATTTAAGTTGTATATTAATGTTACTATTGATAGTTTTAACAAAATGCAAAACTAAAACATGAACTTTTGTAAAGGAAATATATTAAAATAACTGATATTCCAAAGTAATCCTCCCTTTGCTTTCTGTCATTCAAAAACCAAAAAGCAATCTTGAGGTCGACAGAGAGCAGGAGAGGTGTTCGCAAATGCAAACTGTAAAGGACATCCCACGGCTTGACACTTGCACTAGTCCACAATTTTTGCACAAGCTACAGACATTTCAAATGAACACAGCCATTAACGCAACGTGAAAAGTCACTTGGTGTGGTTTTCGAAACAAGGAGGGTGACAATGTCCGTTCATGAGTTATAATTTGTACTCCTGTTGGAAACTGTATCTTGTGTGTAAAGCAAAGGACTGGAGTGCTTGAACCTCAAGACTGGGATTACACACACGCACACACACACAGACACGGTGTTGCACTGTCCAAACTAGATAGGTTTTTATGGAGATCTGCTTTTTATTCTCTTACGTTTCATTGTCACTTTGATTATCACTATTGTTATAACTGTACTACTACTTATACGATTTATCATTACTACTCATCACTGTTTTGATTATTATGATCCATAATTGTTTTAAATGCCACCTCTCTGCTCTGGTATTCCTATGAATATTGAACAATAATAGTGGCAGTGTTGTTCTGAATTGTTAGATTTTTGATTAAGCTTATTTTTTCCTCCTCACTTGTACCTGCCTTTTTGTGTTTGGTCTCCATTATGCTTTCTTTGATATACAGAAAAAGAAATAAAATCAGTTGAACAACATTACATCTGTCTTAATCGCAGTGGAATTTTGTCACTAAAGTTTAAAGATACTCCTCCAGACATGTTTTAAAATGAATATAAAATACTCTACTTTGAATAATAATTTGTGTCTGATATGGTTTTTCCACAAAAAAGTTAAATGATCTTGTTAATATCCTTAAAATGACATCTGTTCTTTCTCCCTCATTAAAAATTCCAGAATCTATAAATAATGCAAATACATTTCATCTCAAAAATTTAACTGCTTGGCACAAGATGTGTCCTACTTCACTGTAAAGTCCATTCTCAGTGTGTGTGCAATTGAGGCTTCAAGCAGTTGTGGAAAGTAAGTGCATTTACTGTAGTTAAATACAATTTTGAGGTAATTTTACTTTACTGGACTATTTCCATTTGATGCTACTTTATACTTTCACTCCACTACATTTTAGAGTGGAATGTTGTACTTTTACTCCACTACATTCATTTGACAGCTTTAGTTACTTTTTCAGATGAAGATTGGATGTCTTACAAAAAACAGTGTGTAGTTGGTGTCGGATTCCAGATGTCTGAGTTGTTAACAGCTCCACCAAATAGTAATTTTTCTCTCTGAACTTCTCACATGGTTTCATTTCAATACATTTTCAGATGATCCAATATTTCACCAAAAATCAAAGAAAAGAGAAAAAGTCAGAAAATTGAAAACAGCTTTGTGTATCAGAGCTTTGTTTTTTCTTCTTTCTTCTCCCATTAATCATCTCACAACCCCTCAGATTTATCTGGTGACCCTTCGGAGGGGCCCGACCCCTAGGTTGGGAACCACTGGACTAAACTTGCTAACTGAATATAAAGTAGTTGAAAATAGCTCCACCTCCAGCAGCTACAACAGTAACATGCTGCTCTAACACTGATGCTTCAATATTAATAATCTAATGATGTTGCTGCTAATACTTATGTATTTTACTTAAGTAGAATTTTTCATGCAGGACTTTTACTTGTAACAGTATTTTTACATTGTTGTATTGATACTTTTACTTGAGTAAAAGGATCTAAATATTTTTTCACCACTGGCTTCAATTTTCCACATCACACTTGTGTTAATTGAATATTGCATCAGGATTGGCTTCCAAACTATTTGTGATCTCACAAATCATGCTTGTAGGCTCGTCTCTTAAATTTGGATTTTCAATGATCTCAGAGAAACTTTCCACTTTTAGCAGATAAATATGAAAACAGCCTTCTGGTGTCAAACTCTCCACATACATAATTCTGCACAGAGGTGGACTTTAAATTCTTTATCTCATCATTCAATAATCTTGAGGTTTTAAAACAAAGGTCACTGAGGTCGCACTAGGGGAGGGGGGGCAATTTATATGACACTCAAATGTGCTTGGACTTAATTTGCTGAACAATTAGCTTTTGCCTATATACACAGGACCTGACAGGGATATTTGATTGACAGAAATGTAACCCAATTAAAAGGCAAAGATGCGATTTTGGGAACCGGAACGTCCTGTTGGATTATCCAATGGGAGCGCAGTAAACGACAACTAGGGCTGTCTAGAATCGTCTGCTGACCAATAGGAGCGAGAGTTGTACGCCCGCAGTGATACACGACTCCGCCCTCGGCTGCCATCTCTGAAGTGAAGCGACGCCGCCGCTCTCGCGTAGAGTCCTCGCCTTTTTTATACACAATTAAGTAAATAAACTAGCTTCTTTGTCTTAATTAGGACCATTACCTGAAGGCAACGAGTGAAACAGCAGTCCCTGTTTATCGTGGTATGCTGTTTGAGTAGTGGCTGGGACTGTAGCTGGCATTTTATTCCCCATTTTAACTTTACTAAGCGGCGTTTTCCGCCGTTTTTTTTCCTCTCCGCCTCCCCGCTCCGCTCACTCTCCCCCCGTGTGTGTGTGTGTGTGTGAGTAGCGGCCTGTAACGGTGGTTTGGCCACGAGGCGCGTCGGTACAGTTGGATCAGGGCGATGGCGGAGTTCGGTAACGGACTGGCGGAGGAGTCTCTACTAGATTCAGACCCCGGACATCCCGAGCTGGAAGACCCGGGTGTCGGCGACGAAGAACCGGGGTTAGAAGAGGGAGAGGCCGCGATTGAAGACCCGGTAAGTGAAGGGCATTGTTTCAGCCACATGAATACGGGGATACATTTTGGTCATATCGGAGTACTCGGTGAAGGCAATAGCAACCGTTTTGTTGAAAAATTTCCCCACAAAAAATCTTTGGGTCACATGCCGTGTGCGTTACGATATTAACCGCCATTGTGGTTCACGCAGTGCAGTAGAAATGGGTGGTGACATGCGTGGTGTCGGCGGCCATCTTGGCGCAAGAGCGGCGCCAGTTTCTCTGCGCCAGGGAGCAGTTTGAGCCGTTGGGGGGTAAAAAAAAATGCGAGACGGAGATGTTAGAGACAGTTAACCGCCGCTGTGCGAATCTACCTGCTTGAGAAGGCGACCTACTGACGGTAATGTCACCTTTTTATTCCCGTTACCCTCAACATATGCTGGCTGCTGCGGCATTTCAGGCGCCGGTGTGTTCACATGCAAGATGACCGAGCGACGGCAGGCTAACGGGTAGCTTATCGCAGGCACCATCATCAAATGCTGCAGCCAGACTGACCAGCGGGACATGTCAACCGTAATGACCAGTCACCAGATAAAATGCGGCCTTTGTACCGTAAGCTACCGTTTGTATCGGGCTGCTGGCTAGATTTATTACCATATGATGATGGGTCTGTGATTGGCTAACAAGCTAGCTGGTTTGAACAAAGCTGGGGTGGAGATGGCAGACGTGCACCTGACTGTCTTTTGTCGTTTTTTTTTTTTTGGACTGGCAGACATAGGATTTGCTCTGTCCCGTATCTGTCTTTTGAAGATGCACAATCAGCGTTTTTCTCGGCCTGGTTTCCATTTCCAACACCTGTGCACTGATGCATATATTCCCTGGTAGTGTCTATATGCAGTATGTCCAGGTGGGTTTTTGGGGGTAGTAGAGCAACAGCAGATGCAGGGGGTTGCGGTATTTGAGGGGCTGGGTTTACATCCTTAAGTGTTTTGCTGGAGCAAGGAGAATTAGAGAAGGGAGGGGAGTGAAAGAGGTTGCACTGAATATGCGACAAAAAAAAATAGGAGCCACAACGTGTCAGTGCTGGATGGTTTATTGCAACAATCTCGCTGTGGTTGTGGATTACTTTCTCTTCCTTTCCACGATCTTGACATGCAGTTATGATAGTTGTACCTTTTTTTTTTTTTTTTTTTTTTTAATATATAAAGGTTGTTGACATTTCATCAGGCACATGGATACAAGAAGGCTAAGAAATGATGGTGTTATTATGAGCACGTGCAATATGTCACTATGCAGGGGCACTCCTCTCCGGTAAGAAGACTTGAATTTAATGTGATCTGCTAGTGGCCCTGCAGTCAGTTGTGTGCTGGTGTGGGTATCTGTCACTATAGGCAGCAGCCCTGGATGGAGCTGGAGTGACTCCCACTGTGCTGCAGTGCACCACTGTACAGGAGGGTCTGTTCTCACATGAGGACACTGTCATTTCTGTGTTGGCTATAAGAATATTTACATTGTTTTGGCACTGTTTGTTTTGTGGATTACAGTTTTTCTTCTGAGTTTAGATAAACGTCCTCAGTGTTGGGATTTCCTGTTGTGGTTCCAAGATGTCTCTTAATTGAATTTGAATAGCATTAAGACTGCAACAAATGCATTTTCTTATTGATTTAATATACCAATTATTTATTGACATGCTCTGTGTCATGTAGCCTATAAATAAATAAATCAGTAGCAATGCATCATCGGGTGCTTGAGCCAAAAGTTAATGTCTTGAAAATATTTTACTTTTCTGGCCAACATCCAGAAATATTAAAATTATGAGAATAATCAGCACTTATTCACATTTGTGTTATCAATGTCATGTATTTCTACATGTTAAACACCTAAAACAACGAATATTGGATTGAAATGTGTATTGATTATTTTGTTTACAAATGTTTTTACTATCATTTGGTTTCTGTGATGTTTTAATGCCATTACTGAACAGTGGTTTTGTTCAGGAAACACAAAAACTGAGGGTGCCTTACTGATTCATCAATTTTATTCCAGTGTTCTAAATATATGCAGGCATATCATGGGCAGATGGAGCGCTTTTATTTAATTGCTTAGAGGTCAAATTTCAAGTTATAGAAAGCAGCCACTGCCAAAATTATGCTGCATGGTAGGAAATATGGTTAACAATGTGGGATGAGAGGCAGTGTAACTATAGTGAATGTGCAAAACCAGCCAGACAGCACTTTTTTACATTATAATAGTCTCAATGTTGGATTTTATGGTTCAGGCAGAAACACTACATGTACTTGCTTTCCCTATTTTAGATTGAGGTCATGTTAAGATGACACCATCACTCAGGTTCAGCATCTCAAGTGTCTAGTCTAGTGTTGTCAACGGCATGTGATGAAAGGGTGTTATGGAAACATTTGTCAAGTTTGGTGGTTGGTCAGCTCTCGTTGGTGTAAGTATGATTATAGGACTTGTGATTAATCTTCCAGTGTATGGTTTTGTGCACATGATGGACTGACATTTGTGTCTGTGTTGCAGGAGCTGGAGGCAATCAAAGCCCGGGTGAGAGAGATGGAGGAAGAGGCAGAGAAGCTGAAGGAGCTACAGAACGAGGTGGAGAAACAGATGAATCTCAGCCCCCCACCAGGTGCGTGCGTGTGTGTGGTTTTTTGGGGGGAGGCCTCCCTTTCTACCCATCTGTCCATGTTTCTTGTTCCTCTCCTGACAATATAATCCAATAAAGGAAGCGTGTCATTATACATTTTAAAAATAATTAAATCTTCTATCTTTGTGACTTAAGTTCATTTTTTATAGAGATAGATAGATAGATAGATAGATAGATAGAAATAATTATAAAATATGGGATCAGTTTAGTGCATGCAACTATCAGAAAAATATCCACACCATGTTCTTGTCAGTACTCAGCCATTGTGCTGGTGTGCCGGTAGTAGGAAATTGCTTTAAAATTAGTTTAAAATTAGAATAACTTTAATCTGCATGTTTGTATTATGGCTGAACACTTAATTCAACAATAGATGATTTGCAAGAGACTGCACTTTGCTAGTGGAAGGCCTATTCAGACTGATTCATTGATAAAATGTGTAGTATACATGTTCAGCCTACATCAAGATGGAGATATGTTATTCAGATTGGCACATTCAGCAAAATTTAAATCACTTATAAGACGGAGAGAATGATGGTGCATGAAAGTTTTTTTGGCAGTACTTCAGAAGACATCACTATGAAGGAAATAGACCAAATTTCAGTCATAATTTTGTTGTAATTTTATGTAACCCTAAACCAGTTTCTGTTAAAAAAAAAAAAATCCAGATAACTATTTTCAGCACTTACCTCAAACAGGAAATTTAGTGTTGCCTTCAGAACCGTACTTTATACACAATTCTTTTCATTTGATGGACTTGCCAGTTGTAGAAATATTTGTATTATGTAGTTTGAGAAACAAGAGTTTTGAATGTTTCGATAGGAAAATATTATGTTGCTCATTTAGCTTTGTTCCCCCCACCTCTCCCCTTGTGTAGTCGGTCCTGTCATCATGTCCATCGAGGAGAAGATGGAAGCAGATGGCAGATCTATTTATGTCGGAAATGTGAGTAAATGTCTCTTCGTTGTCTCATGCAGAGGCTATATTGGCCACTTGATTTTTGTTGTAACTTTTGAGATAGTATTAAAGAAAAATCATCAAATTTTGTCATTGAATCATGATTTACAGTGTCTATAGACATTGCTCATCCCCCCTTGGAATTTTTCAGGTTTTATAGTTTGTGATTCCCCCCCCCCACACACACACAAATTAACAGAAAATACTTTTAATTTTCAGTTGTTGTTTTTTTTATTTTTTCAATTTCAATGGGCTTTATTGGCATGAAAGTTTCAAGAACAATGTCGCCAAAGCATCAAAATACAATTTGTCCAGTTCCTCTTTTAAATGTCAAACACATGGTAATCTATGCCAAGTATAAAGAGTACTGTAGTGGTTTTTGATACAAATGTATCTATAGTTTTCTGATTGTAGATAATTATCAAAATATACATCAAAGAATTTGAGAATGATATAGCCACCTTGAAGTGATTTGTAAAGGCACATTTGGCAGCAAATACATCCTTGAGTCTATGAGGTTTGGCATCAGTGTTGCAAATCTTGATACTGAACTTACACTTAAGTTCTGTCAACTAGCATGGTGGGTGTGAGTGTATCTGTGGCCATTGTCTTGTTGATAAATTAGCCCCATGTCCTGTTATGTGTTATGCCAAACATGGCATTTAGCATCAAGATTACAAAGCTAAAATTTGACACCATTAGATAGAGCTGCAGTGATTACCGCATTACCATGGTAATGCAATCAGGTCACGCCCACTGCAGAGTCAAGCTGATCACCGCTTCACCACTGAGTGAGCGACTCAAGTGATGGGACATTAGTTATTCTCTCAGGCTTGACATAAAGAATGACGTACTTGCTGAATGCCGACCATTAGTCATGCTGCAAAATCGACCTCTTAATGACAACACAGGAATAAAAACAGACATTTAGATTATAGAGGCTATAAGGAATAGACAACTACAGGAATAAATGCATTCGAAAAGTTTGCCGTATTGGTCCCAATATAAGATTGTTGTTTTTTTTCCCTCCTAGAAATACGTCTGAAAAAGTGGGGTTGTTTTTATATTCGGGGTGTAATTACATGTTCACAACATCAGATTCTTTTTGAACAACTCCAGGGTTTCCGTCAAAAACTGAGCCAAACGTGTTACCGGTGATATATGGGCATACACTGATTATTTACCCACGGACCCCACCATCGTTTTTTTTTTTTTTTTTAAATACAAATAAAACTCATGCAGTGAATTTTCACGGATCAACTCCCACATTCATCAAATAAAAAAACTCATTTGAAAGTATTAAGCGTTTTATCAATACTTAGTCAAATGACGGACAGTACAATTATAAACTGAAAGTGTCTGCTCGGTGACCGTGGAGCAGTAGCAGAGTTGCAGCACAGAAAAATGGAAGGAGACCCCTGTCCTCCCTCCTGCTCTCTTCTGTAAACACACGTAGCTGTTAGCGAGCAGCTGCTCTCATGTCTCCCCGGGTCTCGCTGCTTATTTTCGGCAGAAATAAGCAAGACAGGGGACCTTGGCTTGGGTCTTGAGAAGTTTTAGCATTTATTCACCAACAAATAGGCTGAACTGTACACACACACACACACACACATACAGCTATACAGTTAACTTATACTGCTAGCGGTCGCTGTAGCTATTCCTTGAAGGAGCTATGCTACAGTTTAGAAAACATCTTAAAATACTTCTAAAAAAAAATTCCCCGATGCTTATGCCTGGCGAGAGGGTCAAATCAGGCCCCTCGAGCCACCAGGCTTACAGTACACTGGTGGAAACCCTGAACTCCTACACAAATGTTTGCATTGCTAGGCTAGCGAGTGTCTTAAAGTCTGTTTATAGTGAGTATAGTGAGTGTGTTAACCAGTCAGCCCTAAAAGTGGTTCTAATTTCCAGTTAGTCCAGTTCAACCTGCAGGAGTTTCGTGAAACTATTTTTCTGCCACGGAGGAAATAAATTCATGATGAGTGAAAACGAGTCCAAAGTGTCTTCCGACGTCTCTACTGCAGAAATGAATATGTCAAGCTGCCAAATACCACTGTGACAGATGATAAAGAGCTCAAAAAGACAAACAGGCAGTCTTATGAGCCTGGTAGGAGAGTGTGTGAGTACCTAACTAGATTATGGTGTAAGTTACATCAAGTATTTTTCCGTCGTCTTATAATCAGGGTCGCCTTATATTCAGGCCAGTACAGTATCTAGAAACCAATTCTTTTATAACGTCTGAGGTTTTTTTTTTTCATGGTGGTTACCACAACGGTTTGAATGGCTTCGCTAATTTGTGTGATAATGGAAAAAAAATCAATACCATGGCAGCCGTCCTCCACTTTGTTTCAGATTCTCCAACAGTGGCTTTGTTTTTGCAAAGGCAACAGTGATAGTATGCACAGTGTCTCTCAGCTAAGGAAACCTGTTGCCCCCTCAGAGTTGTTTAGGTGGCTACCCCCGCTGGTGTCTTTCTTACACAGCTATTTAGGGATGCCTGCTCCAGGCAGATTTAAAGCCTCTGTATTCATTCCTTTTTCTAAAGACTAACCTAACTGAACCCCCTCACATCAGAAACATTCCTTCTTGGGGTATTTTTTGAGAATTTTTAATTTATTAACTAGCAGGTTGACCTTACAGGTATAAGTGTATTTAACCTAAAATCATGCACACTAATTGCACATCACTCAAATTCCCATTTTACTTTTACAAATTTTGGCTGCTCCAGTAGTAATTTAGGTGCTTCACAGTAAATATTTGGGCTTTTGTTGGAAGATTTTATGCATCCACCATGATTCTGTGTAGTAAAAAGTCTGTGTATATATATATAATATAATATATATATATATATTACAGTTTCTGCCTCAATATTTGGGACAGAGAACAAAGATGTTGGTGTGGATTTGTTTCACAGCCATACACAAAATCTTAGATGTTAAAACCTAAACACTGAATCTTATTGTACGGAGCAAAAATAAATCTTAAATCTTAATTAATTGTAAATGTACATGCTCAAGTAATGGCGATGCAACTCTCTTGATGTCTAACCTTTTATCCTTTCTGTCTTCAGGTGGACTACGGTGCCACGGCAGAAGAGCTTGAGGCTCACTTTCATGGCTGCGGTTCAGTAAACAGAGTCACCATCCTATGTGACAAATACACAGGGCATCCCAAGGGGTAATAAATCAACATAATACCTTTTCACTATACAGTTGTTGAATGGGTGGAGGAGTTGATTACAGCTTATTATCTTGTGAGGCAAATATACAAGGTAACCCAGTTGACAAAGAGATAAGGGAAACCGTAGGTGGAAAGATTTAATTGAGCGTTAGTACAAACGACGGAGTCTTCCCAAAGGCTTGCTAGAGCTCAGCAGTTGAACTCTCAAAGAATGTGGTTTTCTTTTGTTAGAAAATCCAGGGCAGACAGAAATGGTTGCCCGGGACTAGATTTTTATCATTGTCAAACATTTTGAGTTCTGGTTGCACCTCTTGGCAACCACTTTTCCTGAATGCTGCTGTTACATCAACTCCCACCAGAGGGGCTTCAACTTTATACAAACTGGGTTATTCACCTGGAGGGGAATAGGTTTCCTTTTATGAACTAGTCATTTGTTACCAATGGTGGCAATGAACAGGATTTGCTATCAGAATACATCAATGATATGCCTGTGATGAATCAAGATAATGGTGCTATCATGCTCTCATGTTGCTTTTTGCTGTACTTTTGTAGTTGAATGGCCATTGATTCCTTTGATGTTTTTTTTTTTTTCTTCCCTCCAGGTTTGCCTATATTGAGTTTGCAGACAAAGAGTCTGTTAGGACAGCCATGGCTTTGGACGAGTCCCTTTTCAGAGGAAGGCAGATAAAGGTAAGTCAAGTTCAATTTTCTGATATTTGTTTTTTCCCTCAGTGTAATTTAGTGACGCTCACACTGCAGTTTCAGGAGTCACAGGTCACTATGGCAAGAAAAGAGGTACTATTGTAAGAGAATGGGAAATTATTGTGGTTCATTTTCTCTTATTAAGAAGCAAAAACAAGGTTAGTCCTTGTGATGGAGCTTCATCATTGTCAATTGTCCAACTTGGAACACTTGCTGCATTTATAAAATGAACTGAAACACACAAAATAATCCCAGTGACCACCATAACTAAACGGTTGCAGAAGAAACACTGTTGGCTTCATGTAGCTGCTGCTGTTGCTTGGAGTGACGGTGGCAGGAACTACTTTGATCACTGTGCCAGTTCGGGGTGGGTTTGACAGGTTTGTTCTGATTGGCTGAGTGGGTACATGCAAGTTAGCCTGTTAAAAAGACTCCCTTTGTACTTATGCAGTAGGGTTGCAAAATCTTGCCTTCATGCTTCTTGCTAGGCATTACAGTAGCTCATTTTAATGATTGATTTTGCTAATGGTTGAAACTGGCTTGTGTAGTTTGGTGTGAGAGGAAACATTTCATATTCTTGGATCACTGAGGAACGTGATTGGAAACACAAGTATAATATCACCCACAGAATGCTAAACAGATTTCTTACATTATCCAAATTGAAAAGAAATTGTGTGAAATGAACACATTTCTAAAGAAATTAACTGTGGAACCGTTTCATGGCTATAAGTTTTCCGTTCTGGTCCGTGAACACAAAAGCTGTCGAGAAAAGAGCCACAACACTCTGAATCTTGTTAGTTTGTGTAACGGTCTCTTGCTCAAATCTCACACCTCAGGTGGGCGCTAAGAGAACAAACAGACCAGGCATCAGCACCACAGACCGCGGCTTTCCACGGGCTCGATTCCGATCACGGGGAGGAAGCTTCTCGTCACGTGCACGCTACTACAGTGGCTACACACCACCCAGAGGCAGAGGACGGGCCTTCAGGTGAGCTGACGCCAAGACGCCTCACTTCTGACAGCGTGGGAGAGCACTGCACCCGCATGCACAGCATCTCACTCACTGTTTCCACTGAAGGGGAAGGGAGGACAGGACAAACAACAAAGCCCATCATGACCAGCCAGAAGTAGCAGCTGGTGTTAAAAGATTTACATAAACCCACAATTATGATGATTTTTATTGCTCTTTTGTTGTGCAAATGAGGGATGCAGCTAGGAAGAAAAACAAGTATTGGACAGTTTTTGCCACAACTGCCTGTCAGGTTATAAAAATGATAAACTATTCCACGGCATATTAGAACATTGCGTCTTGTGGCCTACAATGATAGGGTTAACATTGCCCTCTCCCTGTATTTTACCACGACAAGAATAAATAGAGGAGGAATCAGTGATCGTCTACACGGAAAACTAATCTGAGAATATGAGGAAAAACATGGACCCTGGGCTGGCCTCAAATAGATAACGAATGGAAAATAGACTAGTGCAAATGTTTGTGCACTTCATGCAGCTGGAGCTACTGCCCACCACACTATTCCCAGCTGCATGCATTTTTTAAACTCCAGACTTAATTGGGCAGAATAGTATGGAGTAGGAAAATGGTTTCTGAATGTGGTCACATTGAAAGAACTGAAAAGAATGAGCAGGAAGGTAAGTTAAGAGTGAAGCTGAAAAGATATTTTGCTTTTATGATTGGATAGTATAGAGAAGGTAAGTACAGAAAGGTCAGAGTAGCAGTTTCTAATTAATGGAGAGGAGGTTAAATATCCAAAAAGTTTTACCCATTCCTTTTGAAATCAAGAATTTGGGTTCAGTGTTCTAAGATATCAGCTAATTGCTGTCCTCAAATATAGTCAAAGACTTGTAAAAACGTAAATCATATTTTATCATGATATCCACTTCAGTATTACTTGTAATCTGGTCATCATGGAAGGGATTATTTCACTCAGAGACACAGATACTGTATTAACACAAATGTAATAGAAACACAGACACACACACACACAAACATGCCATGTAGTCAGTTTTAGAGATCACATCACATCAGCTTTGGGATGGTGCAGCTCATTGCATGCCACATCACACAACCATTTCAATGGAGGCAAACAGACTCTGTGCACATCAATTTGTCCTTCCCAGGCTGTACATACTCTGTTAAGTTGGATCTGTTTTTGGGTCAGTGCCAATGCAATCTCCTGCAATTTAATGATAGCAGGTACTAGTGCAAGGCTCTAGCAGCTGCATGTAATGGTTTGAGAAAGATTGGAAGGTTATTTTCATGGCAGTTGAGAGTGCAAATCATTTGCATAACTGAGAGGTTTAGGTTGTGTTGACGAGCAGTATGATAACTAAATGAAGTACGTCATTTACAGTGACCGTGCTTTCATTCTACTGCAGTCTTGTGTTTAATGCTCCATATCATCAAAACATGTTGCAACTGGAAATCGTAGTGCTTCCTCTGGTGTTCTGATAGGCATGTAAACCCTCAGTTTGGTTTGCCATTACTGTGATCCACATTGAACAACAGGAGAAGCCTGGTGCTGATCAGAGTGATGTGCACTGGGATTCTAGTGGCTCTCCACATACAATGTTTGTGAAGTGAGATAAGATCTCTCAATGATTTTGGTCACATAAGTATGAAATTCTGTGGGATTCACTTGAGAGCTCTGCTGTGGGGCTCCGTGAGTCTCCAGTCCTGTTTCCACTGCAAGGCTAAGTCACGGCAGACTAACTGTTTACAGGATTTATCAAAACTTTTTTTGTTAATTTCCTTGGGTTGGCTTTATGTAAATGAGATAATGCAAAAAATAATTCCATTAGTTAATATAAATGAGATGATGTGAAAAATATGAGAGGTTGTTGTGGAGGTAATTGAAACACAACCTACTGGCCCCTCGAATACATTATGGCGAGCCTTTGTAGGGAGCAAGGCTGCAAAGAGTCTCACTCCATGTAAGCCCCAGGGTGGAGCTCTATCTGTGAAGCCATCTTGTTTTTTCTGTTGAGACTGAGAAGGGAGGTGTGGTGCCAAACACATTGATCAGCATGCCAACTTCCTCACACATGCACTGAGTTTTGAAACAGAGAGATTCTGATTTGATCGCTTGTGGAAAGCATGTGGAACCCTTAGGCCCTGGACCATTGCTTAATACTTAATGTTTTAATAAACGAAGAACTTTTTCCAGAAAAAAGACACTGCAGCAGTAATTTTGGAAAAAGCATAAAAGCCTTTATTTCAGTGATTTAACAGTTTCTTCTGAGAACCCTTCATTAAGTCCATTTTATCTTGTGTGCTTTTCTTGTTTCATTTTTGACCTTGCTCCTGACTCGTGTAGTTGTGCAGTGAATTACCAGTTTAGTGAGGCTGCCTCTGAATAATTTCTAGAGAGGGTTACATTTCTGTTAGGGGTGTAACGGTACACAAAATTCACGGTTCAGTATGTACTGCGGTTTTAGGGTCACGGTTCAGTACATTTTTGGTATGGCAGGAAAATAAAGGAAGAAAACAATATAAACTAGAGAAGCATTGATCGATCGGCCACTAATCAAAAATGACTGATTGGCCATGACTGGTGACTGTCCCTGATCAGTCTCTGCTCCCATCAGTCAAATTTACACGGCAGCACAGACGGTACAGCCACACACATACAAACGCGCAATAATACTAAATGCAGAAACTTGCATGTCTGCTGCCATTTTTTAACTTGTCTAAATATTAATTTAATGGTTTTATTTACTGGCAACATGTCGCACCATCATCACAACCACCAACAGGCACGACACAGACGACGGCCTGAACCCGGGCTACACCCGGACCATCCTGGGTCTGCTCAGGATGGGATAGATGGTGAGTCAGTCCAGGCCAAAGTAGCCATTATGTAACAGAGAGTTTACATGCCGGGACGTGTTTAGCTGTTGACACACAGTTAACGTGAAAGCAGGTGTGGCTCTGCTGTTAATACTGCTGTTGTTTTTGTTTATATTTGATTTAGTTTAACCTCTTTCTCATTATCTGATACACTGACATGAATCCTGCTGTGTGTTTCAATCTGTAGGGAAAAAATATAAAATAGTAAATTTGAATTAATACAAGTGATAAATATTATTAATCTAGATATAATGACCAAAAAGAACTATAAACCCGTTGAGTGCTGCAAATCACCATTAAAATGACATCAGAGTTGATATAAAGTGCTTTTTTGATTACTGTAAAAAGATAATATTCAGGGAATTAGAAAATATTATAGGTGGAGAATAGGATGTGAAAGTACTTTGTGGTACCCACCAGGGTTTATCTGCACCACTGACAAATATTTTAAAGTATTTTTACTTTGAGTTGACTTCAATGAACTTTAAAGTTCATCATGTAGTTAGAAAACCAAATACTGTGTTTATGTTTTATATGAACAGTGTTTTACAAACATACAATTCCATCAAAGAAAAGTTACAAAAATGTTTGTATGCTGTCAATTATAACTCTTAGAAAGAAAGCAAATTGGAATCGGCAGGTCAGACATAAAAGAAAAAGTCTATTTAGTTGTGCTGCGGTGGAAAAGGAAAACAACCTTTCTATTTCTTACAAGGAGTCAAAACACCTGCTGACAGCTGTTTTATGCTGATTTATGGTCGCTGAGAACTGGTTCTTACGACATGCTGTCCGACCACATCAGAAATCAAATGTGTTTATAGTTGTTCTGAATGGCTTCATTCAAAGGCGGAGTGAAAAGCGACTGTTACAGAGAGGGGAGGGGCACGATGAGAACCGATATCGTTTTAAATATGGAGATAACGATGCATATTTTAATAACAGCAACAACACTACATGAGCAGGGGTAACCAGGGTAACTTGGCTAAGCTGGCGAGCATACATCCATGAGCATGCTACAGATGATTGGTTCACTGCCAGAACGTTTGGGTGCAACTCTTGTGTTATTGTTCCACATGTCGGAGTAACTATTTTGACAGTAATTGTTTGGGTCAGCGAGGAAAGTCACATACTGAACCGAACATCTTGGACTGAAAGGTTCAGGACGAATACACGAACCGTTACGCCCCTAATCTCTGTTCATTCCTTTGTGTTAGAGTGTCTGAACCTCAAGGTCAGAATCTCTCTAATCACTCTGTGTGCTTATCCCAACCACTCCCACACATACCAAGAAACCCTAACCCTGCCAGTTTACTCGCTGGGATTTGGCCCAAGCTGCAGGACAAGGCACACAAAGACGCGAGGAGAAGCTGAGGGGATTTTCATATTAAATCAAGTCTCCAGAAGCTGAAAGTACTGATCATGGGCAGTTTACAAGCCGAAAGACTTATTTGCATTTGGCATTAAAAGCTTTAATTTAGCTTGTTGTTTTGTAAGCATATGTCAGACATATTGTCATCTTTGAACTTTAAAGTTCTGTCTGACTGTTTTGCAGTTATTTTAAGCTAATGAAAATCCAGCAGCAAAGCGGAAAAAGTCCATTAACCTCAGAAGACTCTGCTAAAACACACACACATACACACAATGTAATAGCTGAAGATTTTTAATATGTTGTTCCCACAGTTTTGTCATTCAGATTAAAGCTGGCAGTTCCAAGGTCACGAGAGGCTGAATTGTTTTCGTCATCAGTAATTTAACTGTAATGACTGTACTAATAGTAATCTGTTATTATGAAACACCCTTGTGGGTATTATTGATGGCTACATAATGTATCTTCTCACTATCTAGCAGCATTGGTTAATATGCAGTAATCACCCACAGAGAATAGCATGCAGAGAAGCGGAGTGTTGTTTCACTTGATCTGGCCTTGATCACTTCTTGCAGAGGAGAGCAGAAAGGCTGACATCAGGAATTCATCTCTAGTCTCCTTTAAGATTGCTGCAGTTGAACAGAATCAGGCTCAGATCTGAACAAAATAACACTTTTCACTGGTGCCTTGTCTTGTTGTGGGAACACATCCATGGTGAACAAAAACATATGGCCTGTTCAAAATCTTTGCATTGATCTATTATGAGCTTGGGAAGATTTCATAGTCCTCTGTTAACATTAAAGCGTTTTCATTATTGATTGGCTTTGTATTTACAAGGAGCCAGCAGGTATTTTCTTTAGAGGCTGATGTGAAGCTTAATTTGCCAGAACTTAATAGTATTACAGGACAATGCAGCCAAATAGTGGCGTTTATCTAGTGCAGGAAACAGTCAGGGAGCAAAGAACAATTTTAACATTCACTCTAAAGGTATTTTTCGCTGGTATTGCATCCATTAACATCATGCTTGTCATCTTCCCAAGTTGGCATAGTGAAAAGCCAAGATTTTGATATGAGCCAGAAGACCCACATACTGTACTCATGAAGTAATCTTTTGTTGGTTTTTTTTTTTTTTTTTCTGTGCATATGTAGAGTGTATGTCCTTGCATGTACATGAACCCACACACACACACACACATATACATACCCCAACTCAGATTCACCTTTACAGCGTTCACTCCCAGAAACGAGGGTTCATTACTGCAGCCTGACCTCAGCATCTAGTCTAACATCCACTGGTTTCAGTCCCAGTGTGTGACCTTTTTGTGTTTGTTGCCACTAAATGCTCTGTTTGTATGTGTGTGAAAGAGAGAGAGAGCGAGAGAGAGGGGGGTGATGTATGGAGAGGTTGCTACCGCCTGGCTTTTGTGTATGTGTCAGATAGTGTTTTGAGTGTGTTCACCAAAGAAAAATAACAATGCAGTTGTGAGTCCTGTCCCCCAAATTGTCTGTGCGCGTGTGCGTGTGCGTGTGCGTGTGCGTGTGCGTGTGTGTGTGTGTGTGTGTGTGTGTGTGTTTGTGTGTGTGTGTGTGTGTGTGTGTGTGTGTGTGTGCACTGTCTTGCTGGGGGTATATGTGTGGTGCTGTTTGTCCTCAAGGTCTTTCCCCCACAGTGACCCCAGAGGCGGCTCTCGCAGAGAGAGACAGAGAGAGAGAGAGAAAGAGGGAGAGAGAGTGCCTTTGCTGTCCCCTCACACCCACACCCACTAATCATTATCTTTATATCTGGAAATTAAACACTTTTCCTCTCTTGGCAAAGCTGCTTTCAGCTTTTTTCAGCACTGTAGTTCATTCTTCCAGATTGATTTGTTGTAACGCAACACCTTGTAAGATCAAAGGCACAATACCGTTAAGATGGTATGTCTATTAAGTGATTTGTGAACCCTGTCATTCATTTTGATATATATAAATATATTCTTTCCCCCCTTCAGTTTACCTCTAGGACTGAAATTTCAGCAGACCCTTTCTCTGCCCACAATCGCACACATACCACATATCTATAATATAATATCACACCAGGAAATTGGTGTCCGTCTTCTTAAGCCAACCAGAAAAAAACTCACCCTCTTTTTCTCTCTCTTTTCCAGGGGCCGAGGGCGAACAACATCGTGGTATTCCCCTTACTAAACACCCCCAACCCCTTCCCAACACTCCCTTACTATCAACCCTCTCCCCTCTCTGTTCCCATTTAAAAACACACACAATGAAAAAAAAAAAACAAAAAAAAACAACTCCCCTTCCCCAACAATAAAAGAAGAGAACCCCCCAGAAGAGAGAAAAAAAAGACAAAAAAGGAAAGAAAAAAAAAAACTTCTTCTGGACAGAGAGACTGACTGGCCGCAGTGTGCGATTGTGTGTGAGCGTGCGTGTGCGGAGGTTGATGCGGTCACCCCTGGTAAGGTATAAGTTGGCCATTGGGGGGAGAACGTGGTGGCAGTTTTTCTTTATTTGTTTTTTGTTGGTTTTGAGGGTGGGGGGGAGGGGATGATGGTATCTCAGGCTGCAGATGTGTCTCCTTTGGTCTGGCTGTGACCTCCTGCTTTCACACCATCACCAACACAGCCCACCCACTCACCCACCACCAATACAAGAAGGAAAAAAAAAAAAAAAAAAAAAAAGAGAACAGGGGGGGGGACAGCTACAAGAAAAGATACTGTGTTCTGTTTTTTGTTTTTAATGTACTGTACATGTGTGAAACTTCTGCTAGCCAGAGTATTGTTGTTGTGTTTTAAGTTTGTGGCTTGGAGTATATCATTACCTCCCCACCCACCCACCCTCCACCCCTTTTGTGTCCGCCGTTCTCTGCCTCTCTCATCCTTACCCTCCACCCCCATCTCCCTGCATTTTATAACTCATTTGCCCCCCCCCCCCCCCCCCCCCCCCCCCCCCTCCTCCTCCTCCTCTTTGGCTCATCACACCATGGATTGTGTTATTTGCTGTCCACACTGATCTCTGGACAGTGACGGACCTTCGGTGTTCCGTGGGATTGTACATCCATAATTTTTTTTTTTTTTTTTTCTCCCCCCCTTTTTTCTGGAGGGTGGGGTTCTTTGCTGTGCAGCCAACTCCCCACCGCTCGTCCATACCTGTCACCCCCAACTCAGGCATGGCCGCAGCTTGTTTTATTCTTTTGACAGGCATCAATGTTTTTATTTCGTGCAACCCCCTCCATCCCCCCACCCCCCTTTTTCCCCCTCCCCTCCCCTCCCTCCCTCTGTGCTCCTTGTCTCCCGTCTCTCCTCCTCCTCCCCCCCCTCCTCTCTCTGTATATTAGACCACTTCTTGTCGTTTCAGGTTTCAGGACCAGTGGAGGCTGACGACCCCTCCCCAGGTGGCGCAGGCCCCCCCCACTGTCTCTGCAGCGTCTCTCTCTCTCTCTGCTCCCGCTATGCACACTCACCCCATCCTGTCCGTGTGGGGGGGCGGGGGAGGGGGGCAGGGCGACCACAGGCCCGCCGCGGGGGGCATTTACTACAACAGCAAACGCTGATGATGCTTTTAGTCCTTTTCACACTTCAACTCGCGCACACAAACACACACATTGATGACACACACATACACACACACACACACCTGTTCAACATACACCACAGCACACTGCAGTACAGATGGCACTTAACAGGCCGTCAACCCAACACATGATTTATATACAGAGAGCTGAAGCCAACATAGCTGAGTGGCAGGCAGGCAAGTTTGCGTGAGAGTGAGGAAGGCAGGACCAGAGACAAGGGTGTTTTTTGGGGTGTACAGTGCGGACCTTAAGGCGCCCCCTTTCTCTGACTACGCGCAGTGCAGTCACGGCTTGTCTGAGGAAGGCTGATGAGCTAACGGCATTGATTATTAATTTAATGAATGGAGTGGGCCGGAGCTGTTACTTTAGGGCGGGGAAAGACAGGGGTGGGGTTTGTGTGGAGACTTTTTTTTTTTCTTTTTGAAAAAAGGGGGAGTGGGTTTGAACAACAAATGTTTTGCTTTTTTTATTTTTATTTTTAACCCATGAGTCTGTAATTAGGAGAAAAAAAAAATAAAGACATTGTGTAAAAATGAGACTGTGTTTGTGTGAGTTTGTCCTGCATGTGGTGTTAAATGACAGTTCAATAGTATTTGTGTGTGTGTATATATATAGATATCTATCATAATAGAATTAATCTTCTGGAGCAAATTGTATTGATGTGGAACACCACGCAGACCAAACCTTTGAATATTTTAGTATTTCAACACAAGACTACTGCTTAGTCGTAAAAGGTTTGACCCTACTTGACTGTACAGTCTGACCATACTGCACACAATTATGACGTTAGCGTATACTTATGCTTTAATATGAGATGAAGTATTGGAGTTTTTATTCAGGAGGTAGTGATTGTGGGCTTGTGAATTCCTCAATAGGAATGCATGAACAAGCGGTTTTAACATTTGCATCATACTGTACCAAAACATTTGCATTGTGGTCAGTTGGCTGGCGTGTATGCCACACCAGGTTATGATTAGATGTTAAAGCAACATCTGCCTGGATTGAATTTGTTCAATATGTCTTTTATCTCCTCATTTCAATGTTCACATGCTCTTGTGGCAGGAGTAGTTTAGACAGTAGAGGGAATAAAAGGGAAAACTGAATTTTAATATTTACTCAGCATTTCATTTATTTAATCATAATTGGTAGATGTGTGTAAGGCAGTCTCACATTATTGAAACATGACAAATAGAAGAGGTAACAGTAAATGTTTATTCCACAAACAGTCAAAAACTGGGAACATTTTAGAGAATTTATATCTGTAGTACAACTGACTTGTTGGTAATAAAGTCCTGTAAACTGAAGTGATGATAGCTGTTCTTCATTTCATCATTTGGTCTTTGAACATCATCGGACGCCATGTTTCAGGTCTATTTATGCTTCTTGAAAGCTGCAGAGAAGAAAACGATCATTAAGATGAAACAGGCGTAAAATGCAGATAATAGCAATGACTGAATGCTGCTTTCCCGTCTCTTAGTGCTGTACGGTTGTGGAGAGGTGGTCATGTAAATAAGCATTTATGAAAATCACAAAAAAAATTGTAATAGTCTTATTGGTTGTTAACTTATAAATGAAGTTTTTATAAACCATGGGTTCTAAAATTGGGTTATCTGTGAACTGACAAAATTTCAACCCCTAAAATCATTAAAATGGAACGTTTTATAAAAGTGTACGTCATTTTTTAAAATGCCAAATATTTGATGTTTCCAGGTTCTTAAATATAAGAATGTGCTTTTCTTGGTCTCTTACATTATAGTGTGTTGAATATTTTTGGGTTTTGGACTGTATGTCAGAAAAAATAAGAAGATGTCACTTTGTGCTCTAGAATATTGTGATAGACATTTTTTTTTTTACTGTTTTCTGATGTTTTATAGACAAAAACGATTTGAGAGAATAACCTGCCTATGAACTGATTATGAAAATAGTTGTTAGTTGCAGCCCTGGAGCCAAGCCTACTGAGGAGGCACTAAATGCAGACAGAAGAAGTTAAAAGTTTAAAGTTAATTGGCCATAATTTTGTCTCTTTATTGTCACATTTGACTTGTCACATATCAAAGAGTGCATGATGTGTAGAAATGCCATGAAATCCATTTGTAGTGTCTGGTATATTTGAACGTCCTCACCTCTTCTTTTAGTTTTCTTCTTCATGAGTTTCTTCTTTTTCTTGGGGCGAGGGTTGTCCCCATCCTGCGCCAATAAAGATAAAAGTGTTAGAACCAGCAGCCACATTAAGAATGTGATCGAAATAAAAACGGGCCACAATGGTCCCATTCATACTGGAGATGGGCCTGTTAGCGACATCCTTTAGTGGTGTCTTATGTTGTCCAGTGCAAAGTCTAAACATAGCACACATGGATTTTTCCAAGTCTTCTTAAATACATTTAACTGAATGAATTTTCCACATCTGCAAACGGTGGAACAGACTATCAGCATGAGACTGCCGGCCAGTCATTACTCTCACTCATTAGTACTTTTTATGACAGCAGGCTGTAGGCACACAGTGTAGCTGTTGCCAACAGTGCTGCCAACAGCACCAGACAACTGAGTCACCAAGATACCCAGACCTCTTCAAAACACACAACAGCAGTGTTCTGTCCAACATTAATTGTGTGCTGGTGGCAGCCAAAGTTGCATAATAGTCAATATAAATAATTTGGTGTGTCCTGCTGTTTTCAGCCCATACTCAGTTAGGAATCCAACCAATACGCCCTCCAGATAAACTGAATGATTAGAGCCTCGACATCTACCTTAAAACTCCCAATCAATTCCTGTCTGAACCCGTGTGACGGGAGATTTACACTTTTTTTTTTAACTGTCCGGACCACACTTTGGAATTTTCACCGACAGATGAGATACAGATGTTACTGTAAGAGCTCACCTGCCCGCCCTCGCCTCCTGTCAGCGCCGTGATGTCGCTGAAGTGTGTGATCCCGCTCAGCTGGCCGGACATAGACATCATGCCTCTCTTTTTGGAGTTCTTCTGGCGCTTTGGCATGTTGAGACGCACCATCATCGACTCCTCATAATTTTTCCTGTGAAGAGGAAAAGAGAATTATTGTTTATTGAATTATTGGAAAACATGACGTGCCATTACTTATTATTTCTATTTGGGTAAACATGATTACTGTGAAACCGCCTCACTTCATGTCCTTGTGGGAAAAAAACAAAAACAAGATTTCTGCACAACACATGCTTCCTAATGTGTCTTAACAACATGCAGGAGAATAAAAACCTGTGCAGCTCCTCTCGGCTGTCCCGCTCAGTCTGGAAGTCCTGTCGGTCCCTGATCTCCTCGGGGGCGTCGCTGTACTGCTGCCGCAGCTCCTGGATCACAGAACTTCTCAGGGCTGCTCGCCGCTGACGCTCCACCAGAGCTTTCTTCTTGTCTGCTTCTGTCATGTCGCCATCTAGAGGAAAAGGAATGGGATAACTATTTATACAGGTTTTATAAATTCTACTTTTGGATAAGTTAAAAAAAAAAGTCTATTTTTATACACGTAAACATCTAAAATTAAACTAAAGGAGAGATGTGCTGCTTTCTACATTCTGTACAATCTGATAAATTTCCACAAAATTTTCAATTTCAATAATTTTTCAATTCAATCAATAAAAGGAAGACTTGAATAGTATTTTCATGACAACGAGAAAAACAAAAACTCTTAAAAAATACAAATGACATTACCATAATGCACTGCAGCAATCTTGGGCGGTACATATTTCCTGCCACTAGAGTGGGCTGCTCTCTTCTCTGAGGCCGCCTTGTTCTCAGCTTCACCTTCAGACTCCTCAGATTCATTCAGCTGTTTAAATTATGAAGCAAGTAAGAAAAAAAACTCACAGTGCAACAAAAAAGCCTCTGCAGTATCTAGATTACAGTTTTAATTTATGATGATTTGTTGGCCTTACTTTGCTGATGAGATTCTCAGGGTTAGGACGCAGCTGCAGCGGGTCGTTTTCAGCTAAAAATCAACAAAAGAAAAAGACGTTTTCATACACTGAAGCCTGAGAAACATGGAAGGAAGGAAATTTCTCTACAAGTCTGATATTTGTCATGTGTCATAAATCAAATCTTTCATGGAAGCTAAACCGAGATTAAAAGTAAGGTCATTGCCAGACACCACATCAGTCTTACCTAAACTGCCAGTGACAGCTGTGCGCACCAGTTTATCAATCTGGTATTTCAGTTTGTGGTCTAGGGGTCGCATCTTCTCCAAGACCTTAAAAAAAAAAAAAAAAAAAAAAAAAAAAGCAAGGTAAAAGGTATTTAAATATCATGCCGGGTGGATAGATGAGAATAAACAAGTTTATTATTAGTGGTGTTTTTGTACAAACATCTCACCGTTCTGATTGTGACCACTCTGTTCAAGGCTTCACTGTCTTTTATTTTGCCTCCTTCTGTCTTGATGCTGATCAAGTGAGTGAGGTCTTGAAGGTAAAAGAGCAGGAGGTGATACCGAAGGTCCAAGAAAGACAAACCCTGCAGGCAGAGAGGACAGAGAGTCAGAAGGGCTGAAAGAACTGCAACAGGTAGTTTCCTTATCAATTAATCTCTTGATTATTCCTTTAAGTGATTGTATAGAATATAACTAAATAATAAATCATTTTATAATTGCTCATCACAATTTCCCAGAGCCTTAATCGCTTGTTTTGTCCGACCAACAGTCCAAAACCCACAGATATTCAATTAATGATCTTATAAAAATAAAGAGAAGAGTGGATAATCCTCACATTTAAGAAGCTGGAATCAGTAAAAATTCAGTATTTATGAATAACAAGTGACTTAAAACATATTATCAGTTATCAAAGCTATTGCCAATTTATATTTTGTTGATCATGTAATCGTTTCAGCTTTATTTGAATTACAAGTCTATCTCAACCAGACCTTGGTCAAATAGTAATAGCAAACGATTTCAATTTAACAGTGTGTTTAAATCTGCTTGGACAAGCAGCTGGGAGTGTATTCAATCTTTTTATTTTGTTCGAGTTTAAGCCACCAGTTATCTTGTGACTTTAAAATGGAGTTTCAAGCAGAATCCTTGGAAAATACAAACAGATCTGGTCTGGACTTTTACAGTTCTGATGAAGCGTTTACTCACCTTCGATGTCTTAAATGCCCCATCTTTGACTTTTGTTAGCAAATTGCGGACATGACTTGTGACTGAAGCCACCTAAAGAGAAAAGAAGAGTTTTTCAGCCTCACATCTACAGAGGCTTTCTGCAGTCATGAGAGAATCACTAAGCTGTTTGTGAATGACGCTGAAGTTAGCTTCCGATTCTGAGAGGAAAGTTAAAGGAAACATAAATTATTACTGCTGATTCTATGTTTTTGCACCACTTACACTTAAAAAAGTGTTAGACATTGTAGCAAAAGCCTTAATGCTGTATAAACCCACTTTCAGATTTTATTTTGCATATGAAAACAAAAAAAAATGGCTTTTTCTCCATCCAGACCACAGCAGACCAGGTCCAGATCAAAACCCACTATACTTAGACTTGTCAAATCTTAATAATAATAATAATCTAGTCCAGATTTGACAAGTCTAAGTATAGTGTTTTTTTGATCTGGACCCAGTCTAATGTGGTTTGGATGGGGAAAAAACTGTGAAATCGGCCTTTTTTCAGTTTTTATAAACAAAATAAAGGTTTCATAAATCTGAAACTTGGTTGAAGCAGCGGTAAGGCTTTTGCCACGATGTTGAACACTCGATATCATTATTTACATTTCCCTTAACTTTCCCTTTAACTCCTTATCACAAACTAACTTCAGCGTCGTGGTTTGAGATCAGTTTAAATAGTAGATATATGGGATTACTCCAACAATGTGACTACAATAGTTTCAGGTCTAATTAGTCATGACATGAGAAACACATTTTTCCGAATTTGTTTGCATAGTTTAAACAGAATCCATTACATTCAGGACTGTTACTTTACCACAATTTCAATAAATACTGTACCTGCTCTGTGAGAGTATTCAGCAGCTCTACAGCTTTGGGCAAATCATTTTGAATCAAATCCTGTAAGACAGTTAAATGACATACAAGAAAGAGGTGTGTTAGCCGGCAGCTAGCTGGTTAGCCGAAGTTTTTACAAATGAAACAACTATTATCGCTCACTCTAGTCAAGCTCACGTGTCAAACAAAGTCTGCGTATACATGTTCAGTCGTCTGAATGGTCTATAATTTTAACAGAAATCACGGAAAGATAATATAAATGCTTTATTGACTAGCAGCAAGCTAAGCTCAACTCACGTTGTCAATAGTAGAAGCCATTTTGATTTTTACTGTGACTACGGATACCGAGGAGGGACAGTGTCGACGCAGCGCCTGGTTTGCCGTTGTTCCACTGATCAGATAGAGTTCATACTGTTATAATGTTACAATGTTATAGAGCTCACACTGTTATGATATTACAATGTTACATTGTTCACATAATTAGAGTTCATAATGTTATAATGTTACAATTTTACACTGTTCAGATAATTAGAGCTCATACTGTTATGATATTACCATGTTACACTGTTCACATAATTAGAGTTCATACTTTTTTAATGTCACAATGTTACACTGTTCAGATAATTATAGCTCATACTTTTGTGTGTGTATTAATGTGTGTGTGTGTATGTGTGCGTGTGTGTGCGTGTGTGTCTGTGCGTGTGTGCGTGTGCGTGTGTCTGTCCGTGTGTGCGTGTGTGTGTGTGCGTATGTGACAGAGAGAGAGGGGAAGTGATGATGTGATAATCACAGGAGTACCTGTCTGGTTCATTTTCAGACCATTTGCAGACTGTCAGAGGACTGAAGAATATTCTGAGAGTTTGTGGAGCGATAAGTCATGGTAAGTCAGTTCAGAATTTAATATTGTTGGGAAATTTCATACAAATATTAAATAAGCATAGTTGTACCATTATCATTTAAATTAAGAAACCATAGGTGGTTTAAAATATCTCTTAGAGTTAATATAACCAGTCACCACACTCTCTACTTTTTGAACAGAAAATTGATGTGAAATGTGGAGTTATTTAGAGGTTATTTCATGTAATTTATACTTTATTTGATACAGTGCAGATTGATTTAATTTTTTAAAACACAAGCTAGAGTCTGGCTCACAGTTTTATAGACACATACTGTAACAAAGACTGTTGGCCTCAAATAAGTAATTTTCATTTATGGTTATTAGTAGTTATATTTATGGTTAGTAGTAGTAGTTAGTTAGTAAGTATACAGTGTACAGCAGAATGAGCTCTTTCAGGGTGTTGAATAGTGATATGTTATATTTGAATATCATTAACAGTGCATTAACATGTAAGCAGCACTTTACTGTTGTAGTTGGTCGAGTTGGAGCTAACTATAACTACTTTATATATAGTTGGGGAGTTTAATCTATAACAGTGCATCATATTTTATAAGATCTCATGTTTCATATGTAAAATATTAATGTGAAATATATTTATTAACTATAGGTGTCAGATAAATGTAGTGCAGTAAAAAAATACAATATTTGCCTCTAACATGTAGTGAAGTGGTATAAAATGGAAACCACTTATCTGCTACTTCTTTAAGCCCTAATCAATATCACTCTCGTGCCTCCTTCTGCCTTTTTTTCTTGTCTCTTTTTGTCCTGTATGTTACTTGTATGTGACTATCAGAGTGCTTTTATTTGTATGCTGTACATTGGATTCTGTTTGTGTAGTTCATTTGAAAAAAGGGGGTTAGACTCAACAAAAAAAAGTCTCTAAAAAAACAATTTGAACTTAAATCCTATTCTATTTCCGAACCCCAGCAGATGTCTGATTCCAGGGTGTCCTCTGTCATCCAGGAGTGGGTGAGCTCATACCCGGGTCAGTCCCACACCCACACCCAGACCCTGAACCCTTCCACGTCCAACCTGGCTGGTTCGACCAATCAGCTGGCTCCAATGGACATGATCTCGTACAGCCAGTCTCAGGGACTGGTGAGGGGGGGCGGTGAGGACAGAGTGGCCGAGCAGATGATGGGGATGCCGTACCTGCCGTACACATCGTCCTGTCTCAGCAACACCTCGAGCGCGGGGAGCACAAACCACCACCAGAGCCACACCAACACTCAGCAGGTGAGAGAGAGGATAATAGATAAAAAAAGTCATTCTTACACATTTTCTGAGTGTGATAATTAAAGTAAAATTTCATCCTGCTTCCCCCTAACTTAAACGTATACGATATTCTGACCTGCAGGACTTCTCTCCCTTCCTTCTGCCGACCCTGCGGGCCCCAGTGACCAAGAGGAGCATCAGCAAGGACAGTGTGGAGTACCGCATGCGACGCGAGAGGAACAACATTGCAGTGAGAAAGAGCCGGGATAAGGCCCGTAGAAGGATCCTGCTGACCCAGCAGAGGGCCATGCAGCTGCAGGAGGAAAACCAGAAGCTGCAGATACGGATAGGGCAGCTGACACAGGAGCTGGACACTCTAAAACACATCCTGTCGCAGCGGCACCAGCAGGGAAACGAGGACGGAGCAGCAGGAGAGTCTGCTCTCTGAACACAGCCAAGAAGCACATGTTTACCTGGTATTCACATCTAATGAAGTGCAGGCATCAGATTCATCTTTAATATGTCTAGTCAGACCCCCAAGACTCAAACCCAAAAGCCTCCTGGTTGATTTCTCAAATAGTCACCAACAAGGCAAACATTTGTGATAATTTAGGAAATAAAAAAGTTACTTATAGAAATCCAGAAAGGCTAAGTCAAGGGCAGCTGGACTTTATTTAGATTCTAGCAGATGTTTCATCCAGAAGGCTTTTTCAAGCTCTTCTCAGCCCTTCTGGATAAACCATGACCTGGATGACTGAGATCTTCATAGAGATACTAATACGTCACTTATAGAAGTAGATTTGAGAATCATTCTGTTAAGATGTAATGACAGATAGTATATGCAGGTTAATTATAGTTTCATCTTGTAAAATTGTAAAAAAAAAAAAAGAAAAAGGAAAGCATAACACACTAGCAGGGCCATAGCTACCACTGAGAGCACTGAGGTCTTGTCCTCTGTATTTGTTGTACAACCAGGGGGAAGATTATATCTAACAAATTTCCACTAGCTGAGGCCCTCCCCCATTAGTTACTGTTTCTATGCCTGTCAGGTTTGCTATTCTGGTATTGATTACTGTGACAGATTTAACATTTGTATTTTGCAGTAAGTTTTGAAACAATTCAACTTTACACTGAAAAAAAAAAAATTCTAGCCAATGACTGTGTATTTTATCAGCCTAATGATGACATCCCACAAGCTGGGTGAAAACAGTCTCCGGTTGACGTTTCAATGTTTCCAGTGAACTTGTTTAAAAATAACCCTCATGTTTCAGTCCTGAACATTTCCCCACCAAATAATGTACCCTTGCCTTTGGAAACAATGCTAGCTTACTAATGTTGGTAAACTAGTTAGCTGGACATGCTTACTTTTTACTTTGGAGCATATAAAGAGAGTTTAATTCATTCCTTGTACCATAACTCTTTTGTATTTGTTTTCTAAAGGTTGAACTCTTTATACACAGAGTCTCACTCTCACTACGGCCTCATGCACATCGTTTCAACATGTGGAGAAAGCAGAAGTTTGACAGATCAGGTCAGATTGGTTATGATCGCAAAGCTAATGTCAGAGTTCAGAGAATGTCAATTAAATTCCTGGTTTTACAGCACAGTTGAGATCTTTATGTTGAGAAATAAAATGATCAGACAAACAGTTAACTGAGTAAATAAAATGTAAGAAAATGAAATCAAAATTATTTAAAGTCTGAAACTTTATTTTTGGTATTTTTCTGGGTGAGGGGGGACTTACTCATGACCTCGGTGTTTCTGAAACTGTGGCTGCGGCCCTGCATAATGGAGCTTTGAATAAATGAAGTAAGCGCTTGAGCCTCTTTATAAAAGACCTTGAAGTCATTGAATACTGTAGGAAAACGTGTGGTGGATTTGAATGTCGATGCTCTTGAATCATTACATATTCAAAACTGTGAGCATAGAGACCTGAGAGCACACAGAAATCTTAGACAAGAGGTCAAATCTGTAAACAAATAAACCTGCAAGACTTGTAAAACAGCTGTGTTAGATGGACAAAGGATTTTAAGGAGAATTTGATGCAATGTAGATCTAAAAATCCAAAATATTGGACAAATAAGCCCAGAAACAAAAGTCCTGAAGTTCAAATGCTACATATACTTCAATTTAGAAAATTCCAAATGAACTTACTTATGGTTTTTGAAGGCAGCATCTTCACATATGTACTATACATAGACTATATAATCATCGACCTGATACTCCAGTCATTGTCAGAGATGATTGTAAGTGTTGTTGCCCAACAGTGTTACACAACAACCTGTGGTTTGTAGAGGATTCAATAAAATCTAAGTGTCTCTCTCTGTATACTCTTATCTGTATGGGATTACTTGAAAAGATTTTGACACATTTTTACATATGTAACGATATAATCTTTGACGTTGTCAATGTGTTTTATATAAATTTATAGTCATACACTGTTGAAGTGATACTTTGTCAATTATTTTCTTAAATAAAAAAATTGCTTGTGCCTATATTGTATGAAACAATGGTCTCTTATATCTACCAATTCCCTATATATACAAACTCTGGCAACTGATTCTAATTTTACATTATAATATAAACACAGAATATTTAAATATGCCTTTGGTTATTAAAGCAGCTTCACTGCTTCCTCAAATAGCCTCTACACATGCGACACCATCCAGCTTTCATTACAGCACACTGTGCCCTTAAAGAACACGTCTTTTTCATAGAAAATGGTGTGATATAACCCCAGTATCAATGCTGCACTGCATCCTTCATCAGGGAACATGGCGTGCACCTGCCACATTATTTACCATAACTTGTCTACCCACAGAAACGGACGTCATGCCATGGACCGTTGTTCACCAGCGGTTTCCCTTTGTGGGATGGGCAAGATTTCAACACAGTGGAGGACGGAGATGAAGAGCGCAGAGATACTATCAGTGTTTCGGGCTGCCAGGGCCTTCCTGTGGCTGTGATGGTAGTGAAGGGACACAGAGATAGGGGACAGAGAGGAGGGGGTGGGGGTAGCCAGCCAGACACATTTTTTATATAGATCTTTGCCCAAAACAATTGTTGCATCATTTTATATATTTGGGGTGTTTTCGGTGAATAACTGAAAGACGTCCTTTGAGTTTGGTTCACAGGGTCAAGGCATGTTAGCATTATCACTCTTAATATGGTATTTAAAAATAACAAAAAGCACACATCTTCCATGTCTAATTTCTTCTTTGACCCTCACGTTTTAAATATCACAAGTCAATCAATAAAAAAGGTCTTTCCAAGACATTTGTTTTATTGCTGGTATGGGAACTAAGAACAAATGAAGCAACATGGATTCAAATGTTTACTTCTCTTTTGAATGAATATTACAACTTCTTACATAGTAAAAATATTTTGTCATTACTATCAGTTGCAGTTTAAAATTACATTTACACATTGTGTCCTTGGACATTGACCGTGTAATTGCAGTGACCCCAGTTACAGCCAAGCCAAGGATTTTTGTTGCATGTCATCCTCATCTCTCTCCCCACACTTCCTCTCTACTGTTCACTATGTTATAACAAAACCACTTGTCTGAGGTGTAAAATGTTAATTTGCAATCACTAAACCGATCTGAAAACATGAACAACACTATTTTAATTAGAGCATGCACCTGTAACATATCTGCATTTGATGAATTCTGCAGTTTAACTGATCCAACAGGAATGAAAACAAATAAAATCCAGCTATTAATAAGTGCAATTCTGCAAAGATAATCACCATCTCCAGTAGATGATACAGGCTGCAAACATGAGATGAATAACAGCTAATTATGTGTAAATTCAGAGGTTTTGTTGCAAAATTAGGTAAAAGCATCAGAAAATGTAACAGTTTAAAGTGCCTTTTATTGTAAGACAGTGAATAATGGAAATCTGTGGATGACAAAATGTCAACATTTTTACAAACTGGATCCTCGTGATAAATAGATAACCTAAAAACATTGACTTTATATATGTTTTTTGTTTCACTTGTGTAATGAACTGCTAATTTACAAAGGAGAGTGAAAGTGTGATACAGTGTCATGTACTGAGCAGCACATAATGACTTCTTGTGTGACCGTGTCTGTTGAAATGTCCCACAGCGTTGTGTGGGGCAATCTGTGGTCCCAGGACTGCAACATCTCCACAGAGTGAAGAAAGACTGTATTTCACCTAATCTCTAGCAAGTTACTCAACAGCAAGCAGACCATATGAGCCCCACCACAACCCCAGTGAAGCAGCTCCAATCTTATTGCTGCTGTCAATTAAAGATATGTTTATTTTCTATGGTAGTAGTCGAGCATCCATCAAGACAAGTAGAGCAGGGACCAAACTGAACATACACGCTGCACAAGATCGAGTCCAAATATGGGAAATGTAAACTTTTTACCCCTGTTTCAGCACTTCCGCACACATTCATACGTGTGTTCACAACTAGGGGCAGCTCAGTACAACTCTGCGGACAGACAACTGGGTTTCTTTAGCTTCAGGTTCCCACCTTTCCTTCAAAAAACGTTCCAGTGATGGTGCCAAGATAATCAATATGTAAGAATTCTGTGGTGGTGGACAGTCTGTCGTACTGTAAGGTGCTTTTCATGACATGGAGGAGTTTGATTCCTCAATAAAAGAGCACTTTTCTTATCTTTACATCTATCTTTTTTTTGTTTTATACAGGATTTTAAAGGATCCACTGCTCTGATAGCAGTAGAAATCCCCACAAATCCCCACAAATGTTCATTATCTGTAATGTATCAATGTTATCTTGGTGTTTAAAGGGGAAGTGGCCGCCATCATTGTGCTCTGTGGGTGGCACACACACACTGTAATGACAGAAGACAATAATATTATTAGATGAAGAGGGTGTTTTTTTTTCTTAGATTTAATGTCAGTGTTACCACTTTATGATCCTCTTTGACTTAAGAAAAAAGCGTTCTAGGGTGTGCAGCATTCACATTTACAGAAATGTCTGTGCTGCCTATGTGGAGCCACTTCTGGTTACTGTAACACCAGTGAACAAACTGTGTTGGTGCCATCAAGTGTAGATTAACAGTCATTACCACCAGCGCTTGACATTGACTTTTTTGCTCACCAGCTACTGTGGCTAGTGGGTTTCTAAAGTTACTAGACACTCAGCATTTTATCACTAGCCACAGTTTTGTTGTTTGGAAATTATGATTTGTTCGATTAAGGTTGACTATGGTGTGCTACAATTTATTTGAAGAACTAGATTTACAAGATTAAATGTAAATGATCACTGTAAACACCCAAATCAAGGCCACATAAAATTTATAACACTACAGTGATCAAATATTCAGCTCTGATAAGACTGTGTATAAAGGTCTTTTTCTATGAAAACATGCAGCTGATTAAGACAAATCTGCATATATCATTGCATATAATAAAAGTAGTGCAGGGGTGTAGAAGATTAACTGAAAAGATAAAAACTAAACTGAAAAAAACCTAGCAAGAGAAAAACTTTGTCAATTCAAAATAAATAATACAAAGTAGAAGAAATCTGCAGTATGGAACAAATTCAAATGATTCAAAATGACAGAATTATATAGCCTATTCCTAATTTTTCCTCTTGCTAGCTGTGGTTTGTGTGTGTGCATGTGTGTGTGTGTGTGTGTGTGTGTGTGTGTGTGTGTGTGTGTGTGTGTGTGTGAGAGAGAGAGAGAGAGAGAGAGAGTGAATGTGAACTGTGTGTAGATAGTCTGTGAGTAACTGTGTTTGACGCCACTGATGCTAATGTCAAACCCTGATTACCACAGAGATAAAAATGAATGGTTGTCTGTACTTTGAACTCAATACCGGATGAGATAGGCATAATATGAGCATTGGAGTGTTATGTTCCTTCCCTGATTTAAACAATATTCAAGAACAAGACTAGTTAATCTTAAATGAAAATTGTAAATTGTGTAAATGCTCCAAAGATGAAAGAGGATGCTGTTACTGTACATTCTAGGTCAGTTTAATCTGGCATTTCACTATATTTCACCTAGAAACAATATGTAAATGTCTGGTGTACTGGGAGAAAGAGTAACTCAAAATATCTGTGGTACATAATTAGGAGTGGCACTCTGTAGTAACAGTGCTGGCAAGCCTTGTGCCTCATGATGACTGGAGTAAATTAAACAGATCTCTGATGTCTTGCTTCCAGAGACAATGGCAGACCATCTAAAATACTGTTTGATTTATCTGCAGGGTGGCAGCAGAGTGACAAATACGACTGAAACTGAATGGCCAAGTGATTTTTTCCCATTCTTTTCTCATGTATACTAATAACATGTTAATCCTTTCATATCCATGAGAAAACGAGTCCCTGTCAGCCTGGACCATGGAGGCACAGTGTTTGAGTCCTGTGTGGTCTATGATTTATGGCTCCACCATGCGGCAGAGCACCGCATGCAGGCTTTCTGTAACAGAGAGCAGAGAGAAAAAACAGATGTCTCACTCATTCAGTGTATTTCCTCTGTTTTACCATTAGTTTTATCAAGACTGGTTCTGTCTTTTGTTCCATTCTTTCAGTCATTGACATGGTATCGAATGACAGAAACGATTCTCACGTTTAAAAACATGATAAAAACATCTAATTGTCTTATTCATAAAAACATTTTGGGGTTTTTAAAAGTCACACAATAGCCATACTGAAGTAGTATTCCCATGTGAATTTGCTATTGTTCTTTCTAAACTTCTTTCCTTCGACTCCACCTTTCCGAACTAAATTAACTAAAATGACATACACATTAAAATGGCAACAGGCAGCTGGTTTGGACATAAAGATAACTTTTCAGGGTGTCTTAAAAAATTCCTAAGTGACAAAAACATTTGTTAAAGTTACTGAAATGTACCTATAACTGGAGCAGAAATAAAATGCACAAACGAGAGAAATGTGCAAACCTAAAACTAAATAAGAACATCCAACAGTAGGTCATACACATATTAAACTTTCTGCCCATGAAGTTACAGTATGCCAAAGTATGGAATGTTAAGTTCTACTTTCATCTTTTACTTTCATTCATCGTTCTGCTTTTCTTGACTAGAGAAATATAATTAAAAAAATAGTTTAATAAAAAGTTTATATCACCAATCTAATAATAGTCATATCTAATAATATGTATAAAGACAACACAGTGGGACAGTAGTAAAACTACGGGGGCCAGGATAATGATAATTATCTTAGCAGATAATGTGAGATACATGGAATATTTTACAGTTTTTAAAAACAGATGTAAAAACTTTTAACTTGAGGAAATGGAAAGAGGAGAGATGAGTTAAATTTAAAAACTATTAGTAAAAAAACTACCATTTGTATAGTAATACCTACATTAAGTTATTAGAATTAGTTCTTATTGTGATTCGGGTCGATCAGAGCAGGAGCACTAAGAAAATATGTACATACTTATATTAACTTTTAGTGTTTTTTTATCATGTGCCATACTTAAATCAACAATAAATAGGTTAAAAACAATAATGTAAAAAAAAGAGGTGTGAAAGTACATTTATGATACTGTATAAGACTTAAAAAGAACTTGTGGCATGGCTGTGAAGGGAAGGGGGAACACAGGACAGAGAACTAATGAGGTGTGTGTGTGTATGCGTGCATGCGTGTGTGTGTGTGTGTGTGTGTGTGTGTGTGTGTGTGTGTGTGTGTGTGTGTGTATGTGTGTGTTATGTTTGCAGAGGGTGGGGGGGTCAGGATGAGATGCATGTGTGTTACATATGAGATGAATGATTGTGATAATACTTGGATATATGAATGTATATGCATCTCATGTCTTGTGTATGTGTAATGTTTCATGTTAGTCTGGCTGCATCCAAGGATATATACAGTATATGCTATCTTATATATTAAGATATTACTATATATGTTGGTAAGTAAGAGATAAAGTATGCAAAACCTCATGATGGAAAGCATTAAATGAAGATAATTATAGATAATAAATAGATAAATAAATAATGCAAAAAATCAATGTAGGCCTTTTGGAATTAGCCAATAAATACACGTATGAATAAGGAAGGAAGGATTTATTTTTGAGTGATTACTCTGCTCTTTATACACGATCTTTGACATCTCGTCGCTTTGCCGAGTGTAGCCGATTCTTCCCGAAGTGTGGCGCCGCCGGCGGAGCTGCTCGCCCCTTTAAACAGGTTTCTCCCAATGCAGCTTTCCACCCGCTCTTTGTCCGCGCCCGGCTGACTGACGACGCGTTTCCCTTTAAGATGATGTCGGAGACTATTATGTGTTATTTAATTATTTTGTGTAATGTCGGCAGGCAGAAACTTGGACTAAACAATAACGTTACAGAGGAGCGACGGTAAGAAGAGGAGTGTAGCCCCGGCCGGCATCATCGCGTCTCAAAGTGGCGGAGGGGTTCGCTGTAGTCCGGTGTCCTTGCGTGTGTCAAAGGCAGCAGCTGGGGGTGTTTATGACAGACAGCAGCACTTCTCCGGGACAGAAATGTCTCTTCATGTTGGACTAACAGACAAAGCAGACTGGCATCGAGGCGCAGAGCAGATACGGTGAATGCGGTGAAAGTACTCTCTTACTGTCTGCTCTCACCGCGCAATGTTTTGGATGTTTGGAGGAGACAACGGGCAGTAGTCTCAGCACACATATAACAGTGTTTTAAAGGGGTAAGTAACACATCTGGTTTCAAAGCCAGGCAGACATTATAATAGCAGCTTTGTCTCCTCACCCCCTACATTGTATTTTATTCTGCTCACACTGCTGCCTTCCTATTTTTAATGTGTGAGGACTTCCACAGAGGCCAGTCTGCCCGCTGTGTGTTACATTCCCTCCACGTCCTTTCCCCCCCATCGTGTAAAAAGCTCTTATGTAACCCTGTGGGATTCCTTTTTTTGGGAGACTTCCTGGCCCTGTGCAAAGGAAAACACAGCAACACTGGCTGCTGGAGGAGCAGCAGCATGTGCACCGACAGAGGAGGCTGCTGAGGAAAAAGCACAGGCTGTTCACATTCCAGCTCTCAACTGGGAACACATACACACACACACAGACACGCACACACACGCACACACACACACACACACACATACACAAACACACACACACATAGAGCAGCCTGTAATACAGAGAGGTGCAGGGCTCCTCAAACATCCCTTCTTCCCTGAAGACACTAATCATTTCACTTTTTTCATTTGAGCTTTTTATGTACTCATCTGTTGTTTATTGAGTTAATTTGTGTACTTTTATAAGATTTTTTTCTTTCTCCCAATGCACCTTTAAAGGCTACAATATGGTTAAACGTTGAGTCATATCTAACAACAGAAATCTTCATTTAATTAGAGTGTCTTTTGTAGTGAATGTTGGACCTGATATGTAACAACTTGGGGGTCTTGGGGATCATTATAAGGCCTAGAAAGCTCATTATTAGGCTATAAACAAAAATTAGCATTTTTAAAATACCAACTATATAAAAAATCAATTGGTATGAATTGGAGCTACAACTAATGATTATTTTCATGATCAATTAACTGTTTTGTCCATAAAATACCAGAAAATAGTGAAAAAAGCCCATTACAATTTCATAAAGCCTGTTTTGTTCAATCACAGATACTCAGTTTACTTTCACATAAAGCAAAGCAGCAAATCTTCACATTGGAGTTGATTGGCTTATCTATTAGTGTTGATCACACACATGTCTCCAGTGTGTCCGCACTTGAGCGTCTATTACTTTCAGAGTTCATCTCCTCTAACAGAAGTTTTCAGTTTCAGTTGTGGTATGGATGCACAGAATGAGATTATGTAAACGATGTGCTTCTGTTTGATACCTGCTCAGTAGTCTTTTGTTCAGTAGGTATGATTTGACACATTTTTGCTCAGTATTTAAAGTAGTGTAGCCTCACTGTCAGATGACCTAATGTGTGCCTTCTTCCTCTGGAATTATGTTGCACACGTGCTACTGTGAACTTTCACGTTAGTGTCACTGTGAAAATTACGCACAGACTGTGGTCCAGCAGCACCACATGGCTGAGTCATCTGGCCAACAATGTGCAACATCAGCTCCCTGGATGTATGATTTCTAACGAGCCACAGATGTTTCATTAGATTTGGCTTAAGACAGTTAATATGTTATTAATGAGTGTTTAAACTTTAAAGGGGCGCTCCACCAACTTCACACATGAACGTCAGTTTACTCGTCAGGAGGAGCGCTACTCTGCCTGTGATTCAGTTATCTTCTGTCGTGCTGGACGGAGCGTTCCGACGTTGTAAAAAATAACTGTGATGATGTCATAGTGATGTCATCAGGGTTAATTTGGTTTAAGTCTATGTGAAATTATAACAGAAAGCCTGCGTTACAGACTGGAAGGGTGGAGTTGGAAAGAAGTGGGCATTTAGGAGACAGACAGAGTCTAATGAAAGATGCTATTGAGTTGCATTCTGGGAAATGTAGGACCTGACCCATAAAGGGACTAAAAGTCAGGATATCTTTTTCACTTTTGCTTCAATTTTCACTGTTCTTTTTATAATCTGCCTCTTTTGAGTTCCCTAACGTTATGAAAGTGCAATGCTGAATCACCGGAGCTCCTCTATTCACAAATATTTGTTTTAATCTATATCATGTACATTTAAATAGGGAAAATAATGCCATCACAACTTATAAATAAACTTGTTAAGAGTCTGTAAATACTTCTTTTGAAACCTCATCTCTTGTCGTTCCTTATACTAATAATAACTATTATAATAATACATTTTGATGATGCAGGAATCATTTTAGCAGTTTTTTATTTAGCCACCATATATCATTCTTGTATTGAGTGTTTGAACTATAAAATAAATGCTGTATAATTCTTTTTTTTCCACAGAGATTTCCCACATCTCTCCCCCTCTACGTGGGGACCAACCATCACCACAACCTCCCCCTTTAACCCCTTCCAGCATGACATCACCAGACTCGCCCCCTCTGGTCTCCCCTTCCCCGTGCCCTGCCCCACCTCCATCCCTCCCTTCCTCCCCCGTGCCCTCCTCTCCGGCGCCGTCCTCTTCCTCCCTCCCCGCCCCGCCCTCGCTGCCGCCCACGGGTGAGGTGATGGTGCTGGCTCTGGGCAGGAAGAAGCAAAGGGTCCTGATTGCTCTCTCCATCCTGCCCAACCTCTTCCTGGCCTTCCTGCTCTCTTCCGACCCCCTCATCACCCTCTCCTCGCCCCACCACTGCCACCTGCCGGGGCCCTTGCCGTCGCCCGAGGTGCTGAACGCCTCCCTGCCCTGGGAGAAGGGGGAACGGCCCGGGGACAGCGGGGGCCTGTCCCAGTGTAAGCAGTACGTCAACGGCAGCCAGTCGGCTGTGGTGGACTGCGAGGCCGGCTGGGACTACAATGTCACAGAAGGGCTGAGGAACAACATTGTTACTGAGGTAAATTCCAGCCTGGGAGCCTCTTGAGCTCTTTAATTATGATCCTCGCCTGGTTCATTGTTTTAGCTTTCTGTGGGAAGGCTACCGATGTTGTTTATGTGTGGATTTAGGGCCTTTTAATGCTGAAATGGTGTTTCTTTTTTTATCCGGTATTTATCCACACGAGGCTCTTGCTGAGTACGCAGTCTCCCTTTTTGCAATGCCCCGCCAAACTTTAATACAGCTGCACATATTTGTAACCATGCATTGGACAAAAAGTCTTTTCCCTGGTGGCTACTGGAGCCTTAAGGGACCAAAACAGTATTTTTGATTCCCATTAACTTTAAAAGGCTTTTATGTTAGATGACTTTTGATACATTTCCAAAGTAAACACAGATTAAAACTGATAACTTTCTAGGTAGCCACTGGTTTTTATCCATTTTGCAATGCAAATAAATTCCACTTGCACTTGTAATAAATCCTTAATCGTAGCGTTTAGTTGACTTCATTTTTGTGAAGTTGACTTTCAGGAAATCTTCAACATCAGAGCCTCTGATACCATTTTATACTCAAACCTCCTGTTTTATGTGGGTTCATGAATGTGTGTGGCACCTGCATACATGTGAGTTATTCCTATGAATCCACAATCTGATGCTGTGGATCCGTACGCACGACTTCTAAACCACAAAGTTACATAGAATTACACATTGTTCATTTGCAAAAAAATAAATTATATATATGTATGTTTTAGTTTAGTCTAGTGTCACATGCTCACCCACTCATTTTGTGTCTCTTCACTTTTCTCTGTTTGTTTCACTTGTCAGGGAGTCGTTAAATGAAATTCCTGAACTTAAGACAAATACATCTTTGCCCTGCGCTGTTAGACCTGCGTTCAACCATGTTTGGGAGGAGGATTGTTGACCCGCTCAGAAATGCAGGTTTAACCTGCGTCACTGAGAGATTTCAGAGATATTTGAGACATGTGTGAAATGTCAGAGGTCAGAAACGTCACTACAGAGGAACAGTCCCTCATTACAACCAGATTACTAATAAGAGAAAGAGTATGTACCAAATTTAATAGAAACCAGGGTACAGAATGAATCTTAAAAGAGCTACACAACTGTGAGATAAAACATGAAAAAACACACGTATAGCACCTTGCTTGAGGGCAACACAATAATCAAAAGAAGGTTTAGGGAACATCAGTTATTTGTCTAACTGTTGTGAGGATTTAAACCTCCAGGACCTTATCTCTAACCTTTTAACTGTAGCTGACTTCTGATCACTCGATAAAAAAGCAGCAGAAGATATATATTGTGAATACAAGCAGTGATGCGTTCAGTGTAGTGTTACATGATAGTATCATTCCTTTAAATAGCATTGTGTCTCTTGGAAAACCTGAAACATCCGGGATATTGACAGGTTTGAAAAGTCAACAATTGTATCTACAATTGTAAGTCGTTTTTTTTTCTCTTATACTCAGAATTAGACACCTAAATCCAGTATACCAGATTATCAATCAGTGGAGAGGAAATTAGAGATATAGATCTGATTCTCAGATTTTAAGCTGAAGGAAAAAGCTGCCTCTGACTCTTATATGTTCTCAGATTATGTACAGAATAGAAAAACTGTGCATGTGCATTTGGATTAGCACGGTCAGCGCTGAAGATCGTGGGAAAAAACATAGTCGTTGGATTTCACTGTGAGACCTTTGCTCTTGTTAAGACTAAATGTCTTTTCACAGAGTCTTGCCAGCTGCACACAGCTTTCCACTCTGGCTGGTTTCTCTGTGGTCTGCGTGTCTGTTTTCATTTCTGTGCCTAGTGATGTGGGAGCCACACCCAGCCCTTCAGTCCATGGCATTAGGACAGTTCACTGGTTATCCACCCACACCAGTGCAGTGAGCTGAAGATACAGAAACACTGCCAAGGGAAGCATTTAACAGGAGCCTGTTCCCAAATACATTTGTATAGACGTACAGTAAGTAAGTACAGATTCCTTCGTCCCTTAGTTCACATAGTGAGAGTGACAAGGAGACAGAGATTGACATAATTTGGCTCTTAAATCAGGTTCAGCTCAGTATTTTTTTTGCTGTCATGATGATCTCTTCCTCCAGTGCTGCTTTGCTGAGCTGGCAGTCTGGTGAGCAGGAAGCAGGGAGGACTGTGGTCAGCTCCGCCTCTGCTGCTGATCAATAACTAGCGTGTCCATCTGAGGGTCACGCTTCTGCTTTTCACCAGCAGAAACATCGTCATCATAAAACATCTTCAACACAGCTTTCATCTGAAGCTCATCTCGTCTGAGTGTCTGCTATGAATTAGTGAAGTTGAGTTCATCACACAGTGGCAGCAAGACGCCCCTTTCTATTCAAATGGAGCCAGAAATGTAGCAAATGGATGCAGGTCTCATTCCCTCCAGAAAGCTCAAATCTGCTGGTGCCTGATCCTCATTCACAAAACCAGTCTGGGGAGTTTACAAACTCGTTTGTGTGCATTTTCCTCCCTCCTGTTGTCCAAAGCATTCCACCCGTATGAGCGCTACTAGCTGCTATGCTGGCCTTTACCCGGCGAGTGCGCAGGGTTGTGGCTCTGTGTCTCAGCAACAGGATGACTGATATTATGTGACAAGCTTTTATGTTTCTGCGCACGAGCTGCAATTATGCGAGGCCTTTTTTTTTATCAGCGGCCCTCTGCTCTCCCTCTCCCTCTCTAGATCATTAAAATCATTCCACTTTCAGCGGTGAGCCGACAGCGACGTTAGCAGAGCTCAGCTGTTAATGCAAATCAGTGGGTCGGCTTAATGTGATTAAAATTCAGATCTGAGAGCAGATATCTGTTTTTATCAACAGAAGTGCTGACTTGCCATGTGGCTGTACTGTTTTTGCACAAAGTAAATGCATGGGACCAGATTGTCCTTTTTGTATAATACTACCGTTATTACTGTTCACTACTAATACTGATACTACTGTGTACTACTAATACTCACTGTAATGCACCAACTGTCCTCTGACTGCCACGACCACACATACAGTGATATTATGTGGTTACAGCTTCCTGTTTAATGGGTCCTGAAGGATTTAGACTGCATCATTCTCTCAGCCTATGATCCAGCTATGTTTACACCTGAGACTGTACTCATAATTATTGATCAAACAGAAATGATCCACATGGAGAGCCAGTTAAACCCAGGAAGAACCATAAACAGATTTTATTGAGATACTTTTGAGAAAAGAAGGAATTTGCTGGAATAACATTTTAATACCTCATGTGTAAACTTGTATATATTGTATTTATACTATATTATATTATTTAGGTTATATTATATTTGCACTGCAGGTGGGATCCATGCTCACTTTTATCACATTTCAGCATCATGAACCCTTTTCTACTGGACCTGCATGAGTTCTGTCTGCATTTAGAGGTTGCAAACATTAGTATTTGGTCGAAACAGGACTTAAGAAATAGTTTAAGTCCTCCTCTACTCAAAAATGTGTTTTGCTTATTATGACTTCACTTGGATGTTTGAGTTTCACTGTGAAGAATGATGCATGTGCAGAGTTTGACACTCAAGCTGTTTTCACATTGATCTGCTGAAGGAGGAAAATTTCTCTGTGCTGACCTTAAATCTGAGATGATCAGCGACTATCACAAGATAAAAGGCCCAAATTCTCTTATTCCAGCTTCTTAAATGTGAATATTGGTATCTTTAGTCCTCTATGATAGTAAATTGGGTATCTTCGGGTTGTGGACTATTTGTTGGGACAAAACAAGACACTTTAGGTTGCATCTTGGGTTTTGGAAAACAGTGATCAATGTTTTTCACCATTTCCTGACATTTTATAGACCGATCAATCAACTGAGGAAATAATAGATTAACAGATGAATTGATACTTTGTCGCAGCTCTGCACCTAAAGTAAAAGAGCAAAGAGTTTCCTCTTGTCTGGCACAGACGTAGGCCTTCACATCCAGGTGTAAATTAGTTGTGGAGTTCTCTACTGTTCTCTCTGTAGGCCAGTTTCATTAATGGGTTCTGTGACAATTAACCAGTTTACCATATAGACTATAATTCAGTCATCATTTTAGGGTAAACAGAGTCTACAAAGTGTTCTACTAGTGTTATAAATGATATAATAACTTAAAACAAGTAAAACAAAAAGTAGGAAGAATACATTGGGGAATAAAAACTAAATAAAATCACATAAAAGCAGAACTTTAGTTGCACGTTAGTTAAATAAGTCAGATTTGAACTGCAGTGTGTTGAGCCCTTTTTATCCAAACTACTGTCATATCATTTTCAGCTCTGGGGTCAGAAATGATTGTAAAAGTTTGGGTTGGTTTAAGTAGTATTAAAATATTAAGCCAGCAGGTGCACATCTGGATTTTGTCAGTTAGGTCTCTGCTTTGTTTCAACCTCTCCCTCCCTTCACCCATCCTGTCTGTTGTCTAACATGTACACGTATTAAACAGACAGTAACTCTCCTCCTCTCTCTCCATCTTGTGTCTGTGCTGTCCAGTGGGATCTGGTGTGTGGTCAGTACTGGCTGGTCCCGGTGGAGGAGGTGTGTTTCATCCTGGGCGTGCTGACCGGTTGTCTTGGCCTGGGCTACACCGCTGACAGGTAATATTCTCTCGTATTCACACACACACACACACACACACACACTAAACCTACAGAAGGAGGAGAAGAAGAGGTTCTGTTAATAGGTTACTGTGTCAATGTGGAAAATTTGTATGTGGTCTTTCTGTTTGTTACGCAGGGCGCACACGCACACACACACACACACACACACACACACACACACACACACACACACACACACACAGAGATTTGTAAGCATGTTTTGGTAAAAGTCCGTCTGTCTGAACATAACTGTGTTTCACATAAAATAACGTTGTTCCTCATTTTTCAGTCTGTTGTTCTGACTTTGCAGTTTCATTACCTCACAACTCACACACACACACACACACACACACACACACACATAAAGTACAAAAAGTATCCTAGCTGTTAATGTTCAAATGAAATTAGCCATAGATTTACTGTGCCTGCCAGTGGTTCCTCTATCAGTAAACAGCATATGGCCACATGCTGAAAGGAAGAGAGATTTAGTATCAAGTGTCGGAAGGCTCTCAGTAAGAAATCATTTTGTATGAGAAATACTGCTGTTTGCAACAGACAAACATAAGAATATATCACAAAACCTCAAGTCTCCTCCACACACAACCAGCGAGGGATAGTTAATGTAAATCTTTCTACATTTGCAAGCTTTATTACACAGGATCTTGGAGTTCAGGGCCTCAAGCTCTGCACAGTCTGCATCAGGCACACCCCGAGCACCACAGATAATTGACATAATGGATCCCGCCTGTGTCTGCCGTGTTGTCAGATTGAAAATCGCACAGGGGAAGCGGTAGTTTTTGGGGGGAATTGTGAGGGAGATGATGCCAACTTAATCAGCTAACAGCCTTCATTAATTTGCTGACCAATTGAGCATAGCATCTGTTTGTTAAGACGAGTGAATTAATGCCGCCTCCTGGGAACATGCAAAGAAAAAAAGGGAAGAGCGCTAATCTGCAGGTTGGAGGCAAAACGGATGAAAGCAGCTGAGAATTAGCTAATCATCACATTTAGATCAGTTACGCTTCAGAGCGGCTTTGGAGATAAATTTTATGTTTCTGTCTTTGTGGAATTAAGACTGAAACATTTCTTTTTCAAAGTTTCGATACATTCAGATGATGTCAGTTCTGTTGAACGGGGCATCTGCAGGTTAATCTTGATATGGAAATGAAATCAGGCCGTAAATTGTCTTAATTTTGTTTTGAGTAAACTTTTTATTTGATTTTATTTCTGATTTGTTCAGAATTAGCTTTTCAGCAGCAGAAAAAGACGTTTAATTAATAATATGAGACTGTGAATGTGGTGGCAACAGTAAAACTTCATGAAATTATGTTGTAACAGTGTAGAATTCACATTGTGGCTCTAATCAGTAGATCCTATTTTGTGCTCTCATCCTCTTCCTGTTAATATTCAAACATGTGAAGTAGTGTCTTTGCTTTTGTTCTATCAGCACTTTCATTACATTTCATGCTGATGTACATCGTGTTGTTTTTTATGATAAAAATGAATCAAATCTAAATATTTTTTGGTTTTGATAATAAATCGGGTGAAAGATCAACAACATCCAAATCATATCTGTCAGTAAATCACAGTAGTTGTTTTAAAAACTTGTATCTACTAGAAAGCATACATGATTCAGTGCACTTTTCTTCTTTTGTCATATTTATAGTAAAGGTTCAGTGAGTTGTTGGCCAGGTCCTGTTTTCAGTATACATCTCTGTTTCCCTGCAGGCTGGGTCGGTCCAAGACTCTGCTGACCTCTCTGACCCTGTCAGTGGTGTTTGGGGTGCTGGTGTGTGTCTCTCCGTACCCCTCCATCTTCATCGTCATGCGTTTCTGTCTGGCGGCTGCCAGTGCGGGAGTCTACCTCACTCTGTACATCACCCGTGAGTATTTGAACATTTAAAATATGCACCGTGTGACCTGACAGAGGGAAAAGTTATATGTTGATAGGATGGATGTTGTGTTTATCTTGTCAGGCCTGGAGCTGTGTGAGCCGTCTCTGAGGCTGGTGGTCACCATGCTGGCCGGACTGATGACTGTAGCCGGGGAACTGCTGCTGCTGGCCGTGGCTCTCGGCTGCCAGTCCTGGAGGGGCCTGCTGGGAGCCGGCTCCGCACCGCTAACCCTCTTCCTCAGCTACGGGTACGAGTCTGTGTGTATTTGCTTCCATGCGCATTCTGTGTGATGTTTTAGTGTTTCTGGATTCTAAGATTCATTAAATAATTAGAATTTTCTTTTTGCATTTAGATATTTGTTGTCGAGCACATTTGTTGGTTATTTGCTGAGAAACTGCAGAGTAAAGACGAGAGGTGATAGAACCTGATTGTCATTTGATAAAGTGTCTTGATGCCAACTGACATGCTGAAAGCTTTGCTGGATTGTATTGATTCCAGTCCCCTCGTCACACTGAGCCTTTTAGCTCATGTCAGAATGCATTAGAGCTACAGTTGTATGCAAATGTTTGGGCACCACTTGACAAATAACGTATTGGTGATTTTTTAATTGAAAAGGTGTAAACACTCTAAAATATGGAACATAAAACACAGTATTTTCAGCAAACATTAATGCATAGATACTTTTTATATCATAAATTAAACAAATAAATAAATAAAAACATTGTGGTATGTGCAAAAGTGTGGGAACCCTACATAGTCAATACTTTGCAAACCTTACAAAAGGCTTCTAGTTCTGCAATCTCTCTCTTAGAGAATCTCTTTTAAAATCTAAGCACAGATTTTCAGTTATGTTTAAGTCAGGGGACAGTGAGGGTCGTCCCAAAACCTTCAGCTTGCGTCTCTTGAGGTAGTCCGTGGTGGATTTCGAGGTATGTTTAGGATCATTATCCTGTTGTAGAAGCCTTCCTCTTTTCAGCTTCAGCTTTTTTACACACAGTGTCATGTTTGTAAAATCCTTTCTTCCCTCCACCCGTGTGATGACTGCACTGACTGCAACACGACCCCGAAGCATGATGGATCCATCTCCATGCTTAATAGTTGGCAAGGTGTTCTTTCCATGAAATGCTGCTCCTTGTTTTCTCCTAAAATACCATTGCTGATTGTGGCCAAAGATTCTATTTTAACTTCATCGGTCCACAGCACTTGTGTCCAAAATGCATCAGACTTCTGTAGATGTTCCCTTGCATACTTCTGACATTGGATTTTATGATGAGGACACAGGTAAGGTTTTCTTCTACTGACTCTTCCATGAAGGTCTTGTTTGTGCAAGCATTGCTCCACAGTGGAACAGTGCACCACCACTCCTGCGTCTACTAAATCTTCCTGCAGGTTTTTTGCAGTCAAATAAGGATTTTGATTTGCCTTTCTGACCAGCATACAAGCAGTTCTCTCTGAGAGTGTTCTTGGTCTGCCAGTCAGATCTCATCTTGACCTCCACAGTTTCCGTAACTGCCATCTTGTAATTGCATTTCTTACTGTGGAAATTGCAGGCTGTGTTGTGGGCATCAATAACTTTCATTGTCAGAGTTTTACACAGCTGCTTAGAGGGACCCATGATTCCTGAGTGTTTTCGTACAAGGTTTGAAGAGTCAGAGTATTTGTAAAGCTTTGAAATTGGCATCAGCTGACATTTCCTAATGACAACTGTTGACATGTCTCAGGCCTAACGAGCTGATTAAAGTCTGAGATCTTGTAAAAAGAATCTGAGACTTCAGATGGCCAAACGTTTGCACATGCCACAATGATGTTTTTATTTAATTTTATTTTTTAAATTTTGATTAATTTATGACGTAAAAACTAACTATGTATTAATGTTTGCTGAAACTATTATGTTTTATGTTCCATGTCCAAGAAAGACTGTGTTTAAATATTTTCAATTAAAAAGTCACCAAAATATGTTATTTGTCAAAGCGTACCCAATCTTTGCATACAACTGTACTTTGTTTAGGGTCCTCAGTCCCTCTAAGACCTTTATTACAAGATAAGCCTTCATTAAAGTTTCAAAACCAAATTAACAGAGATTAAAGTAAGATTACTGGCAATGAATTGCAGGTTTTAATAAGATTCAAAGAAAAGATGGATTAAGAAATAAAGAGTTCTGATACTTTGTGGCCCACGTTGGTTATTTTCCAAGCAAAAGGAGCAAATCTGGGTCACAGGCAAAAAATATAATACTTCTAAATAGTTCTGATGCCGGGTAAAGGTCAGCAAAGATCAAAGAGTGAGCTGTACTTATGTTGTGTCTTTGCTCTCCTGCAGCATTCCTGGGGTATTTCCAGAGTCTCCACGCTGGCTCCTTCTGTCAGAGCGATCTGGGGACATGAACTCCTTCACAGAGAGAAGAAACTCCAACAGAGATGTGAGGGATGATGAGAGCTTCACAGGTGTGTGTAGCTTCACAGTAACAGATCAGATTCTCATTCCCTCCCTCAAAATGAGAGCAGCTCACGTTTTTTTGCATCACTGAATGGACATTCAGTTTATGAAAGCTGCATTATTTATGTGTTACTTATTACAGGGCATTTGAAAACATGAGTTACTATCATGCACCACCAAGAGCAGATAATAACACTCAGTTATAATTAATGATTTATTAAAGGCACATAGGGCCTCCATCAATTAAATTATAATGGAGCTTAATGACCTGCTGCTACAAAATGTGCAGCATCTTTGGAAATCAAACAAACCTCACTATATTGATTGTGCACCTTCTGTGAAGACAAGTTAAACTCCTGGTGCATATTTAGTAAAACTGAGTTTAGATTCATTTTAATTCTCTCCACTGAACATGAAAATTTAAAGCAACCTTACAAATGTCGATGTTGTAGAAACCTCTGGTTTTATATCCTTGCCTCTATTATTTATCAGTATTTCTATGGAAGCAAATCATTGCCATAATAATATGAATTATATCAGCAACCAAATTTTTAAATTTAATGACTACTGAATACTTAAAGGTGCAATGTGTAAGAATTATGTATGAATTTCAGTTTAAAACACTCAAAAACGAAGTAAAATTATCAACAGAATGTGAAGAACTAACAGTTTTGGTGATCAAGTATGTCTATGTATTGTGTTGCAGAGATATCTATTGAATTTAGCATGCTAACCAGCTAGCCCTGGTCCGTACTGTCTTGTAATACCACTTTGTACCTCAAGGGGCAATAATGAGTCAATGTAGCATCCAGTTTGCCCTCAGTCCAACATGAGAGGAAGAAGAAGTAGCACTTCCTCTTTTAGATTAGTCCAAGCCCCCAGAAACAGCGCTGGGCTTTGAAGCCAATTTGACATAGTAGCCAAACCGTGCAATTACAGCTTCCAGGTCCGACACGTGATCCACACTGGCCCAGAGAGTATTTTTCCGGTGCACAATCATGGGAAAAGGAGTGGCTGTAAAATGGTGGAAACATTTTTTTAAGCATCACAACCCCGTCAGAATTTGATTCATTCAGTCCGATAACATTTGGAAAGTCTAGAAAAGCCACACCATTGAATTGTTTTATCCCCATTCAAGATAGCAGAGAGCTAAACTGGAAGTTAGCTGGCTCGGCTGGCGGAAATCTCTGGTGCTTATGTGGTTGGGAGGCGGGCTTAAATGAAACGCTAGTGTGCTTGCTCTATGGGCCGCTCAGATGTGGAAGCTATGCGGAAGATCTGGGTAATTTTATACCAGGAAGTGGAATTTGTCTGGCTTCATACGCCACTGAGCAACTTTCATAGGAATGAACGGGGCCCCGCCTCAGACGCTGTATCCAGTTCTCTTTATACATCCATGGGTTATATTAATTCAAGCAAATGTTAGCTCAACGTTAGCACTGAATTGATATTGCTATCATACTTAGTCAAAGTCCTAGTTACCTAGTTTGCTAGCTAAGAGCAGAGCACTGATAATGCACTATTGATTTGGCGGACACCTCAACTTTCTGGTGATATGCTGCCCCCAGTTGGTTTGGGGTGTGAAATATGAATTCAACAGTTCTTACATATTGCACCTTAATGTTGAAATTTAATGACTACTGAATACTTATTATTTAAATTTAAATACTGCAGAATTCATTGCACTGAAATATTTGACTTTGAAAAACATCTTTCTGAATTTATGTGGTCTGAATTTCACTTTGTGAAATTGTCAATAGTCACTTTCAGGGTGTGCTATTTCAAAAACTTTATTTCCAATATATATTTAATTTAGGGTTTTTACATTCAAATAGAAAATTTATGTGCCTAATATTCAAAAGTTCTGTTCAAGTTGCTTTATTTCAATAAGCTCAATTCAGATTAATTCAAGTCAAGTCAAAAACTCTGGTTGCTCAAATATGCCTGGTCAAAATCAAATGTTAAAATTAAGGTATAAAATTCAGATCTGAACATAAAGGACACCACAGATAGCTGTAATCACATATAATGACATGATTACACACAAACAAAACTTAACACTGTTATGACACTTTTATTAACTATCACTCACATGTACGAAACATTAACAGGGGGGTTTAAAACTGTTCAGAAATGTGCTCAAAACTCATGAAGACGTGTGGCTTGAAGGTTCATTGTTGAACTTGGAAACAGTAGCTTGACAAAAAAACTCAAGGTTCACTTACTAGATTTCCCACAGAGCTTTTAACTTTTACCTTCAGTGTCAGTGGATTAATTTGTTTTAAAAATATCACGTGTTATAAATCATTTATTGATTGTTTATATACTGCTTATAAATGCTAAATCATTTATAAATAATATTGCTAATAAGCCTGGTATAGCTACAGTATTCTTGGTGGGCTATTAAATAACTTTGACCCTTATATGAGCAGCAGGAAATGTAACAACATTAATTGAACTTGTGTGCTCCTGCACAAGGCTCTTTTCATATTAGAAAATAAAATGACAGTGAGCTATTGATCAAATGAGAAACCAGGTCAGATCATCATTCTCTGTCTTGCTGAACTGTCGATTTAAAGAGAAACCCTGTTTGTCCTGTCTGGTGTCCGCAGAGCTGGACTCAGAACCGGCCCCCTCCTCTCGCCCCCACCTGTCCTTCCCCGAGCTCTTCCACAGCAGGAACATCTGGAAGAACATGTGTGTGCTCGGCTTCACCTCGTAAGTCATCCTATACTCCTGACATTCATTTAGCAACGCTGCAGTTTGGAGCCAGTCCTTTCCATTTATGTAGTGCTTTAGTTACAGGCCGTGGCAGCTGCTGCAGTCTCATATTTCATTCGGAAAGTGTTTTGACATTCACCTTTGCTCACTGATTCTTATGTTTTCTTCCACTCTGAGACACTTTTCTATTTAAAACCTGTGTGGAAATACATGAATGCTGACTGTGTGTGTCTGTATTTGTGTCCTTCTTCCCTCAGATTCATCTCTCACGGCATTAGTCACTGTTATAGCTCTTTCCGAGGTGACGTCAGAGGCACTGCCCCCAGCTTCTATTGGACCTACCTGCTGTCTGTTTGTGCAGGGGGCGGCGCCTGGCTGTTGCTCTGGGCGACCGTAGACAGGTGCGGCCGCCGTGGCATTCTGCTCCTCTCCATGACGATGACGGGCCTGGCCTCTTTAATCCTCCTGGGACTCATGGAGTGTAAGTGGGCTTTAGTTCACAGGATATTGTTTTCTCCAACTTCTCCAATAAGTGAGGAAATCTATTAATAGTTTTTGCCAACAAGGTGGACACATCTCCCAGGAAATCTCCCCCCTGTGGTTAACCATGCATTATGTGAGGCTTGTATAAGGATTAAAGGCCTTAGTTTTTTAAATCTTAACTGGAATGAAGGTACAAGTTAGTTAATATGAGGCTGACCTCAAATCTTGGGTCATACTAGATGGTCCAGTCACCACTTACTTGGCTTCATACATAATGAAGTAGATTAAAAGCAAACCGGCCAGTTCTTCATGAAAAAATAACGTTCTAGGTGCCTTTTGTTTTTTCTACAGTGTAGTGTAGAAACACACATCCATCATTGCCTGAGTCTCAGTCTCCCCCTTGTGGCTGAAAAGCAGTACGACTTCTCAGTTTATGTAGGACACTGCAGTGGCAGCAAAGTCAACGCTGTGTCTGGCGCTGTGCTTTAATCATGCATCAAAGGCTGAGGGGGCAGTAGCACTGGCGGTGACCTCCACTTGTTCTTTGTGTCTACTGTTAGTGAAAGAAGTGTGGGAAAGTTTTAGGGAAAAGAGTAGGTAGGCTGATATTTGTATCTACAAATCAACAGATGATTTATCATCTGAAAATGAACGATAAAAATTCTGAGCCAAATCTTCACTAAAGCGTCTCCCTCCCTTTTTCATCTCTCTAGATCTCAGTGAGACGGCCATCACTGTCTTCTCAGTGCTGGGTCTCTTCTCCTCCCAGGCCACCGCCTCCCTCTGCATCCTCTTCACAGCAGAGATCATGCCCACCATCATCAGGTAGGATAACACAGACACACTGTGCAGTCGACACGTTTTTTGAAAGCTGTATTAAGATGTAGAAGATGTTAATACTGAATATTTCTTCTGTCAGAGAGAGCGTGCTCAACACTGAAATGCTGCAGGAATGAATCAGAACATAAAAAATGCAGTAAATCGTGAGGGAGTAGAGAGGAAATTTCCACTGATATCTATTAGTAATGAAGAGAAGTTTTCTGACATCTAAAAAAATCCTGATGAACTAGTATCACTCTTTAAATAATATAACAGCTGGACATTTGTTCTTTTGAAAATAAAGGGATGAAATGTCTCAAGTTTAGCAAATTACAGGTCATTTACAGTACTGTGCATGACCTGAAAATTCCCAAATAAATGTTAATTCATACTTGGTTTAGTTCCACATGAGAGTTAGATGAAAAGATTGACATTACCTTCATGTCTGTTGAGTAAATTAAAAGCTGCAGCCAGGAAGTGATTAGCTTAGCTTAGCATAAAGACTGGAAACAGGGGAGATAGTTGGCTCTGTCCAAAGGTAAAAAAAAGAGCCTAGCAACTCTACAGCTCACTAATGAACATGTTATATATTGTTATGTTGTTTTTACAAATTGGTTTTTGTACAGATTAAACAAACATTTCCAGCCTTTATGCTAAGCTAAGCTAACTGCCTCCTGGCTGTAGCTTTATATTTAAGAGACTGACATGAGAGTGGTATCAATCTTCTCATCTAGCCTTCAAAATGTCGAACTATTCCTTTAAAGAAATACAGACTTTGGTAGATGAACAACAGGGCAAAAATAGGCAAAAATAGCAGCTTTAACATTCTTGCACTTTTTATACACATTTTATTAAATCATTAAAATAAGATCAACTCTGTGGAGGCTATTTTACTTTTAATTAATAAAACACTGAAAAGCATCCATACAGAAATGAATGGATGTTAAAAATGAGTCTGAAAGTAGAAGCACATTATCTTTGTTGTACATGTCAACTGAAAACTAAGTTTGTGTGTGTCTGCAGGGGCACTGGCGTGGGCGCCGTGCTCGCTCTGGGCTGCGTGGGCCGCCTCAGCTCCCCGCTCATGGACCTGAGGAACCACTATGGCTACTTCCTGCACCACGTTGTCTACTCCTCTCTGGCCCTGCTGGCCGTGCTCTCCATCCTGCTGCTGCCCGAGAGCAAGAGGAAGCCGCTGCCCCAGACGCTGGCCGACGGGGAGCAGTACAGACGCCCCCCGCTGGGCAGGAGGAGGAGGGACAACGTGCCACTGCTGGCCACGCCCAACCCAGAGACTTAAAAAGAAACAGAAACAGCGTGGATGGACTGTTCTCAAGTCAACTCACTTTACCTGCCAGCCTGTCATGCAGCCAGAACATTTACATCTATTCATGTTCATGCAGAGCAATACAGAGAGTGGAAGAAGAAGCAGAAAGAGGGAGAGAGAGAGAGAAAATGGCTGCATTTATCAGTGTGGACAGACCATGATGGACGGTGATGAACCTGACACTCCAAGCTTCCTTACATATCATCCTCTAGTCATTCCAAACGCAGGCGGCTGGGTTGAGCTGCCATTTCATTCCATCTTTCTCCATTTCCTGCCATTCAGATGTCAACGTGTTTCTGAACATACACAACGTTCACATCTAGGGAAGTCCTCATCTTTCCTTTCATCTCTTCCTGACCGGATGGCGGGTGCTCCCCCCCCCCCCACACCAGCATACACTGCTGCACGCCGTCCTCCAAACCCAGTGTGTCTGTCGTAGAGATGTTAGCCGCTTACTGCGATCTCAACTCTACTCTCTGGCTCGGAGAGTAGTCGCAGCTTAATCCTAGCATTTGTCTTAACCCGCGTAGGATGTTTTTTTTCGTCGTGTTCGCTGTGTACGACAACACAATAAGTGCTCAGAAATGTACGAAATCGAAGCAAAGTGTGTGAAAGTTTGCATACTTTTCTGTGATGTACAACTTAACTGACACTTGTGGTAAATCCAAACAGAGATGGACTGCAGTTCTCGCACTTGTAACACTCAAGGGTGTTGTGGGAGTTATATGCCTTGTAAATACTCTAGACTTAGTTTCTTTAACTTTTTGGGGCATCTGAGTTTTGTTAAAGCAGACCCTGTGGCTGGAAACTGTGCAGTACAGTATGCTATGCAGTGGAAAAGTGTGGCACAGAGCACTTTGAATTATTCTTTTGAAAGACGATGGTGGTGAATTTGACCAAAGCCTTCAAATTTAAGGGAAGGGACACTTTTCTGAACGTAAATCATCTAAACACTATGACGGCACCATCTGTTCACTCAGTATTGGGATCAGAGGCAAAAACGCAACAAAAAAAAGTGTTATTCCAGTTGTTAAACCTGGCCTGGAGCCAGAGATATTTATATCTTATTTATGTTGTTATTACGCATAATAGCCTGAACGGGCAAAATTCAATAAGTTATCCAGAGGCCTCTGATTTTTCAGCATTAAGCTAACTATTGATAAATTGGGTTGAGATGACGTGGCATGGAATAAACTTTCCATTTTCTGATGATCGAAGAACAGTGTAGCTGTTAAATGTCACAACATTCCTATCTGCATGTTTGGACACACTGAAGGGCTTGTTTTTTCTGTATTTCCTCAGAAGCTTATAGTTACTCAATACCTCTCTAGATGACCAGTCTCTGCTGTAAGAGAATAGACGGGTACGAACAAACTACAGTAGTAAGTTTAAATGGTGACTTGTATAACCAGGCACATATATTTTTGTCAGGGCTTGATATGTGGAGGTTATCTTGTGTTATTTTGGCTGAATGTTTATTGATGCTGGAGAAAGGGCCCCATGATTAAGCTCCGTGAGGATTGAACGGCAGCTAAAGAGGGCCCCGGAGCTCCAAATTAACCCCCGACTCCTCCTCAAGCACGCCACAAGGATAATTGTTTTCGTCATACAGTAGCTTATTTATTTGACATTTTACATATGACACAAGTTAAATCATGATAGAGAATCATCAAAAAATGATCAAAAAAATCTGAGTGTATGCTAGTGTGCCCGGGTAATTCTGTTCCTCAAGTTTTCGTGTGTGCGTGAGGAAGCGGGGGTTGTTTAATTTGGACTCTGACATTGAGGATAATTATAAAAGTAATTATGAAGAACACTCACCTCTACTGATCGCTTCTTCCTCTGTCAGCTTTTGGTAGTTTTTTTTTGTTTTCTTCTCTGTATGTTGCACTCGACAAGTCCTAACACTTATACACTGATGATTATTATCACTATGATTAACTTGGCTCGAGTAATATTATGTCTGACAACACTGATGATCTGTTCAATGATGAGTGTGATGCAGTTAACTCTATAGCCTGATTTCATGTAAAATAAAACTGGTTAAATAATATGTCCGCATTTTGCAGTTCTTTCAGTATGAATCATGTGAGATGGACCATGAAAATTAACCCTTACATAGCCGTCACATCATCCTCTCATAATTAGTCTCTATACCAAACTTCTGAACCACAAATTAATTTTCATTCCTAAATATCTCATTAGTCATTTATGAATGGGTGATTAATTCTTAATGAAGCTTTCAGAGAACAGAGAGAGTGTATTCTTTAGGTTTTACCCTATTTGTTACATTTTAAAAAATGTTAAAAAAGGAGAAAATAATGGCCGAAATGATTTCAATGAATGTTATTGAATGTGAGGAACATTTTTGAATGGTGATTCAGGTGCACTTTTTTTTTATTTTTTAAAAGCTGAAATATTTCCATTTTTGTATATTCTGGGTCACTTAATGAAAATAATGACTGTGCTAAAAGCTAAAAGAGTGTAATTTTTACTGCTCTTTAATGTAAAAATGGGTCAAATTTGATTTGAACAGTGTGTAAGAGTTAAAGTGAGAAAGAAATCTGCATGTATGCTTCAACCAAACCAGCTCAGTTTAGAAGAAAAGTACTTTACAGGAGGAAGAAAGAAGAAAGGGTAATGATAAATGGGCTGCATTCATGTAGCGCCTTTCTAGTCTTATGACCACTCAAAATGCTTCACACTTACATGCCAACATTCACCCATTCACACACACATTCATGCACTGATGGCAGAGGCTGCCATGCGAGATGCCAAACTGCTCATCAGGAGTTTCTAATTCTCATTTACACACACACACACACACTCACATGCCGATGGCAAAGCCTTTGGGAGCGATTCGGGGTTCAGTATCTTGCCCAAGGACACTTCGACATGCAGACTGGAGGAGCCGGGGATCGAATTAGTGCACGACCCGCTCTACCTCCTGAGCCACAGCTGGGGAGATAAAACAGATAGAAGACAAGATGTAACAAGAGTACAAACCACAAAAAAGCAAAATAACAAGCTTGTAAGATGCTTTGCTTCTGTGAGACTTTGCAGGAAGCTGTTCCAGGGTCAACGTGCAACATGAAGTATGAAACTGTATGTAAGATGTGTGTATAATGGTAAATACACACTTATTGCATTGATTATGTCAATAAGAAGAATATATTGCATATATATGAATAATATGTATAGTATATTATATATTATTTTACTGTATGTATAGTAGTAGTATCACAGCATACATTGCAGTGAAATCAATAAAAAATATTTTTCAATGACCAAAAATAGCTACTTACCTATAGCCATATATTCCTCAAAGAACTACTAATTTCACAAGTAAACACTATACAGAACATTGTTTTTCCAAATACTTACAAACATTTCCTCTGTGTTTTTATAGTAGATATTTTGAATGTGAGGATGGACTAACACTGAAGTGTGAACTGCTGTTTAGTCTCTCTAATCTGTTTTGGAAATCCCTCTCGCTCCCTGTGAATCTGATCCACCAGCTGGTCTGGAAGTGAAGCTCTCCAAGAGATATCTATGATGAAACAAGAATTAAAAAATAAAAGACAGAAGAAACGTCCACATAACTGAGATATTCAACACTTCTAGTACTGAGCATGTGTACCACAACTTAACATGTACATATAGTTGTACTGAGATAAAATGAAAGGTTAGGTTACTAGCTGAGAAACTTAAATGCAAATTAAATATAGAGAGTGTAGCTGTTGAACAGAAGGCAAATGAAGCACCATGTGAAAGGTAACTCATAAGAACATACTGTACTTTTAACCCCAGCGCCAGCAAACAACATGCTCAAGTAACAAAGGAACAAATGAAAAAAAAACAACAACTCAGCGTCACTCAGCTGACTAACTAGAAGAATATTTATTTCATCATCCTGTTTTGGCACAAGACCTTCATCAAGATGATTTGCATAATGACAAGTAGAGAAAGGTCAAGAGAGAGAGAGAACAAAATGTCCTGACAAGATTGAGTAGGTGAAGATGACTGAGCAGCTGAGATTGATGATGAGAATGAATGAGATATCAAGACGCAAGACGAGCATTCCTCCATTAAAATAAAGATGAAAGATGACATGGCTCATGAGAAATAAATACAAATACTTAGAAGAAAAAACAAACAGTCATGTTACATTAAATACAGAATGCTCACTGATTAGAGCTAAAGCAGCACAGTCCAGTACTTCATGTCTTCCTCCTGTTGAGTTACATTTATCCTTTTTGAGCAACTAAAATGCAAAGATCAGACCAGTAAAGTCTGAGTGAAAGTCTAAAGAAAACTTTTTCCAACCGCTGACTGACATGACCTCTCATGTCCCTCTGCTCACATATCAGAGTTGATTTGCGTCACCACTCAGCTGTATTCCCTGCTTGTTGTAATTACTAAGTTTATTTGTGCAAAACCCACAACCAAACCCACATAAGTCACATGAACTACATACAGTATGCATAAACCTGTATAAACCTGTATTAGATAGAATAAAATGCAGAGCAGTGATTAGACACTCTGTGTATGGTCAGGAAATGTGTTGCTATTTAATGTACAGATCCAAATGTACCTCTCAAGCTGTCCACCTAAATCAAAGAAAGGCATTCAGTGTGAATGTCAACGAGTTATCTTTGTCCTCAAGGACAAAAGAAACGAGACAACGACCAGCAGAAAAGACGGGTCGGGTTACGCCTCATTGTCACGCTGAAGGATGCCAACAGCTACACGGCACTCAACACGTGTGGACAAGATCAAACCTGCTGCACTGCATGTCAAGTTCATTTGTCATCGCAACTATAAAAACGACCGCTTTTTAAAAAAAACTTTTTCAAAAATGTATCATTATTATTCAATCATTTATTTTTATCTATCTTTTGTTATGTTTTGTTCTGTTATGTTTTTTCACCCCTTTATTCCAACCATATCTGAATGATTGGGGAGGGGGGGGGGGGGGGGGGGGGGGGGGGGGGGGGGATGTTGGATTGATTTGGGACAGCTTGGAGTCAGAGGACCTGATCTCTGCTAAGCCCCTCTCCAAATAGAAAGCTGCTCCTCAGACCAAGTTGAACAGACCCCTCTTGTAGGGGAGGGGGCTGTTCCAAAGGGGATCTGACCTGAAACAGTCCTACGAGACTGGTGGGCACCTCAAGCAGGAGAGAGCAAAGAAAGCAAGGAAGAGGAGAAGGGAAAGAGAGCTAACAATTAAGAATTAAAAAAATGATAAAACCAAGCGACAAACAAAAATAAATGAAAAGAAAGAAGAAGAAGGAAGGGAAAATAAATAAAAATAAATAAATACATAAAATTCTGGCCTCTTTGTCCTTAGAGCCTAACAAGCGATGCACTCCAAGAGCAATGCATGTTATTTTTTTCTCTTTCTTTCTTCCTTTGGTTAATAGTCTCCCCCTTTTTCTCTTTCTCCCCTCTATATTTTTCACACAGAACCGCCCCCCCAAGCATTTGTCCCCAATTGCACAAGCCATCCCAAATCAATTGGTCTTAAGTCTAGTGTGTGTCCCTGAAAGTGACTTAAGTCATACACACATACACACACACACACACACACACAGACCTGGTGTGATAGAGAAAGCCTGTGTGAGATGCACTGCTGCCTGCTCATACATGATCCCTCTGCGTTAGAGATGGATGGACCCACTGGTAGATGGACACAGGTAAAACAATGTAAAACTCACCAGAAGAGAAGAGTTTGGCAGACATATAGCACATGTCAGGGTGGAGTCAGCTCAGGTGCCGGTGTGATTGGAATAATAAATATACAGTACTGTCTCTTTCTTCTGCCAGAGTAAAAACGGTTTGTGTTTTTGTTTGTGCAGACAGCTGGTGAGAACCCCTGTGTTTTGTCCTCAGACATCTGTGTGTGTGGAGAGAAAAAGCTGAAAGATGAAGAGCGAGGAGAACGTGGAAGAAAGGGCATTGTCCAGAGCATACACACACACACACACACACACACACACACACACACACACACACACACACACACACGCATACAACAATAAGAAAATCTAAGCCAAATGTTATACTTTTTTTGTTTGTTTTTTGTTGTTCTTGTTGTTCTTGTTATTGTTGCTGCTATATTGCTTTTTTCTCCTTTTTTCAATTTGTTTGAGTCTAGTTCTCCCTCTTGTCTTGTGCTGTGTCATGCAGTATGTGTCTTCATGTTGGAAACTTGTATTGCACTATAAACTAATTAAAATAAAATCAAAACTACACTTGAAATTAAGTTTTATTACAGGAATTGGGTGAAAGAAACATCAAATCAAAACCATGTGAAGTGTATTTAAGTTTTAGTGAGAAATTAAGTTTTCAGTTACTACAGTATAGTGTGTACATTGAATTAATGTATCAGACATTCTTCTGCTATGTTTGTATTGCTGAAACTGTAACTTGTTTATATCACACTGTAAAAGTAGTACAGCATTAACAACAATACAAGGTAAGGCTAGCAGCAGACCACTATTTCTAGTTTTAACCTCCAGTTTCAGATGAGAGATCTGTCTCCTGTTAGATTGTAAAGGCACATTTTGTATCTTGGTGATGATACAACAGGCATTAATTGACATTAATAACTGCGCAGCTTTTTCAATCATAGTACTCATGAAAGTGCCCCTTAAAACTGGTTGACATTTATTCACAACGCCTCATCAGAAATGACACTATATTAAAGGATGACAAGAGGCAGCAGTGGGTGTGTGAATGTTGTTAACTTGGTGAAATCTTGTTAAATCTGTTTTCTCCTATCTTCAGCTCCTACTACAGCTCCAGCGTCTGAGGAGGAGCTACTAACCTGTTTTTGATTGGGGAGTTTGGGCTAGATTAGGAGCTGTCATAGATGTGGGTCTGTAAAGTTCTGTGACACACTGTTTGTGAGAGTGAGCTCCACAAATACTGTAAACCTGACAAAAAGATTAAACAAATATAATAGAAAAAATAAGTCTATAGTATGTTTTTGGAGGTGACTGACTTCAATTCTGTCAGACTATAGCTCCTTTGGTCCTGTCAAATCCCTGAGGTCTTCAGTCTACACAGTGTGGAGCAAAAGAGAGAGTCAGCCAGGGCCTGATAGCTCAAAAATGTTTCAACTTAACTTGAAAAATGTACAATGTAAGCACAATATATTCTGAAATAATAAAGGCTTAATTAACTCAGGATCCCTCTACAAGGGTAACCTCAAAATTAGACATTTAGTTAAACTACCACAAAATCATTGCCACATGCTTAACCTGGAGCCCTGAGAGTCTGAGGCCTCGGGAAAGTTACCTGCTTTGCCTGGTTGGTAATCCAGCTTTAATCCAGTACAGTATGAGACATACAGAGCCCTCAAAATCCTGAAACATGATCATTCTTACATATAAGCTAACATTTTCTTTTTTACCTCTATCTTAAATGTCACATAAAATGTAATATACTGTATGTGATGTAATTCTAGTGATGATCATTACAAGCAATAATTTTCTATTAGCTTCACAGGGGTGTTTTTTTTTCAAAAATAAAAAAGTGATCTTATCTTGTGAGGCAGCTGGATTCACGAGATCATGACATCACAAGATCACGCGAGAATCCATCAGTGTTGCAAATCCAGCTGCCTCACAAGGTAAGACGGTGATACACTGTGATAGACACCTGCCAAGTATTTTTGAAAGCACCTGCCCTTTTCCAAACATCTTCCATGGACGACTTCTCAGATGGTTCTGTGTAACAAACCATCTGGCACGTCAGATTATGAGTTAAATTGCATTTGTTTCATTTTAATCTGTATTCTCATCTTTATGTCACACAGGAATTGATATGTTTCCATCTAATCAAAAACAAACAGTGTAACTGCAAATAATAAAAAGTACTATAACTATATTTCATTCTAAATTTTGAGATTTAGTGTGTACATAACTGTCAGTGGGGACTTTCTCTCAGAGGTTTGAGATGAAAGTACATATTGACAACCTTACGTACTTTAAGTCAACAGCAGCTCACTCCCAAACATATTCCTGGACCGTCATGTGTAAGACTGACTGCTGAGAGTCGAGCAGACAGCTGAGATCCGGACTGAGGACATCGTTGGGGAAGTCACCTCCAATCCCGCCAGGTCAAAGCTAAACTCGAGGTGTGAATTTGTGACTCTTGAAGAGATTCTCAAGTGGCATGTTTAGGTCCTGCAAAGGAATCTTTTTACAAAACAACAATTAGCACCTTGTTACTTGTCACTTTCCTTGGGCAGTGAAACCCCGACAGCTATCTTAACCTTAAGGAAGGCGACACTTGGAGGGGTTAAGAAGATCAAAGCCCTTCGACTCAACAGTTTGTTAAACATCTGAGCCTCTTTAGCCGGCTTTCAATCATCTCTGATTGATTGATGTGTTTATGTCTGGTTCACTTTATACTCATTTTTATTATTATAATAAATTACTTTTTCTAAATTACTGCCATTTTAATGCTGACTATCTATGTTATTGTACCCATATGTGAGTTATGTGGGACCAAGCTGAGCAATATATGGTAAAATATCTTTTACTTTTATATTTTACATATAATAACCACCTTCAAATAATTATTAATGAGACTTTTTATTAAACTGAATAAACACTTGGGTTGCACTACTACATACATCACCATCTTAGGCTCATTGAGAGTTGTCCCTCCATATGTTGTCTTAAAGCATTTATTTATGTCCACTGACCTATACAAATATAAAACACCTGCTATGGAACAATGACAGGGCAAGGTCTGGCAATCAAACAAACCTCACAAGTGTCAGAGGAAGTATTTCACAGGTTTATCTTTGTTCTCAAGGATAAAGAGAAGGAACAGTTGACGAGAAGGGCCAGAGCTTACACATGCATGGATCACTGCGACCTTGCCTGCGTCAGCAGAAGATGGATGTGTCCATATGTTCCATGCCTTTGTGTTTCAAGAATTTAGTCAACAGCAAAGATTTCACAAGTCATGCCTCAGGTTTTGGTGCAAACAAATTAAAAAAAGACTAAAACAATGGTGTGCCCATATTCTTATAACGCCATATAAAAGAATGAGAATGGGTGGGCTAAAATAGAACAAAGGCTCTGAAATTTACATTGTTGTGCTGGTGTCATCACCAGCAGGTTCTCCTTATTGGGAGCATGAGAACAAATGGTTACGATGTGAATGTGCTTAGTGTCTGCCTTATAAGTCAAAGAGGTAAACACCTCCACCTCGTAAATATCATATGGAAGATCTGAATAATTCATTTCTCTGCCTTGTAGGGTTGGACAACATCCTTTATAAAGAAAGCTGGAGGCCCGGGACACTACATGTTGTCAAACAGCCTGAGGGTGAGTACTGTGGTGGAGAATCTTAATAGACGATTATATTCTACATTAAATCTGTTGGTTTAACAGTACATATTGTGAAGTGTTGCAAGTTTGCTTAATGGTATTTTTTTCTGTATAATCTGCAACAGGTAAATTACATCAATTTGAGAAAGGGGTGAAAACAAAGGTAAAATGACATTGACAATCAATCTGGTTTAAATCTACATCATCTCTTAAGTGACAGCACAAACAATGAATTGTGAATTGTAAATTATGTTTTGTACACTTTCTGTAAGGTTGTTACTTTTTACGGTACAGGTGCCAAGATGTCAGGTGACGCCCTCATGGCGGAGTTTGGGTCAGCAGCTTCCTTCCTGAGAAAGTCAGAGAAGGAGCGTCTGGAGGCCCAGACCCGACCCTTCGACATGAAGAAGCAATGTTTTGTACCCGACCCTGAGGTGGAGTACGTTAAAGCCACAATCACCAGCAGGGATGGCGGCAAAGTCACCGTTGAGACTGAGTTTGGGAAAGTAAGTCAGACAACTACATGTACTGTGTAGTGAAGGGGAGGTAGTGATGTCACAGCAAACAAAGTGATTAGCTTATACTTATCTGACTTTCCTGCTTTAAACCCTTACAGACTGCAACCCATAAGGAGGAAGACATCCACCCTCAGAACCCGCCAAAGTTTGATAAAATTGAGGACATGGCGATGTTCACCTTCCTCCACGAACCTGCTGTGCTGTTTAACCTCAAAGAGCGTTATGCAGCATGGATGATCTACGTGAGTAATGACCACAAATCTTCTGATCTCTCCAGTGTCAGAAACCTTATTACCATTAACAAGTACAACTTTTATGTGTCTTTGTCCACAGACCTACTCAGGGCTGTTCTGTGTGACTGTCAACCCCTACAAGTGGCTGCCAGTGTACGATCAGGCGGTGGTCAATGCCTACAGAGGAAAGAAGAGGACTGAAGCTCCTCCTCACATCTACTCTATCTCTGACAACGCCTACCAGTACATGCTGTCAGGTATGTTCACCTCAATGTCCACTTTGCGTTTGGAAACTGTACTGTTCTCTCTGACACCATGCAAATGTTCAAAGAACTGACACTGATCATTGTCTTAAATCTTGCAGACAGAGAAAACCAGTCTATCCTTATTACGTAAGTAATTCATAAAAATCATATCTGTTTCTCTTTTGAAGAGCACTGATTCTGTTTTTACAAATATCTTCATGACATGTTCAGTTTACATGTTCAGTGGTTTTCATCCCCAGTGGAGAATCTGGAGCAGGAAAGACTGTGAACACCAAGAGAGTCATCCAGTATTTCGCCAGCATTGCAGCTGTTACTGGCAAGAAGGATGCTTCTCAAGAGAAAAAGGTTGGATTATGTGTATATTATAATAAACATAATAAATGGTGTTTTTAATTTTTGGGCTTAAATTTTGCATCCATTTCAACCACAGGGCACCCTGGAGGATCAAATCATCCAGGCTAACCCTGCTCTGGAGGCTTTTGGAAACGCCAAGACCATCAGAAATGACAACTCCTCCAGATTTGTAAGTTCGGTCATTGGACAAGCACAGACATGAATGTGTTATGTTTACAACATCTAACCAACATTTTCTCATTACAGGGTAAATTCATTCGAATTCATTTTGGAGTCAGTGGCAAACTGTCTTCAGCTGATATTGAAACTTGTAAGTACACAGTACATAAATAATTAATGTTAGGAAAAGAGTTCTTACAGGACCGGAATATATCTTAATACCAATATGTTACATGTTTTTCAGATCTGCTGGAGAAGTCTCGTGTCACTTATCAGCTCAAGGCTGAGAGAGACTACCACATCTTCTATCAGATTCTGTCCCAAAAGAAACCAGAGCTGCTGGGTAAGAACCAATCATCCATCTATTAAATGCAGACAACACATAATGTTTATTGAAAGACATCACATTTTACAATTAAATGTATTCTATTTTTCAGAGATGCTGCTTATAACAAGCAACCCCTATGACTATGCTTTCATCTCGCAAGGAGAGATCTCTGTTCAATCAATTAATGATGCTGATGAGTTAATGGCAACTGATGTAAGGAATATACAGTACTGTATTTATCAAACATTGAGGTAACCTACAGTACCACGGGGCCTTGCATTTTAATAAAAAATTGTGATGAACAATTTTATTATTATTATTATTCATTTTATTAGGAAGCTTTTGATGTGTTGGGCTTCACCCAAGAGGAGAAGAACAGCATTTACAAGTTGACTGGTGCCATCATGCATTTTGGAAACATGAAGTTTAAGCAGAAGCAGAGGGAGGAGCAGGCAGAGGCTGATGGCACAGAGGGTAAGCATGGCTTCCAAATCTTTATCACTCCAAAAACTCTATAGTCATATACTCTGAAACTTTTCTTGTACTGTTGCAGATATGGACAAGATTGCATATCTGATGGGCTTGAACTCTGCTGACATGTTGAAGGGCCTGTGCCACCCAAGGGTCAAGGTCGGAAATGAGTGGGTCACCAAAGGTCAGAGTGTTCAGCAGGTGAGACTTCGTACAAAGGGTTGTCAACGCAAATACATACTTAAGAAAAGCATAGTGCTAAAAAAACAAACTTTTACATGATCAACACTCTGTTTTAATTGATAAAAAATAGGTGTACTACTCTATTGGTGCACTGTCCAAATCGGTGTATGAGAAAATGTTCTTGTGGATGGTGGTGAGAATCAACCAATCTCTGGACACCAAGCAACCCCGCCAGTACTTCATCGGTGTGCTGGACATTGCTGGATTTGAGATCTTTGATGTGAGTGTCAGAGATTAAATAACCACATTGCATAAAAACAACTGTATTTTTGAAAGAATATACAATGAAACAGGAAAACTATTATCTTCTCTCTCAAACATTTCATCAAATGTACAGTTCAACACCTTTGAGCAACTGTGCATCAACTACACTAATGAGAAGCTGCAGCAGTTCTTCAACCACCACATGTTTGTGCTGGAGCAAGAGGAGTACAAGAAAGAGGGCATCGTGTGGGAGTTCATTGACTTTGGTATGGACTTGGCAGCCTGCATTGAACTCATTGAGAAGGTTGGTGTTTTCAAACTTGCAGATCATAGAAATTCTATTATTGTCTACCATACTATACTATACTATACTATACTATACTATGTCTATTTCCCTTTAGCCCATGGGCATCATGTCCATCCTTGAAGAGGAGTGCATGTTCCCCAAAGCCAGCGATCAAACATTTAAAGCCAAACTGTATGACAACCATCTGGGTAAAAGTCCCAACTTCCAGAAGCCGAGGATTGTTAAGGGGAAACCAGAGGCTCATTTCTCCCTGGCTCACTATGCTGGTGTTGTTGATTACAACATCACTAACTGGCTGGAGAAGAACAAGGATCCACTGAATGAGACTGTGGTGGGACTCTTCCAGAAGTCCACTCTGAAGGTGTTGTCCAATCTTTTCATTGGTTATGCTGGAGCAGAATCAGGTACATTCATACTATAAGGGAACATAATATGCTGTTTGTGCTTTTCTGACATTTATTTACCATTATAATGTTGGATGTCTATGTAATTTGAGGTCAACGTGTGTAAAAATTCTGCCTGAAAGTCAAAAGCCTAGACTTCGACCTGCTCTGAACGCTCCATTTGCAAAGTTACCTCCACTTCCTTGTCAAACTGACATCAGATTGTTTGTGCATGCCCACAAACGACTGCCTGTTCCAAAGCCTTTGTTGCTAAAGTTTTTGCTGAGGCTATTCAATGGGTTGTTTGCATTGCCACCATTTCAGATCAGATTTTTAAAATATAGACCTGGAAATGTGCATGATATGTGCCCTTTAAAACACTTGAAATATGTTGAATTGATACATATATATATGTATGTATTGATACATCTGGATATGAAATATTAATTATGAATATTGAACATTTGAACATTATATACAGCCCAGGAGTCAGGTGGAGGCAAGGGAGGCAAGGGAGGAAAGAAGAAAGGTTCTTCCTTTCAGACCGTGTCTGCATTGCATAGGGTGAATGAACTTTACATTTTTTAACATCTGTTCAAAGAGTCATAAGGTAAAGACATCTTTGAGTTTGATGAATATCTTTTTACTCTTACAGGAGAATCTGAACAAACTGATGACCAACCTCAGGTCAACTCACCCCCACTTTGTCCGCTGCATCATCCCCAATGAGACCAAGACTCCTGGGGCGATGGAGAATCCTCTGGTCATGCACCAGCTACGCTGTAACGGTGTGCTGGAAGGCATCAGGATCTGCAGGAAGGGATTCCCTAACAGGATCCAGTATGGAGACTTCAAACAAAGGTACTCTAAATGCAAAAGTAATAAAACAATCTTTCTACATCTAGAACTGCATCATGGTAAAAATGTTCTCATAGATTTGGTACATTTGTCGCCATTTCAGATACCGTATCCTCAATCCCAATGCTATCCCTGAGGGGCAGTTCATTGACAACAAGAAAGGAGCAGAAAAACTGCTGGGCTCTCTGGATATCGACCATGAGCAGTACAAGCTGGGACACACAAAGGTTGGTTCTGTGTCTACATAAAGTAACATGAACAGGGTTGAATGATGAAATTAGTCCTTTTTCTTGGGGGAAGTTAAAAAAGTTTCTGTCAATACAAGGTGTTCTTCAAAGCTGGTCTGCTGGGTCTTCTTGAGGAGATGAGAGATGATCGTCTCGCTCTCATCCTCACTGGAATTCAAGCGAGAGCCAGAGGATTACTCGCCAGAATTGAGTTCCAGAAAATTGTTGAGCGCAGGTTGGTGCTCAACATCTCATATTCATTGTAAAACAAGATTAAGAATTTACAGCCATTCTAGCGGCTCTGTGAGGCTGTACTTAGACATAGCAGAGCTTTGAGCTAAATGTACCAGCATTGTAACATGTGACAATGCTAACTTGCATGTATAATTTTAATCATATTCAGCATCTTTGTTTAGCATGTTAGCATGTTGACATTTTCCAATTAGCAGTAAACACAAAGTACAAAAAGTAGTGATTAGAATGTCAACTCTGATGACTCCTGAGTGGGACATGGATGTCTGTACCAAATTTCCTGGCAATCGCTCCAATAATAGTTGTTGAGATATTTTACCGAAACCACAAATGTGAAGCTCATAGAGGCACTGAAGGAAAAGTCAGTTATTCACACTTTCCTTCAGTCACCAATCCCAGTTAAAATGAATTCTCAGTGGATCATATATGCATGTACAGAATTTCATGATAATCCATCCAAGAGTTGTTGAGATATTTATGTCTAGACCAAAGTGGTGAACTTACCAACTGACACTGCCATACATAGTGCCATGCTAAAAAGAAAAGGTACTGGAGAGACACCCAAATTGGACTCAAACATTTTGATGTTATCCATAGGGACTCTTTACTGGTGATCCAGTGGAACGTACGTGCCTTCATGGGTGTCAAGAATTGGCCCTGGATGAAGATGTACTTCAAGATCAAACCTTTGCTGAAAACAGCAGAGACTGAGAAGGAGATGGCAAACATGAAGGAGGAGTTCACAAAACTCAAAGAGGCTTACGCTAAATCTGAAGCTCGCAAGAAAGAGCTGGAGGAAAAAATGGTCACCCTTCTCCAAGAGAAGAACGACCTGCAGCTCCAAGTCCAATCTGTAAGATAAGCCTTTCACTTTACCTAAACATTACACAGATTTATTCTAGTGTAACGATTTACAATATTGTTTTTTGAACCATCTGTAGGAACAAGATAATCTTGTTGATGCAGAGGAGCGCTGTGAGGGTCTGATCAAAAGTAAGATCCAGCTCGAGGCCAAATCCAAAGAGCTGACAGAGAGACTAGAAGATGAAGAGGAAATGAATGCAGAGCTGACTGCCAAGAAGAGGAAGCTAGAGGACGAGTGCTCAGAACTCAAGAAAGATATTGATGATCTGGAGTTGACTCTGGCTAAAGTGGAAAAAGAAAAGCATGCCACTGAGAACAAGGTAACAAATTATTTTGACTTGTTTTGATAGAACATATTTTTGACCAGAACAGGTGTGCTAACTAAATAATAATTTAGGTTAAAAACATGACTGAAGAGATGGCAGCTTTGGATGAAATCATTGCCAAGCTGACTAAAGAGAAGAAAGCTCTTCAGGAGGCTCATCAGCAAACGCTGGACGATCTTCAGAGTGAGGAGGACAAAGTCAACACTTTGACCAAGGCCAAAACCAAGCTGGAGCAGCAAGTCGATGATGTGAGTATACTTAAATGTTATTTCTGACTAAATTTCAAGTAGTGGAGACAAATGTTATGGAGTAAATGTGTGGAATGTTTTGTTTGTTAGCTTGAAGGATCGTTGGAACAAGAGAAGAAAGTGAGGATGGATCTGGAAAGAGCCAAGAGAAAACTGGAGGGGGACTTGAAGTTGACCCAAGAAAATGTAATGGATCTGGAAAATGACAAGCAGCAGCTGGAGGAAAAACTCAAAAAGTAGGCTAAAATGTTTTAGAAAGAAAATCCCAAGCACAGTACCTATCATACTACAACAACAGATTACTAAGGTGAACCATTTGATCATTTAAATGTAGGAAAGACTTTGAAATCAGCCAGCAACTGAGTAAGATTGAGGACGAACAGGCCATGGGTACTCAACTACAGAAAAAACTGAAGGAGTTACAGGTAACTGCACAAACTGCAACTTGTTATCTCTTCATTATGTGAATTCCTACATAAAATTTCTAATCCTCTGATCAATTCGTCAAGGCCCGCATTGAAGAGCTGGAGGAAGAACTGGAGGCAGAGCGAGCTGCCCGAGCTAAGGTGGAGAAACAGAGGGCCGACTTGTCCAGAGAGCTGGAGGAGATCAGTGAGAGGCTGGAGGAGGCTGGAGGAGCCACTGCTGCCCAGATTGAGATGAACAAGAAGAGGGAGTCTGAGTTTCAGAAGATGCGCAGAGACCTCGAAGAGGCCACTCTGCAGCATGAAGCCACTGCTGCTGCACTGAGAAAGAAGAACGCAGACAGCGTGGCTGACCTGGGAGAGCAGATTGACAACCTGCAAAGAGTCAAACAGAAGCTGGAGAAAGAGAAGAGCGAGCTCAGACTGGAGCTGGATGACGTGGTCTCCAATATGGAGCAGATTTCCAAGTCCAAAGTGAGTATGACCAACAAACCCTGAAGGCTAAAAAGTATGCTATGCTGAAGCTAGTTTGATCCTATGGTTTCCTATTTCCCACAGATTTTTACCGATGCCTTCATGGGATGGCAATGTGTTTAGAGCTAATTAGCAAATGTTGCATTGCTAACACACATAACTAAGAGAGTGAAGATGGTGAACATTATACCTGATAAAGATCAGCCTGTTAGCATTCTCACTGTTAGCATGATGAATCCAGCATTAAGCTCAAAGCCTCACAAAGCAAATGCGTTTTATTTTCAGACAAACCTGGAGAAACTGTGTCGCACTCTTGAAGATCAAATGAGTGAACTGAGGACTAAAACTGATGAAAGCCAGCGTATCATCAATGATTTTACCATGCAGAAAGCAAAGCTTCAAACTGAGAATGGTAGGACACATCTTTAAATCTTTGAAATTGAATATATAACATTTAAAATGGGAGGATCATTTCAGTCTTTCTTAACAAAAGGTGAGCTTTCCAGACAGCTGGAGGAGAAGGACTCTTTGGTCTCCCAGCTGACCAGAGGGAAGCAGTCTTACACTCAGCAGATTGAAGACCTCAAGAGACAGCTAGAGGAGGAAGTCAAGGTATCTTAAATGAATATAAATGCAGTATCCAGTTAGACTTTGGGTTAATTTGACAGTATGTTCATCACAGCTTATGTCATCACTTTTCAGGCCAAGAACGCACTTGCCCATGCAGTGCAGTCCTCTCGCCATGACTGTGATTTGCTGAGAGAGCAGTTTGAGGAGGAGCAGGAGGCCAAAGCCGAGCTCCAACGCGGCATGTCCAAGGCCAACTCTGAAGTGGCTCAGTGGAGAACAAAGTACGAAACTGATGCCATCCAGAGGACTGAGGAGCTGGAAGAAGCAAAGTAAGAACCATTGTGTGTCCTCTTTGACAGTGATGACATGATTTTAAGAGTGACTGAGAATGATTGTAATATGTCAAATAGGAAGAAACTGGCCCAGCGTCTGCAGGATGCAGAGGAAGCTGTTGAAGCTGTTAATGCTAAATGTTCCTCCCTGGAGAAAACCAAACACAGGCTTCTGAGTGAGATTGAGGATCTCATGGTGGATGTGGAGAGATCGAATGCTGCTGCTGCAGCCTTGGACAAGAAACAAAGAAACTTTGACAAGGTGATGACAGAAGGCAAAAATGGCACTTGAGGGAAATATGAATGGATGAAGTAATACTGAATAATGTCATGTGGAATATTATCTAACCAGGTCCTTGCTGAGTGGAAGCAGAAGTATGAGGAGTCCCAGACAGAGCTGGAAGGCGCCCAGAAAGAGGCTCGTTCTCTCAGCACCGAGCTCTTCAAACTGAAGAACTCTTATGAAGAATCTCTGGATCATCTGGAGACCATGAAACGAGAAAACAAAAATCTCCAAGGTAGGAATACAAAATTAAAACGATTTAAACGATCTATCATTTAACATAAATAGGGAGAAGAAAGGGTAAAATATGAATGAATATGTCCAAACAGAGGAAATTTCTGATCTGACTGAGCAACTTGGTGAGGGAGGGAAGAGCATCCATGAGCTGGAGAAGATCCGTAAACAGCTGGAGCAGGAGAAGGCTGAGATACAAACTGCTCTGGAGGAAGCTGAGGTGAAAAATGTTGAATGTTTTCTTATCTATATGCCTATTTTCGATTCTTTAAAAAAAAGTATTTAAGCCACAATGCGTTAAAAGAAATCAAATGATTTGCTGTTTTTTAACAGGGTTCCCTTGAGCATGAGGAAGGTAAGATCCTTCGTTCCCAGCTTGAGTTCAACCAGGTGAAGGCTGACATTGAGCGCAAACTGGCAGAGAAGGACGAGGAGATGGAGCAGTCCAAACGTAACCATCAGAGAGTGGTGGATGGTCTGCAGAGCTCCCTTGAGGCTGAGACTCGCAGCAGAAACGAGGCTCTCAGGGTGAAGAAGAAGATGGAGGGAGATCTCAATGAGATGGAGATCCAGCTGAGCCAGGCCAACAGGCAGGCAGCAGAGGCTCAGAAGCAGCTCAAGGGAGTCCACACTCATCTGAAGGTAGTACAGAGTCTTATTGTGGATGATAGCATGATTGTGGATGGTTTTCTTTGTCCTTTTCATTAGTTAAAGAATTTGATTATCTTTCTTGACAGGACTCCCAGCTGCAGCTGGATGAAGCTCTCCGTGGCAGCGATGATCTGAAGGAGAACATCGCCATTGTGGAGAGACGTAGCAACCTGCTGCAGGCTGAACTGGATGAGCTGAGGTCTCTGGTGGAGCAGACTGAGAGAGGTCGTAAACTGGCTGAGCAGGAACTGCTGGATGTCAGTGAGAGAGTTCAGCTGCTGCACTCCCAGGTATGTCTAAAGCTGTACCCACTATATGCTATTAATGCTGTTAATATTGCATACTAATGAATCTTCTATGATGATCTCTGCAGAACACCAGCCTGCTGAACCAGAAGAAGAAGCTGGAGGGAGACACATGCCAGCTTCAGAATGAGGTGGAGGAGGCCGTGCAGGAGTGCAGAAATGCTGAAGAGAAGGCAAAGAAGGCCATTACTGATGCTGCCATGATGGCAGAGGAGCTGAAGAAGGAGCAGGACACCAGCGCTCACCTGGAGCGCATGAAGAAGAATATGGAGCAAACCATCAAAGACCTGCAGCACCGTCTGGATGAAGCTGAGCAAATAGCCATGAAAGGTGGCAAGAAGCAGGTCCAGAAGCTGGAGTCTAGGGTAAGGGACACTTACTTGTTCAGATGGTTCAGTGGTTATGATGCTTATCTTCTGTGACACTGTGATCCTGTTTTCATACTGCAGGTGAGGGAGCTGGAAGCTGAAGTGGAATCTGAACAAAGGAAGAGTGGTGACTCTGTGAAAGGAGTCCGTAAATATGAGAGACGCATCAAGGAGCTTACTTATCAGGTATATTATAAACATATGCTTTCCGCATTGAAATTAATTTTCTGTGTCAGATATAAAAAGAAATGCACGACTCTGCTTATTCAACCCTGTTCAGACTGAAGAAGACAAGAAGAATCTGAGCCGTCTGCAGGACTTGGTAGACAAACTGCAGCTGAAGGTCAAATCTTACAAGAGATCTTCAGAGGAGGCTGTAAGTACAGGTGTATTCTGATACGACAGGTGCATAGCTTGCTCCCATTCTTTTAAAATAATTAACCAAATTGAACAATTTAACAGGAGGAACAAGCTAACGGCTATCTGACCAAGCTCCGTAAACTGCAACATGAACTGGATGAGGCAGAGGAGAGGGCTGACATCGCTGAATCGCAGGTCAACAAGTTGAGAACCAAGAGCCGTGATGCCGCATCCAAGGTCAGTGATGGCAACATTTTCAGCCATATTTCTGTTTTTTCTTCACAACTAATGATTGTCATTCATTGTCACACACAGAAGGGGCATGATGGTGAGTGAAGCTCTCAGCTGGAACCTTCAAAGACTCAACACTTTAACACATTAAAAGTAACTAAGCAAAATAAAGAGTGAAGCATATCAACAATCCAAACCTGTGTTGTGTTTTTCATATATCCTCATGTTTTGCTAGCAGATATATCCAACAGTCCAAGCAAGTCAGGTGAACTTGAAACTTTTATTTGCCTATAGATGCAAGGGTGAATGTCTCTGTGTATGAGCTCTACGACAGACAGTTGCCCCTGCCCCTCAGAGTGCATGCTAGGAAAGGTTTAGGTCCTCATGACCATAAACAGGAAATCAGTAGGTACTGACAGAGTGACGTTTGCACAGAACAGCATTTATTTAAATACCGGGCAATGAGGTTCAAGTTGAAGAATTCTTGAAAAACTAACATCCAACAATAAAACAGTTTGACCTGTCCATTGAAGATACTACTTCAAATGTTTTAATGGTACAAGTAGTGCAGTTTGACATTCCGTGTAATTTTAGTGATATATCACTTTAAAGATGACAGTACTTGATTTTGGAACATACAATATCACTGGATTATATTTTATTGTTTCTTGATGTCTTAATGAAAAACCACCCGCTTTTTCAAACTAGATATAGAATATTACGTGTTCAGCAAAAAATCTCATAAACCTACTGTACACCAGACCAGCACCAAATGGCACACAGTGTCTGGGATGGTGTAGGTGGAGGTAACAGCAGCATTTAAGCTAGTTAGGAGAAGCTCCAGGACAACTGATTAGGGATTGCCTATTTTATTTTACAGTACTTAACATTGACCGTACAATGTCAGGTCTCCATAGTCTAGTCATACATGAGCACTTGAACATAGTCATCATAACCTGCACCTTACTGTTACTGGGGAGAGTTCACTGTCGTTGACATACAACAACATGTGCACAGCTCTCAGCTCTTGTCTGTCACATCAGAGGGAGGTGCCACCTTGTGGCTCTATTTGGTATTGCAGTAGAAATACATTACTAAACTCTGACCTTTAAGAATAGACTGTAAAAAATAATGGACGTTGTCACCATAACGTCACCGATTGGTTTGTGGGCTCCCATTTTGAGGCCTCGATTTTGCATTTTGACCATTGCCATCTTAGATTTTTGGAGCCAGAAGTTACTATATTTGGATGAGTGGGTGGAGAAGACTGTAACGCTAGCTACTAGCTTGGTTAGCACAATGCATTTACAGTCTATGATTAACTGTTATAATGCTAATGCTAATGCTAATTTTAACTCGCGAAAAACAGGCTTACATTTTTAAATTTTAAAACAAAATGTACTTATCAGAAGAAACTGAACATCTGACTTCTGAGAGGGTCTTTTAGCACAACCAAATGCTGAACAACAACATGACTTCTTTAGGCAACCAAAATGTTACAATTAACTTTCAAGGACTGAAAACACACTGAAATAGTGACAGCTATGGGTACACCCAAAGTCTCTGAATCTGGGGTTATGCCATGGTTACATTACCTAACCAATGTTGTCACCATTCAATTCAATTCAATTCCATTTTATTTATATAGCGCTAATTCACAACAAAAGTCATCTCAGGGCACTTTTCACATAGAGCAGGTCTAGACCGTACTCTTAGATTTAGAGAGACCCAACAATTCCCCCAAGAGCAAGTGGGCGGCCATCTGCCTTGACCGGTTGGGTTCAGAGAGAAAGAAAGGGTGTGGGGTGGGGGAGACACAGAGAAGCATAATAACAGCAATAATAAATATAGAGATATGACTAGTAATAGTAGTAATAGCCGGAGAAGACTTCAATGCCGGATACCAGCAGGACCGCAGCCCGGATCCCGAAGATTCCTGCGAGACGAGAAAGCACAGAAAACTCCAGGGTTAGCGACTTGCCTGTGATGGCACCCACATGTCACTCAAAGGGGCCACGCCCTTAATTATAACTTTAAGTCGTAATGAAATTTAAATGGATGAGTTATATAAAAATTCTCCCCCTGTGCATTTGTCATGACTGGGGAGATTAGCTATATAGACTGTTTTTTTTACCAGGCTGTAAACATCTGCTGTTAAGCCCATTTTAAAATGGGGGTCTATGGGGTTCGACTCGCTTGTGGAGCCAGACTCAAGTGGCCGTTTGAGGAACTGCAGTTTTTGGCACTTCCACATTGGCTTCATTTTTCAACCTTGGAGGTTGCTGCTTGCCTTTAACAGAGACAGTTAGCAACTAGCTGGGGAACAAAATGCAGCATTTAGGTGCTAAAAAGCCACACAGGCTATTTGTACTTCAAAGAAGAGTTAAAAGGGGGAATGAATGTTAGACTCACATTTATCATGTGGACATCACAAACAAGACTTCAAATGAATGCTAATGTTGCACCATGTCTGGTTGATGTTTTTGCTATTTCAAAGAAAACGATTTCATTTGTTTCAGTGATAATGCAGTTGTTGAGAGTGTAAATTACAGTGGAGTGGTCAAGTCAACATGTTGTATAGAAAAGGACAATACCTCTTAGATCCACAAGATGGAGACATTGCAACAGGTCAATTTACTATTTTTTTGCACTGACATGAGTAACCCCACTGATTGACTGGAGTATGAATGAAATAAATTCATAATATCACATAATGGCAAGCTATTAAAGGATATAAAAGAAGGCTATACACTTTTTCAGGTACTTTTACAATGACTAATTCTAAGATCAATACAAATCTTAGGAATTCTGAAAATCAAATATTGGATGATTGTAATACACACAAATTCTGAAAGCACTGATGCATTAAAATATTAAACAGTATCTGTAAAAAAAACAAAACAACAATTTTTTTTTTTTCCCAGAGAGACTACATTAGGAACATCAATTTGAAAAAATAGATAATCTGCCATAACTGTGCATGTGACAAAACCCCTTGTGGTTTGTGGTGGTGTTGCCCAGTGATGAATTTAGGTCTGAAGATCTATGACTTGGAGCTGTCCAAAGTGAACGCACTACCGGCATCTCATGACTTGAAGTATAAAAAGACATTCAACTGTGCACTCACCTTTAATCATAGAGACCCAAAATTAAATGCAGAACAAATCAAACACAGTGAAACTGACAAAGGTTAAACGCTTTACGTATTGTGTTTCTACCAATATCTACAGAAGCATATTGCGTTCACCAATGAAAAAAAACTTGACTATACTATGACTTACTATCTCATAATTATGAGAAAATATATCATAATTATGAGATAGTAAGAAATAATTATGAGATACTAAGTCATAATTATGAGATAAGGTCTCCATGTTTTCTTTGTTGAACACAATGCGCTTCTGTAAATATCCAGATCCTCACCCCTGAAAATAATTATCACAATACACAATACACACAATACATTGATGACTATGATGACTTACCTGTCAACACATGTTGCCAGATGAATACACTCATTTGTCTCATTTTGTCTCATCAGATCAGAGAATCTTATGGGTCTCATTAAGACTGATAAAACAAGCTGTAATTCCACAGCAATGCACTTCACTGAAAATGCAGCTGTTTGCTTCTCTACCATTGTACCTCAAAGGCTTCTATAACAGAGGGAGACTCAGTGTCAGTAGGTGTAGAGGTCATTCTCCCCACTGCCCACCTTACATTTCCAGATTCCCTCATCTTTGTGCTGGAACGGCCTGACAGAAGCTACTATTCATGTCCCTTGGCCCAGTCTTTGTGGACAAAGGCCCACAGCAGGAGATGTTGTGACAAGTGTAAGACAGCTGAGAATGAAAATCTCAACATGGATTGGTATGTTCCCCCCCGGTAGCAAAACAATGCCCCCGAGGTTAGAGCGGCATATAAGGTGTGGAGATGTGAAAGTTGAGTTACGAGGAGTGCAGGGAAAGGTGGTCTATAGGCTGTCATACTTTCTCCAGTCATATACATCATCACCTTGTAGAGAGACTGCTCACTTTCACTGAGCCACATTTCACTTGACAGCTCTGTAATGTAAATGTGGAAGGTGGTTATGGGGCATGGACTGCTTCACCCATCGCACATAGACAACTTCACCCCTCACATCATTATCACTTCTTTCTTGATGCCCCACCAGCAACAGCACTGTCCAACACAGCAGTGTTGATTAGATTAAGCTATTGATGAGCCTGACACAAAGGCTTTAATTTCAAATAATTTGAGAAGTGTACAGCTATTAAGAAAACTAGAAAGACTATAACAATAAAAAATGGTTCATATCAAAGAGGTGTAGCCTATGTCACGCATGCTCATTTCAATCATGAAACCTCAATAAAATCCTTTAATAAAAAGTTTAAAAATTAGGTAAATCATAGGCCCTCGAAGGTACAAATATGACCACTTCTGTATGAAGGCTGGCTATTCCATATAGTCATATATCTCAGAAACAAACTGCATGAAGCAGAACATGAAGCCAAACGAAAATACGTGAAAATAGAAAAATTGGTACCTGCAGTTAGCTCAGCTGATGCGTGGAAGCTCAAACATTGTAAAAACTCTCCAAAACTGTACTTTTACTGTCAGCTGTCATTTCTGTCTCTCTCTCTCTGTCTGTCAGGTGCTTAGCTGGCACAAAGGGAGATTTTGAAAAGAAAATGAGTATCTGCTTTTGTAACATTGCCTTGAACCGACGACACTGAAGTTAGCTTCTGATTTGCTGCCTCTGATTGGAATTTTTGAGTCCACCTTAAAAATGGCATAACACCTGCCAGTGGTGTTGTTCATTTTCAAGCTAATTTGTGAACTGAAAAATGTAACAAATATGGGAAAGATGAAATGAGAACGAATCATAGAATTAAATGGTCTTTAATTGATTTACAATCCTGGATTTTGATAATTTTAACTTGAGCATTTTTTTTCACATTAGACCAGGTCCAGATCAAAAACCACTATATTTAGACTGGTCAAATCTGGACTGTATTATCCCAGAGAGGCTAAATTTAGCCTTTAGTAAATCTTACGATTTATTAAAACACAGTTTCAGATTTGTGAAACCTTTAAAAAAAGGTGGTTTTACTGATATTTCTCCATCCATTTGGGGGAATTCTGCTCTCTTGCTGTCACTGGAACTGATGGAGTAGACTAGGAGGTGTTTTAGAGACAGGGTTGGGCCCACCACTGTGGCCTTGTTGTCCCAGAAAAGGAGGCAGGACTGACTAATTATTAAGATTTGAGGTTATTTAATTCATACTAATTCAGGCCATTGTCTCTGGTGAGGAGCAGCCCCACTTTACTTTTGAGGAACAATCATCTTTGATGATGACATCCAGCTGGACAGGATCGTGAAATACCTGTCAGATCTCCTCGACAGCTGTGACACCCTCTCTGCTGAAGTCTTCACCAGGATGTCGTCTGACAGGATCAAATACATCCTGAATATGATGCTGTCAGAGGTACAGTAGGTCAACAGCAGTTTCAACTTATATCCATGAACAGACATTTTTTTCTATTTCTTAATTATAGTAGAGAAATAAATTATTGGTGGTTAAGATTAAAGATTAAATCTGGTAGATATTATACAGTTTCAGATTTGGGAAACCTTTATTCTATTTGTGAAAACTGAAAAGGGAGTAATTTCACAGCTTTTTTTCCTTCCAGATCACATTAGATAAAAACCACTGTACTTTGACTGGTCAAATCTGGACTAGAATATCCACAGAGTGGCTAAAGATTCTTTAAGACACAGTTTCAGATTTTTGAAACCTTTATTCAGTTGTGAAAATGTGAAAAATAGCAGTGTTACTGTTTTCCAGTATTGCCACAGCATGGCCTTTGTTGGTTGAAATTCAATATAGTAGTCCACATCTCTCAGTTTTTTTTCTGATACCCATGAAGATCTTGTCAGTCTCACTTCAAGTAGAAAAGAAGAAAAGTTCTTTTACCTTTTGAAAAAAAATCAAAACATCTTCATAGATTGATAGATTTCCTCTTACTGGCCATGGTCAACCTCTCTCACTGCTTCTGCCAGTGTTATTTTCCTTCCTCTTCTTCATTTGATCTATATATGAAGACATGTTATGAAAAGCTTTCTGTCAATACTTTGTCACAATTATCAACATTTGATTGATCATTTAATTCATCTTGTTCATCTGACTGATAACATCTGTCCTCATTTAAGAGTCTGCTCTTCTTCTCCAGTTGTCCTCATTGTGTTCCTACCTTTGTCAGTCATCTGACCTCATTTGCCACACCGTGTATCGTGTCTCCTAGTCGTAGCGTTGCAGCTTGTTTATTTTGCCTGAATCTGCCTGTGTGCTTGCAACTGTGATTTTGAACTATGCTAACTATAGCTTTTTAGCTTTTTCCTGCCTGCCTTAACCCTTTTCCTGTTTAACGTTTTGGTGTCCTGTGTTATGCCTGCTGATGAAGTAAACTCTGTTTTTAATGCTCCTGTGTTTTTGTGCTTTTTTCTCTCTATCAGTCTGCTTTTGGGTCGAAGGCAGTATTTCTCATTTTCCCATCCTTTTACAGTCACTATTGAAAGCACTGCTGCAACCTTTGGTTGCATTCCTAATATAACTGCTACTATTACTTTTGTTTCAAGTACCTACTATGGAGCCCTTTAACTACTACTAAAACCTCCATATGTTAATTTGTCTTTGTTTCTTCCTGCTATCCTCTTGCTCCTTTCCAACCTACTGTCATTAGCACGTTCCTCTTTTGTCTCAATTTTCTTCAATCTTACTGTCTGGCTCTCTCACATTTCTGTCTATCTTACTTTCTTTACTTTTTCCTTGTTTTTTCCTTCCTTCTTTCTACATCCTCTTTTCCCTATTCCTGCGCTTCTGTCACTCATAGTGATATGCATAGTTTCCATCCTGTCCCTACTGTTCTATAGCTGTCATTTTCCTTTTACTTTTCTACTTCCCTTTTCCTTCTAATTTCTTTATTTTTTTCCACCAGTTCTCTGTGCTTTTCCTGTTTACTTCTCTGCCTTTCTCTCTCTCCCTGTCCTTCCTTCTTTTTCCTCTTTCTTTTTTCCTCTGTCCCTCCTTTCCATCTACACCTCACAATTTTGTCATTTTATATCCTTTCTGTTCCCTATAGGAAATACACTGACAATACAGATTTAGTGCATCAAATTGTTTAGTGTATGCCATGTACCAGGCAGGACCAACCTTCTTTTCTACTTTTAAGTAGTGTGAAAGTGAGAAAAAAAAGCTTATGACAAGTTAGTGTCAATATTGATACTAAGATATCTAATATAGACTGTTGTTATTGTTTTGGTGGAGTATTTTTTCTTCAAAGTAAAGATACTTTTTAAAAATGTACTTAAAATTTACAAATGTAAATTAATAGAACAGAAAAAATATAAAACACATATCTACCAGATTTAATCTTTAATCTTAATCACCAATAATTTGTTTCTTTGCTATACTTAATAAATAGAAAAAAATGTCTTCATGGATATACGTTGAAACTGCTGTTGACCTACTGTACCTCTGACAGCATCATATTTAGGATGTATTTGATCCTGTCAGACGACACCCTGGTGAAGACTTCAGCAGAGAGGGTGTCACAGCTGTCGAGGAGATCTGACAGGTATTTCACGATCCTGTCCAGCTGGATGTCATCATCAAAGATGATTGTTCCTCAAAAGTAAAGTGGGGCTGCTCCTCACCAGAGACAATGGCCTGAATTAGTATGAATTAAATAACCTCAAATCTTAATAATTAGTCAGTCCTGCCTCCTTTTCTGGGACAACAAGGCCACAGTGGTGGGCCCAACCTTGTCTCTAAAACACCTCCTAGTCTACTCCATCAGTTCCAGTGACAGCAAGAGAGCAGAATTCCCCCAAATGGATGGAGAAATATCAGTAAAACCGCCTTTTTTCAGTTTCCACAAATAGAATAAAGGTTTCACAGATCTGAAACATGGGGATCCATCACCTCATGGATCACCATGAAATTGGCCACAATGAATTACAACATTTCCTGACTTTTCATTGAGTCCCACCATCAGGTCAGAATTTTAATTTGCCCAATACTTTGATTTATGTTCAAATACTTGCAAAACTAATGACAGAAATTAGCAAATATTAGCATGCAAACTTGCTCAACTAAGATAGTGAACATGGTAACATATCTGCTAAACAGCAACATGCTAGCAACAATAACATACTAGCATTATTGCATGTTAGCATGCTGACATCAGCATTTAACTCAAAGCACCACTGAGCATAAGTACAGTCTCACAGAGCCACTAGTGTGGCTGTGGACTCTTTGTTTTGCTGTTTAACAATAATTTCAGTTTAAAATGGAAGTATACAGAGCATATTACTGTAATTTTTGTATTTCAGTTCACATAAATGGGCAATATAAATTCAGGAGTTAAGGCAACAAATCAGTGTAATCTAGAAACTCCTGCCTATAACTACTGTATATAGTGTAGATACACCAGGCCATTCAAGCTCACTTGTTCGACTGTTTGTGCAACATCCACCACCACATCCTCCACCAACTCTACCATTTTCTACACCCACCACTCTCTCTCTTCTTTTCCAGCTCTCTGATATCACCCGCTCTCCTGTTCGTTCCTCTTTCAACCAATCCACTTGTGTGTGCTTCACATTTTCTAATAAACCATTTAATTAAGCAAGGTGTGGTCTTTTTATCTGAAGGAGAAGTCTGAAAACTATTAGGGGTTGTTACATGCAGTGAGCAGAAGCATCAGGTGACTGACACAAGGAATGACAGGAGAGCAAGACAACATCAAAAGCTAACCCTTCAAACAACAGTGCAGGACAGCTGAGACTGCAGACAGGGAAAGATATATGGGAATGATGATCTGACTACTCAAGGTTGGGGAGTGTGGAGCGTAGAGTGTTGAAAGGGTCTTGTTATGCAATTCAAAGGTCTTAGAGGAGAAGATGCCATCTCTAACTATGTCTGAGATACATTAGCACTTTGTAGACGGCCTTACACTTTGAATGGTGCAGAATACTGTTGACAGCTGGTACGATCCTTGTGGTGACTGTAGACATTTGTAAATTCCAACAATTTAATCACTTCCCCCCAAAAAACAAATATATCAAGATAAATTGGATTTTAATATTATTTCTATCTTTAGATTTTTTTCTCTACCACACAAATTATTCTTATAGGACTGTAAAATCCCTCTCTTTGCCTCCTTATTTCTTTGTCTTTGAATTACATTTTAAGGTTATTGAATGGCTTCTACTGTATATTGATATTACTGGAAAAACAGGGTCTAAACAGAGGATCATGTGTTCTGGAGACACACGATGCTGGTTTACATGAGGTTTAGATAAGCTCAAGAACAAAATCCAAATTAACAACAGCAATAACTCAAGACAGCTGACTTAAGAGCTGTTGACGAGGATCAGTGTGTTTCACCTTTGAGACTAAATGAAGATGGCATGGCCACACAAGGTTGAAGGTGGAGGATTCTCAGATCTGTTCATCTGTGTAAAGGTCTTGGAGGAGTTCACACGTTGTTAAGAATCCCCCTTCTCAAATTATCACCTCACGGCCATCTGTACATTTACTTTATACAATTAGATTTGTGACGGGTAATTTGGCCTCATATGACCCTTGACAGAGGAAAATGTAATTAACCCCGGTTCATAAATACTGTGTTAGCTCACATTTAGACAGAAGATAATAAAACAGAGACTGGCCATACTACTGAAGAGGACAAATGACAAGCCGGCTGAGTGTGGAGAGCTTACTTTCGCTTAAGCTCAGTAGAAGGAATCTCAAAACAATTTCACAGGGTTATCTTTGTCCTGAAGGGTAAACAGAAGGAAACAATTCCTGGCCAACAAGATGGAGTGTGGAGTTACAGTATGAAGTGGCAGTTAGTTTTAGTGCCAGCATATACGGTGATGACCTCGCCATGCTAAGCAACAGCTGCAACCATGATGATGTTCACACTCAACTTTCATCCTTATATCCTCTCAACAGCATTACACAGAAACAAAAGGCATATTAAAGTAGTGGAAACTTGCAAGCACTTAGGACTGGTGACTTGTTTTTAAAAATAATTGTGGCCTATTATGGAAATAGAAGGAAAACATTTTCAGTAAGCGATCACAAAACATCTATTTCTTTTAGTCAAACTATTTTTCGATGGTCAGAACCGTCTGCCACCAAAGCTTCTCCTGAGAGGAATCCGATATTCCTGTATCTACTGAAGAAGCCGTGTTGTTTTGTGACTGCAGTTTCATATTTGGTGTGAGGCGGGCTTGAGGAGTGTGTGAGTGTGAGCCAGAGCCAGTAAGTGTGAGGATTGGCAGCCATGCATTTCACTGAAGTCTAAGTTTGATATAATGTGTCACGGTGGCTTTGCGGTCCATCTCAGTGTGCCAAAGACATTTGTAGTGGCTCTATGAACGTCATGTGGTTATCTCTGAGCTCAAGGACAAAAGCAAGGAAACAATGTGCCATAAACACCTCTCAGTCCGCTGTGGTTTGTTTTCAAGACATTGTGTTGGGGTACCTTTTGGCTGACTTCCACTGGGAGTCTATAAATAGAAGAGGAGATGCAGAACAGAGACTATAGGTAGCAGATATAATACATCCAAGTGTTATTGTATTAGTTAGTAGTTAGTAATAAAATTATAAAAAATGTTTTTTGTGTCCACTTAAAACATACTCACATCAGCATGCTCAAAAATAGTGCAAGCAAGTTGTTATTTAGCAGGTGTAATCCTAGTTTTAGCATGCTAACGTTTGCTAATTAGCACCAAACACAAATACAGCTGAGGCTGATGGGAATGTTTTGCATTTTTAGTATTTCAAGTTGGTCATAAACCAAAGTATCGGTCAAAACTGAAATTTTGACTACCTAAATTCGTACCTAAATTTGATCAGGGGGTCAAAGTTTTTTTTTACCATTCATCCTCTGGGGACCATGAATGTACCAAATTTCATGGCAATCCATCTAGTAATGAGGGGATCACCAAAGTCACTTGAATACATTGCCTGGGAAACATGAATAACTATACAAACATTGGTGTCAGTCCAACAAAGATATTTTGAGATGTATCACAGCATAAATGAAAAGTTTTACCTGCTGGTGGCGCTATAGAGAAAACTCAGAGGATCACTTCAGTCAGCAGAATGTATTTTCTAGAGAACATGAATATATGTAGCAAATGTTACGCCAATCCATGTGGTAGTCATCAAGATATTTTACTCAGGACCACAAACCTCCTGGTGGTGCTAGAGGAAATGTTAGAGGATCACTAAAGTTAGTTGGATTCATCCCCTGGAGACCAAATTTGATGGCAATCTATCCAAAAGCTGTTGAGATATTTCCATCTGGATCAAAGTGTAGACTGAGTAATCGACAGACTGGCATGGCCATCCCTAGAACCACGCTGTTAGCATGGATAACAGTAATGCCCAGAATCCATGAGAAAAAGGCTGAGATATCCTGACTTTTTGTCCTTATGGGTCAAGCTCCAAAGATATGGGATCTGACATTTCCTATACTAAAACTCAATGGCATCTTTCCTTAAAGTGACAGTTCAACAGTTGGAGAAATAAGCTAAGCTAATTGGCTGCTGGCAGTTGCTTCATATTTAATGGACAGACATGAAAATTGTATCAATCTTCTCATCTAACTCTTGACAAGTAAGCAAATAATTGTACATTATTAGCCAAAATGTCAAACTAAGATCTTCCTCAAAGCTTCCACGAGACATTAAACAACTATTTTCACAGGCAGTGATGAATAAACTGATCATCTAACCAAATTCTTAATCATTAATGAAAAGAATATTGACTTCTATCTAATATAGCTTTTTAAACTCTGCAAAGATGACATACACACCCACAAAAATACAACTATGACCCAAAATATGTCTTTTGGTCTATCCTCCATAGCTGTTGAATTGCTACAACAGCACACCAGGATCCCTGTTGCATGTAGGAAAGACAATGAAGCTCCATCACAAGTGTTGACGGCAGAAGGACACAAGACAGCTGGGAATGCCTCAGCACCGCCCTTGATGTGCTGAGGAATGGTACGCTGAATGCAGACAACTGACTGTCAAGACCCACAAGGTCACGGCAAATGTGTGAAGTTGTTAAAGTCAAAAGGGCTCGTGTGCTTCTTGAGGGGGTCTTCAGGTGGTCCACTCAATAAACACGTTGTTTACAGGTCTCCTCTGTTAACTCGACAGCTATTAGAGGCACTGACCCGCTACCATTAATATGTGTACATGCAGGAGGTGAGAAGTCTGTATGAGCTAAATGTATTTACTGATCATATGGGCGCTGAAACCTTTGAAAGCAGGCAGCTGTCACACGCCATCTTTTATTATAAATGGGAGAAGGTCAGCTGAGGTCCACTGAGAGGCAAACAAGGACCAGAAGAAGGAATCCAAGTAAAAAATTCACAAGTTTATCTTTGTCCTCCAGGATAATAGCAGACAACACTATTGTCTGTAGACATACAGACAGTGCTTTCTGTTGTGGTGACAGACCATATTAGTGACCACCAGGCTATAAAATATTTAAAGTGATGAAAGTGACTCAAACCTTTTATGTTTTATGTTTTTTAAGTTAATTAAAAAAATCCTTTCTAAAATAGATCCACCTACACATTGTCTGACAACAAAATGCTTTTTTTTCTTTTTACTGTTCATCATTTTGCTTCCCTCCTCTTTATATATATGTATATATATACATTTTATATTTTAACTGTCCCTTTTTAATTCATTAATCACTTTCAGTTGCATTTTGTGTATGAAGCTGCTATATAAATAAAGTTTTTTATTATTTCATATGACCAAAATAAGCTAGACATATTAATTATATAATATTATCATATTGTTATAAATTATAAAATATTCTTATAATTTGATGCCTTTTTAGTCACTTGAAGGAGAACACTAAAATAGATGCTGATCTAAGACCAGCTCATAAGCTTCAATTGCAATGGCCAATGGTTATATGGGACTTTTTATTGTCCACACCTTTATCTCCAAATACAGATGTTACTTTTTTTGATTAGCGTCCTTTGTTTTCTTGCTCTTTCCATATAGGGAGACTGTGTGTCGAGGCACTGCCTACTGGATCTGTATAAAAAGGGGTTCAGACAGAGGAGTGAAGACTGGCACACAACACCTGCACGTAAGTACACATTCATTTTATGCATTTAACTGTCACATTGTGTACTAGAGACAAAGCTAGTTAGCTTTTTGTCCTTTCTGTCTTCTATCAGAGACCCACAACATCAAATCAATCTGCGGGGAGAGAAAGAGTAAAAAGGTAATTATCTCCATCCTGTTCGTTTTTTATAACAAAATGAACCTCTGTGAGAATATAAGCTTACTTAATTATATTTCAAAAAATCAAAGAAAGCTGATATGCATTGTAAAGTAGTGGTTACAATAGTTTATAGGAGACTCCAGTTACTTAACTACAATAATTCTTGTAATGTTCCATATATTTCCATATATATTTTCTATGTATAGAAATACATTAAATCATAAACTTACAACATATTCCCTATTAAGCAATACAAGTGCCACTCCTACCATGTAATGAAAATCCACATCTTTGGTTCACAGCTTTCAAGATGTCGGGTGATGCCATAATGGCGGAGTTTGGGTCAGCCGCTACCTATCTGAGAAAGACAGACAAGGAGCGGCTGGAGGCCCAGACTCGACCCTTCGACATGAAGAGGATGTGTTTTGTACCCGACCCTGAGGTGGAGTACGTTAAAGCCACAATCACCAGCAGGGATGGCGGCAAAGTCACCGTTGAGACTGAGTTTGGGAAAGTAAGTCAGACAACTACATGTACTGTGTAGTGAAGGGAAGGTAGCGATGTCACAGCAAACAAAGTGATTAGCTTATACTTATCTGACTTTCCTGTTTTAAACCCTTACAGACTACAACCCATAAGGAGGAAGACATCCACCCTCAGAACCCGCCAAAGTTTGATAAAATTGAGGACATGGCGATGTTCACCTTCCTCCATGAACCTGCTGTGCTGTTTAACCTCAAAGAGCGTTATGCAGCATGGATGATCTACGTGAGTAATGACCACAAATCTTCTGATCTCTCCAGTGTCAGAAACCTTATTACCATTAACAAGTACAACTTTTATGTGTCTTTGTCCACAGACCTACTCAGGGCTGTTCTGTGTGACTGTCAACCCCTACAAGTGGCTGCCAGTGTACGATCAGTCAGTGGTCAATGCCTACAGAGGAAAGAAGAGGACTGAAGCTCCTCCTCACATCTACTCCATCTCTGACAACGCCTACCAGTACATGCTGGCAGGTATGTTCACCTCAATGTCCACTTTGCATTTGGAAACTGTACTGTTCTCTCTGACACCATGCAAATGTTCAAAGAAATATCGCCCTGACACTGAACATTGTCTTAAATCTTGCAGACAGAGAAAACCAGTCTATCCTTATTACGTAAGTAATTCATAGAAATCATATCTGTTTCTTTTCTGAAGAGCACTGATTTTACAAATTGATTATGAGGTTCAATCTGAATTTTGAGTGGTTTTGAGTTATTGAGGTTTAAAGTTTTGACATCCTAGTTAGCAAAACTGACATACAGTACAGTTCTCTTTTATTAGTCAAAATAACACCTTTAATGTACTTTAATATCAAAATCCTATCACATTTTTAAATGAGTTTTTTTATGATCAGGTGATTTTCAGATAGAACCTTCTAACTGAGAACTCATTTTTTGTTTGGGATTATAAGTTTCTATCTGCTGAGGCGTCATAGAAAGGGATGATCCCAAAAAAAGTAGACAGATTAGTGTTACTTTGTTTTAATACCCAAAAACAATGTATGAACTACTGAGGGGAGTTATGATTTACAATATTTGGGCACAGACAACAATTTAGCTGCATGTTTTAAATTTGGACACAACTACATTGGGTTTTTTCCTGACAGATCTTAACTGATAATACAGTTCATAAAGTTTTACCAACAACAAAATTCAAGACAATAAGAAAAAATAATTTAAAATGTTCCTCCATTCATTTGCTATTTCTTCTCCTTGCTCTAGTTCTTCATTTCAGTACCTTTCTTGTCTTTTTCTGCTCCCAAATTTACTTATTTTTAACTTACTGTTATTACTGTGTTTGCTGCAGGACTCAAATTATAATGTTAAACAGACACAAAAAACTCAACTCTGTTGATGTTTGCATCAGCTCATACATAATTATTTTGATAAAATGATCAATTTGGAGGTCTTAAAACGTAAGACTGAGCAACATTTCATAATCTTCTCAGCTCCTTTAACCCCAGTCACATAGCAGTGAGGTAACGTGGTAAAGAGGCGAAACCTGATTGGTCCTCTACACTACATTCCGAGCACTGATTGGTGCTTTACAGATGGAACCTTGAAGCACCAAGTTTGAGAATGATTTTTGAGATCAAACCAATAATGGAGAAAACAAAAAATAAAACTACACAAAATGTTAATAACTTGTCAAAGAATAGTTCCATGTGAATAACTAATTTTTGCCAAAAATGTCAGATAGAACCTTATAATTCTAAGGTCACGAAATGTCTTGTTATTCAGTTTACATGTTCAGTGGTTTTCATCCCCAGCGGAGAATCTGGAGCAGGAAAGACTGTGAACACCAAGAGAGTCATCCAGTACTTTGCCAGCATTGCAGCTGTTGCTGGCAAGAAGGATGCTTCTCAGGAGAAAAAGGTTGGATTATGTGTATATTATAATAAATATTATAAATGGCATTTTTAATTTTTGGGCTTATATTTTGCATCCATTAAATCCACAGGGCACCCTGGAGGATCAAATCATCCAGGCTAACCCTGCTCTGGAGGCTTTTGGAAATGCCAAGACCATCAGAAATGACAACTCCTCCAGATTTGTAAGTGTCCCTGTTAAAGATGAACACTTTGATTTGGCTACTGTGCTCAGTAACACCCCTGATGTTACTCTTGAATCACAGCACAGTTCACAGTTGAATTTCAAAACATAAACAGTGAGTTTGGATGAAATTAGGGTATTTGGGGCACTATAACAGCAGAGATATTATTTTAAAGTAGCAGTTAATGATTCAATATAATTGTCCTTTTCTTGTCTCTCAAAGGGTAAATTCATTCGAATCCACTTTGGGGTGAGTGGAAAATTGGCCTCTGCTGATATTGAGACATGTAAGTAGTTTGTGACATATACTTCTATACTGTAGGTCATGAGAAATATTCACACACCACTTCATGACTTATTCATTAACCCAAGGTCGGCAGGTTACTGTGTTTTAACAAAGCACCTGAGAGGCTGTATGATAAAGTACAAAATGTGGTGATGATTTTCAGATCTGCTGGAGAAGTCTCGTGTCACTTATCAGCTCAAGGCTGAGAGAGACTACCACATCTTCTATCAGATTCTGTCCCAACAGAAACCAGAGCTGCTGGGTGGGTGCTGATCAAAACATAGGATATATTTGACCCCGAAGAAACACTGTAGACACATACTGAATCTCTGTACTGTTTTTTTTTTTTTTTTGGACAGAAATGCTGTTAATCACGAACAACCCCTATGACTACAGCTACATCTCCCAAGGAGAGACAACTGTAGCTTCCATCAATGATGGTGAAGAGCTGATGGCTACTGATGTACGTTAAACAGAGTGGTTGTTAAAATTTCTCCATGCATATATTTGCATGATTAACTCAATTTTAATTTGGTCATTTAAGGAAGCTTTTGATGTCCTGGGCTTCATCCAAGAGGAGAAGAATGGCATTTACAAGTTGACTGGTGCCATCATGCATTTTGGAAACATGAAGTTCAAACAGAAGCAGAGGGAGGAGCAGGCAGAGCCTGATGGCACAGAGGGTAAAGAATTAGGACAATAAAAGACAGTTTTATTTTCTTAAAAAGAGTGTGAGTGTCACCAAATCATGCCTGTTTACCACAAAACAATATAGTAAATTCTTCCTCTAAACAAAATCCTTCTACAGATACGGACAAAGTTGCATATCTGATGGGCTTGAATTCTGCTGACCTCATCAAAGGCCTGTGTCACCCAAGAGTGAAAGTAGGCAATGAGTGGGTCACCAAGGGTCAGAGTGTGCAGCAGGTGAGTTTGAAAAGCAGTGCTGCATTTAACAGCTGTGGGTGTTTAGAAAATAAATGTTAAACCAAACTACTTTATGCAATATTGTGTAGGTGTACTACTCTATTGGTGCACTGTCCAAGTCGGTGTACGAGAAAATGTTCTTGTGGATGGTGGTGAGAATCAACCAATCTCTGGAAACCAAGCAACCCCGCCAGTACTTCATTGGTGTGCTGGACATTGCTGGATTTGAGATCTTTGATGTGAGTGTCAGAGATTAAATAACCACATTGCATAAAATCAACTGTATTTTTGAAAGAATATACAATGAAACAGGAAAACTATTATCTTCTCTCTCAAACATTTCATCAAATGTACAGTTCAACACCTTTGAGCAACTGTGCATCAACTACACTAATGAGAAGCTGCAGCAGTTCTTCAACCACCACATGTTTGTGCTGGAGCAAGAAGAGTACAAGAAAGAGGGCATCGTGTGGGAGTTCATTGACTTTGGTATGGACTTGGCAGCCTGCATTGAACTCATTGAGAAGGTTGGTGTTTTCAAACTTGCAGATCATAGAAATTCTATTATTGTCTACCATACTATACAATACTATACTATACTATACTATACTATACTATACTACTACTACTACTACTACTACTATGTCTATTTTTCTATTTTCCTTTAGCCCATGGGCATCATGTCCATCCTTGAAGAGGAGTGCATGTTCCCCAAAGCCAGCGATCAAACATTTAAAGCCAAACTGTATGACAACCATCTGGGTAAAAGTCCCAACTTCCAGAAGCCAAGGATTGTTAAGGGGAAACCAGAGGCTCATTTCTCCCTGGCTCACTATGCTGGTGTTGTTGATTACAACATCACTAACTGGCTGGAGAAGAACAAGGATCCACTGAATGAGACTGTGGTGGGACTCTTCCAGAAGTCCACCCTGAAGTTACTGTCTATGCTGTTCGCTGGGTATGCTGGCGCAGATTCAGGTAAAGGATCTTGGACCATTGTCATTGATTTTCCATGATTATACAGAATATCAATTATTCAGAAAATGACAATTACACGTGTATGTCTATAACTTCCACACAGCCCAGGAGGGTGGAAAAGGAAAGGGAGGAAAGAAGAAGGGTTCTTCCTTCCAGACCGTGTCTGCACTGCACAGGGTGAATTTAAATTGTGTCTTTAAAATCCATATTCCCCTCTTTTGGAAAGAGATTAACTCTAGAATACATAAACTGTGAAACCGTACAAGAGACACAGCTCAAAATACACAAATTTATATCCTTGTTTTTGGTTCATGGAACCCATATCATTTATTGTCTACATTTACAGGAGAATCTGAACAAACTGATGACCAACCTCAGGTCAACTCACCCCCACTTTGTCCGCTGCATCATCCCCAATGAGACCAAGACTCCTGGGGCGATGGAGAATCCTCTGGTCATGCACCAGCTGCGCTGTAACGGTGTGCTGGAAGGCATCAGGATCTGCAGGAAGGGATTCCCTAACAGGATCCAGTATGGAGACTTCAAACAAAGGTACTCTAAATGCAAAAGTAATAAAACAATCTTTCTACATCTAGAATTGCATCGTGGTAAAAATGTTCTCATAGATTAGGTACATTTGTCCCCATTTCAGATACCGTATCCTCAATCCCAATGCTATCCCTGAGGGGCAGTTCATGGACAACAAGAAAGCAGCAGAAAAACTGCTGGGCTCTCTGGATATCGACCATGAGCAGTACAGGCTGGGACACACAAAGGTTGGTTCTGTGTCTACATAAACTAACATGAACAAGGTTGAATGATGAAATTAGTCCTTTTTCTTGGGGGAAGTTAAAAAAGTGTCTGTCAATACTAGGTGTTCTTTAAAGCTGGTCTGCTGGGTCTTCTTGAGGAGATGAGAGATGATCGTCTCGCTCTCATCATCACTGGAATTCAATCAAGAGCCAGAGGATTACTCGCCAGAATTGAGTTCCAGAAAATTGTTGAGCGCAGGTTGGAATACAGTCATTGATGAATTTTATCCACACATATTGAGAGGCAAAAATGTACATTTTAGTCATAAATTGATTATCACTCCCAGGGATGCCTTACTGGTGATCCAGTGGAATGTGCGCGCCTTCATGGGTGTCAAAAATTGGCCCTGGATGAAGATGTACTTCAAGATCAAACCTTTGCTGAAAACAGCAGAGACTGAGAAGGAGATGGCAAACATGAAGGAGGAGTTCACAAAACTCAAAGAGGCTTACGCTAAATCTGAAGCCCGCAGGAAAGAGCTGGAGGAAAAAATGGTCACCCTTATCCAAGAGAAGAACGACCTGCAGCTCCAAGTCCAATCTGTAAGATAAGCCTTTCACTTTACCCAAACATTACACAGATTTATTCTAGTGTAACGATTTACAATATTGTTTTTTGGACCATCTGTAGGAACAAGATAATCTTATTGATGCAGAGGAGCGCTGTGAGGGTCTGATCAAAAGTAAGATCCAGCTCGAGGCCAAATCCAAAGAGCTGACAGAGAGACTAGAAGATGAAGAGGAAATGAATGCAGAGCTGACTGCCAAGAAGAGGAAGCTAGAGGACGAGTGCTCAGAACTCAAGAAAGATATTGATGATCTGGAGTTGACTCTGGCTAAAGTGGAAAAAGAAAAGCATGCCACTGAGAACAAGGTAATAAATTATTTTGACTTGTTTTGATAGAACATATTTTTGACCAGAACAGGTGTGCTAACTAAATAATAATTTACTATAGGTTAAAAACCTGACTGAAGAAATGGCAGCTTTGGATGAAATCATTGCCAAGCTGACTAAAGAGAAGAAAGCTCTTCAGGAGGCTCATCAGCAAACGCTGGACGATCTGCAGAGTGAGGAGGACAAAGTCAACACTCTGACCAAGGCCAAAACCAAACTGGAGCAGCAAGTCGATGATGTGAGTATACTTAAATGTTATTTCTGACTAAATTTCAAGTAGTGGAGACAAATGTTATGGAGTAAATGTGTGGAATGTTTTGTTTGTTAGCTTGAAGGATCGTTGGAACAAGAGAAGAAAGTGAGGATGGATCTGGAAAGAGCCAAGAGAAAACTGGAGGGGGACTTGAAGTTGACCCAAGAAAATGTAATGGATCTGGAAAATGACAAGCAGCAGCTGGAGGAAAAACTCAAAAAGTAGGCTAAAATGTTTTAGAAAGAAAATCCCAAGCACAGTACCTATCATGCTACAACAACAGATTACTAAGGTGAACCATTTGATCATTTAAATGTAGGAAAGACTTTGAAATCAGCCAGCAACTGAGTAAGATTGAGGACGAACAGGCCATGGGTGCTCAACTACAGAAAAAACTGAAGGAGTTACAGGTAACTGCACAAACTGCAACTTGTTATCTCTTCATTATGTGAATTCCTACTTAAAATTTACAATCCTCTGATCAATTCGTCAAGGCCCGCATTGAAGAGCTGGAGGAAGAACTGGAGGCAGAGCGAGCTGCCCGAGCCAAGGTGGAGAAACAGAGGGCCGACTTGTCCAGAGAGCTGGAGGAGATCAGTGAGAGGCTGGAGGAGGCTGGAGGAGCCACTGCTGCCCAGATTGAGATGAACAAGAAGAGGGAGTCTGAGTTTCAGAAGATGCGCAGAGACCTCGAAGAGGCCACTCTGCAGCATGAAGCCACTGCTGCTGCACTGAGAAAGAAGAACGCAGACAGCGTGGCTGACCTGGGAGAGCAGATTGACAACCTGCAAAGAGTCAAACAGAAGCTGGAGAAAGAGAAGAGCGAGCTCAGACTGGAGCTGGATGACGTGGTCTCCAATATGGAGCAGATTTCCAAGTCCAAAGTGAGTATGACCAACAAACCCTGAAGGCTAAAAAGTATGCTATGCTGAAGCTAGTTTGATCCTATGGTTTCCTATTTCCTGCAGATTTTTACCGATGCCTTCATAGGATGGCAATGTGTTTAGAGCTAATATTACCATGCTAACACACATAAGTAAGAGAGTGAAGATGATAAAATTATACCTGATAAAGATCAACACATTACCATTATCACTGTTAGCTTGTTAGCATGATGAATCCAGCATTAAGCTCAAAGCCTTACAAAGCAAATGCATTTTATTTTCAGACAAACCTGGAGAAAATGTGTCGCACTCTTGAAGATCAAACGAGTGAACTGAGGACTAAAACTGATGAAAGCCAACGCGTCATCAATGATTTTACCATGCAGAAAGCAAAGCTTCAAACTGAGAATGGTAGGACACATCTTTAAATCTTTGAAATTGAATATATAACATTTAAAATGGGAGGATCATTTCAGTCTTTCTTAACAAAAGGTGAGCTTTCCAGACAGCTGGAGGAGAAGGACTCTTTGGTCTCCCAGCTGACCAGAGGGAAGCAGTCTTACACTCAGCAGATTGAAGACCTCAAGAGACAGCTAGAGGAGGAAGTCAAGGTATCTTAAATGAATATAAATGCAGTATCCAGTTAGACTTTGGGTTAATTTGACAATATGTTCATCATAGCTTGTGTCATCACCTTTCAGGCCAAGAACGCACTTGCTCATGCAGTGCAGTCCTCTCGCCATGACTGTGATTTGCTGAGAGAGCAGTTTGAGGAGGAGCAGGAGGCCAAAGCTGAGCTCCAACGCGGCATGTCCAAGGCCAACTCTGAAGTGGCTCAGTGGAGAACAAAGTACGAAACTGATGCCATCCAGAGGACTGAGGAGCTGGAAGAAGCAAAGTAAGGATACAGTCAGTTATAACAACAGAACTAAACTTCCACTGATTTAGGAAAGTTATATTACCTTCGTCCACAAGACCCATCTTGAGACAAGCAAGAAATCTTGCCATGATATTCCCATTTTGTCTGTAAGATAATTAATTGATATTTTCATTTTTTGCTGTTAGGAAAAAGCTCGCCCAACGCTTGCAGGATGCAGAGGAAGCTGTTGAAGCTGCTAACGCTAAATGTTCCTCCCTGGAGAAAACCAAACACAGGCTTCAGGGTGAGATTGAGGATCTCATGGTGGATGTGGAGAGATCAAATGCTGCTGCTGCGGCCTTAGACAAGAAACAGAGAAACTTTGACAAGGTAATGATACATGAAAATAAAAGAATCAAAATCCAGATAATTATATTTTAGTATAGGATAAAGGTCTGAATTTATCAAGACTTCTAGGTATTTGTAAGGTTTATAACATAATTTAATGTACAATTTAACCAGGTCCTTGCTGAGTGGAAGCAGAAGTATGAGGAGTCCCAGACAGAGCTGGAAGGCGCCCAGAAAGAGGCTCGTTCTCTCAGCACTGAGCTCTTCAAACTGAAGAACTCTTATGAAGAATCTCTGGATCATCTGGAGACCATGAAACGAGAAAACAAGAATCTCCAAGGTAGGAATACAAAATTAAAACGATTTAAACGATCTATCATTTAACATAAATAGGGAGAAGAAAGGGTAAAATATGAATGAATATGCCCAAACAGAGGAAATTTCTGACCTGACTGAGCAACTTGGTGAGGGAGGGAAGAGCATCCATGAGCTGGAGAAGATCCGTAAACAGCTGGAGCAGGAGAAGGCTGAGATACAAACTGCTCTGGAGGAAGCTGAGGTGAAAAATGTTGAATGTCTTCTTATCTATATGCCTATTTTCGATTCTTTAAAAAAAAGTATTTAAGCCACAATGCGTTAAAAGAAATCAAATGATTTGCTGTTTTTTAACAGGGTTCCCTTGAGCATGAGGAAGGTAAGATCCTCCGAGTTCAGCTTGAGTTCAACCAGGTGAAGGCTGACATTGAGCGCAAACTGGCAGAGAAGGACGAGGAGATGGAGCAGTCCAAACGTAACCATCAAAGAGTGTTGGACACTCTGCAGAGCTCCCTGGAGGCTGAGACTCGCAGCAGAAACGAGGCTCTCAGGCTGAAGAAGAAGATGGAGGGAGATCTCAATGAGATGGAGATCCAGCTGAGCCAGGCCAACAGGCAGGCAGCAGAGGCTCAGAAGCAGCTCAAGGGAGTCCACACTCATCTGAAGGTAGTACAGAGTCTTATTGTGGATGATAGCATGATTGTGGATGGTTTTCTTTGTCCTTTTCATTAGTTAAAAAATTTGATTATCTTTCTTGACAGGACTCCCAGCTGCAGCTGGATGAAGCTCTCCGTAACGGTGATGATCTGAAAGAGAACATCGCCATTGTGGAGAGACGTAGCAACCTGCTGCAGGCTGAACTGGATGAGCTGAGGTCTCTGGTGGAGCAGACTGAGAGAGGTCGTAAACTGGCTGAGCAGGAACTGCTGGATGTCAGTGAGAGAGTTCAGCTGCTGCACTCCCAGGTATGTCTAAAGCTGTACCCACTATATGCTATTAATGCTGTTAATATTGCATACTAATGAATCTTCTATGATGATCTCTGCAGAACACCAGCCTGCTGAACCAGAAGAAGAAGCTGGAGGGAGACACATGCCAGCTTCAGAATGAGGTGGAGGAGGCCGTGCAGGAGTGCAGAAATGCTGAAGAGAAGGCAAAGAAGGCCATTACTGATGCTGCCATGATGGCAGAGGAGCTGAAGAAGGAGCAGGACACCAGCGCTCACCTGGAGCGCATGAAGAAGAATATGGAGCAAACCATCAAAGACCTGCAGCACCGTCTGGATGAAGCTGAGCAAATAGCCATGAAAGGTGGCAAGAAGCAGGTCCAGAAGCTGGAGGCCAGGGTAAATACTTCTTATTTCCACTGAGATACAATACATAATTCTCAGTCTCTAACAAACTTATAAAAGCTGCATCCGTAACTTTTCTTTTCAAGGTGCGAGAGTTGGAAAATGAGGTGGATATGGAGCAGAGGAAAAGCAGTGACTCTGTGAAAGGAATACGGAAGTACGAGAGACGCATCAAAGAGCTCACCTACCAGGTATACTCTATAAGCACAATGACACTGTGATAAACATTCACCAAAAGATGAGAGGTTATTCTTTAACAAGCAAATATATATTGTGTATTAATTTAACAGACAGAGGAGGACAAGAAGAATATGACCCGCCTGCAGGACCTGGTGGATAAACTGCAAATGAAAGTCAAATCCTATAAGAGGACTGCAGAGGAGGCTGTAAGCTGAAACACTGCACCTTAATTCACTAAAATATAGTTGCCTTATGAATCAGCCCTGACCTACAGCCACACTTATACACTAATTTTGATTTTTTAGGAGGAACAGTCCAATGCACATCTGGGCAAGTTGCGCAAGGTACAGCATGAGCTTGAGGAAGCAGAGGAGAGGGCTGACATTGCAGAGTCCCAGGTCAACAAGATGAGAGCTAAGAGCCGTGACTCTGGTTCTAAGGTAAGTAATCATGAAAAATGGTGCGAAATTTAATTAATAATATTTTTTAATGCGCCCTTGCACAGAGATGCCATGCAATGCAAAGTATTTAGCTTTAATGATTTTGCAGCAATAAAATGACTGATTATCTCACATTTTCTCTTTGTACAGAAATCACACGATGAAGAGTGAAGCCTCTAACTGGATCTTCATGAATATAGTTTTAAATATAGTACCTCAGTTTATTTACTCTCCATGTAACATGGAATAGAGAATAAATGAGTTTGAAATGCACCACTATGATCATGTTTCCTGTATTTTACACATTAAAACCTGGAAAGACCTGCAAAGATTTCAAAAAGTGTTAAACGGACCAAAAAGCGACATATAGCCGACACCACAAAGAAAGCAGAAGCTGGCACTGTGTGGTATTAACTGTAAGTTAAGACTCATGCAGCACCTTTAAACAACAGTAGCCACATGACTAAATTAAATCTGAGATACTTTTCATGTTTCAATATGACAAGAGCAGAAGAACTTCAACCTTTGCTCCCTGTTTCTGAAAGATAATGCCCTGCACAGCTGGGCTGGTAGCTTGAGCAGCTGACTGCACAGCTGAGAATGAGCACCAACAACAAGCTTAAGCTCAAAACAGCTGCACATGGATAGGAACACAGTTAAGACTTATTAGAAAAAGTTGCTCACAGTGTTTTACTCTAAAGGACTAAAGGCCTATCAGCTGTCCCTGCTGGTGAGGTGTTAATAACATTAGTATTATTTCTCATACTGCAAACATAGGATTTAAATGTGGTGCACGTGAAACTACATATCATTTTTCTACTCAGAATACATTAGTATTCTAATACCATGAAAAGAGACCAAGACAATAAAAAAGGTGACAGCAGACATAACAAAATATATAAGAATAATTATCTTGTATATCACTTGTATATCCTCTGTTCTTCATTATCTTCCTTACTGAAACCATTAGGGGGCAGTGCTGTCTGACATACTGTAAAGCAGTAGATGACCACTGGATGGTCGAAGTCTCCAATCATAGGAATTAATTTATTGTGAATGGATTAATAAACGAAAACAAATAATAATGGAAAGGAGGAGAATCAAAAAATCCTGATTAATTTTTCCTCTCTAAAGATTTGCTTTAGGTTTCGTGGTAACTTTATGAAGTCATGTTTCTTTTTTTTATATATCTCTTATCTGAAGGAGTAGCAAGTCAGTCCAGTTTAGTGGCTAATAGGGTTTGAAGGGATAAAAAATGGGGGGGAACAAATTTGTGAAAATAAAGTAAATTTGTAAAGTCAAACTGAATTATTACATTATCATATATTTCTTACTGTGTAATAAATCCAATACTTGGATTAGGTTTATGGATACCACAAAGTATTATAGTGTAATTACTCAGTAATACAGTGGATTAAGGGCAGACTAAAGTTAACTGTAATATAAAATGATTATATGTTGAAATTATATTACTGCAGTGTTTGACTGCATAAGAATATCAGAAAACAGGTAATAAATAAAATACAAAAACAAAAAAGTGACCAGTTTTCTGATTTTATCTCAACAGCAAAACCCCCAATCTATTTTTCACTTACCTTATTATGTAATTTCAGAGGTTTGATAATATTAAGATTCCAATGCAGTTCTTCTTGTCTGGTAACCTCTTTTGTTTCACTTTGAACAACCGCACCTGCAACGTACCTTGCAAAGCACAAGCATGCACAAAACAATCACCTCACCATGACCATACCCAGTGCTGCAACTCCCCATGAGAAGGACAGAAAAGGCTGTTTATTGTAAAGTGAAAGCTAATACTGCTGTCACATGTCACATGCAAATAGCCTATTGCAGCCCTTTAATATGGACTTTAACTCTTTTATGCATGAATTATGATAACCTCAGTTAGGATTTTTTTCTAAGTGTTTTTATTCCCCTTTAGGCATTTTTCAAGGAGTTTTTCACATGTCCACTCAGGTGGACAGCATGCGTTTGAGTTTTCAACTTTAGGAATATGTATTTAACAAACCAATTAATAAAATGTATATTATTTGAAAACTATAAAATAATATATATTTTCAAAGCTGTTAAACTAATGTTTTAACATATTTTAACAACTGCAAGTTACATTCTAATAATATAAATCAATTGATTTACAGCCACAAAAGTTACTGCAGATGAAGTATTTTTTCAAGAACAACAAAGTCACAGTAATAGTATAATTGTAGTTGAAATATGGCCAGTGATGCATGATGTCCAACTTAGTGGACAGATGATTAATCGTCATTTTCTCCCAACATAAAATCAATACTTGGAAATTTTAAAAATCGTATTACTCCTTAGTTGTTACTTGATATTACAAAATTTTATTTACCTGCAAGGGTCTACTACCATAGAAGGATTGGCAAGATATTCCTGAGCTGCTGAGCTTTTGAATAGCTGTCCACTGTAGTGACCACTATGCATAAAAGGGTTAAGAAAAGGTCTCTCTGTCTCACTTATTAGCCACCTGTAGAATCAGTTAAGTGGTATTAACAAGTCTTTACTCAGAGAACACAGGACTCCGTGTGAGACCACCGGCTGGAGGTAGTTTATGTGTTGTGCTGTTGCAGTCTGACCAGTGCTACACTTTCCTACTGATGACAAGATGGAAAACAGATTCAAAGTCAGTGCTCTGAAAACTATGACACATGGTGTAAAGCAGTAATGCTTTTCCCACATGATGTCATGACTAATAGTATGATGCAGAACATATTGTCTCAGTGGGAGTGTCCGGTAAAAATCCTAAATATAAGAGAAAGTTAAGGACACAAAGTACACTGCCAGCAAACATACATGTGAAGTAACCATTTTACGACTCAGTACACCCAGTTTAATGGATGTTTTATCTAACAATCACTAAACACAACATGTGTTGCCACAGTGGAGCACAAAAGGGAACACCCACTTCAATAATGTGAAACTGTTGAGCAGTTCCACCTACACCAGACATTATTTGAAGTAGATAGTACTCTGTAAAGCGTTGTGATTAATATGGTCAATCAAACGCTTGCTGCAGACTGGAATGTGGCCTCAGGCAAAGAAACTTTTGCATGTCAAGCCAATACTCAACGAACCTTTTCACTTATATTGGCATCTAAATACTGCAATAGGAAACATTGCAAGTAAATGACGTGATGAGAAATGGCCAAGTAATGTGACATCAAGCAGTCCAAGCTGAGAGTAGCCATTATGATTTCTAGTCCATTTGGTACATTGTTAAACAAAAAACACTAATTTACCATTAACATTTAATAAAAAATGAGTTCTTTTTGGAAATATTAGGTTTATTTATAAAATAGATATATTAAGAATTTAAATTGTCACTGTGCAAATATTTAGTGTAGCAAATAAGATCAGGCACTGTATAGAGCACTTTATAATGTTTGATAACAAATGTTAATTAAAACATAATATTTCATCCACCAAAACTTTTTAAGACAACACTGCCCATTAAAAAAAGTGGCTATGAAAATAAACTGTCAGCTTTATGCTTACAACATTTACCACAATGAATTTCAATCTTCAAATACAGAAGAACACAAATTCTCAAATTACCTCAGCACTTATTGTTAAGCAGCAGAATGAAATGAAAAAACCTTAAGATAAGCCAAAATGTCAAATACCTGACTTTACAAAGTAGTTTGATCATTAAAACAACTACACAGATGTGAATCTCTCACTGATGACATGCAACTGTCCAAAGTATGTGAACATCCATTATTTATCCCTAAATTGCTGATCTGCAGTGACATACACTTTACCGTACATACTTCGCATACATACATTGTAATATCATGCTTGCTCAATTAATGTCTTTTTGACATGACAGTAACCACCACATTAAAAAAGTTATCATGCAGGTAATCAACTGTCCCTATTGACCTCAGGTCTCCTTTGGTGACAACAAGAGTAAACAAAAAACTGGAGACAAGAAGAGGAGGTCACTTTACACACTGGATCACTTTAGCCCATCTTTCTTCTTGTGGATATGTCTCTCCCATGTCCCTCTCCTTTGTCTAGATAATAAAGTTCCAGGATCAGAGAAACTTAAGAGTCAATTGTTTTTCTGCTTTCACAATTCTGTCTCCTTTTCTTCGTCTTCGCCCGTTTCTAAGTAATATTCATCATCTGTCGTTGTGTCTGAGCCGCTGTCTGAAGACTCCTCAAAGGTGCTAAGGCTGGAGACATAACCCCTGGAGGGCAAATGACCTCTGGAGGGCTGGCTGTCCTGTGGCGCTCCTGATGAGCTGGGTAGGGGTAAGGTAGGGGAGGACAGGCTAGGTGTGGATATGCGTCTGGACACTGGTGACAGGGGAGGTGTTGGAGGCGGGGTCGGGGGACCCTCTGTATCCCATGCAAAGTGACAAGTGTTCATGTTAGGGCTCCAGAGGCGGGCTGGCTTTGAAGTTGTGGCAGTTACAGGTAAAGAGGCGGAGGACTCTGAGCTCCAATTTGCCAAGCGCCTGGTCAGTGATCGAGGAAGAGATCTCGATCTTATTTTACCAGGGTCACTGGAGAAATATGACATTCGACAGTCACTGGTGGGTCCACAATCATATTCTCTTGTCCAATCAGAAGTTAAAAAACCATGATCCAAGTCCTGGCCAGTTCCTCGACAATCCAAGGCAGATTCAGAGAGGTCACCCACACTCATGAACCTGGATCCAGTGGAGATGCGTCCAGGCCCTGAGGGTCGACTGGAGAGAACCGAACTCACAGAAAATGACCTCCCAGGCACAATACCATACTTTAAGTCTGCATAGGAGGATGACAAGCGCTCATCGTCCGGTCCTGGACCTGCACTTGGAGGGCCTGTGGATACTCGCCTTCTTCTTGAACCCACCAGGCTGATTCCCTCTCCTGGCTCACATGGTGAGGAAGCTTCTCTGCGACGCTGTAGCTTTGGGCTGTAGAAGACACTGTCGTCTGTTACATCAGGTGAGGAAAACGGGGAGAGAGGGGAAAGAGAGGCAAAGGGGGAGAAGGGGCTCCTGGGGCTGGATGTGGACTTCTTGAACTGAGCAGGATGACCACCAGAGGGGTTAGGGCTCCTACCAGGACTGGGATCTCTACAAGAGAGGAACTGGTTTGTTGTTTGTTGTTTATAATCTGTCCTGTCGTCCGTATTTAAGTCGAACTGGTGAGTTGTGGGACTATGGATTGTCAAATGAGCATGAGTTTTACTTTCACACATGTGTTCTGCACAAGCATTTTGATCTTCTTGGTCAGTTTCTGGAGTTGATTTGTCTGACCACATGGAGAACTTATCTTCTGCCATTGTATTTCCTATAGTCAAAGATGGTATGAGATTGTATCTGTTTTGTGCCCATCTATTCTCTTCTGTTTCCTTTTCATTGTTCTGCAGCTCTACCTCTCTCTCCTGCTCTTGCTCCTCTAGCGATTTGTTACTGTTGCTCATGTCCCTCAATCCGCTGACTGGGGGTGTTTGGGAAGCTCGCTTCCATTTCCATGGAAATGAAACATCATCATCAGACCGTTTAGTACTGAATGTTTGTCTCAGTTTGTTAAGGACCTGGTCCACTTTTTTATTAGTCTTGGTGGCCCTCTCTGAGTCTGACCTTGATAAACTGGAGTTTGGTGTGCTGACACTTTTCTTCAGTACAAAACGGCTTCTCTTTGGGCTTTGTTCATTATTGCTCTCCACTGAAAAAAATCTGCCTTTACCCATTACACTCTCTTTCATTTTCCTGTTGCAGCGTTCGTTATCCAGGGACTGGCTCTCTGACGAGCTGCTACCACTGGAGCTCTGATTTGAATGACTACGTGGTTCACCTGCTGCTCCCTTACTCTGAGCTGTGTGTGACTGTTGACTTAACTTGGTCTCCACAGAAACCTGTGTGTTTGTGGTATGTTGCAAAGATTCAGGTCGTCTGTTCTTTTGTGCAGCTGCATCAACTTTAGATTTAATGCTGTAAACCAGTGTCTCAGTTACACATGTTGAGTTAGAGTTGTGTGCCTTATCACCCTGCAGAGACTTTGAGCCAATATGAATTCTGTTGTCGACAAGTAATATCTGGCCATTCTGGCGATCTTGGCTGATATTCTTGCAGTGATTATTGTTAACTTGATCTGTTTGTGAAACACCACACACTGAACTCTCTTGTGAAGCAGTTTTGTTTTGAAAAGGCAAGGACAAGGGCTGGGGTGAGTTGATAGGTGACGGAGTCAGTTCGGACAAAGGTATGGTCACGTCTGCCACTGGGTCAGTACGTAAGGAAAGATGTGGGGTGTAATTTAACTGAGAGGGTAGTTGGAAGAAGGGTGATCTGGGTGTTATATTTTTAGTTTCTCCTTGTGTTGACCTGGTAGACACAAGAGTGGAGTAAGGTGGGGAGCTATAACGAAGCATATAACCACTTGAAAAGTCAGGAGGGAGGGAGAGAGGTGCAGAGGAATGACATTGGGCTGTGCCAGACTCCACTGATAGGGTTCTCTCCTGCCTGGGGGCGGCTGATTCTCTTCTTCCCTGGTCAAAAATCATAGTGTCTCCAGGTCTTTGCTTAGTTCTCTCTCGCCCTCTGGATGCTAGATCAGAGTCAGATGATAAGGACCGATACTTCCCTCCCCTTCCCACCTCTATGTTGGAGGTCTTGGGTGTAGGATTGCAAAGATGAGATGTATTTGTGGTTGGACTGCTTGGTCTTAGAAAGGAGAAGATGGATGGAGTCCTAGTGCTTTGTGGGGATAGAGAGCTTGTTGGAACTCCAGATGGATCTGGCTTCTCCACTGAGACAGGCTCAGAATGCTGCAGATCCACTGAGTCTTCCCATGTTACCCGTCTTACTCTCTTTCCCTCTGCATGGGAGCGCAGTTTCTTTGGGTCTCTTTCTAGGCTGTTGAAGAGTGTCCTCCCTTCCTTAGGACTGGAAGTTTCTGAATAGATGGGGCTGGTAATGATTGGGGTGGCAGGGGGGGTTAGGAGAGAGGAGGTGGTGATAGTGGTGGGAGAAGATATAATGGCAGAAGTGATAGGAGGAGTAAGAAGGGATGGGCTGGGGGCAGTTGGCAGTTCAGGATGGCTGCTAGTGGATACAAGGCTGTAGTTTGTTTTAGAAAGAGTATTGACTGTGGGAATGAGGCTAGACACGGTTTTAGGGTGGAAAGGCTTGGGGATGGAGGGATAGTTTCTTTCAAAGCCAAGAGATGTGGTGGTGGCTGTTTTGAATTTGGGCATTTGTGAGGAAGAGGCAGTGTATGATGAGGCATTTTGCATGTTGGTCTGAGAACAAACTGGATGGGATTGGAAAGAGGGACTGGTTCTGGTATTTTGCGTCAGGGGGAGACCATAGACAAATTTAGTGGTAACAGCTTGACTGTTTAGAGTGTTGGTGGTCTCAAGAGAGAGAGACTGTTCGGTAAACTTTTGAGAGTCCCTATTGTGAGGAGAGACGGGGTTGTTGTTGGTTTTGGGTGGACAATGATTATTTATGTATTTGCTGCTGCTCTCAGTGGGTGTAGTTGAGCTCTTGAGATTTTCCAAAGAGGGTGGTAATTCAGTTACATTTGCTGTAAATGAACTATTGCTTACATCACACTTGCTGAGATCTTTGGAGCGAGTCAGTGTTGTTTGCACTGTAGCTCTGCTAATTTTAGAACTGGACAAAATATCAGGCAAACTATGAGGCTTTTGTGGTTCTCTGTTGTTTAAACTGGAGCCATACTGCTGTTTGATAAGCCTGTCTGAATCATGGTCAAGTGAATCCTCAGTATTTCTTTGTCCGAGGCTGTGTGTTTCTCCCTGTGTCTTCATAACAAGGTTCATGTTACCTTTGCAAACTGACTCTGTTGTGTTATTGTTGTCTCTGTTATTGGCTGTGTGACCACTAAATCTTTTGTTGTCAGTTGGACTTGGAGAGGCAAAGTCACTATTATCATTACAGGGTGGCACTAAGAGTGTGTTTGGCTTGTTTTTGATGTTGGTTGTATCACTGAGGGTTAGAGGGGAACTGCCTTCCGGGGTAACTTGTTTCCACCAGGAAGTGGATGTCAGAGTGGTCCTTCTAGGAATGGAATGAGTTTTTAGGTGGGCAGAGGAGTCATATGAGGAATGTCTAGGCGAAGAGACTGAGCCCTCTGAGAATACATTTGTAGTTTTGTCTGAACCCCTCAAGCTCTGTTGCCTTTCTGATGGTCCTCTACTTAGAAATGCCTGATTGGAACATGAAAGACTGGACCAGGTCTTATTCATTGTTTGATGTTGTTTGGTATACGGTGTGTCTTCAGTGACTTTGTTTATGGTTGAAGATGAAAAGAGGCATGTTTTGGATGTGTCTCTTCCTCTGTAATTGGAGGATGATGGGGAAAAGACAGGCCCAGTTTCAGTTGTTCTATAAGAAATGGACGATGTAGAGTGGAGGGGCTTCACCCTCTCTTGCTCGTTATTATTGTGAAAGGTTTGAGAGAGGTGTGTTGCGAACTGTTTTCCATCTCGATCATTGGGTAAACTGCTCAGAGGTGAAGGGTTTATCTCAGAGAGGGTTGGGTTTGGATGAGAGTTCCTGCTATTGGAGTTGAATCTTCTTAATGACAGAAGAAGACTGCTGGTTGTTGGTTTTGAGCTTAAAGATGAGAGTTCTCCATGATGACCAGTTTGTAGATTCCTCTTTTGTTCATTTTGATCAAGGGAGAGGGGCGACACAGGAGATGCAGTTGTGGCTACAGGGCTCAAAGCACCTGTATCTGTTCTCCTGTTCATCCTTCCAGAGTTTATATCCAAAGAGACAGACTGAACCACTTTCCTCTTGGATTCATAGTCAAAGCTTGCTGGACCACTCTTAGTTGACCAGCCCACAGTGTTCCTCCTGGTACCCAGAAATGGGACCCTTAGTTGGGCGTGCGATCCATCTGTGAACATCCTCTCCACACTATGTTGGTTCTGAGTCTCCTGAAAGCGTTCATGTACACGGTTTGCCTCAGTGTTTGTCACGTCTTGTAAATCCCCATGGGCTTCCAAATTCCCGGTCCCCTCAAATCTTTTGGTCCGTCGTAGTCGGCCACTCCATTGTGGTGCAAGAACTGTTACCACAGTGGAAGACAACATGGTTACATTATGGTCAGACAGTTCCTCAAAATCAGTGTGGTTCTCAAGCTTTGTATAGTCCTTTATATCTTCCTCTAACTCAACTGATCCAAAGCCAGTCCTGCTTGGTTGTGACGCACATGGGGGTGTGCACAAGCCATTATGCTCAAGTAGTCCAGAGTCACTATTTGAGAAACTGTGAGTTATACTCAAGTCCCTGACAGTCTCCAATCCATTGCAAACAACTGGGATAACCTCTTCTTCCTTCTCGGCTGGAAATGGTGTTTTCTCTGGTAATGGAGAGTCACTGGCTACATCTGTAAAGGTGTCTGGTGGTGACGTTCGTCCATTAACCTGTTAAGAGAAGAATAATTACTGCAGGTAACCAGATGTTGCATATTAAATTGCAAATTGCAAAACAACTGCAATTTGCATTTTAAATAATTTAATATGGAAATAATGTTTTTAAATTATTTTGGGACATTTTTTAATTAATTTTATCAACCACTTCATATGACTAATTTCTATATTCCAGATACTGAATGGAACAGAATTTAATCCTCTCTCTCTCTCTTTCTCTCATATACACAGACACACTCTTCTCATATGTCAACTTGAGCTTATCATATCATACCAATGCAAATTCTTTGCACAGCAATGTAAAATGCTTTCTGGAATTTACAATAAGTATGCAACGGTAGCCTGCGATCTAATTTGCAAATTGTGTGCTGGAATAAGCCTGTGCTTTGCCAAAGCTTCTGTTTCCATGGTGTAGCTATTTAAGAGATTCAGGCCATGACAAACAGGTTATTTTGACAGACACGAGATTTCCAAGGACACACACAGACACACAGACACACACACACACACACACACACACAAACACACACACACACACACACACACACACACACGCAAACACAAACACAAACACACACAGACACACACCCTGCCCCTTCTTTCTCCTACAATAACAATCAATCTCAGATGCTTTCAAGAGTACGTAATGTCACTTTGTTATGTTGTTTTCACAGATAACTACTTTTGCGGTCGTCAGAGAATTTTAGTGACTTTGAGGTTGTTGCTTTATAGTACATTAAGTACAGTACTGTAAATTTGATTGGATTGGGATTATTTTGGATTAACTGGCTTGAAACGTGCAATTTAACATTTGTTCTATATCAGATCTTACGATGTAAACCAGTGTCTCATTTATATTATGATCCAGACTATGGCTGATCAGTACCTGAGAGCTGCTGTTCTTGGTCTCAACCCTCTGTGGTTCAGACAAACTGGTAGAGCAGGAGAGAGAGGAAACAGAAAAAAAAAAAACATTATGGACACTAGTCAGGATTACACCTGTCACTTAATTGTAGATGGTACATAATGTACAATATGCAGGAACTATGGAACAAGGAACTATGAGAACAATATCGACAAGAGTTACATAAAAGTATCAGTTTTCTGGTACACTGGTCAATTCTGGTATTTCAGTCACACATCTCTGATATTATGGATATGGTTATTATGGTGCTTTATTGATTACATACTTGTTAAATAATAAAAGGTTGCACAAATATGTTTTATGATTGTTATTGCTGGGTGTGTTATGCACATCAAAAGTGAAGGTGGTAAAGATTAAATATGACAAAAAAGTTCATTATTTAGATTACATGTGAGGTTTGTTTTTGTTCAACATTTAATATGTTTATGTTAACAGAGAATGTACTCCCAGTGATATGTAATCGACTCTCCACTGGTATGAGTCACAAAATGAGTCTGAGTGTGAAAACAAACTTTTACTGCTGAGATAAACAGTGAAATGTAATATATTATCTCAGCAATAAAACTTGATAGTATAGGTCAATGGTATAAGTGTAATTTTAGTTCTCAGAACAACTGCATTTCATATGATTCCTGTGCTCTCCTGTAATGTTTTGTTGTGAAACATTTGAGGGATTAGATGTCCAACATTCGCCACAGCAATGTTGATCAACAGGATGGTCAGCATTCCTATCCTCTGTCACTCTCTCTTTTCTAAAGTTTTCTCACACTCACATGCTCTGTAAAGTCACACCTCATACACATTTAGAAACACACTTACAAGGTATTTTTAAGTTAGAAATAGTAGCAGATGGATCATGCTGATACTGTACAAACACAGTGCAAGATGTCTATATAAGGTCATGTCTGATGATATGAAAAGACTGCAGGTGGCTAGCAGACAGTTTAAGGGTGTGTCCAACCAATAAAGCCTGTTCAATCAACTACCTCTATGGACAAGTCTATTTTAATCTCTGGCACACGTTGCATCGCACACAAGAATGCAAATATGCTGAAGGGAAAATGTGCAGCACAAACACATACAAACCTCACCCAACACGCACATGTCAGAACCAATTCTTATGTAATATCAGATAATATTTAAAGAAATGGCAGCAACTCACATAAAATAGATTCAAATTCTCTAGTTTTGCTGACTTAAGGAAGTACCACTATGAAAAGAGAAAATTAGCCCACACGTAGATAATTTGTGACAGTTGATGACACGTTAACTGTGAGAAAGCAAAGTCAAGCTTCCTCAAAGGGTGGTAAGAGATTCTTATCTTTACGAACTGCATTCCAAAGCATGGCGTATGTAATTAAAATTGATCAGTGCAAACGAACAAATACATATACTGGCAAGACACATGCTTACCATACAGATAGACAAACACATAAACACAATCATGTCCGACATACTCTTATGGGGTCACTTCATCAGGTGCCTTTGCTTGTTTATACAAGCAGCCGACTCTTCCAGACAGTGAATCAAAGGCTAAAGTATGCAGACAAGGTTCAGTGATTCAGTTACTGTTTGATTAATCATTGGAAGAGACATGTGATTTAACCCTGTGATCCTGAGCATGGTGCTGCGAGATGTTCCTGTTCCAGGCCTCAGAAACAGCTCCTAGCATGTTGCTCTGTGCAGCTAATTATGAGACAAACATAGAGAGAAAACAGCCCATTTTTGAGAGTGCAGCTAATGGCAAGACTCATTAACAGGCCGCACATAAATACATCACATAACTGACAAATGAGACCAGCTGTTGTGTAGGCAGAAGGTTGAACTGGGATCAGGACACAAAGTATTTAAAGTGTCTGTGATCATGTTCAGCACATAATTCACTTGATTTGTTTCCTGGAGAGATAACCTCCTGGCTTTATTCCTTTCCTTGCTCACCTGTGTAGACAGAAGTCTGGCTTCTTCTTGGGTCTTAGGTCTGGATTGTCAAGGCCCGGGTTGCTGGAGAGCCTCACAAAGATGCTGGAGGTGAATCTTGGTCCAACACGCTTCTGGATCAGAATCTTCGAGTCACCAAAGTGAACAGCCTCCTCCTTTCTTGGTCTCAATATTAGTGCTGTGATAGATTCAGTACAGTTGATTGATTTCTGGTCACAGCTGCAAATTCAAATAATTGAGGCTAAATCGATTCTTGATGTGTACAGACATATTTTTTTGTATCTTAAATGTTGTGTGCAGCATATTATGTCGACGTGTGAGTGTTGTACCTTTGTGTGTTCCCTCCTGTCTGACGGCTGATTGGTGAGAGTGCTGCAAGGTCGGGGTTTCACGATGACTCTTCTGCCTGCAAAGTTGATTAAATTAATATGTTGATGATTGATTAATCATTTATGTCTCTTACTCATGCAAAAATGCAAAAGATTGGCTGGTGCAGCCTTGCTGTTCAGCCTTTCAACAGTGTTAATATCAAGCTGGATTCATGGTAGATGGAGTTAACAGGAATCCCGCCGTAGATACCTACAGCATATCTTCTGATTTATAGTTCAGTTTTTTCACCCGTTGATACCACAACACCAGACAGATATCTAGCCACATTGCGCTTTTCCCCTAATTGTTTTCCCCACATTAACAACACAAATTAACTCTACTGACATCAGACACTTGTAGATGGAGAACACAAGCAGCTCATTCTGACCAATCATAGTTCCTGTGGTCCCCACTTGGTACTGCATCAAGTACATTTACTCAAGTACTTGTACTTTACTTGCATATTTCCACTTTATGCTGCTTTGTACTTGTTACTCCACTACATTCATTTTACAAGCAACATTTCATATCAATGTTTTATGTGTAAAACATTTATTAATATATGCATTGTAAGATTGGACTACCCAACAGTACAGGCTGCTAATTCGATCTACCTTGACAACATTAAAATGTTTCTTACACATAAATGCACATTATATATGATAAACACACTCTCAATTGGCCCATTCTGCATAATAAGCACTTTTAGTTTTGATACTTAAGATTTTGAATACAGGACTTTTACTTGTATTGGGGTGCTTTTCATTGTGGTATTTGGCTACTTTTAACTTCTAGCTATTGTGTGTCTTCTGCAGCTATGTAATCTCCATAGTTACACTGTTAAAACACATAACAATAGTATAAAGCATCCAATTACTTTTCCATTATCAAATTGGTGACCTTCCAGTCCCATGTAAAGCTGCAACTAACAATTATTTCTATTATAAAGCAACTGATAAATGGATTTGTCTATAAAATGTTGTAGTGAAAACGATTTCAAATATATGACAAAAGCATCAAATCCTCACATTTAAAAACTAGAACCAGTGAATGTTTTGTATTTTAACCTTTTATGCAACTAAGTAAATGCACCAATTCTCTTGTAGTCTCATTTCTACAGACAGTAAACTGAAGATAATGCAAACATTTTATCGGAGGAAAGTCAAACAACCGTGTTTCCCTCGTGTAATCAGTTCCTCAGTGCTGGCCTGATAAGCAATGGTTACATAATAATGTAACGCGGCTCACTCCACACTTTCTCTTACAACCAGAGAACAGAGCTAACACACCCACTCACACAGCCATTAAAACACGCATATGCTCATTTACTGATGCAACCCAACGCTGAACCCACACTAGTGTGCCAACTGCTGAGCAGGATAATGACAACAGGACAGAGATAAGGCGGTTATCTAAATATAAATGTACGTGTCACTGCAGCCTTTGTTCGATAAACATAACAAATTAAACAACCGCAATTTTCTTTTACAGGTCTTTCCAGAATCACTTTCTCATTTTTTTTTTATTCAATCCAGCAGATTTTGTGAAGATAGAAAACATTGCTCATGAGTCAGAGGCTTTACATAACCTGCAGCACTTCATGTAATCACAAAGTGAAGTATTTTGATTTTTCTCTATCAACCTTTCTTAATAACAACAAGCATCACGCAGAGTGCTATCTTTCCTTATACACCTTGCCTTCAGGGGCGACTCATTAGTACACTATTATGAAAGCCTGACATGACATGACATGAGGAAGAAGCAGGTAGAAATATGAGGAGGGAGGAAGATCTTCATGTTCTTCAACAGCTACTCCAGTGCCAAGTCCAACACGCCTTAATGTTGATGGTACTGAGTGTTTTTGATCCAAGAGAAGCAATCATGTCACATCACACGATATTAGTGCTTGTAAACCTGTAGGTAGCCATGTCTGGATATAGTTTAACCAGTAAGCAATGTGTGGCCTGTAATGGTGGAGCTGTTCTTATGACAGTATTCCCACAAACTGAAACCAGTTTGCGTGACAGTGATTGGTTTGAGTACTTGATCTTTCATAGTATCTACTTCATGTGCTACATCTGCTATAAAGCTCAGTGATGTGTTCACCTCCTGCTTTGTCCGTCTGAGCTCAAAAGGTAAAGAGTGTCTGAAACTGCAAACAAGAAGTAGCAACTTCACTAGAGCTAAAATGATTAGTCTTTTCATCGATATTAGCAATTATTTTGATAATCAAATAATCATTTCAGTCTTTATTGAAGCAAAAATACCAGAATTTGCTGGTTTTTGCTTCTCGTAACATGATGGTGACATGGTAGTAAACTGAATATTTTTGGGCTTTGGACTGTTGGTCAGACAAAACAAGACATTTGAAGACGTCACCTTCGACTGTGAGAAATTATAAACATTTTTTTTTTAGTATTTACTGAAAGTGATTAATTGATTAGTCAAGAAAATAATCATCAGATTAATGGATAATGAAAATAATTGTTAGTTGCAACCCTGAACTTAATCTAGTGCTGAAACTATTGTGTGATTAATGAAGAGGTCCAATGGTTCAAAATATTTTTAATCACACATACACCCAGGCACATCTTCAAATGATTTGTTTTGTCTGAATCACACAAAAACCCAAATTTATTTAATTAACAATTATATACAACTGAGAAAAGCAGAAAATCCTCACAGTTTGAGTTGAAACAGCTGATGTTTAGCATTTTCCTTGAACAAAATTGTAGCTGCAAGGTTATCGGCTATTGTGACAATAAATAAACTAATTTTATAATATACAAATATACAAAATAATGTATGGTCATACAAAATAATATATACAAATACTTCACCAAAGGACTGTTTTCATTATCTCGTAATATGCTGATTATATTCTCAATTAAATGATCAATTGTTTGGTCTATAATATGTCAGAAAAATGTCCTCCACAGTTTCTCTGAGTCCAAGTTGACTTTTTGCTTGTTTTGTTTGACCAACAGTCCAAAACAGAAAGAGATTTAATTCACCATCACAGAGGACATCACAAAAAATTACATTATGAGTGTTTACTAAATCCAGCTGCTTCATGGATTAATACCATATAGCACTGACTATTCTTGTGCATTAACAATTATTTCATTATCGATTAATTTGCTGATTATTTTCTTGAGTAATCAATTAATTGTTTAGTCTATAAAGTGAAAAACACCCATCAGAATTTCTCTGAGCCCAAGTAGACATCAGTCAAACCCCAAAGATATTCAGTTACTGTCAAAGAGCACACAAAAAACAGCAAATATTCATGTTTGAGATTCTAGTGAATGTTTGGGCAAATTTGCTTAAAAAATGACTTAAAAGATTAATTAATTATGAATATTGTTGGCAATTATTTTTCTGTCCATCAACTAATCAATTAATCAACTAATTGTTTCTGCTTTTCACTTGTTTTTATCAAATCATAAATTCTACTTTTTCCACAAACTTTCCAGGTGCCTCCCAGTAACTCTGGGAAAGAAGTCGGGAATCTGGAGTTGAATAAGTTCGCTGATCAACAACAATTTTTAATTGATTTATTTCAGCCAAGCAAAAATGCCAACAGAACGCCAGACATTCTCTGGTCCCAGCTTCTGAAATGAGAGGATCTGCTGCTTTTCTCTGTCTCACATCGTTATAAAATGACCATCTTTGGATTCCTGACTGAGTCATTCAAAACAAACAATTTGTCACTTTCATCTTGGACTCAAGGAAATTGTGACGGCAATTTTTCATTATTATCCAGCATTTTTATAGAGTTAATTTGATTTATTTGAAAAATGATCCAATTTTACAGGACTGCAATAGCAAGTAAAAATGTAATTTATTTTGATTAAGGCTGTGGACTGTTATTTCAAAGTTCCCATCTTGAGAGTAAAACTCTCTACAAACATCTCTACAGAGGCATTAGTGACCTCTAATCCTGTGTTGACAAAACATGAACAAACTGTAACCTTCAGAGAGTCTTGCAGTCGTGTAACATGCACGTTATCTGGACTGTGTGAACTGTGTCTCAGTTTGTTTTGATGGTTTGCAAGCTGATGACTAATGGTTATCTCTGAAAGCCTCTTTGGGCTGCTGAACTGTGTGTCATGCAAGTATGTTGGTGTATTCTTCACTTGAGGTCGGCCTGACTGTGGGTGTGTGCACGTATCTGCCAGCTAACACTTACATAATCACAAGGATCCAGCCTGAACTAAAGTGTGGGAGTGTACTCAACACTGACAAACGAAGCCTTACCAACAGCAAATGATTTACACCCTTAACGCCTTTTCAAGATTCATCCAAAGATAATTTTATGACTTTGAAATGACTTCATGAGAGAGAACAAAAGGTTGCAGTGACATATTGAGACCTGTTCCCTTATTCCTGCTGCCACACCTTCATTGTCTGTCAGATTTCCAGGAGAGATGTTTATCTTTTAGCCTGTACAGAAGATGAGTACAAAGGAGATAGTTTTAGTGGGTATTAACAGGAGGATGTACAGATAATAAATAGAGGTAGAGCTCCGGACATGCACAGACAGCAGCTTTGGGTATCAACCGCAGGCCTGGATGTGCATGTATGAGCTTGTCTGTTTAACCATTGAAGTTGAGCTGACTCAAAATACAACTTCATCTGATGATGCCAGTGACAGTGAACTTTATGATAAACACACTAATAGGTTCAGGTTCATGTTACATGGATAGTGAATATCAGCACCCAGTCCAAACCTACGTCCAAAGTCTGTTTGGACACTTCCTGTACTCAGTCTATGAAAGGTAACAGAAGACCACATACGTAACGTTTTATGAGTTGGAAGAAGTGCATGTACCACCAAACCTTACTCAAAAATCTGGCAACTTGCGCAAACCAAGACCAAGAAGAACAAGCCTTATACGAATCTTTAGGAAGTCTTTTTTTAAAACACGACATCGAAACGTATCCAAAAATGGCCAATAAAACACATTTTAGTAAGATATTTACTTTCATCACAAGTTATTCCCGCCTTCTTCTGCTGTCAAATACAGTATAGTGAACAGACCCCAGCAGTAAACCACGTGTAAAAAGCGAAACAACTTGAATATCTTCACGCCGAATTGCCTTAAATTAACTCATGAATCATTAGCTGTTTTGGTTTGGCTCATACACATGTATATATTTCCAGACAAGCTTTTTTATGTTAAAACATGCACATTTTTAAACGCAGTTCGGCGTGGCTTTCCTCCTCTTCGTCAGTTCAGTTTCCAGCAAGCAAATTAAGGCATAAAAAGTGCGCAGCGACACTAAACAGGTCGATAAAAAGCGTGGGAAATATAGAATAAGTACAAACAATAGTAGAAATTGGTGTTAAAATGTATTCAAACGTACCTTTCGGTCTGTGTCCGTGTTGCTTGTGCTGTCCCGTACAGAGGCGTAGCTGTCTCCCCTCCTACAACTGAGATCTCCTCCAACTCTCCTGCGTCACTTGTTGACATCCTATTTTAACCGGTTCAGTAAGCCTCCAATATTCAGGCTGACAGAATAGTGCATCCTAAAAATGTGGTGCGGAATTTACACCAACTGAACTGTGGACCAGCCAAGTATCCGTCCATGTCAGAGTCAGTGTGGAGGTTAAAGTTCAACACCACCTGTCTGTCACACAGGTGAGCAGCAGGGACAAGTGTGACTGCCTCTCTCTCCAGACAGTTCTCCTTCATCTATTTCCTCCTCAGGATACTGTTCAGATTATCTTGGTTGGACATTACACACATTCATTTTCTCCTAGTTTTACTTACAGTGTTGTAAAAGTGAAAGTGTTTCGTATTCTATTATGTGCCAAGCTGCAAAAGAAACTGTTGTTTGATCATTATCTGTTTCATGTTTTGGCAGAAATATAGTTTTTGCACATTTGTTTTCTGCAGAAATTCTTTATAAATAACAAGTAGCACCATTATGTAATTCAGAAAACACTACCACTGATTAAAATAAGCACAAGTTATCATGAATCATCAGTTCTCAGGTACACTATCAGCACTACAGTATGATATCAGGAGCCTGCAGATGCTTTTTAACAACTGATTCCAACAATTCCTCAACCCTATAATCAGCAGTGCATACAGTTTATCTGATGGCTTTTGCCTTGTGTGCCATATAAAGGCATTTTTTGATTTCGATGGAAGGGAATATTTGTTTCAGTTAGCATGTTTAACGATGCTTGTTACAAGATTTGCATAGGTTAGATATTGTTTTTATTTGGTGTGGAGTGGAGCAGGACTCCAGGTAACTGTGGGAGAGTTTGTGTTCTTAACAATGAAGACCACAAAAAGCAAAAGAGTAGCTTTCTCTTTGGCTTTACAAAACAAGACAAACATGTTCAGTTTTTGTTTTTGTCCGCCGCCCCTCCACACCCTCCATCACCTGCCAGATAAAGGTTTGGCTCAGTTTCTGCAGGAAGAACAGCGCCCTCTTCCTGTTTTGACTGACTGTTTCAAACTTTTTATGTCTGCTGGCATCAGGAAGGGATTTAACTTTCTAAATTTGGAGCCTATTGGTGGTACATTCTCATTAAAAACTACTAGTACTATTATTAGATAATCATACGTTTCAATCTGACTATAGGAATAAAATGTAATAATAAACCTTACAAGAGATACTATACAAGAACTTCATGGGTTTTATAGTTGGTCACATGGTTTGTCCAGTCACATTGCAGCAGTGGGATCAAACAACTGAACAGGGCAGTGAGGAAATCAGAGCTAAAGGAGGAACGTTTTGGAGTGGGATGAAGGAAAACACTCACCTTGCCCTGTTAGTCTTCCATATTCACAACGTGACTGAAGTATTTCTCAGCAGTACACCTACACTGTAGAGCACTTTACTGCGCAAATCATATGAAACAGGGCAATGGCAATATTAGTGTAGCCTAAAAAGTACACCAATCTAACAGATAAATACACACAATTACCAACAGTTGCTAAACAGTATATTGATCCACTTTGTAGACAGTAAGAAGTTTGGAAGTTTTGGTAAAAAAGGTCTGAATTGATTCACATCCAAATTACAGTTTAATATATAGCTATTCCATAAATATCAACACGCAGTTTAATTAAACTTTCAAACACTTTGTCTATTTGATATGTAACTGTAAACAGAGCCTAATGACAACATTTCAGGGCTGATGAAGCTATAAGGCAGAGAGAACCTGCATTATTTATTTTATAAATGGACAGCCAGAGGCTCACAACATAAAATACGCTCAAACTTTGTATTTTATCTTTCCTTATATCATACTTATATCATGTAGTCAATGTATAGTGATGTGACAAAAGGATTTATTCATATTCATGTAGACTGAGCTATTCGAGGTGCAATGTGAAAGAAAACCAGACGAGGTCAGTATTGTTTTATGGAAGACGTTTGGGATGAACAGTGGTTCAGTGATTTAGGCTGACAAATGAATTAGACCTACAGTAGATAATCATTATTACATTATAAATGTGACGACATTGTGACAATTTACAGAAAAATGTACAGTTTAACTAATGGTTATGTTATATGTGACACCTAGTTGTGCATCCATATGTTCACATATTCATCATAATAGTTGTGTAACAGTAACGGTTGTGACCAATTATATTGTTGCTGGATTCATATTTTTGTCTCTTTCACATATCCATTAGCCTATAGCTTCCTCACATTTAAATGTCTCCAACTGCATGGTGAGAATTACATGGATTCAGCCCAGTTAGTCAGAAAATATAATCCTTTGAAGAAACCCTGTCATAGTCCTCCTCCTCCCCCTCCACCACCACCACCTCCTCCTCCTCCTCCTCCTCCTCCTCCCACAGAGGATGCAGGACGGTGTGAGTGGTCCTGAGCTCTGACTCCTGACGGCAGTGAAGTGGCCGCGACTATCAGACAGGAATCACGCTCCGGGACCCGATTTTTTTTGTTTCTGGCGTTTCCCTCCAAATCCTTCACAAATTGTTTTGCCTCATGACAGCATGACGGGACTCAAACTTGCACATTTGGGATAATTACAATAATGGTTCGCTTCAAATGTCCATTTCCACGGAGCTGCAGCTGAGGTTTCATTCAAAGTCGGACTGGATTCTCACAGCGTGATGGATACAAATGAGTTCGCAGTACTGAAACTTTTTGTTGTTGGGATTTTGGGTGAGTATTATGGTTTTCTTTAATGACAGAACACGTGTGAATGAAGGAAACCTTCCCCTACTATCACCCATGCTGTCTGTGTGTGGTCATTAATGGTAGAAATGTCACAGCATCACACTGAAAATTATAATTCATGCTTCAGCAGGCTATACCCGCTTTCCCACTGTGGTCAGATATCTTATTCAGCACTAAATAATCACAAGCTACTCTATAAATGGTCGAATAGGCTATTACTGTACCTCCACTGCCGAGAATTGCATGCAATGCCTCTTTATCTTAAATCCACTTCGCTGTGCACACATTATGTGTCCTCCTGCACTGCCTGAGTGTGTCAGGATGCAGAGTGCACGTAATGAGGATGGCTAAAAAGCATCAGGAACATCAATCACATCTCATAGCACATGCACTGAATGGGGAATATACCATAGCATCATGCCCCAGTGGACAGACCTGACCTATATCGTGGCCAATGGGAATTTCTGGATCTGGCTCATTAACTGGTGGTGCAAGGATGAAATCATGTATGAAATTATGTTTCATGTGATGGAAGGTTGTAACTGATGGATTCATGTACACACACTAGTTTAATTGTTGTCAGGATTTAGATGTTCCTATGGGTGGTCTATTGATCCCATAGTGATGCTGGGCAAAGCATGAATCTAGGAAACCTGCTGTTATTCTCAGCGTTATAATGATTGTCAGGTAGTAGTAATAGAGTAGTAGCAGTGTCAGGAAAGTAGAAAAGGTATTGCAGTCAGTGATAAAGAGGAGTACAGATATTTAGTTGGTTTGTGGTGCAGTGACTCTGTCCAGGAGCTGGTTAAGCTCATAGAAAGCAGTTGCTGAGCTTTTATTTGGTCTTGGCACCATCTGGTCTGACTGATTGAAATTACCTGGCCTCCTCTCATGTGGATTCATGAGCAAGGTGATACTGGATTTCAATTTCAAGGTCTGTGGCTCAGAAAGACTTCAAACTCAGGCTCATAGAGGCAGAGCGTTGCTGTTTACCTTGAGCCTCTGGAGGGGTTAACGTGCCCAGTTTGACTCAGGTGCAGGGAGATAAACGAAGGGAGCATGGGTCCACAACACAAAGAGTTAAGCTTACTGCAGACAGTAGGATGTAGTCTATGTTTGGCCAAGACCTTCAGCCTTGACTCTCCTGGATCTCTGCCATGTTGTGGCCCTCGCGGTGCTGAAAACTAGCTTCAAGATGGTCCTTTTCTGGCTTGAGGCATGTTCAGTGTCTGTATGCTGATTCTAGTGTAATATAAAACAGGAGGAGACAATGATTCATGTGTGATCAAACAGACTCTCATCTATGTTTTGTGCATCCAAAAATGATAAATGGTGTGATTTCACTGCAGCTGCCTCTATCAATTTGGTTGGTTATATTCCCATGCTGTGATGCCCTGTAAAGACATGCAGCAGTGGTTTCCTGTGATAGATCTTGTCTAGACTAAAAGATTTTCCCATTAAGGGCTCTATTGGGAGGAAGAAAGTTGGAGACCGGATGCAGTGTGTTCAAAGAAAACCAAGACATAACGCGCTAAAACACTGAGTCACTCCGATTTGCTACTTTTACTGTAAAGCTAGTTTGGTTGATGCAGCAGAAACCGGAGTACAAGGTCCCCATCTGCACCACAGAAAAAGAGCGATTCCCACTGACTGCGAAGCATCTGCTCACCCCAATAAACAGCTATTCATACACTCTCACAGCAAGGGAAAATGCCTTGGGGTTCTTTTGTTCCACCAACATCTAAAAAAACATTGTTGTGAAAAAAATGTTTTTAAGTTCTTTTTGTAATATGCTATTCATGGAGTTGTGGTGAGATTTCAGTGTGTTGAGCTGTTTTCAATGCATGAGGCTGATGTCCATATGCTGAACTGTTTTTTTTTTTAACCACATGGATGTTGATAAGCATGGCGATGTATCACCTGCATTCCAGAAATGAAATACTTTCAAGTTTAGTAATGAAGACAAGTCATTTATTAAATGCTAAAAAAAATTGAAGACAAAAAGGTCTGTTTGCGTCTTGCACAAATCCTCATTGTGTCAACCTGCAGCTTATATTAATAAGTGATCAGTGGAAGAGTTTATGTTTGTATCTTCATATTGGGATGGAAAATCTCACCAGATTTAAAATTTTTGAGAGACCCAAAAATCCCAGTTTCTTGCTTCTTGAGCTTGATGCTAAAACAACTTCTCTGGTCTTCTCTGCATATCCAAACATATAAAGAAACAGCTAAATATCATGAGAATATCTGAGAATCAGCCCCGACCGCAGATTGTATGTGGTTTATTCAGTCATGCTAGGCTTGTCAAGCATGAAGAAACTGCTGGTAATCGGATGTCAACATCCCTCTCGTTATACCTGAAAGACTGAACTTTGAGAGTTCAAACCATTGCAAGCATGCTTAGTGTAACAAAGCCAGTGGTTGCTGTTCCCCCAGGCATAGTTACATTTCAGCTCTATCCAAAGCTCAACTGCAGTGAAAGTGTGTTAAGAGCATTATTAATCTTTCAGGGGCCTGTTAAAGATTCATGCACCAGAGGGGGCTTGAACTTTGTCTCTTCGCTCATCCTGCTCATATCAAAGTCTAATATGCTGAGGTCTTGCTGACTCCAAGTCAATGTGTGGAGTACAGAGTGTGTTTCTGACTAAGCACCAGATGGTCAACAGATTACACTTTATAGATGCCTCTATTAGCTCATTGCCTATCTAATATGCCAAACATTCACTGGAGGCAGCTTTTCAAATATGAATATTTGCTGTTTCTTTTAGTGTTCTGTGATAGTAAACTGAATATATTTGGGGCTGTTGGAGGGACAAAACAAGCAATTTGGAGATATCAGCTTGACTCTTGAGAAAATAATAAGCAAATTAGTCAATGAAAATGTAATGAAAATAACCGTTATTCACAGCCCTACAGCAAACTGTACAAACAAATCAAGATAATCTTGGGAAGCAGCAAGAGGACAAACCAAGCGCTCATTATCTGATCTCATTTGCAGGAGCCATCATACACTTTTACTGGCTTCTCAAAGGAGCAGCAAGAGGGCAGAGTTGGAGCAGGATGGCAGCCAGTTGTCTATTTACATCAGAATATAGAGGATCTGACAAAGGGATGGTTTTCAGCCGAGGGCCAGTTCTGACATTGTCAGATTTCCAATCACAGAACAGAATAAGTGGTAATGAGCACTATTAACAGACTCAAATTAATGATAGATGGTGAAGACTGAAATTAGTTAATGATGACACTTAGTGATCAGAGGTTATTTTCTTCACAGGGGACAAAACATTTACTGTTGTGCGGCCAAAAAGTAATTTTCCCAGTTCAAATGAAAACAGCAGACAAATCGTAATGAGTTGAAGCCGTCCGATGAGTTGAATGAACACTTCTGTATTGAATGAACACAGTCTGTCAGGCTGTAATCCACTGCGCCCCTGTTTGAATCAATTGTTGCTCCATACTTTAAAGCATGCTGAGATAACATTTAATTAACGTTCAGGGCTGCCTTTAACATTCAGAACCAGGACTCATGTAGAGGTGTTAGGAGCTAAGAGGAAAGCTCTTTGTTAATATTTCTTCAGCAAAGAAATAGTCTGCTATAGTCTGGTGTCTAAACATTACAGGGATGATTCATAAAGCTCTCTGGCAAGTTTTATGATCTTACAGTAGAGTGTTCAGTTTTTCTTGGATATGAATGACGAGTGTGGTACATGCTGATGCTAGCTTGGCGCAGGGACTGGAGATGGGGGAGGCAGCTAATTTCTACCAAAAGTCTTGGTAACTGTTGCTGTTATGAGTTCTTGCTACCCACTCACTAGTAAGCATATAGTCAGTTGGTTTTATTAAGATTTGGAGGGTTGTATGTACCCAACGGCTTCAGTTTAGACCTCCAAACTGCAGGCTTGTTAAATCATAATGTCTCGTTTTTTATTTCTACACGTGTTAAATAGAAAGGAAAAGTTAATGAGTGATTGATGACTTTTTTAAGTTCAGTTTTATGGTTCAGGAGTCAGACATTGTATTTATTCATGCATAGGTGTACTACATCACCTGGGTATTACAAGTTGAGTGATCAGCCAAATAAGCTTGAGACAGAATTTGATTCGTTTTTTGGGGTTTTTTGTTAATATAGTGGAAAGAAAAGAGCAAAGAGGCCTCTACAGAAGGGCTCTGCCAGTGTTTTTGCAGTTCTCTCTGGTATTGGTCCCTAACAACGATGTCAGTGAAGGTCTTAGATTCATTAATGCCCCTTTAACACCCCTGTCAGTCCTCACAGCCTCTGACTCAGTGTTGCAATTTGAATTTGTGCTTCTGTGAGAGTGTCTCTGAGTTTTCTCCACATACCAAACTCTCCCTCTTTCCCTCCACTACTGTCTCTTCTCCTTCGCTCCTTTGTCTTTCAGACAGGCAAATGAACAGCTTGTTGGCACTGTCCTGAGTGGCTCCGAGGCAGAGGTCTTTGGCACTGTCACCGGTCAGACAGCTGACAGGAATACAGCCTGTTTTTGCTCAATCCCCTTGTTGCAATCTGTCTTTAAGGGAAAAGGGCTTTTGGTCAGTTGTGATTGCGTGATTAGACACCACTGAATGAATTTTGACAGAAACTTGGAGGATGAAACATCTCACCACTGTTCCACTGCATGTCCTATACTGCGCTTATTGGATGGGGATATTACATGTGAACAGATTTGTCCATCTCTGTATACATACATCATCTCAGCCTTCACTGCCTGTTCATTTATCTGTTGATTTGTCCATCCATCACATCCCCAATGAGATTTTGGCCAAAGTTAGAATTGATAATGCATTCCACCACTGTGCTCTGGCTTTTATCACACAGATTTTGCCAGGGGACTGTAATTAATGGCCAGAACAAGCTGACATATTTATCACCAGTCGGCTGTGTGGGGTAGTGCATCACTTTTGGGGATAAAGTGCTTAGTGCCGCTGTGTTCCAGGAAGTTTGGACATTTAAGGACAAGTGCACAAATGTGTCATTTTCAGTGAAGGAGGTTGAAAATGGAAGTAAAACAAATAACAGTATCCATTGCAGCATCAATACTCATTGAGACCATATGATGTAAGGCATCCTGCATTTGTCATTGAGCCAAGTCGGAATTCAAACAGCTTATTCATCCAAGAAGAAAAAATGGCCCATTCCCACTGAACCTCTACATTTACAGCTTTGTGTTTTTTTCTGTGTAACTACGCAACTGTTACTACTGTCAGAGGCATTTGGTGTTTTTCTAAAAGCCTACATAAAGTGGATAATTAATGCCTGCCATGATGTTATTGCAAACAACAAATGTTTGGTTTTTGTTGGATGCAAGTGTTCCAGTGGAGCTGGCTTTGTGGTTTGTCAAAGGGGGGATGAAACAGAGTGGCTTTAGGCTGTTTTGGCTTTTATGTTGTAGAATGAAACACATTGAGTTGAGGAGAGGTAAACGGGGAATACTGATGAAAGCCTGAACTGTGTTGCCTCTCCAATGTTGTTTTTCCAGTTGATTATCTTTGCCAACGAGGAATGATTGGGAATTCATAAAGTCCACTGAATCTGCCAATTCACTGTATTATAATCGCATCCATGTTCCTTATCTATCACCAACAGCCTGCACTGTGCGTCTGTGTGAGCACTCAAATGTTCATACCCGTATTTATAGACTTTAAAACCAAAACAAGTGCTTAAAAATATTTCTTAATGACTCGATTTCATTAGGATGCTCTACAACAGACAAAATGTTCATGAGATTCTTTAGTGCTGCAGCTCCAGCGCTCCCACAAACAAGGCATGATGGCTCATAGACAGATGGATTTGCTCCACAGGGGCCTATTCAGCCGAAGCCTGGCTGTAATTTTCCTCTCCACATGGTCGATGGACTGCATTTATGTAGAGATCTGATCCCGAGAGCCGTGCAAAGCCCCTCGCGGTACCTCAGATTCACCCACAACATGCTGTCAAACCACCAACCAAGCAATCACCAGGCGACCCGCTGCACCACCTGAGCTGCTGTCACCCCACATACATATAAACAGTGTAATAGGTTAAAAAAAAAAAAATTCTCTCCGGAAAGTCCCTCGTCATGGATTCTCTCTTCTCTGCCACTGGCATTTTATTTCTGTCTGTCTCCGTCATGGTCATCCAGTACTCCTCCTCTCCTCCTCCCCCTCTTCCTGCTTTTGTTTGCCAAGTACCCAGAGTTCCCCTCTGTCTTGCACATCTGTGTCATTCTCCAGTCTCCTCTTCCTCTTTCTCCTCCTTGACCCTCAGATTCACCCTACATGGAAGACTCCACTTCAGTAGAAACAGGCTGGATACTTCCACTCAGGCTTATTTTTATGGGGGACTGTGTGAGAACAGAAGCTGAACATGTTGTTTCCACTTTTGGTTTTCTCATCTACAATGGGAAGTGATTGCTTTTGTCTGTGAGCAAAATAACTTCAAGCTGAGGACATTTAAAAAGGTTAGCAGCGGCAGACAGCTGTTGTCTAGGGTTGACTGAGGAGAAATTGTAATGTAAATGTAAAAGTGAAGGCTCTCTGTCATCGTCAGATGACACAACCAGGTTCAAAATTATGTTTTCCTAATATGTAAATTCATCATATTTGTTGGATACGTGCTTAAAAATGTGCCAAATTATAATTAACCAGACAGATTGCTGTAGCACTGTGAAAAACATTATTGCTCCCCTTCATTCGCGTCCCTTGGAAAGTAATTAGTATTTACCTGGTAGATGAAGATTTGAATCCGCAAAAAAGTGCAAAAAAGTTTTCTCAGAAACTGCAGGAGTAGTGAGAGGGACAAAGAGAGTTTGAGAAACAAGAGAGATAGGACAAGGCGACTTTGTAATCTAGCTACTATTTATCCCAGCTGATCCAAGAATTTGCACTGGCAAGAGAAGAAACTGAAGAGAGAAAATGTAGAAAAATATGTGGCTAATTATGACTATAATGTAGCAGTATTTGCAGTTAATGTATAGTATCTATAGTTTACAATAGATCAAAAAGCTAGCTGCAGTACTCAAACTGTGACGAACCCACCTGAAATAACAAACCCACAGAGAATTGTCACCTGACTCCTGACTGCAGTTCCCCTCAGCTCTCTTTCAACATCTTTCAGCTCATTGTTTCAGTTTTCCAGCCAACAACTTTACTGTTTTGGTTCATTGTCATTCCTCACATAAGTTTCCAGCCACAACAGGCAGCTGTTTTTAACTTATGCTACTTGCAGAGTTGCAAACTTGTCACCTTTAGGCGAAAATTGCTGTTTTGAATCCAAAATAGGTCATTCATAAACAGACCAGGGGAGTGTCACTTATACAGTTCATCACTTTTGTGTTGATTTTGTTGGAAGCTTGCATAATTAAGAGTCCTGCTGGTCCTCAATGTTAGCAGTGTTAGCAGCTACGGCGGTGCTCTCTGCTGTCTGACACTCAGCTCTCAGCCTGCATTAACCGAGCAGCTGCTCAAGATGCTAGTTAAGCATTAACATGAGCCTCAGATAGCTAAACTGGACATCCGCCAGACAACAACGCTGGAATTTTCGTGGAATTTTCACAACTCTATGCTTCAGTTTTCATCAACATGACAGTGAGCAGATTGAGTTAGACTTCAACTTTTTTCTTCCTCCGAAGGCAGGGAGGTGCATTTGTTTTACAGTATGTGCGGCCATTACAGTTAGTCACCAAACACACCTGTAGCTCAATCTCATTAAAAGGTAATAGGCCTCACCTGGTGGCACAACCACGTACTACAGCAAATCTACAGAACATTTTCTGACAGTTACACTGTACGTCCCTCGTCTTCTGCATTATCGGTTAATATATTTTGTGCTTGGATGTGTATTAAGGCCAGGCACCACAATTGAATAGGGACAAAACGAATCTTGGTCTTCTATCACTCTCTTGACTGTTTTTTTATTTAAAGTGCCTTGAACTAATGTCACCCTTACATTACTTTTATAGAACTAAGATTACATTAATTCTAGGGTGAGTTTTTCCCAAGTATTTCCATCGAAAGTTTGTTTGCCTCAAGAGGAGTTTCAAGGGACCAAACAAAGCTAAATATAGTGAATATTCGACTTAATTTCACCAAGTGGCCAAAAACACAACTCCAGATGAATGCTAATGCTGAGTCTGCTGTATGTGTAAATCAGTTGTTAATCTCCATTCATCAAAAGGTAATGTCGCAATTAGTCTATACAGCTTGTTGTGCTGCCCCCAAATGCCTAAAATTAATCAATGCTGCTTTAAATGTAAATAAACAAATGTCTTTGTAAGATATTCATGTTGTTAATACTTATCACTTTCCAAAAACAAGGTCTTGATTCCTCAGGATAATCCACATACCTCATGGTCAACCGGTTTAATTTGGAACTATTTACTACTGAATGTAGAAAACTGAAAAGTTTCTCTTAAATGTCCGATATCACCTAGTCACGATTAGCTTTTAATATAAAGGAGGATCCTGAGAAAAACAGTCTTTAAATCCCTAAAACAAATCACTATTAAAGTTTTTATTAGTCAGTGAAAAGTTTTGTTACCCATGGCAGCCGAAATGCAGCCTTAGAGGCCCAAAGAAAATACATCAAAGAAACAAAACACAAAGAAAGTAGGTTTTGGGGAATAACAGTGAAACCTCGCAATATTTGGATAACAATAGAAAAAATTTAAGATATTGAACTCTGATTTGAACAAAATTTAATCAGTAGTTTCAGTACTAAGATATTGGAGCTTCAAAATCTTATATTTGTTGAGCTCTAATAAGTATAAATGGGTGTGTGCAGGGACCGTAAACATAGTAATAACTTATCATTATTTGAAACACTGATTAATTTTTTAGGCTGAGGGCACTAACACTTGGCAAAACTCTGTACTCAAGTTTATACAAGATTTAGTTTTATTTGCTGTTGTAAAGGGAACTATACAAGTTATCAGAATATGATCAAATGCTGAAAATTTCATATGAATTTTGTCAATATTGTCACCCAACAGTTTGTCTTCTCCAGTCTTCTTTTCTCAAATCTGCTCCAATAAACTAACAACAACATGTAACTGTGACCTTATGTGACCTGAACAGGTCGGTGTTTCTATCACAACAACATCCTCTCCTTGTTGTTCTGTCAGGTTAGGACACCACAGTCACCAGTTACGTTAGCACTCCACTACAAGGTCATTCACTTTCCTGTCAGAGAGCTCTGCTGATAAAAGGAATGACTGATGGTTCATCTCTGTCTGTCACACAGTTATTACTGCTGAAGGTCAAACTGCTGAGACCCTTTTATAACCAATCCTATAGCTTCTGCCTTCCCAGAGGCTCAGTGGTTAGCACTGTTGCCTCATAGCAAGAAGGTCCTGGGTTTGAACCCTGACCATCCCAGGTCTTATCTGTATGAAGTTTGCATGTTCTCCCTGTGTTTGTGTGGGTTTCTGCTGGGTGCTCCGGTTTCCTACCACAATCAAAGACATGTATGTTAGGGTTAATAATCCAAAGGCACAGGCAAAAAGAACTGGTGTTGGTTCCCGGGTGCTGCACTGCGGCTGCCCACTGCTCCAAGTGTATAGGATGGGTCAAATGCAGAGGACAAATTTCTTTTCAATGTATGTATGTGAGTGCTGAGAAATGATAAAGAGATATTACATTTTTAGGGAGCTATTTCACACAAAACTAATGGAAAATCCCTACCTATATGGTCGTATCCTTCTCAGCCAAAGAGAAAATAGACTTCCTCAAGAAAGAGGAGAGGAGGAGACAACATCCTCCTTGTAGCAGGAAGAATACACTTGTGCAAACAATGTGTTTAAGGCTATCAATCACCTGATTTTGTTTGTTTGGCATGCCTCATTTGATTACTGTAATGATATTAAGGTCTCACAACTAATTTAACAATGATAACGTTGGGTTCTCGTGTTCCTTGAAGCATTTTTCAGATCAGCTCCTGACATTCACTTAAATTCTGCCTCTACTTGTCTCTCTGAAAAGGTTTTTTATTCATCTATAGCAGAGTAACAATATTCCTTAAAAGCGAGCCCTCCTTCAGCTGTCTACCTCACTGACTTCAGTCTGATAATCTCAGTCATTGTTTGAGGAGCTGTGAATTCCCCTGGATCTGAGAGGAGAAAGAATACCAATTTGACCTCTACTCTAAAATAAGGTATCTGTTCTGTTCCTTGCTTCCTGGCTTCAGACCCGCTTAGATGTCATCTGCATTGCAGCAATGCAAACAAAACATTTCCTTTGGAAGGTTGTGTTCTCATTGATCTAGCTTGCCTCAGTTGTTTTTCTGCAGATGGAGAACACAGGGGGCGGTGTGGCTTAAATATCCAAGAACTCTTGATCTTCAAAGTATCTTTAAGGAGCAGAGAAGCAGGTCAGGGTTTTATTCATGAAGGCTGTGTGTTATTCAGATGAAAATGAGCTTCAAATTTATTCAGACATTCAGGGCTTTGCTTGATGTTCTCAGCCTTCACTGTGGTTGCATGTACCACAACACAGCACTATAGCAACTGAGACATTGTACTGCTGTAAATACTGTGAAGCTGTTTTTAATGATTTGTCCAAGTTTTTTGACATAGTAGACCATGTCAGCTTGGTAAATAAACTCTGCAATATCGGCTCATTTAGCAAGTTGTAAACTGTCTACCTGTCAGCTAGAGCTCAATGTGTTCAGTTTGCTCGTCCTCTTCCTCCTTCTTCCCTGTATTAAAGGGTGCACCCCAGGGTTCCTTACTAGGGCCATTAATATTTTCCATATATGTAATTAATCTTTGTGATAACATATCTAATTGTTATTTTATTCTGATGATATTGTTATGTATTAGCTTTACAAACCCTTGTATTCCTGCAATTTGCCTTTGACGTTACTCAGTCCTGTTACTTAAATTAGTGCCGAAAGTCCCAAATCATGCTATTTTCCAATGGCAAAGAGTTACCAGCTAACCTTCCCAAACTCTCAATTGCCCAAGGAGTTGAAGTTATTGAAAAGTATTTAGGATTACTGATCAGAACTTTTCATTTAAATCACATAGAGCTGCAACAATTATTTGATTAGTCAATTGAAAGGAAATTCATTTAATTAATTAATTAATTAAATAGCAACTTTTTGCTATTTTTATAATCGATTCATTGTCTAAGTCATTGTTCAACCAAAAATACCAAGTATTTGATGGTTCCAAGTTCTTAAATGTGATAATTTTCTGCTTTTGTTGGTGTTACATTATGGTGAATTAAATATTTGGGGGTTTTGGACTATTTGGACAAAACAACATATCATCACTTTGTGCTCTAGAATACTGTGATGGGCGGTTTTCACTGTTTTATTTTGTTTTATACAATATATATACACAATTGATCATTATAAATCTCTCCATGGGCAGGTTTGTCCTTACCTGTGTACATACATGTGTAGAAATCAAAATAAATATGGCCTGCATTCTCACAATGTTCTACAGTGAGAATGCATACAATGTCGGTTCCCCGACTTAGATGAAAAATCTTTTTAAGCATGCTGTCCCTATCTTCTTGAAGAATGTGCAGAAGGGGAAATTGTCAGAGCAAATTACTGCTGGTGAATTCAAGTGTGTAAGTTTCAAAGGATACAGAAAATTACACCATTCGTCAACATGTTTGGTTCAAGATTTAATGTTTTTACTTGTTTATGTTGATACCTGTTTATACATCTTTACAGGATATTTGCATTAGATGCTTGTCATTTTTTGTTGTTCCTGTAGTAAACAACATGAAAACAACATTATCTGTCAGTAAAGAATAATTAATAGACTATCTGTGTTTTCTGATGTTCAGGAAGCCAACGTGCAGTCAGTTCTCTCTCCCTTACCTTCCTCTCTTCCTCACTGTTTCTCACCAACTGTATATCCACCCTCCTCTCTCTTTTTTCATCTTTCTGTCCATCTGCTTGTAAAAACCCCAGCTGACTTTGCTCAGTGGCTTCAGTCTTTCTATCTGTGTAGAAAGACAGTGATAGAAGACCACAGATGGTCCAGCAGGAAAAGAAAGACACAGAAGGCCATCTGAGTTATTTTTCTTTTTAATTTTTTATTGCTGTAGGCAGAGATACACAGACAGACAAGACGTCTTTCATATCCTGTTTGGAACACAATATTCCATCTTTCCATGTGTTTAAACTAACAAAACATTCGGAAGTGTAATCAGATTAAACATGTTGCTGCAAAAGTGCAGTGCAAACTTTCCTCCCTAATTAGATTTTACCGTTATTACTAACCCGCCTCTGAATTGCTCACCATAACTCACTGCCTTCCTGTCCTGATGATGATGACGAGACAGGCAGAGGTTGTTAAACAAGCTCTACCACTTCTGCCTGTGCTTCAAATCTATTTGGACAGTGCTGGCAATTCATCTACTTTCTTTCATCTTCTATTTCCTCTCATCTATATTTATCTTGCCAGCCTACAAGGCACAGGATGACAGCTTGCCAACTGGTACTTGGCTGTCACACTCTCAGCTCACGTGTGACACTTACAAACACCTTGATTTAATTCTCTGTTTCTTTAAAGTTGCTCAGCTTGGCCTGCATAATTTACAAATCTAATGTTGTTTTAATGCAGAGATAAGGTTATGCTTCAGCTGACTCAACATTTCTATTTGAGTGCAGAAGGGTTGTTGGTTGTTCCTCCTTATCCACTCATAAAACTGAAGTGTGGGCAGTGATGGCATTACAACTATTTAACAATTATTGCTAGGTTCTAGTACCATGCTCCAGTGGATCTTTGTGGATTTCATATAGAGGCTTCTCATTGCAGCCTGTTAGTGTTTTGCTAATATTAAACTCCCACATGCAGAGAATCTAATGAGTATTCTGCAGTATGGCTAATACCCTCCTTTATATGTCAAGAAACAAAATGAGACTTAATTATGCTGGTTTTAATATGTCTGTGTTTTCAGCCTGTGCGTCAGTTATTGCTCTATAAATAGCAGGTTTAGTTTATTTTCACAGTAAAATCTCCTTTTGACAAGACAAGAGCTATGCACAATTTTATGCAAAGACTTGAATTACATAAGCAGTAAAATGTTAATTTGCCTGCATGATACTCTGCTTGCACTATGATGTTTAAACCAGTTTCTCTTTTGAAAATTATAATTGATCTGATGATATCATGAAGAGCTGGGCTTGATCCATGACCAGCTCCATAGTGGGCAAGAAGGGCTTCATTAGCATGACTGTCAGTGTGTGTGCATGTGTGTGTGTGTATGTGTGTGTGTGTGTGTGTGTGTGTGTGCGTGTGTGTGTGTGTGTGTGTGTGTGTGTGTGTGTGTGTGTGTGTGTGTGTGTGAGAGAGAGACTTGTCAGCTAGACCCAGCCAGTTGTTTCTCAGCAACAGCAGTCACAGACCTTTGAACCTCAGTGAAGAGGAACCTGACTGATAAATGGTATGAAAATAGTCAAGTGGCTTTAGCTGTGGTTCTCAAACTTTCACGTCAAGGACCCCTAAGCTGAAACAAATTAGACCACAGACCCCCAGTTGATAAGATTTTTGCTGTAAGATGATTTATTACAGAAAGTGTATGAAACCTGTGACCAAAATAGTCATACATCCTGTCATTGTGTTAATTATGGATGAAATTATAGTGAAAATAAATTATTCTTCTTTTTGCTGGGGACCCCCTGGAATGCCCTCAAAGACTCCTGCAGGTCCCCAGACCTCACTTTGAGAACCACTGGGCTAGATGACTGAACAAATAGGAAAGCATCCATCCGCATTTGACTGATGAGAGAATTAACAATTCAGCTGTCTATAGTACTCAGTGATTAAATTGATGAGAGGCTGTGAATTAATTAATGCCAAATGAATTACCTATTAAATATTTAATTTTCTGAAAACTGAAAATACCACATGAAGACAGTCACAGCTCATTTCAAAACTAGTTTTCACAAAGAGCTACAACAAATGGGCACTCATGGTTTCAGTAAACTGAAAAGACATTGCTACAACTCAAAGCCTATAATGTTTCTGATAGCAGAGGCAGCTACAGATAAATTGCATTGCTGTTATTCATCCTCACAGTAGAGGAAAGGTAAAAGGTGCTGCTGGAAGGTTGATAATCACAATTTGCTGATGATACACTACTGTTACGGTTAAGGTTTAGGAGCTCTGCTTTTCTGGACCAGATAAACAGATACTGTACACATTTACATGCTGTATGCACTTTAAAGCTACACTACTCAGGATTTTCTATGTTAAATCATGCACATTTCCAGGTCTATATTTATATTCTGGGGCTCAACTGGAATATCTTTGCATCATTTACAGTTAATTAAAACTCTTATATTTATACTGGATCTTTATGCAGCCCATCACTTCAGCCTCAGTCTGAAACAGGCCATTTTAGCTCCTGTCTCTTTAAGGTCCCCCTTCTGAGGAGACCACTCTGTTGTGATTGGCTAGCTCAGGGGGCAATGTAAAAAAAAAACAGTAGTCAACTGTCACTTCTTTTTCTTGTTCTTTACTCGAAATAGAAATTTCTCAAATATATCTGTACATGTTCGAGCCAGAATCTGATCCAAAATATGCAAGTGGACAACACATACAACCCATAGAACAACTTTAGTGACAAAGGCTACGGAACGGACAGCTGTTTGTGGGCACTTGCGAACAATGTGATGTCATCATAAGGAGCAAGTAGAGGTAACATTGCAAAAGAAGCATTCAGAGCACATTGAAGCCCTGGCTTTTGACTTGCAGGGAGCATTTTTACATATGTTCACCAAGTTTTGGACCTTTGACCATGTTTAACACACATATCCGGCATCATAACAGTACAGAAATAACAGAAATTCACAAAAGCATGATACATCCCCTTTAACTATGTATTAAATTACTATGTAATGTTAAAGGTGTCACTCGTAGTGACGAACCAACAGAGAATTATCACATTATCACTATCAGCTTTGCCCTATGGACCGCTTTCACATCTTTCAGCTCATTGTTTCAACTTTACTGTTTACTGATTCACTCTTACCGTTTCCAAAATCAGCAGGCAGCTGTCTTCAAAGAGAAAGCTCTGATAAACCCAGTGTACGCTACCTGCCCAGTACCCAGCCACAAAGTTAGCGACTAGCTGGTCAAAATAGTGGAGAATTTAGCTGCTAAAAAGGCAGATATTTCTTTCAAGAGTTCGCAGCAACCAAAACAGAGCAAAAAGGAGAGTGGATATTGGACATAAATGTGTCAAGTGGCCACAAATACAACTCCAAATGAATGCAGTGTCGCTCTATGTCTGTTGGATGTTTAATAAGGGCATCTGTTTGCTAATACGCTCGCCATAAGAGCTTACATAATGCCAATGTGGTGTTTCCAGCTTGTTCTGCTATCCAAAAAATCATTTAATGCTGCTTTAAACAGTTGGTTCAGTTCCCTGACCTTGTATTTTCTCTTTTATCTAAATCCAGAAAGGCTATTTATTTGGCAAACTGTTATACATCAGGATGAGAGACTCACCATAAGACCAAGCTGCTATAATTCATACTCTGGCATGAATCGGGGGAGTCAGAATCAGTCGTTTCAGACCTCCCCCCTGCTGTCACGTAGAGCTCATACTGAAGGGAATCCTGCTGCTAGATTGTTGTTACAAGTTATTTTCATCAGTTCCTCCATCCTGCTTGTGTTTATTCATAACTTAAAAGACAAACAGTTTTGTACCATAGCTTTTTAGAAGGGCTTTTTGTCAACAGCCTTTGAGAATCATATTCGAACATTATTCATTTATGTTAGTGAACTTGTTCTCTGGGAACAGGCAAAGTACTCCTTAGATGATTTTCATGGGGAAATGACAGAATTAGCCTACTATATAAAGAACATATAAGCCGAAGTAACATGTCACATAAAGTACAAGACTTGAATTGGTTAATCTAACTGTTAATCTGTTTGGTAATTTGGTCATGTACTTTATAGTGTGAGCATTAGTCAGTAATGCAAGACCAATACTTTATCAAAACATATTAATTAAAATAAATTAAATCAGTGATGAGAATCAAAGCCATTTAATCAACTACACTGGTTGTGTATGTGTGTACTGCCATTATTGGAAGATACTAATCACATTTTATCATTACTGTGATTATTATTAGCGGTTTCAATAAAGATGCTAATTCTCCAGCTTTTCCACCCTGTCACCTATAAAAAACTGTAAGTAATAGGGTGCACTGAATGACCTTTCAGTGACTTAATATTGTAATGTACAAATCTGAAACATTTCATCCAAAATATCAGCAACGTCCTCCTTTCTATTCCAAAATTCTTACATGATCCAGTAACATTTTAGCAGCTGTTGCTCCCAGATAATAACCTGTAAAATGTCTAATCTTTTTTTTTTTAATGTTGTTGGAAGCTCAGAGCTTGTGCTATTGTAAGTGGTTTATTATCAAAGAGTGCATATGGGATATTTGGTTTTGCAGGAGCTTATGTACTCGAGATGTATTGATGTTGGATGTTATACAGGAGATGTTATTTTTGGACTCGCTTGCATGAGGGAGAAATTAAATGCAAGAGGAGACCTGTGGGAACGGGAGGGCTGAAAGCCAAGTTTTGAAGCCAGAGATAGAGAACTTTATAATAGTGTAATTTTTAGGAGTGCTCTATAATTTTCCATAATATTTCACTTGCTGTATTGATCAGTAGACACAAAGGACATATTTTTTGTGCTGTGACTGCTCAGAGCATCTAAGAAATTGTGAGAAATGATTTTCTGTCTGTTTGTACGTCTTTACAAATCTCTAATTCTCTTTTGAAGAGAGGACAGGATTTAATACCTTGAGATAATCATTCAGGGGAAAAAATGAGAGTATGGATTTGACTGTGTGACCTGTCATGAGCTCGGGGATTCCTTGGCAGCGCCCTTAGCTGTCTCTCGATCCGGTCTAATAAAGCTAAGGGTGACTAGGCTGTCACCCTCAGAGTCCCTTTGTTCTGAAACAGCTTGTCTGAGGAGTCTGTCATCTTTTAAAGTATTGAATAGAAAAGCTTTTACTATTTATTTTCTTTTTTTGTTGAAACTCAACTCTGACACATATTCCTTAATTTCACATTCTTTATTTCAAGCTTTTGCCAAAACCAAGGTTTTCCAAGGCCTCTGGGAAATGTAATTATTAGAAGGAGCAGAAGTCGATGAGGCAGGTTGAGGGAAAGTTGGGACACCAAAACATTAAATTACATCGCTGAACACTGAACATCAAAGACTGATGTCTAACAGTACATGATGGAGGATTTTTCCTTTAAAGAATTAATCTAATCCAACTATATTTATAATTTGAGTGCTTTTTCCAATTCGCTGGTAAATTGCAGGCTTTGTATCAGTGAAAAGAAAACTGCTTCTGACAACTTTTAGAGCCCTCTTCCTAACTAGGAAGATTGTTTCTTGCCTTTCAGAACTGTGTTAACCTGAACTTTAAATGATGGAGTGTAAAATGCTTTCTGAAAGGAAACTAATCATTTTCATTTAGTTCATCATTGTGGCTCCGCTTCGACTGGTTTGGAAGGTTGGACTATGCCATTCAACACCTCATTTGTTCTGTGCTTTTAAAATGTCTGTATTTTTTAAAATGTTTCAGACATACAGAGAAATAAATCAATTCAATTATTTTTATCATCCGGCATTTTACATCAGATCCAAAAATGAGTCCAAAATCTGAATGGAGGAGGGTGTGGCTGATTTGGTGGTCTGTAGAACTTTGTGGATTGGAGAAAACACTGACCGTTTTTTTTGCACTAAGGTTAAAGCAACAGTTTGACATATTTTCACTTATTCTCTTTCTCGCTTGGTTTTAAAAGCTGCATTACAGTAAAGTGATGTAATTTTCTGAACTCACCAGACAGTTCTAGCTGTTCTATTATTTGCCTTTACCCACTTAGTCAATATATCCGCATTAATGATGATTATTTATCAAAAATCTCTTTTTTGAAAGTACATCCCTACAATATTGTCATAATATCAATATCATGGTATTTGGTCAAAAATATTGTGATATTTGATTTAGTCCATATCGCCTAGCCCTAGATGAAGCTACAGCCAGCAACTGGTACAGTGTGTTAATAAGTGAGTTTTAGATGTGCTGGTTGGTGGATTCTGTTCCCTGACAGAGTCAGGCTAGTTTAGCTAAGCTAAGTGGCTGCTGGTGGTACTTTCTTGCATTTCTTCTCATCTAACTCTTTGCAACAAAGCAGATGAGCATCCAAAATGTCATACTATTTATTAAAGGATCTGCAAACTTAACAATTTTCCAAAATCTTAAACAACATCAAACCCATCAAAGTACATCTGAAATCAAACCAGGCTAGAAACTACTCAAGTTATCATTCTAACTACAATATGTAAAGCCCCTCCACTCAAAAATATGTTTTTCTTCTTGTTCCTTCACTTGTTTGACCTTCGCTGTTCAGGATGATGTATGTGCAGAGTTTGGCACCAGAATGATGTTTTCAAATTCATTAGCTGGAAGTGGAAAGTTTCTCTGTATTTAATGAAAATCTAATTTTAAGGGTTGGGCCTTACGAGCATGATTTTTGACAAATAGTTTTGAAGCCAATCAGATCCAATATTCAACTTACACAAGTGTGATGTGGAAACTTGAAGCTTCCAGTGCACAAACACTGAGAATTTACTTTACAGGGAAGTAGGAGACATCTTGTGTCCAGCAGTTAAACTTCAGAGATGAAATATATTTACATATTTTCAGATTCTGCAATTTTTAATGAGGGGTAAGGGGTAGATGTCATTTTAGGGATTTTAATGCGGTAATTATGTTTTTTTCTGGAAAAACCAGGTCAGAAACACATTAATGCTTCAAGCAGAGTATTTTTGTATGTCTTAATACGTGTCTGGAGGGCTAGGTGAAAAATGTACATCACGTAACAAACTGTCCACTTCAAAACATCCAATAAGTCCAAACAGGGAAGTCTTTAAATATCGCAGGCTAACAGTTTTTGTCCTGCGGGGCATCTTCCAAACTGATTATCTGCTTTGTACGTGTGGCACTTCACAGGGAGATACACCTTTCCTGTGCAGCGGCATTTTAGCTTTGGTCATTCATAACACTCAGCTGCAGTAAAAATGAGCTGCCCTGTGTTTGAGTGTGGATCAGAGTACAGAGAAAGTGAATTAAATGTTTGTACGATGGATGCACTTTTGTATCGAGGAATATCACTGGGATACTTCACTTCACATGCTATTTTTCTCTTTCCCTTGCTTTCAGTATTTTCTTTTTCCTCTCAACTGCTAGAGATACACTGAAAGAATGAGAAAAAAAGAAAAAAATGGAAACATAAAATTGAAAACACAGTGCATGTCACAAATAATGGATTTTCTAGATTTTTCACCCTCATTTCCATCATGATAATGCTCATACAAATGGATTACATACACAAAGACATGATTATCTCTCTTACCTCTGATGCATCAGCAATAATCTGCTGAAACCAATCAAAATAACATTCAGATCTGTGTGAATGTTGCGTCCCTTGGCTGTTGGCTGTCTGTGGTCTGAACACACAACAAGACTTCTTCAAGACCAAATGATTAGTTGTCAATATTGGCCTTGTAATGATAGAGGGCCGTGGTAATGTGCAAAAATAGGATCCACAGTTCAGAAAGCATCAGCATAGAACTGAACACCTCTGTGGGTTTTTTTCACTGTAGTACATTTTATCATCAACATGAGTATTATTTTCATGTTTTGTTCAGGGGAACAAAACAGTTGATATGAGTTATTATGTTAAGCATTACATTGGAATAATAGCACAAACTTTAAAATCCCTTTTCTAGGTTTATAAAACCTTCATGATTTAAAAATTCATAATACAAAGAGTAAATTGGCTTTATTTTCAGTTTGAGATGTCCTGTTAAATGTTTTATAGATGTCTAACATGCTCACAATGACAATGCTAACATGCTGATGTGTAGCAGGTCTAATGTTTACCATGATCACCATCTTAGTTAAAATGCTAGCATGCTGACATTTGCTCATTAGCACTAAACACAATGTGCAACTGGGGCTGATGGATATGAGATAAGTTTTGCAGCTATTTTATCATAAGTATCATAGTATTGAACAAACTGAAATGTCGACATGATGATGAAAAGTCAGAGGATCACCAAAGCTATTAAAATTCATTCTACGGGAAACCAAATTTCATGGGAAACAGCACATCTCATGGCGGTGCTAGGATGACAGGATAATATGGTAAAACTGCAGTACATGCTTTTTGCCTGCAGCTCCTCATCCAGCAGCTCACTGACTGTTCCTTCTTGTTCAATTTCTCCCTGTGATATTTAAAACTGATCCACTGCAAAATAAGCACTGAAAACATCACTTCTTGATTGCATGAAGTCACAGCAAATGTCATGCTTCACAATCGCTTTTGAACTCCACGAAAATTGACTGGTTGATGGCAATGACTAGGTGGAATAAATATGATCTGGGGTGTCTCCCACCTTAATCGCTCTGCCATTTTTTCCTCTGAAAATGCGGATACGAAGGCATTAGCGTTCAGTGAAATCATGAACATCAGGTCCATCATAAACAGAGCTGATACCCGTGATCATAACAACCCAGGGAGGGATTAGGGGATGATAAACTAGGAGGGTTAAAGGAGAGAGATGGAGCTGATGTGTGTATCAGAAAATGAAATGACTTGTTTTCTTACCAAATATATTCAGCTAGCAGTCCACTCTAACTGTCTTCCTTTATATGTTTCTTTGCAGTCAATGCCTGGATGATGGGAGGATTGTCAGGTAAGCATATCCATACATCATTCATCCTTTCTTTAACATAAAATACGATTACATTTGAATAATCTCGGTTGAAAACCGAGTCCTTGCTGCAGAAAAATATGAACAACAAAGAAAAATAAGATCCTTGAAGTGAAACATATTGAAAGTGGCATTTCCCGTGTTTCAAGAACAAAGTGGGTAGAAATCAAAATCATGATGGACAGTATGAAAAACATAAATCACAGCTCTATGACAGAACATAATTGGAAAAAGAAAAATGTCAAAATAATAAAAAACATGCAGCATACAGGCCATGAATAATGCAAGAATACAAGTAACGCAACCATGAACATCCATCTTTGTCCTCTTTCATATCAGTTACTTCACCGCATGAATGTTTATCAGAAGTCACGCACACAAAAAGCAGGACCCATAAATGCCCTACTTCTTCTTTTTGTCCTCTTCAGCCACCGACAGTTTCAACACAGAGCCCACTCCCCCCTGGCCCAAGACACCCTGCAACGAGTCCCGCCTGCAGTCGGAGGTGGAGTTTTGTGGTGAAGTCTTCAAGCAGGACATGGCTCTCATAGATCCACAGTACTGGTGTAACCTCACACATTTCATCAGGTACGACCATGTGTGGAGGTTTTTCACCGACAGCAGAATATTGGCTGTTTGCAGTTTAATTTAATCGACACTGACTTTAAAGGGATAGTTGGACATTTTACGCTTAATTTGCTTTCTTACCTTCAGACAGAGCCAGGCTAGCTGGTCTCCCCTGCTTCCAGTTTGTATGCTAAGCTAAGCTAACTGGCTCTATTTTCATATCTAACGGGCTGATTTGAGAGTGGTATCAATCTTATCTAACTCTGGGCAAGAAAACAAATAAGTACATTTCCCAAAATGTTGAACTACTTTAATAGTCACATAACTATACATTTGTCTGTATTAGAGGTAGCACACAACAGGCAGTAATTTCAACACACACACCCACACACATAGAATCAGTTCAGTAATTGCATTTTGATGGATTTATCACTGCTTAACTTGATTTAGTATATTTCCAAAATGGATTATCAGCCGCGACATACACTCCTACTCCTTCTTTATGTTCTTAAGGAGATTTCAGGGCGACATTGTGGGAATAGCTGTACCTATTTGCTTGTTTCTTAAAACAGATGCTGGTGTTCTTTGCTATAAAATGGTTTTCTAATCATTTGGATTTCAAAATTGGCGTTCAGCACAGAAAAGCATCCCTTCCCCCCTCAAAGCCCATAAATTCTCCTTGTTGGCCCAAAATGAAGCGTTGATGTTGAGCATGGTGGGGAATCTCCTCCACACATAGGATGTGACAACTATTAAGAGTGAACTAAAAACTCTCCTTACATTAGTTGCCTAGCACAGCGTTAATTTGACGATGATGGAAGAGCAAATAAGCTATCAGGAAACTACTCTGGAAGCAGTTTTTCCGAGTTACTACTGAGCAGAATTAGTCATTTTGTTTAAGAATCAGTGGAAGGCTGCATAAGATAAAAGACATCTGGACACCGAAAAGCTATCCACATTTTTAAGCTCTTATCTTTATCACTACTCTTAAGTACTGTTGTCTTCCTGTCTGAGTGCTCTATATTTGTAGTATTAGTTAAGGAGTTGTCAATCCTGCACGGTTGCACTTTCTCACACACACTTGGATTGATAGAACGACTGTCTGTTATTCTACTCGGACTCCTGCAGCTGCTGTAATGACTGTGTGTGGGAGAACAGATGGAGGTTTGCTCCCCTAAACCAGAGCTGTTTCCAAGAAGCATCTGAGCCCCGACCACCCATCTGTATCTATCTTTATCTAGCTTTTCACCTCATTCCTTCCTCTCACCTTTGGCCTCTCACGTTCATCTTTTTTTCTGTAGAGCCAGTAGGAGAGGGAGAGCACTATGAGACTGGTTTCTTGCGCAATAACATACACATAGGAGATTAAGTCAACATCAAAATAATCATTTGAGTCACAGATTCACAGGAAAAAAGATTCTGGGAAGAAGAACCTTTAGCTTCATCCATCAGTCATGTGCTCTCTTTTTTCGTTTTTCTTTTTAACAGAGATTCATGCTGCTTTCCAGCAACACAGTTTCACACAGTTTAAGATTAGCCACATCAAGAGTAACCTTGTCAACCCAACATAAACCACATGAAGCCAGATTTTTGGCTTCAGGCATGATGATGGCCAGGGGAAACATCTGAGAGACTGATCAGTGCCTTAGACTTCCATTTAGACAATAATCGACTGATCTATTGGTCAGCGGTGAGACCAATTCACTGTTTTACATTTTCAGTCCGGAGTCCTAAACATTTGGTTATATATACACACTCTAAAGAGTCTTACACAAGTCATACATTTTTTTCATCACTTTTAATGCAAAGAGTAAAAACAAAAAGTAAACATAACTAGAGCTGCAACGATAGTCATATTATTATTTGAAAGCTATTTTAATAACCACTTATTTCGTATATATTCCAAACAAAAACACTCTTGGTTCCAGCTTTTCAAATATGAGGATTTGCAGCTTTTCTCATTTTATATTGTTGTAATTAATGGATTAATTGAGAAAATACTGTGCAGATTATTGAAAATAATCCTTAGTTGCAGTTAGAGTAATGTTAGTAGTAATAAATTGATGTAGATCAAGAATGTTTTATATGATTTGCATTTATTACTTATGGAAATATACAGGACAAAAAACACTTGGACAGCAGAAAACAAAATACTGTGGAGCAATTGTACAGGAAATGATGACATAGACAGTTTCTACAGAAAAAAAAGGAAGTGAAAACAAGAGCTACTGTTAACAAGTTAACAAATAAAGTCATATAGTGTACATATGAGTGGGAATTTATAACTTCCCTTGACATAAGCGTCTTTTATTTCAAAGGGTATCAATGCAAGATGCTTAAGTCAGATGTCTACAGTATGTCCTTTCCCTCAGTCCCACTACATATACTGTATACTGTAGACAATGGGCACCTAAGATTAATTATGAATTCAAAATTTGACTCTGAATATGATAATCCAGCATATCAATTCTTTTAAGTCTCTGTTGAGCCCAACTCAACTCACAAGTCACTGCTGTAAAACTCTGTAATGTTGAGTTGCAGGTCTTTTTTTAATTGTTGTCAAGTCAGGTCTGAAATCATGAAATTTTGTGGCAGGATTCTGTTTGGAGGCCAAGTCATATGACGGGAGGGCAGTGCTCTGCCGGCTGCACTCTGTGTCATAACCTCATGGGATCTAATGAGTTTCACAAGAGGAAACAACTTCAGCCAGATGTAGGCAGTTTGGTTGTATGTTTCTGAACAGGCGTACAAATGTGGTCCAGTAGTGTCTCACTGTCATTGTAGGAAGCAAAGATGGTTCATTTCTCTTGTTCCCCTGCTACTTTCAGAAGAAACCGCTAAACACAGGATTGTCCTTCAAGACTATAAATAGTTAAGTGATCCTTTCAAGTGCTGGCTCACTTGTTTTCGTCTGTACCTGAAGTGCAGGATGGGTGGTGTAATGTCCGGACTCTGTTTTTCACATTCAGTTCATTTTACCAGCAATAGGTATTAAAAACTGAAGGATATGGAGAAGATATGAACATGGAGAGTTTTAAAGATAATCTACAAATCAGAATTTCTACATTTTGAGTATGTCAAATATGTATAGTGTGTGTCCATTTATTGTATATTGTGTATACATGTATAATTGGCAGATATTAAGGTTTAGAATATTCAATCAGTTAGTTTTTCTGTTTTTTTGTTTGTTTTCTGTTTTTGTGAGCAGCTCAGACAATTAAGAGTGCAAAAAATCCCAAATCTCCCCCAGATTTCCCAGACCTTGTAGCTACTGATGAAGGAAGATAACAATAACCATGTGATGTACCCTTTTTGTACAAACATGTTTTTATCAACTGAGGAACATTGCCAGAATACGACCTATTTTAAGTTTTAAACATGCAGAAACTATTTTTCATGCTTTTATCTCATCACGCCTGAATTACTGAAACAGCCTTTTTACATGCCTAAATAGGAAGACTGTAGAGTGGCTACAGGCAGTACAGAACTCAGGTGCCAGGCTTTTAACCAGAGTAAACAGGTTTGAACATCCCGGTTTTGGCCTCTTTACACTGGCTTCCAGTACAATTTAGAATTGATTTCAAGGTTCTTTTAATTACTTACAAGTAATTAAAATTATATCTCAGATCTTTTATCCCCGTACGTACGACCCTGCTTGCACATTGAGATCCTCGGGCAGGGGTCTTCTATCTGTTCCAGACTCTCAGCTGAAGACTAAGGGGGACAGAGATTTTGAAATAAGAACCCTGAAGCTCTGTAACAGCCTGCCCGAGGAAATAAGGCAGGCCGAGTCAGTGGCTTCTTTTAAATCTAAGCTCAAAACGTACTTTTATTGCACCACCCTCCCTGATTTGACCTGATTCTAGTTTTTATTCTGTTTTATTTAAATTAATATTTACATTTTAATGTTGCTCTTTTAGTACTTTTATTCTGTTATTGCTGTGTTTTATTATTTTTTTTATGTAAAGCACTTTGTAACATTGTTTTGATAAGTGCTATATAAATGAAGATATTATTATTATTATATCCATTTGTGGACCAAACAACAAGAAATATGTCAAATTTGCTTATGACTTCCCTTCCCAAGAGCTCTGCCAGCATGAGTCCACATTTTCATTAAAGAAATGATTCATTAGTTGTTTTGTATACCATACTTCATTTACATGACTGCAAAGGATACACTGACTTTCTATGTAGCAGTTTACTTTGGAGCCTGGAGGAGGGTGATAAGAAGGCGAGAGCAAGTGGGAGAAAGGAAAAGAGGGAGAGCGAAGGCACAAGAGGGTCCAGAGTATGGTGAGAAGGATCAGGCTTGGAGAACGAGGGGCCTCATGTTTAAACAAGCTGTGACCCCTGCAGAGCTTCCTCTATTTGACAAATGAGCCGTGCCTCCCCGCAGTGATAGCTGCTGGCCAAACATTCAGCCAAAATGACTGTTATTGTTTGAAATGAGCCAGTACAAGCTTGTTGGATCACAGTGGGAAGGGTATAGACAGATCACTAAGCTGTAGGCGTTGTGTGAGTGTGTCTGTGCATGCATTTACGCACTTCAATCATTTACCTCTAATAACATATTGATTTTCTGCCCTAAGTGGTTTACAGCTTCAGAAGCAGCCAGCCTTGTTGTTGTGCACAAAGAAACAGTGGTGCTGGTTTACCTTTTAGTAAAATATATTCACTGTTAGGAATTATGGCCAGCATCTGTGTGGACCAGATGCTACTCTAAGGTCATCATAGCTTTTTCCTGCAGCCTCTAATGGCCACTAAATTATCATTTAGATGACGAAAAGGCCTCGTTTAAGTGTGTTATGTGGTCCACACAACTGAAAAGAGACTGTTAGCTACAACTGTTAGCCCGCTATCCATGGAGAGACAGGACAGTCAGTGGTACAGTCATTAGACGAGCAGCTAAAATTGTTGAAATATTTTTATAGATTCTCTTCTTTGCACAAAGATCTTCATGCAAGTCCAAGTCAAGTCTACACTTCTTTGGAAGTAATAATATATATGTGAATAAAGTTGTATTTTGTGCACAAAATTTGACAGTAATTTAATAAATATTGTGAGTTGGAGCTGAGGACTAAAATGAAAAAAATCTTTTGAGGTGAAGTTAGAAAGCAGTGAGGTTAGTCAACTCCTCATCTCTGCTTGAGGCCAGTGGCTTGAAGCTACATTAACCACTACTAACATAACACACCTTTAGCCCTGGTTTGGCTGCATCTGTTTTGATCCTTTTTGAAAAACTGTTATACGAGTACAATGGTAAATGTTATGCTATATCAAAAACACACCATAGTTTTGACAGTATAAACTTTACCTTGAATTATGTAAATGTTGCAGCTGAGTGCAGTGCGATCAGTGCAGCTTAATTTCCTCAGTCACATTACCTGCTCCACTCCCAGGTTACACCAAGCATCTATAGTAAAAAGTATATCTGGAGTAATTTCTCCCTTAAAATATTTTTTTACAGAGGGTAACAAAATATTTCAAGGGGGATGTATTTTCAGTAGAACCAATGCTGACACTGAATGATCATAGAAATATTATAGGAACACTACAGGCAGCCATGTGTCTCTTTGATCCTCTTGCTCTTCACCGACTACACGTTGCTTCTTATCACTTTGATTATGAAGGTGACACTACTCTATAGAGTATATAGGCTACAATATAGTATATAATTGAATATTTATAATGTATAGTGTAGAGAATATTATAGATCCAAGACAAAATTGACAGAAGGTAAAATCTGTCCGCTACTTCAGCACCACAGACAGCGCAATGGATTTATCAATACACAGCACAGTTAGGCTACTGATATTTTAGAGGCATGGTCGGGGCAATAGATTCTAACTTGCACAAACCTCAGTCAGATAAAGGATCAATGAGTGAGGCCCACTCATAACATATTCAACTAAAAAACCCCTCTGCCCCTGCACTTTCTCTGCTACTAAGGGATGGAGAGGGGGGATGGCAAGTTAACAAGGGGGATGCATTTTTGTCATTTTGCTAACAAGGGGGATGGCATCCCCCCCTCAAGTACTGGATAGTGCTCTTTGTAGACATTTTACTGCAGATGAATTATATCCTATTTCTGTAATAACAACAATTATTAAGTGCTGTATATACTGTATGAACCACAAGGAACCACTCTTAAAATAAATAAAAAATCTTGTTCCCAGACTTTATGCTAAGCTAAGCTAACTGACGGTAGTTTTACATTTATCATACAAACATGAGTATGGTATTGATCCTCTCATCTTGCTCAGAAGCGAATAGGCATATTTTCCAAATTGTCTAACATTTTTCATATTCTCGCTTAACTTTCATAACTAATCTTGCTCAAAGTCATCATTCTCAGAAGGAAAACAATTAAAAACCACTAAAATTGCCAATGAAAACTGCAGCAGCATTATTGAATCTTTTCACTATTTGTGTGTTGATGTGTGCTTGTGGTGTGTATGCACCAGTGGGATGTATACAGTAAATGTCAGCACTGTTCATATCCACCCATCATAGGGTCCATCTTCACTAAAATGTAACTGTAAGTGGATCAAATGACAGCTATGTTCCTGGTTTTCTCTGCCATTAAACAGATTTTAAGGGTTATCTTGCCTTTCAGAGCTGCAAACACCCAAAATATGTTATCAGTCTTCATTTCACAGAAAGCATGTGAGTTGATCTTATGTAGTAACATCCTGAGGGAAATGTTACTTTTTGGCATTAAAATGTTCAAATACTCAAAAATGGCACAAATGTTTCGCTATGTGCAGTTTCATTACAAAACTATTGTGTCTGTCTATAGCCAGAAACTTTTACTTGTGTGTATATGTGTGCGTGCACAGGGGTTAAATTGACTGTGAACCTGGTCAAGCTATTTTCTACTCTCCCAGCTGATTTTTGTGTGCAGACGACAGGGTGAAAACCTGTTAGCTGCTGTGTGTTACATCTGGGAAATAACTTCAAAAGTCCCTATGGTCCTGCATGCTGCATTTTGATCACATCTGCCTGAAAGCTCTGTTACATACATTTAAGAAAATCTTTTCTCTCTCCCTTTTCTTTCCTCAGCTCCTAAACATTCCCTCTATTGTCACTTTTTCAAATCCTTGCAATAAAGGAAGATGAATTTGGACTTTAAATTGGTGAATAACGTCATTAGTCAAAAAAATACTGATATAAACACTGATTTCACCTTTAATGATCCTTATTTAATTTGCTTAGAACAAAACATTAACTTACAGCTATAAAGATCTGCAGTTGATAGTTTAAAATGGCTTTTTCCTTCTCCCTCCGTCTTACTTCATTCATCTAAAATGCATTGGTGCAGAACTCTTTTTTTTCAGTTTCCACACTAACATATGAGCTTCCGCTGGTTTAATAATATACTATTGCTGAGCTCAGATTTGACAGGAAGCTATTCTCAGCAAAACACTTCTCTTATCACTGGCATCTGGTGCCTTTTTGCCCCGTATGCACAGCAAAATATATATCTATATATACAGCACACACACACACTGTATCCCCTACAGACAGCAGCAGGGTTTATTTGATTTGCAGCACTTAAGCAATGGTCTTTCAAACAATGGCCACAGCTTGACGTCAGAGTCTAACTTATATGTGGTGTACAGAGGGCAATGGGTTGAAACGGCCCAATATATTTGATGTCATAATGGCCTCTTGCTGCTGGTAAAGGTTGCTGTTTATTGGAAGTGTGGTGAATATTTACAGCAATTTTACATAATGTTCTAGATGTTATCTTGTAATTCAGGGATGGATTGTCAACACTAATGTTTATGTGTGTATGGTTTTCTTATATACAATATGCTCACAACAGGCAGTGCTTTGTGGACTTTGTTGCCCTTTGTTTTGCCTCTCAGGCTACATACACACTTCTCTAACCATCTCATCGGTGGAGCTTGGTGGGTCTGTAAGCAGCCTGACAGCGTTGTAGTAACTACTGAAACCTCCTCTGCATGTTTCTTTCTGGGAGGAAAATAAATCTAGATTTTGATTTACAGTTGACAGTGTGTTATTATAAATAGGCCCGCTTATTCTCTCACTAAAATCTCCATCACAATTTTCCACAGGCCAAGGTGACATCTTCAAATTGTCTGTTTTATTCAATCAACAGTCCAAAGCCCATAGATATTCAATTTTAAATTATATAAAACATAGGAGAACAACACACATGAGAAGCTGGAACTTTTGCTTGATAAATTAAACTATTAATGGATATCAAAATAGCTGCCAATTAAGTCTTTCAGATTAGCTCTTTTAGCTGTATTCATAATTGTATTCTCTTAAATAGATGACACAATTAAAATACTGCATTAGCTTTCATTAGTCTCAGGTGATTTTAAGTGGGGTTAGTGCATTAATAATTCAGCAATGTGCAATGCATTTATAATTCTCTGTTATGCCACCATTGTTATTTTTATCTCATCATAATGGGTAATGTGGGCCATGCTCAGTGCTGGTAATAAAGGCAGGGGATCAAACCAGCAACCTTCCAGAAAGCAGCCCACTTCTCACTATGGTGACATCTTCAGCCATCAGAGTGTTGTTATCATCCACTGAACAACATGCATTTTACCAGCTATGCCCTCTCTGTAGTTTGAATATCTCAGAATCTCACAGTCCAGAGCTTTACTGTGATGTGGATACATTTTATATTCTGATTTGGAGCCGGTGTGAGCAGATTTGGAGACAATTTAACTGTTGCCCAATTCACTGTTCGGCTGGTGAGAATACCAATAGTTAGTGGATGTATCAGAAAAGAAGGTAGACCTGGAAGATTGAGGATTCAGGATGGAGAAAGAGGGATTAGGGCTGGCTGAATGGATTCATCAAAGCAGAGCTCTAAGCCTGAAAAGCTCTATTAAGGCTCTGAACAGTCCTGAACGCCTGTTGCAACAGGGGAGAGTAGTGGGACGAAAGAGGGAGTAAAGGGCACTATATCCCAAGTCACAATGATGGATTACTTGCGAACCTCTGATACGAGCTACTAGATGATTAATACAAGCTAAACCATCTTAATAGATGGGAAACTGCCCATCTCCTCCATGATATGCATAATAGGTAGTTTTATACTTTGAACTGTGTCCATGTTTTGAAAAGTGTGCTGACACTGATGAATAACAAGATAGTAAATGAGATAAAAAGACAGAAAAGCTGCACATTTGACCCTAAGAATAGCTCTAAAACAGCAGTCAGAGGTGATTTTCTTCTAATCCTATCCTATTCTTCCTCCTGTCTTTCTCCCCAGGGAGTACCACCTCTTCACACGCTGCACAGAGGAAAAGTCCCAAAATGTCAACTGCTACTGGCCCAACCCACTGGTGGAGAGCTACATCATCCGCATACACAAGCACTTTTTCTCCAACTGCACCACGGAGCAGGTGGTATGGGTGGACCCACCGGACGACACGCTAATCATCCTCATCCTTATCCCTGTTTTCCTTACCTTGGCTATGATTGCCCTGGTGGTCTGGTGCAGTAAGAGGAGTGACATCCTGGCCTAAGAGGAGAGGAAGATGGAAGAGAATAGAGGAAGAGGGGAGAGGAGCTCAACCTCTCTACTGAAACAATACTGTACTCAATGAAGGAGTGCACAGAGGTTTTGGGAGATTGTTTCAGTTGGTCAAAATAATCCACAAATGGCAATGCAGTCACCTACATGTCCCGTGAAAACAATACAACTAGTCCCTGGTAGAACAAAGTAGTACTTTTTAATTTAATATATTAAATTCCCCCGTTTCCAGTCTTTACGCTAAGCTAAGCTAATTGGCTTCTGGCTGTAGCTTTACATTTAGCATAAAGACATGACAGGTATTGAGCTTCTAATCTAACTCTTGGCAAGAAGGTGAATAAGTGTATTTCCAACTAATGTCCAACTCTTTCTTTCCTGGTGAAATTTTTTTGTTTGCCTGAAGCCACAGGGAGGAATATGTGCATCCAGGGCTTTATGTGTATCTATGAATACCAGAGAGAATGATTTTACCTAAGACACATAGGATTTTGGTGCTTTGATGATGTCACTTACGGGGTAACTTGACCAGTTTAACAGTGGACCTCCAAATCTCAGTGCATTCTTTAAAGCTCATGGATCCGGACTATTGACCTCGAAGATTCTTGTCGGAGCACTGTATCGTTGCTGAAGGCCAAAGTATCCACCAAGCATCAGAGGTAGTGATTAAACTCTAAACTGGTGGGAAATAGGGACTCCCAGAGGACACTGTTAAATATTTTAACATGATACTGTATGATGGCTTGGAAGGATGAAAAAGAAGCCAAATTTGGACTAAGTATTGATTCTGTTGAGTTACTGAATGGACAGCCGCCACTGGAAAGGATACACTGGTGTGTAACCCAAAGACAAGGCAACATTATGATTATTATATTTTGGGACTTGAATTTTTTGTGTGACTACCTGAGCCCCAAGGGACTGTTTTATAACAGTGTAATTTATCAGATACTGTTGAATAACATACTGTTAATACTCACAAAGAAGGATTCTCAATGAAAAAACATGAACTGAGCGACATTGAGACCTCACAATGTACAGTTATCCTCTCTGTCTGTGCTGTCTACTGTATCTGCATTGCCTCTCCTGTGTTACTCAGACCAGTGGGAAATATACACTGATGCTTTGAAATGAATTCCTTTGGGGAAAGCCTTGATTTAATGTACGCACTTCATTGGTTCTTTGTACCGCTGTCCTCACCAGCCACGAGGCAAACGAAACCAAGCACTGCTTTTTTTTATTTTCTTCCAAAGCATTACACATCATTCTGTTTGTCAGCGCTCACTGCGCACACCGTGTGTCTCACTATGGAAAATGAAACTCCTCAGCAAAACGTACCTTGATTAAATCTCAAGTCTTTCTGAGAATAATGGGTTGCTCCACTTCATTATGTGAACAAAGAAAGAACACAGAAAACACTTTTCTTCAGTTTCTTTGATCCACTGTCTGCCAAAAATTGCCTGTGTAAATTTTAGTCAATTATCATAAAGTGTCAATCTTGCCTAACACTTGTAAACCAATTAAATTACAGGAAACACCAAAGAAAATATAAAGCAAGGCAGACTGCCAGAAACCTCAGCTGCTTTAAATTCATTATTTAGTTGCTCTCTTCAACAAATTTTAAAATCACACAAAATTTTAGCATTAAATCATTATGAAATTCACTTTGTGATATAATTAATAATTGTAACATGTCTCACATCCCTTTTGATGTTAATTAAATATGACAAATCAGGTACTCACCTTAACTCTGGATTGATGTAAAGGCTGCCAACCAAATTTAAAATTGGTTGGTTTAAAATTGCTACTCCTAGCAACTCTAAAGGGGGCATATTATGCTTTTTGTGATTGTCTGTCATTTATATACTGTTATTATGTCAGATATCTATGCTAAACATAATCAGCTCCAAAACTTGAGGTTAACATATGTAGAAATGCTCCAGACAAGTCAAAAGTCAGGGCTTCAACCTGCCCTGAATGCTTCGTTTGCAGTGTTTTTTTCTACCTTGCCCATAAATGGCCATATATTCTGTAGCCTCAGAACAGAGTGGGCTCACTGGGAGGGGGCCAGGAGCTAAAACGGCCTGTTTCAGACAGAGGCTGAACTGAGGAGCTGCGTAAAGTACCAGTATAAGATAAATAAGGACTTTTTTAAAATTGTAAATCATGCAGAGATATTCCAGTAGAGCCCCAGATTATAAATATAGACCTGGAAATGTGCATAATATTTCCACCTTAACAACCAAGAATAACTCTTCCCATTGATTTTCTACTGAAGACTTCTTTAGACTTGACTCTCTAGGGGGTTATTCCAGAAATGTTGTTTTGACCTACTTCATTAAGTGCATCAAGCATGTTGTCTGATTCAAAACTCTCTTGAAGTCATTAAAAACAAACTCTCACACCCTCCACATCCAGTAAGTATCATGATTCATCACAAGGTCTACAGGTGTTTCCTCCCATGAAACGAACCCGCCTGGAGCTCGTCCGCTCTGATGTCGTCCAGAAACTGCTCCACCCACCTGAGTGGTCCCTTCTTACAAATAAAACCCGCCTGCTTATCCAATTCCTCTTTTTAATTAATGTCATCTGTCATCTGAAAGGTGTGTAAATGTGTGTGTGTGTTTATGACTGAACATCCATCACTGTCAAAAGGAAATGCAATCATTACCACCTTATATCGTCAGATCCCGAAGGGGCCTGGTAAATGTATGATTTGAAGATCTGCTCAATAAATTATTTACTGCAGATACTTATTAAGGTCACAATTAAACTCAAAGCCAGAATGATGCTCACTGTCCCAGTTTGCTACATCTGACTATGGTTGTATCGTAGCACAGTCACTGAATATACAAAGGGAACTGGAGAGCAGACCTTGTTACAGAAAAACTGGCACAGATACCCAAAACTGCTGATACATCCGATCTCTGATCTAACCAATCTACACTGTGCCATAGGAGCGTGAAATTAAGCTTTTCTCAACCTCATTAAGCCATATATCAAACTCCATGTGCAGCAACAAATGCACATGTAAAATGATGTTAAGACCGCAGAATATGATGAAAAGTGTCATATTTACTGATCTGTAAAGTGACTATAATCAATATTTTTTATGATAACATATGAAAAAGTGAAACACTTCTTAGATGTATGTGTGTGGAAATCTCTTCTATCAGTTTGGAATCATAATAGCAATCTAATTGATAATTGATAATATCAAATGATAGTGTGTAATGTGAGAGATGCTGCTCATAGCAATGAACCTACAGAGAATTATCATCTGACTCTGCAGTTCCCCTCGGCTTTACGGAGCTTTATGATGAGTTTCAGCTCATTGTTTAGCTGTCTGGCTGCGATTTTACTGTTTTGGTTCACTCTCAGTGCTCTCATAGTGTTGTTTTTGGACGCGGCAGGCAGCTGTTCTCAGAGAAAAAGCTCTAAAAATCCACTGTACACTACCTGCTCAGCACCAAACAGCAGACACATAGTGACTAGCTGGGGAACGTAGTGGAACATTTAGCAGCTAAAGAGCCAGATATTTCCCCTCGGGAGATGGTAGAGAGCAAAAACAGAGCTAAAGGAGAGTGAATATTGGACTTACATTCACCAGTGGTGCTGGATGTGGAAATAAGCAGCTGTTTGCTAACAAGTTTAACACATCAACCTAAAAGGTGATGATATCTCAGCGTCATGTTCAGAACCTCTTTCCGCTGCCCCTCAAGTGGCCAAAAAAATCAGTTAATGCTGGTTTAAAGACACCACACACCTGCATAGATGTTTTTAATGATCATGTCTGATTAGAAAATAGACAGAAGTTCAGAGAGCTGTTGTGACTGACTAGGGCCAGCATGTTCCCGGCTTGCCAGCATGTTAGCTTGTTAGCGCACCAACTACAGTAGTCCTGCAAGTAGTCCTTAAGTCACCAAGCCTCTAGCACTGACACAGTGACAGAGAGATGGACTTTGTCATGACACTTTCTGGTGTAACCTGGTCTTGGTGCAACAAAGCAACCAGAAAGCAACACAGGGAAAATATATGTACAGTATATGAATGGATAGAGAGTGTCTGCGCTCCAGGAATACAAGATTCTGAGCATTAACAATATCATGTCATTGTCTCATTTTAATTTGGGGATAATAATGCTGTCAGTTGTGTAAATACAGTTCCCATAATGCTTTTTTAGGCATATTGGCACCATTAAGTTTGCCGAATTAGCTATTACCAGTTCATTTTTGCAATGTCTACCCATGGATGTACACACAACTATCACTGCATTACTTTAATACTGCAAAAAAACTTAAAAATGTCATAATTCTCAGGCAAGTTCTGAAGCTATAGGAGCATATTTTTACAAATGATTCCTAAGCAGATTTATATATGTAAATTTGCGATTCACATCAGAAATGATGGGAAGTTTAAATCAAAGTGGATGTAAAAGTATGTGTATCGTGTGTGTGGTGACTGAGAAGGAGTGCAAGTTTTGAGGCAAATTATGCCTCATGTCTCTCTAAAAATATTAGAATATTACACAAATGAGATATGATGGCAAGAAACCAAATAAGCATATTTCTAAAAATTACAAACTATTCCTTTAAAAGGAATTCATAGCTGTAACTCTGTTTGTTTCACTCTAAATCCTGTCTGTCTGTCTGTCTGTCTGTCTGTCTGTCTGTCTGTCTGTCTGTCTGTCTGTCTGTCTGTCTGTCTGTGCTTTTCTCCTGGTCTTCCATGATGTGGAACATGGAGAGTGTACAACTTCTTTCATGCTCCGCAGAAAATGTTCTTATGGGAAATGCATCGTTTTTCACAAGTCATGACACCTCAGAACGCTGTGGCCCTGGGAGAGTTTACACAGGCAAGCGTGTGTGTGCGTGCATTCAAACTCAGACATTATTCTTTTATTAAGACAGTATTATCTCAGACTATACAAACATCTAGACATGTGTCTGTGTGTCTGTTTAAACCTTTGAAACAATACAAAGAAAACCTGGCCGTGCAGTTTCAAATCTTATCATTGCATCATGTAAATAAACTCAGAGTCAAACAATGCAGTCATCACTGTCAGTGGGTGATGGTCAATGATGTTGACATTGCTGTCGACACTCCTCCAGTGGCTGGACTGTGAGGACCAAAGCTGGAAACCACAAACTCAATGACCACAAAACAATCGCAGCATCATTACTGACTACCTAAACAAACAAATGGCAAGATATCAGGGAATATTTATTCCATCTGAAACTCTCCAGGAAACGTCATGTGTGTTTTTTGTTTCTGAGAGGCAAAACAACAGAGTTTAGAGACACAAACAGAAGAGACAATAGTTCACTCTGCGGTGAGGGGAGACGTCGCAGCACAGTTGCCCTCGAGGATGGCTTTTCACAACGCCTCCATGGCCAGCATCTTGGAGGCAGGAAGGATATTAAAGCTTTTTCCCAGAGTTGACAGAAGAATACAGGGAAGTGGGTTGACCCAGTGATTTTGACCAAAAGCAGTGCAGGAAGTGCGAGAGTGCCATGCTTCCACGCAGAGCTGCACTGTTGTGACGGGTGAATTGCTGGCAACACACAAAGAGCTAAGGCTCAATTGTGGCTTTTCAAGGTTGATTTCTGGCATTGTATTCTTGTTTTTTTTTGTTAATACTGAAACTAAAGTGTAATACTGGAACTATGTTTTTTTGGCATCTTAACTTAAAAAAAAAAAATCTAATTATAGGCACGCTTCCAGTATATGACAGTGATGGGAACCTGCGTGCAATGGATGGCCAACAGTCTGCAGGTTTCCATTCCAGCCAATCACCTAAGCAGGTGAATTCAGTGATGAGTTCCTCTCCTCATTCTGAGGGAGAACTAATCAGTGAATTCAGCTGGTGAAGCATTTGGTTGGAAAAAAAAAGCCTGCAGACTGTTGGCCATCCATTGCACTTGATTGCCTGATCTCTGTTATATAAAATCTGATTAAAATTTCATGTAAAAATGAGGTAATAATAAGACAAGGAGGCCTCATTTCAGACATGACAACAGTGAGATTGATGATTATAATATGTATTTTTGTTACATTTATTAAAATCTAAATATTAACCCAATATATCAGTCAGATTAATCCTCTGACACATGCACAGACACACTTGCAACCCAGAGATGCACTTATGCATCTGTATTTCTATTGTGCACACATTTTTCAAAGCAATACATGTTAAAAGTTCTCTCACTGGCTCTGCAGAGTATATTATGAAATTATATTATTATATAATATGACATAAAAATAATGAAGTCATCATAGGCCATGTAAGGGGAGAGTCCTCTCTGGGAAATAAAAAGTTAATGCTGTTTTGAAAATTTTATTAATTTACTTACTTACTGTTTGTTGTTGGTTGTGTTTTGTATGATGGCTGCTAATTATAATAATAACTAATAATAATAACTTTATATAATTACAGATCATACCTGAGATTTATCACTTGTCACTTGTTATTATTATATTATAATGAAACAAGTGCTGTCCCAGTTTTACACACAATATATTGGAATTTACACATTCTCATACATGTTTTAATGGAACATACATGTTTTTGTTGTCTTTTGTCCTGTTTTGATCTCAGCATGCACACTCAACTAATGCTGCAATCATACTTTCATAAATGGTTCTATTTGTGATCTGATGTACACAGTGTGACTAATCACTGCAGGGGTCAAATGGTATGTTTTGGTTTTGTGATTAATGGTAAAATTGTTGCGCAGGTCATGACTGTGTAGAGGCCCTAGAGTGTGCGCACACACAAAGCACACATAAATACTGTCTTTTGTACACACTTGGTGGTCTTTCCTCATTTGCGAGGACGTTGTAATGACTTTAATTCAATGGGGGCTTGAATGCTACATGTCCGACCCTAACCACAGCCTCAACCATTACTAAAAGCCACCATGACGCCCATCAAAAATCTCCTTAGGAGAACAGTGGGCCCGCAAAAAAGTCAGTTCTCACAAGTAGCTAAATCAGACCTCACACAAACACATACATATACACACACACACACTTTCCCACAGTAAAAAGCTCTGAAGCACATGACCCAAACAGGACATCCTCCCAATCTTTCACCCTCTAAAGTTCCCACTCTCCCCCTCCTCCACCCCCATAAACCACTCTTTCCCAGTTTTTAACTTTTTTTTTCTGTTCTACACTGAATGTTGAATGAGCTCACTGTGCGGTAACATCACCTCAGCAGTGGCTGCTCATTAAAGGGATCCTGCAAGTAATCGCTCTCTCAATCTTTTATTGACTCAATAGACTTTCCAGAAGCAATTGGAAACTATTTCTGCATGAATGACATTCACTAGCAAAGTTTTTCTCCAATCTGCCACATTCTCTCGCTAGAAATCATAACGAGGAGGTCGGGTTGGGTGTACCGAGCACATGACTTTAATGAAGAAGACTATTGTTGATGTCCTGCATCCCATGTGTTGTTACAGTAGGTTTAGGTTATGAAGAAACATTAAAACAGTAGTCATGACACATGTTTTTCCACCCCTCCTGTTCATATTGGCCATTAAAAGATCCCTTTATAATGCACTTTCAATGTACGTGATGGGGTACAAAATACGTAGCCGTCCGTCAAAAATGTATTTAAAAGTTTATCTGAAGCTAATATGAAGCTTCAGCCACCCAAATGAGTCAAATCAATTTAACATCTTTCAAGGTTACTGTCTTTTTAGTGAAAAAGTCCCTCTTTTTTCCGCTGTAGCTGTACAGGAAAATACTGTCCGTCGAGACACAAAGAGGGAAATTTTTACTAAACAGATTTTAATGGTTTACGACATCCACTTTATGTGACTAACTCAGATGGCTGAAGCCTGATATTATCTTCAGATAAACATTTAAATACATTTTTGCTCAAAATAAAGACTGTGAATTTTGTCCCCCATCACTTGAAGAGGATGTTCTAATCATCAGGGGTTTATCCTCTGAGGACCACAGATATTTCTGTACAATTTCAAAGCAATCCATCAATTAATTGTTGAGACATTTCAGTCTGGACCAAAGAAGTGGACTGACCACCATCCCTAGAGCCCACACTGCTAGCCTGGCTAAAAACATTCATCACACTTTATTTGCCTAGAGGAGATACTGTGGTAAAACAAACAAAACATGTTGACAGTGAACTTAATTCAGGCGGCATTATGTTTCCTACAAAAAGTATTTTCTATTTCAAGCATAAAAACCACTGCTCTAACATTTTAGACTACTGTAGCCTTCTTACTTCTTCCTATTAGTCTTTATTAGTAAAGACTAATACTTCCTGTGCTGCCCTATGAAGGCAAACCGCAGTAACACCGCTAACAATGAAGCTAAGAAAAATGACTTTTTTTTGACTGTCCAGCCAAATGTGTTATAGGTAGAAACGTGGTTATGTGCTTATATGTATTCTTCAAGTAATTTTCATGGCTTAAAAATGATGACCAATTATTTGACCTCTGACCCCAAAAATGCAGATACCGCACTCTGCCTTTGTATTACCTTAAACAGATGTATAGGTAGTGCAAAAAAAAGTATACTATACGATCATAGTATCTCCTTCCAGAGAAAAAAAATCTAGTTTGATTTCTTGCTAAATTATATCTGTATTTAATTGTTTTATTGATGAGTAGATGAGTAATTGAAAAAATCACACAATCTTCAAATATTATTTTGTGATGTTTAACCTATTAAGATGGTTTATTTATTTTAATTTTAAAATGTATGTAAACCTATTTTTAGAATTAGACATATGCTCTTATTGAATATAATCAAGTTCCTGTCTTAATATAATTAAATTATATTAATGAACTCTAGGTTAATAAACTTTTAAATTGTTGTGATGCTTGCTGCATAGATAACAAGTTGCAGTTATATAATTATGACTTAGCTACATAGTGTGCAGTGTAACACCTGATTATGATTGTACTATTTGCTCCCTGTAACCCCTAAAATACACAAGAGAGAGAGAGGGAGGGGAGGGGGCTGTCAGTCCGCAAACTAATGTCAGTGTACTCTCTTGTCCTGTCTAGCTAGTTAGTGCTAGCACACTGATATTACCTACTGCAATCAGGTTAGCTGATAATACACAGATAAAGTAAGTAAGAGTTCCCAGTGGAGAACTTGAAGATTCTCTTCTTTGGATTGTTCTGAAATTAACTACAATACAGGATTCACAGACACTGAAGCCTCATTCATTAATAAATTGTACGGCTGTCTCAGACCACAGTAACCAAGGCACAGCGCAGTAACTACACTTACTGTGGTTTTTGGTTGGATCTTGTACTTAGTGCAATTTTAACATCATGTTTTCTCTAAGACAGAGCAAGACTGAACTTAGACAATTTGTCTCAAGATAAAAGAGACATTTAAAAGTTCAATTTCAGTCATAACTCATTTTTAACCATAATTTACTGCGGTTTGGCTTTTTAGGGCTGTGTACTTGTTCCTCATCACCCAGTGTTGACATTTTCTTTTATCCCTCTATAATCCTCTTTCCTGCCTTCACCTTTCTCATATTTTTCTTCTCTCCCCCTCTACCCCACACCCTCCGCCCCCACCAACCCCCCCGCCTCCTCCTCCCTTCTCCTTTTCCCCAGTGATCCGTTTGCCCTCATCTGTCCAACTCCCTCACTGCTGGCCAGATCACCACGCAGCTGGACTGTATCACACACACACTCACTCACACACACACACATACGCACACAGAACGCTAAAACCGAGAAGCCATTACTAAATTCATTTGTGCCTCGTGACCAGCACAGACATCTTTGCAATAGTGTGTTTGTGTCTGTTAAATCCACACGTTGGGTTCCACGTTTGGACTTCATTCCAACTTTTGCAACATCTTGCATCATTTTTCCAACAACAGCATTAACATAGTCTGGGGATTTCTTCCAACAGTTTGTCTGGCTCTGTTTCAGACTTGATTTTTTGCAACTTCTTTTCAAACTGGCTTCAGTGTTGATTTTCCTGCTGTTCTCATTTCTTTGTCATCATCCCCACAGAAAAGATGTTGAAGGAGTAATCAGTTTGATAAAGTAACTCATATAAACCTCTGTGCTCTGCAATAACCCATAAACGTGTATTGATTCAGTTTCAGATGAATATTATAATGAATAATCATTTGACTGCACGATTTGCTGTTTTGTTTCTACATCACTTTAGAGCTGAAAGCAAAGTCTACATGCATGTAAATGTAGAAGCTGAATTGAAGATTCAAAGATGAGATGAGATTTAATTTGAATGATTTCCATTTGAAAACTGGGTCATCGCAGCGGTAGGAATCGGAAGTGGATGGGGAAACATCAGAGAGCACACTGAAGACAAAGATAGCGGGTTTATGCAGACTTCCTGTCAGTATTAAAACCTCCCCTGACAAATTTATAAGGTGCCAGATGTTTGCACTTTGCACAAGTCTCCATCTTGTCATTCCTTCGCCATGTCAGTGTGACACAATAATCACTCAGCTGATCCTGTTTGTGAAAGCTTTCATAGTCGCTGTCGGGTAGTCGCTTTTGCAGGATAAAAATCCTGTGGTGCACGACAATGGTTTGATGTTAGTGCATAAATTTACATAGCAGAGGCAGCAGCATGCAACATTACCTTTTGCTATTAAATTTACTGCTTCACTTGCATCTGTCTGTCAAATCTTCACGCAGCGATGCCAGCGTACGGAAATATGAGATAAAGATTTTTCACAGAATCACTCACCATTAAAGCTTACTATTCCCCCCCAAAAAATATGTAAGGAAGAACGAAAATATACTATAAAAGGAAGGCTGAGATTAGTTTTCCTGAAAAATTGCTGAATTATCTGTCACTGTGCATAAAAAGACTTGTAAAAGTTATTTGTACGGGGAAATTGTAAAATGAGAGAAGATTGATACCAACATCAGTAGATGCTTCTGGGAATCAGATTTTGGGACCACAATAAGTGAAGATGAATGTGAAACCATTTTATTAAATGCAAAAAAGTTGTTCAAGCATGTCTCATGAAAGATCATTGATAAACTGCATGTTACCCATTTTATTAAATCCAAGTATGATCCTGATTGTACTATAATCTGTCCAAAATGTAATACTGGCAAAGCTACATACTTTCATGCTTTCTGGGAATGCTCAAACACTGTGGAATTTTGGAATAACGTTAAAAGGAAAACTGATGGTATGCTCAGATGCAAGTCAACGTTAATCTCAGGCATCTGTATTTTAGGATTAGATGATGCAGCAAAGCAGTATAAATATATTTTGAGAATTTGTTAGTATGCTGAAAGGTTATGTATTCTTCAGAGGTGGACTGTTTTCTGAAATTAAATTCAGGAATTTAATTCCACTTGAAAGGTTATCATACATGACTAAAAACAGATTGGACCATTTCCTACATACCTGGCAGCTAGTCTTAATTGGTATCGAAGATGAGCTACAAATTGGGCTTCAGACGTATATGAATGTATCAATATTGAATCGTGACTACTTATAATGTATGTACGTATGTATATAAATATATGTAAGATTTATCTTGTAGATGTGTGACTATTGCTGGTACTAATATATGTATTACGGCTGCTTCCTGATGGGATACTGTAGTATATGATCATTACTGAATTAGAGGAATAATGATGTACACTTGACTATGCAATACTACTGATGATGACAAGAAAATATTATCATCCAATATTTTACATGGTCTGCTAAATAAGCCACCGCGCTCTTTATTCTTTGTTAAAAAAAACTAAAAACTAAAGGATCACTACAAGAAATATGTAAGTAAGTTCATTGGTGACATAAAATTTGTCAGTAGGAAGTGTTTAGTGTTTTTTTATGGAGGCATCAGTGCATCTCTGAGATATTTGTAACCTCAGAAGTTAGTTTCACTTTTCCGGTGACGCGTTTCTGCCTTGTTGTAATTCTGGGTGTTGCATCCTGCTGCTGCCAGTACAAAAGTGGATTCAAAGGAGCCTTTTTCTAAAAGCAGAGTTCCCTCCAGATCTGTCTTCCTGTTTACACCCATTCTCACACTTGTACACGCATGCTCCCTCACACACACACGAACACACACACACACACACACACACACACACACACGTAATCATCCTCGGTATGAAAAAAAGTAAAATAAAACACGTACTCAGGTGCGTTCACATAACATTCACTCAGTCACATATGCAGCTGGGAAGCTTTATTACACTGTGTTACATACTTTCTGTTTTACATGGGTTACCTTGTAATTTTGCCTACTTTGACCCCCCACAATGCACCAGTCAACCAGCTAAAGTGTCTCCAAACAGGATTTCCCGTGACATCATCAGCTCCTGTATCTCCTGTTGTATGAAGCTTTATTATTTACATCCAAACACACACTGCAGCATTCAAAAATCGCTCTGATTTATTAGCACGTCACTAAACCAGTAATTCATCACACACTTACCTTTCTTCATCTGGCTCCAGGACAAACTGGATCAGAGGCAGGAGACAGAAATAGTATCTGAGGGAGGACAAGGATTCAGACGAGTCACGCTGAACCCAAGAAAATAATCCCATCGCACCACATAAGGCTGCTGCTTCCAGCTTTGAGGAGGTTTTTTTTGGAAAAGAAACTTTAAGAAGATTGCTTCAGTCTTTACATAACTTCTCAGTGAAGTCTGGGGTTGAACAGGTAAAAATAGAAAGTGGAGACAGAATGAAAACCCTGGAAAGTCATTTTTAACATGTTTATCAATGTTGTCTTACCACCTACCACTGTGCTTCTTCAGATTGTTTTGCCAGGAGTCACAGAGAGTAGGGCGTTGCAAGATCTAAACAAGAAATTCTTTCATCCAATCAAAAGGATTTTTTTTTCTGAACAATCTGTTCAATACTCTTCTCGCAGTATCACATAGAAATAGCTGGATTAGCATGTCGGCTAGTTATCTTGTCATGATGGATATAGTTTCTTCTGTTTTATTTGTGTAAAAAGTGCAACTGTTGAATGCAAACAAAAAAAAGAAGAAAATGTCAGAATGTTGAGGAAAGACGTAACTGACAGCAGTCCTTTGAAAACATCAAATGTAAAAGCTTTTATGAATTGATTCTTTCTTTCATTTTCATTTATAAACAAAAGTTCTTTTTTATTACTGTGGAATTGCAAAAAAATAAATGTTCATAGTTGTGCAAGGGACGTTTTTTTTAGTGAAGTATTTATTTAGTAAATGAAGTCTACCGGAGCACAAGGAAAACCACAACATCATCATCATCGTATGTGGAGTCGGACGTTAAGGTGAGTATTCAGAGAAAACTACACGTCCAACTGTCACTTCTTCAGGTGCCGCCTGTCTTATTACCCTCCAATAAAAGCCTCATTAAATGCCTGTTACCAAGCAACCACAGCAGTTATAGAGTGAAACGGTCACTATACGATGTTAAATACCACTTTGTGTGTGTGTGAGTGTGTTAGTGAGTGTGTGAGTGCTCTCTGAAAGCTCTTCAAACAGTTGTCGGGTTTATTTCCAGAGCAATTGTAGCCTGACAGAAGTGTGTGTATCTAATTAAAATATGTTTTGCATAATAAACAAACAGCAGTTGTAAAGTAAAAATGAGTTTCGTTTACTTTAAAGCTCTTTTCATACACAAAGGAAGGTTTTCTTTATCCACTTGGCACATTAAATGTAAGTTTGTTGCTGTTGATATCAGGGGAAACAGTGCACTTGAACTTGAATGAAACTGTTCCGTTGGGATCTGATTGCTTTTCTGCATAAAATGCATTGATCTTTGCTATTAGATGTAATGTAATAGGTCTTGCATTGGCTCTTGGCTACACAAAATGCTCACGCACCCATTTTAAAGGCAAGTGTGTGTGTATGTGTGCATGTATCAGTGTCATCATGAGTTATAATCAACATGCCAGCAGCAGCCTGTGGCGTTTTGCATTTAGTATCCTTATAAAGGCTTTGAGGGCTGCTCTGACAGACAGCCTGCTATGCGTACAATGTGACAGAATAGGTTACCCTGACCTCTGAGAGCTCACACTACACAAACACATGAAAAAGACTATATGATGAAAACAATGTGATGTGAATGCACATGAGAGCAGGTAGACCATCAGCTGGATTTGTGCATATCAGCCTGGTGAGAATGAAGGAATGAGAGTGAAGGAATGAAACCCCCAGGAGAACTGGGTCCATCCGCCCCACAGACCAACACCCCCGCACCCATCAGGGAGTCTGCCTGTATAGCTGCCAAGCCTTTCTATTGAGCCATCAACATCAGGGAGAGGAGATACAATCGAGTGTCACAGAGGGTGAAGTAGTGGAAGGTGAATCTGTTCCTTTGGGGTATCTCAAATGCCATCGCGAAAAATTGAAATTCAGTACATTCCTGCGGTAGAAGTGGACACGTTGAAATATTACCACAGTGTTTTTGCATGGAAAAGCACTGGGATGTTGTACATTTGTTCCTGTATGCATAGAGCAGTCACTGATTTGATTTTTAAAGGTGTTTTCTTACAATAGGTGCAGAAGGAGTAATACATCTGTAGGTTTTATATTTGGCTTTGTCTATTAGAAAGGGGATTTTGATAGACTGTCTTCATGCACTATCTGAATGCTTCTGTATCTTTTAGGGGATGAAGGAATGAGTAATTAGGTGTTTACTGTCTTAGTGAAACAGGTTTTTCTCAGGCTGATTTAACAAATCCGTGCTCAGTGTCTGTACGAAAAAAACAACAGTGTAATAACAGACTGTGGAGGATGGTGGGGTATAGCAATAAAAAATGTGTAAGTGGGATTATATTTAACAAATATGATTTTGAAAAGGTTCGGCTGTACAAGCTGTAAGAGCAGATGATAACAACAAACCTTCTGAGACATTTTGACTAATTGTGACCATTTCTTTCACTCTGTCTTTAAACACACAAATGATCATGAACTGTGCATGTGGTGCACTTTCTTCATGCAAATAGGAATAGTTTGACTTTTTGTGAAAACCAGTTATTCACATCCTTGCTGAGAGTTAAGAGTAAGAATAAGAATAAGAAGATTGACACCACTCTCATCTGTAGGATAAATATCAAGCTACGGCCAGCTGTCTGTTATCTTATCTTAGCTTAAAGACTGGAAACAACAACAGGGACTTCATTGAGTCTTGTCATCACCATGAGGTTGCCAGGCAACCGGTAGAGAATCCAGGTAGTCACTGTGCCTGGCCAGTCCGGCACACAAACCCTTGTAAAAGTTATCATTGACACACTTCAGTTTTGTACAGATTAAACAAACAAGATATAACGTGTTAATTAGTGTATATTGGAGGTGTCAGTAGACAGAATTAGTTATCGTCATAGAAAACCAGGCTAGCTGCTTTCCCCTGTTTCTTTATGCCAAGCTAAGCTACGCTAACCAGCAGGTGGCTGTAGGCTTATATCTAACAGACAGATATGAGAGTGGTATCAATTTCTCATCATATTCTCAGCAAGTAAGCAAATAAACTTATTGCACAAAATGTTGAACTATTCCTTTAAAGTCTTCCTGGAATAACATGTACTATGCCATCACACACCAAAATGGAAAGGCCACAGCTGTGACCTGAGATGAAATAGGTTATTGAAAATGAAAAACAACACATTCAGAATAAATTATTTTTCAGTTCAATAGTGACTGAAGCCAACTCCACCTGAAGTCAGTCAGCAGTCCATCCCTGAGTGCCGTCAATTGCCATGGCAACCGGCATGTACTTAGTTTGAGTGACATGCAGGACACGTAGTAGTGGTTTTTTCAGATAAAGATACAGAAATGACAGAATAGTTTGATTAGCTACTGCGAGGATTACTGTGAAAACCCTCAGGAGAGGTGCTGCCACGGCCAAGAAATGCATAGACGTGTGTGTGTGTGTGTGTGTGTGTGTGTGTGTGTGTGCTTTTCAGACATCATATCACATGCACATCCATACCTGCAAAGCAATCCGTCACATTTCTTGGACGTTAGCCCATTAAAAGATCAAAACAAAGACATCAAAGTAATCCATTTCTAATCCATTTCTAGACCATCACTGTTGCCTTATGCTAAATCATCCACTGTTACTCAGCAAAGCAAATGTGGTAGCAAGGAGCCAGTAATCTCTGTGGACACATGGATGATTTCGTAATGGAAGATATTACGGGATCTTATGGATGATAGTTGTTGGCAGAAAGCCATGTCCCCATTTGTTTTTTCTATCCACAGCTGAGGTTCTTCCTCCTTTTCCTTCACTGTGTGGTCGCTTCAGTGAAGTTACTGTCATTTGTAAGAGAGAAAGATGGAAAAAAGCCTGGAGAGAGCAAAAGACAGAAGTACTTCACACAACACTGTAGTGCAGACAGGTCAAAGACCGAGGCCTGAGCTGCTGCCCTCAAATATTTATGAAAATGTTGGTGATCTTTTCACATCTGCTTTGAGAATTTAGTGGCTCAAAGCAGAAAGTTGGCTTTAAATGCATCTTTTAAGCCTGAATATAGTGTCAAAAATAGGAAAATAAAACAATTACATTACAAATAAAATTAGATATTTACACCAAAACAACAATTAAATATGTGTTGTTTTACCCTATTGTGCTCTGGAGGTGTGCAAACATTCGTGTCAAAACTTGACAGCCCAATAGCTTCACAGAGTTCGTTACAAAGAAATATCTACTTTCTCTCTGACGCAGCGCTTTGAATTATTGAGCAAACTCAGAGAAGACTACAGACAAGAAAACTGTGTTTAATGGATGAGATCTCAAGAGATGCTTCCTGGACCATCTTCATTTCTCAACACTGTGAAATTAATTGTAAAAACCTTAGAATAATTACACATCAAGCAAAAAGTACCCTGAAATTACCATAGATAAATACTTGTAAGAGCATTTTGAAATTATATAAATTCCCTGATCATTTCCTTTGTTCTTTTTCTTTCCTCCTAGAGCTTCAGTAAATGTCTGCAACCTCGACAGCTGGTGTTGTTATATTTAATCAATCTCAGCATATAAACGCCGTTTCTCGGCTGTGATACTGCAATTAATTTAAGATGAATACATCTGAGAGTCATAATTTAACACAGTCCTTTTGTTCTGTGATGAGTCACATTTTAGCGTCAGTATTTAAGTGATGTTTGTGATTGTTCATGAACACAAATGTCTCTTCATCATCCCGTGACTTCTAAAACTGTCTCAGCTGTGATTTTTTTTAATGTGTGTAGTTTTAAAGACATGTCACCGCTTCTATGAATCCACTTTCCGATGCCAACAGAACGATTTATCAAGCTTTTAGAAGCTGCTTTAATCCTGTTGAGTTTCCTACTGTGCAGCAGTTTTTAGCCTATTTTAAAATTTAAATGTGGGGATGTGCATAAACAATGAGCAATGACACGCAGTCTGAAAATCTTCACATGGATTCACAAGGCTGCACAATCAACGTTCAGACAAGAGTGATTACACACCGACATTTAGAGTCAGGTTAGTTTATGTCAAAGCCAGCTGCACTGTGCTGTAATGTTTATTTCTGAGAAACTTATGAAATATATGTACCATCGTTCACCCTCACAGGATGAGGGCTGAGCACTATGATAGCAGCTTCGAGCTGCTTTAAACAATGTCAGAAAACTTCTTGCCCTCACTTTGCCTTTCACGTCATAACAGACCTCAGCCACTGCAGACTGCTTTTATGGACAGAGTTCAGTATAATTTCCTCTTTATCGTATTGGGAACAGGAAATAAGAGTGGAAAAATACTGCTGAGGGCCAACAATATACTGTAGGATAAACAAAGCTTCTGTTTGCCAGCATGTTGATTGGCTTTCCTCGTCCATTTGAGTAATGATGTCTGACGCCATGACGCAGATCCTCCGGTCCGAAGGTCGCCACTGCAGTCGACCTCTTGTTGGTGACACAGTTATGTTTATCTTTTATGCCTGTTTTCATGTCCATCTATCGTTTTAAAACTCAACAAGCTCAGAGTGAATGGTAAACACTACTGTAGTTGTCTTTTTACCTTAACTTACATCATAACCATCTTTTTCCAGTACAAATTTGAGTCTGAAAGAAATCTGATTTAACAGCATTTCTGCTGTCCTTTTTCAGCATTTTTGTCCTTGAACTATTCTGAACCTCTTGAACTTGAAAGCTTGCCACTGTGTGAAACTATTTTCTCCATCTTATTGCTGTCTGTCAACAAAATGGTCTCAGATAAGTGAGTTATCTGAGAAGGAGTAAGAAACTGCTCCTGCCATGACTACAGATTCTTTTATTCTTCCACATAAAGAGTATTTAAATCGGACTTTGAGCAAAGCAGTTTTATTTGATTTGTGTATTTTTTTATTCTCTCATACAATACACATACAGTTTAGTATTTCATGTCAATTCTGGCAACATTCAAAGAGCTTCTATCTTGGCAAATGGATGCTCTGTGGATGATTTACTGTAGAAAGGATTTGGATTTAGGATTTGCTCGTTCCAATTCCCACAGTTTTATCTCAGTCATGTTAAAAATGAAAATCCATGTGTAACAAATATTCAGGAAAACTTTGAGAGGGAACATCGATTATTTGTTTGGAAAAAAAGACTGAAAATAATTCTCACTCCTAATGTGCTGACACAATGATTAAATAGATGCTCTAATCGTATCTTATATTTTAACATGAAAATGGTGCAAGACTCTAATCAGTTTAGAAAGATGGAAGAACTTTTTTGGCAGGCCTGAAGCTTAGTAAAAGTTAAATGAGGGCAGCTACAACATTCTTACTCTTCTTCCCTCTCATCTATGCCATTTATAGTTCACCTTTGCCTCCTGTCCTTTTAAACATTTCCCTGCTTCACTTCCTTTTAATCTTTTAAATTCAAAGGGCAACACATGTTTTGTTCTCTCCAATCACCTTGTAAATAAAGTTTCCCTGTCTGACATTCTTCTGAGCCAATTAGCTGCTGTGCAATTTGTTGTCTGCTGCCTCCTATACCAGAATTTTTTTTTCTTCATTGAAAGTATGACATAAATACATGACAAGATCATAGGACAGTATGTCCAGTATAGGACTTATATGTTTTACCGCCAGAGCCCTCCCATGTTCATCTACTCTCCCTCCTTTTTCCCTTTTTCACATCTAATCTGCAGGTGTATTATTTGTTGTTGCACCCAATAGGATCATTACACTTTGTCATCAAGATATTTTTTAAAGTTACTCCAGTGTTTCTCAAAGAGAGATGGATTAAGATTGAACATTATTTTTCAGGCCATATATGAGGCTACATGGATACATTGAGGGCTGAAACTCCCATACCTCCAGCTGTATTTTTGGGCAGCCCAAACTAGATCAATCTGGATTTGGTTAAACAAATATGACCTGCTGCTTGTCAGCAGGGACAGCAGTGGTTTGTAAAATACAGTAGGTAGCCCTGGAGGGTATTTCACACTTTAAAACCAGGTACAGATAATGTTGAATTTTAATAAAAGATACTTTATTAAATCAAATTAACAACTAAAGCATGGGGTGTGGATGTCAGTAGAGTCAGTGGTGTAAGGTGTGCATGGGTGAAAGATGTATGTGCATGTTGTGAGATGCAGAAAAAGAAACTAAGGCAACACAGAGGGAGAGTGGTTAGCTGCAGCCAGAACTGGGCCCCAGGTGTTCCCAGTTGTGTTGATGACCACATGTAGAGACAGGGCAGACAGACAGGTGAATCACACAGCAAACCCAAAATGACAGCAGGGCTCCTCGCATCCCCTCATAAACTTCTCCTCTAGAATCTGGACAGAGATACCTCCAGGATTCAGCAATGTGTATAAACAAATCCCCTTTCATTATAATCTCTCTCTCCGTGCCGTGCTTTGTGATGGGATTATGAAGATGTGGTACAGTTCAGTTGTCCGTATATTTGGGAACCTTTATAAGAATGAGTCACTTTGTTCCTTCCAGTGTTTGAGGTGTACCTTTACTCTTCTCCTAACACGTCTTCAAGTATTTACAGGTTAGACACTACATCACAGGGAGGATGCCCTAATAACCATCCCACACTGAATATATTCTGGAAGATATACAACACACTAAAGGCTTTCTATCTTTAATTTACTACAGACTGCTGGATTTAGCACCTAACAGCAAAGGGTAAGTGGGAAAAAGATTTGGATATCTTTAGGGCTGTCAATCAATTCAAATATTTAATCATGATTAATTGCATGACTGTCAATAGTTAATTGCAAATTAATCGCACATTTTTCATCTGTTCAAATTTTGCTGTAAAGGGACATTTTTCAAGTGTTAACACTCTTATCAATATGGGAGTGGACAAGATACGCTTGCTTTATATGCAAATGTATGCATTTAGTGTACACAAAAGAATGACAAGATTGTCAGAAACCCTCACAGGTACAGCATTTAGCTTTTTAAAAATATGCTCAAATCACAACTTATGGGAAACTCGAGCCCAACAGGCAACAGATGGGCACATTGATCGACTAAATTTTTCATTACTTACTACTGATTAAAGATCACTCCCTGGATCCCTCACTTCGAAAGCAAATCACACAATGTAATTGTGTCCAACCTCACATGGGAAAAATGAAGGCTCACAAAAACATCCCCTTGTGCTATGGGATGAAAACAAGATAAAATAAACAAGCACATTAAGTGAGCAGAAAACAGTGGAAATGGAGTAAAAGAAAGAAAATTACTTTCAATCTTTGGTCATCATACAGGTTGTGTATCTACAATACGGTGGTGGCTCTCGATGGCAATTCAAATGCAGTCACTGGATGCGATCCAAATTATTTCACATAGACCGTCGTCCTCCACAGTGGAAACTGGTCTGCAAGCTGTAGCCAGACATTTAGCTATTGCTGTTAAAGCTTGCTGCTTATAGGTTTGTCAGTGGGTTTCCCTTGCACACTATCAAGCATGGTTTGCTGCAAGCAGGATGGTTTGGGGATAACTAGGCTGCTTGCATTAGCATTAACGTTAGCTGTGTGCTTCACTAACAAATGGTGTTTAAGACTAGATTTACTCCAGTGGTAACTCAGTTCACATCAACAGTAATAAATAAATAACTGGTCTTGTTGACACACTCATCTGACAGGGAACTTGCCATTCAAAATACCTTTTTCTTTATTCATTGTTCCTTGCTAGTTGCCATCCAACTTAATGCTAGAGGGCTAAACTACAGGTGAGGCTGTTATGGCTCTTTTCCAGTCTGGCTCTATGTTCCTTAGCTTCCATTATCCACCATTATCCTCTAAGTAAAGATCTTGACCTCTTGATCTCTGACCAAGATATGGACCCAGCAGAGCAACGTCTTTTTTCAGAAAAGGTTTCTGAGTTTGATAGCATTGTGGCAAAACTCATTGCCTCTCTTTCACATCAGCATACACTGCTCCTGGAGAAGATCTTTGTACAGCAGCAGTATTTCAAGGAGAGGCCATGGGTGAGTCATTTTGTTCCCCACCTGGATGTCGTCCGTGAGAAGCTCAACAGTTTCCTGCAGACCGACTCAGTCTCCAAGCCTGCACCCCGGTCTGTTCACAACCAACCTATCACTCAATAATGAACCTAGTAGACATGCAGCTTCTCAGACTGCTGAGTATGTGGGAGGCTTTTGGCATACCAAGAGACATTTTATTTGATGAAGAGCCAGGATTTTTTAGGCTCCTTGCTGCCATCTGGAAGATCCTGAGATGGCCTTGGAGGTCGCTACTTCTAGGTAGAAAGTCTCTTTTTTCTCTGTTCCTCCCAGGCCCACCATTCCAGTGTCCTGTGTGTCCCTGGGATCTCCCGGCTCCTCCCTGGAAAAGCCAAGCAGCAGCCTCCAACCCTGCCCTCAGCCCCTGGTTCCCAGCTTTCAGTCCAAGCACCAGCCCCAGCAGTCACCCTAGCCTCTTGTGCCTATGCTGAAGCACCCTCTTGTCCCTGTTGACCTGCAACAATCTTTAGTCCTTGCTGATCTGCAACAGACCCTGTTCCTGAGTTGCAATGGTCTCCTGTGGCTGTACTTCATAAGCTTTTTGGCACTCTCCACTGACCCACACCCAGAACTCCCAGATCATCAGTCAGCCATCTTCACCAGCGCCAAGCCAAATCTCCAGCTTCCCGCCTCCTGCTGTGCACTCCAGCAGTATGTCTTTCCTGCACCTTGCCCGACCTGCAGCTGAAGTTTCTGGTGCTGGCAGCCCTTCCTGGGCTCCGGCTTCGTTGCCAACCCCCAGAGTGGCCCAGGCGTTGTCGCTGACCTCCAGAGTAGATGGTCACCCTCTTGGTTCCATCCGGAGTGACATCACCCATCTGTCCTGCCTTCTGGTCGCCCTCCTGAGCGACTTCACCCATCTGTCCTGCCCCCGGTCACCCTCCGTAGAGATACCGGCCTGGCCCAGCCCTTAGGCCGCCTGCCTGAGATCTCATGCTCCACCTTTGTTCTGCCCCCAGGTCACTTGCCCCTGAACCCCTATCACCTTGTTATCCAATCATCATATTCCCTCCTTATTGTGGTCCCTGCTCACCCTAGCCGTGCCTTGTTTTGTGATTAGTCCCCTGTGTGTATATGCCTGTTTGTTCTCTTAGTTGACTGTCAGATCGTTGTCAATGTTTTTGGTGTTCCGGCTTGTCAACGTTCCTTGTTTCATGCCAACCTGTTACCTGAGTCTTCTGTTACCTGACTGCTGAACTCTAAGTAAAGATCTTTAATCAGTAATTCTGCCTTGGTCTCTGCATTTGGGTCCTCCCGCTACCTGTGACAGAGGCAAGGGATCATCATAATGGAACCTGTGTTTATGGCGTCAAAGAAATTAGTGTCATTAAAACAAATTTGCGTTAACATGTTATTATCGTGTTAACTTAGCCCTAATATCTGTTTTACAGATGGTTAATGGGAGCAATATGTAGAGAGGCGCAGTCATTTTCTTACAATAGCCATCAAACTGTTACAGTTTAACATCATCCAACTTACTTAAAACCAAAGAGACTACATAGGATGAACAAAAGTACTTCCAAATTGTGTCCTAGATATAAAACAGAGACAGGGACTCTTATTCATATGATCTGAGATTGTGTTAAACCAGACCCTGTTAGTGTTCCATTAGAGACACAATAAAGAAGATCACAGGAACTGATGTACGTTGCTGGCACAGACTTATCCTGTTTGGGGACAAATCAATATTCCTCCAGGACAAGAGGCTTAATGTACGATTCACTAAAAAATGTCCCCGATTGCGGTTAATGAATGTATTGCAATGACATGGAAGAATGAGGATCCTCCCTCCTTCCTTATGTGGTTCAAAGAAGTAACTTCATATAATATCACACCAGAATTGGCGAGGAGAATTTTACTTGGGTGTTTTGACAAAAGCAGGCAAGACATACAACATACCTTCTACTCTGTTGCTTGTTAGAGAACTACTTCCTGAACAGCAGGTCAACCTCCACTTTCTGAAATTGGCTGAACATTGGTGAGTTTGTGTTATTTCACAGGTCAAAGTGCAGTCACACAGAACTGAGGCAAATACAGCTAAAGGTACTCAACAGAAGGCAAGTGAGTACACTGAGCTGAATGGTGTGTTAATTCTCATGTGACCCCACAATGACGTTCATACCAGCATCCGACTTGTGACTTTACTCAGCCTCACTGCAACGATAAAAGTGCACTCTGACTCATATCTGCTGTCATTATCCCAGTTATTTCCAGCTATAGTATGAACACAGCCACATTTCAAATGTTCCAATAAATATTAGTTTTCTATAACATGCACAGGGATTTGCAGGACTTATACTGCATCCTAATTTATCTGCACACATCCATACTTCCCTCCCTCTCTCTCTCTCTCTATCTTTCTCTCTCTCTCTCTCTCCAGTATTACAGTTCTTGGGAAGGATGTTTGGTGTTATCTAGTGTTTGGGCTTAAGGTCCTGTGGAGATTTGTTGTGTATACACACAGATAATGCTGTTTGGTTTGACCACTGGCCTGCATCCTGCCTGTGGATGACGAAATTAGAGGAATACAATGGACCCCCATGGATCGTCCTCAGGGGTCCCAAACGGTCTGTTGTCTACTTCTCGCCTACCATGCAGCTCTCATGGAGCCGTGTACTGTTGGTGTGAGTTTATGTACGTAAGATTTGTGTGGCCACAATGTGTGCTAGTTTCACATAATGCTTTTTTAAAATAGTAGTAGACTAGACGGGTAAAAGGAAGGAAAATGCAACAATGGGAGAAAACCAGGGGTTGACAGGGATCATCTGAGATTTTTTACAAGAATAATACCTCTAATAATACTGTTATAATACAACTAATAAAACTGTTATGGTATTAATAATACTATAGTCAACAGTGTTGTCCTGCAGGGCCTTGAAACTAAAAATACATAGCAGTTGACCAAAACACATGGAGCAAGTTAGACACAGTGGACTTGTGCATTTATATATAAAAACATGAAAGTGGGCCACATTCATTCGAACCCATCTGTTGCTTTTTGATTAAAACTTCCACACAGAGAATTCTTCATTGTTCCTACACCAATTAATTCAGTTTGACATCAGCAGTTTTCCAGAAAATAGCTTCATCTCATTATCTCTCAAAAGATAAAATGACCTTTCAACTTGAAGATATAAATGACAGTTTTAGATGTTGATGTTTAGGAGAAAACATTAGTATTTCACTCTGAGGTTCAGCCATCGACTGTGGATAAAAACGTAGCTTCATATAATGTCATTTGGACACACGCAAGCTACAAGAGACATATTTTTTACAAGTGTCTTTCTTTTCTCTATTTTACACTGACTATATTGAAGATACCACCTTGACTAACCTCTATCTCTATCTAACCGTCTTTGTAATCTGTCTTCATTCTGCAGAATGTTCGACCTTCATGTCAGTTCCCTGAATGTGACTTCTACTGTGTGTCAGTACTTAAAGGGATATCTCGCATTTTTTGAAGCAGGGTTGTATGAGGTACTTATTCATAATCAGTGTATTACCAGCAGTAGGTGGCGGTTGGTAACCCCCCAGTTTGGAGAAGCAGGCAGGAGTACCGGCATTGAAGCTAAGCACTGTACTGCTGTGGACGGGGCCAAAAAAAGGCCCACCTAAAAAAATCAACATCAGTTTAAGTTTACGCTATATTTAGAATATTTACACAGCTTTACCTTGCCATCAGACAGCCCTTTCTTTTAGCACTACATTTTCTCAATGGTAGAACTTCCGTATTCCTACACATACCACACACTGTATTACGCCGAAACAGCACTTTCTGACCCAAATAGCTGATGCAGAAGTTCTACAGTTGAGAAAAAGTAGTGCCAAAGGAAAGGGCTGTCTGACGGCAAGGTAAAGCAGTGAAAATATTCTAAATATAGGGTACACCTAAACTGATATTGATTTTTTTTAGACGGCCTTTTTTTAGGTGACTATAATACGTTTTGCTGCTGGCCCCGTCCAGAGCAGTACAGTGCTTAGCTTCCGTGCTGGTACTCCTGCCTGCTTCTCCAAACTGGGGGGATGGAGACCGCCACCTACTGCAGGTAATACACTGACTATGGATAAGTACCTCATACAACCCTTCTTCAAAAAATGCGAACTATCCATTTAAAGGTCTGCTGGCAGAGAGAGAAAGCTGTAGGCTGAAGGCACGCAACAACTATGAGAGATGGATTAAGAAAATTCAAATACAGAAAGAAAAAAAACTGTACAAGAACAGCTACAGACACTCTAAAGAGAGGCGGTGTAGACATATGTCTGCAGTGGGACTCCAGAAAGCTCCCTTAGCTTACAGTAACCCTCCCTGTAGCCCCTTGAGCTTTTACTCCATGCTGTTCACACAGAGAAATAAACACAGTGCGTGGAAACATCTGGACACTGAGCATGTTTTAGTTTATAGGATTCCTCTGAAGGTCGATCCTTGCTGCTCATTTTTCCAAAACGTCATGACGGAGCCGTCCATTACACCCGCGGGGCGAGATCAGTGGAACAACACTGCTCTCTAATCCAATGATTTAAAACATCATCGTTCATGTTGCTTCAATCCAGAGCTGTGGGGATTATTGTGTTTTGAATAGGGAGATTTGCCAGAAAGATTATGATCATGAGTCCTACACGACATCATATATTATGAGTTTTTAAAAGCACTAAGCTTGTGACAAACGGGACTTGTTGTGCTGAAATAATATCTGAAGACAATAAAATGTCAAAATGTTTTGTGATAATAGAGGTTAAAACTGTGCAATCAGTTGTCATATAGACATACTCTTTTACATATAATGACATATCTTCAGTGTGAAATCTTTATGCTGTATGGTCTTTTTGCTCACATACATATTGCATATCACTGGGATTATCATGATGACTTTTGTTATCACAGATGTTCTATTGAACTGAATTTGACAGCCAGGAAATGTACAGCACACTCTACCATGAACATCCTAGACCACCCCACCCACACCTGCTATGTTATATCAATCTCAATCAAAGTGCAACTAGTTAATTTGGTCTGGAACAACCAATTTGAATAATGAAATGTATTGTTTAAATTCATGAGAAAAATACTTCCATTAGCTTACTCCATGGCTACATACAGTCCAGACAGTCAGTATTTGGAAACATTTTTTGTTGTTCAGTGTTTATGCTTCAGCACATTCAATTTGAAATAAAATAATGGATACAACATGATGGTGCCAAGTCTCAGCTTTAATTCCAGTAGGTTTACATCAATTTAGCCTCTTTTATAATTTAAATGTGAAGATGTGCATAAACAATGAGCAGTGACGCACAGCCTGAAAATCTGGATTCACAAGGTATATGAATGAACACACTTACACACTGACATTGAGTCAGGTTAGTTTATTTCAAAGCCAGCTGCACTTTGCTGAAATGTTTATTTCTGTACCATGTGTTAAAAGGGCTATATCTCCCACACAGTTCTTTCAATATTGATGTAAACCTACTCAAGTTAAAGCTGAGACTTGGCACTTTCATGTAGTATCTATTATTTTATTTCAAGCAGAGAGCCTGAAGAACAATAAATGTGTAACTATCCAAATACTTATGGTCTGGACTGTGTATAGGCTAAAGAAACAAATGGAAGACTGTTACACAACAGAATTAAATTAGGACTTAAATTAGCAAAAAATGCTAATTTAAATCCATAGTCCCTAGGCAGGTAACAAAAACAGAAACAGTTTAAATAACAACACGCAAATACAAATATACAAATACACAGCATGAAAGGACGAAATACATTGTCAACATGTCCGGTTAAAAATGATCACAGTTCTGGTTCGCCTTGAGCCATTACTCTCACTGATCTACTGTGGCTCTGATTGTGCCTCATTTGTTAGTGTTTTGGACAAAAGTGACCAAAAAATGACAGCTTCTGCAGTTTGTTCAAACACTTTAAAAAGCCTTTTGTGGTCCTGCAAGTCAGTGCTCGATTCTCTGAACCATGACCACAATCTTTTCCTAACCTTAACCAAATAGTCTCAGTTGCCTAAACTTAACCAGACTTAAATCACATTGGTGGCAGATCAGAAAACACCTGCTTATCCGGTTATTGAAACATATGGGTCATGAGAATCAACCAGTTTTTATTTTGGAGCACTCGTTGGTCAGTTCAATATCACAGAGTGAGCTGCTGGTTTTAAATCACCTTGCAGCTTTGGTATCATGCCATAATCCTCCCCCATCCCTCAAAAGTCATATCACTCTTCACTTCGTGTCCACGTGGCAAAACTAATATTCTTTAATGGACACAAAAAATCCCTGTAAAATAAGCGCTAAGAGCTCGAGCTGCTGCAAACACCCACATTTCATTTCCCTTTCAACAAAATGACATTATACAATATAATGCAATACAACCTATAGCCTCAATGCAACATAGTGGTTTTCTTTTTCTGCTGTGGGTGAGAAATATTACTGACTTACATATGAATCCCTGTGACTTCTCTTTGTATCAATATAAATAACATGCAAGGCAATATGAAAAAAAGAAGATAAATAAACTGAATAGGATGCACTCCCTGTACTGTGTATGTGTGTGTGTTTGTATTCCTCTATCAACCATGAAACCATGTTTGTGTGTCTGCAGGCTTCCCAGAGCTTTTAAAGAAGCTTTATTGGAAATGTTGCCAGAGCTGAGGCACTTATTTAAGGGAAGATGGAGGACTGAAGACACCCGTGGGATACAGCAACAAACACGAGGCTGATGAGATGAGCGGAGAAGGGATCAAATGTATGCAATAAAATCTTTATTTCAGTAGAAGGAGGAAATAAACTAACAAGAACACATTTGTGTTTGTCTGTAGGATGAGACGCATTTCAGCACAGTATGCTACACACAAAAATAAACACACAGCAAATCCTGGCTAGTCTCAGTTTTTATGCAAGGCCAAGCGCCACTTGACCTGATTCGATTTGCAGCCCAGAGATGCCTCAGGCCTCCTTTATTTTTTGATGGAGCAGTTTGTGTATGTGTGTGTCCCTGTGCGTGTGTCTGTATATGTCAAAACGGGTGCTGTGTTTATGTTCTCCTCATCTAACAATCCATTTTCTATATCCGCTTATACTGCTCAGGGTCAGGGGAAGCTGGAGTTTATCCCAGCATGCAATGGGTGAAAGGGATTTACAAGACCTGGACAGGTCAGCAGTCTATGACAGGGGTCGCTTTGACTGTGTGTGTGTGTGTGTGTGTGTGTGTGTGTGTGTGTGTGTGTGTGTATGCTCTTTTCAAACTGTCAGTGCCTGCAGTCTTGCATGTTGTCATTGTTCACAATGTTGGGTAATGATTCATGACTTAGGCCTAGTCCACATGTACCCGAGTACTTTTGAAACAGGGTTTTTCCTCCTTTGTTCTAAAAAAAAAAAAAGTCCCGTCCACGTGAAAAAAAAAACCGCACAAACAAAAACACAATTAAAGTGCTGTCAAGAGCATGCCAAATCAACAAGTAGCGATATAACCCTAACCCTAAAGCCATGCTGGCCAATCAGAGGCCTGAAAAAAGCTACTTCTAGTAAGCTAACTGCAATGGCACATCGAGGAAAGGGGGAATCATATGTGTGGACTGATGGCGAGGTGGAGTTATTCCTCAATATCACACTCTCTCTCACTCTCACACTCAATATAAACTTAGAGAGTTGGATTATGTAGCAGTGACCTCCATAGTGCATTCTGACGCCTTTGTCCCCCAATATAGTATATATATATAGTGGAAGAGTAGCTGTACATTTATGTGTAAACATATAAAAAGTCCTGTTTGCAAGGTTAGAAACAGCACTATTTTGGCCACGTCCGCCATTGTGCAAAATGTCGCCCCATGTAAACAAAGGAGATAATGGCGCACATTCTGACGTCACAAGCCAAAAACTTTTCCCTGTTTACACATCAACACTGAAAACAGAAATTCTGAACATGTTTACCCTGGAAGGAATTTCCCAAAAGGTCAATTTTCAGTGAGCAAAAGGCACTTTGCATGTGGACAAAAGGCCAAAACACAGAAAAAGCTATGTTTTAAAGAATAACCGTGTACATGAGGACTAGGCCTCAGAAATATGATACAATTACTGTTTGTTAAGACTTTATGATGTAGAAAGTTTAGAACATTATAGCTGCAAATGCACAATGGACATGTTTGTGATGCTTTTAACAGTTTATAAGAACTACAGTGGTTTCAAAGTGGTAATAAAGCAAAACTATGATTTAATAATTAGCCATTTAGGTATAAGCTTCTGTGAAATCAGAGTTGATCAGCCTGTAGTTGTTTTGACAGTCCACACTAGAATTTGACAAACTAGGGTAAAGGTTTCGCTTCAGGATGGTGGAAGCATCTCTCACCATATTTGGCGCAGAGATCAGTTGTTCTTTGCTCCTACGAGATATGACTGTTGAGTTCCTGACGTGTCAAGTATGCATTGGTGATGGGAGACCACTTGATAACCCCAGAAACATACTCGTGCTGCCAGCTGTGCAGCATTTAGATTAGGTGGCCGTCTGTCAGAGGCTGCTGTAGATCTAAGACAGCAGATGTCCTCTACTGTCACCCGAGGCGTCGTTCGTCATCCTTCTGGCATCTGTATTGGGATTCTGTGAGAATGCTCATCTTGGACTGCAGCAAGAAATCTTGTGTTTTGGTTTATACATTTCTCACAAACAACTTTTTGTTCGATTTTAGGTTCACTAGAGCAGTGTGGTTCGCTTCTTGTTTTTAGTTTTTACACATTTTTACCCATTTTTAAAAAAATATAAGCAGCAGAGTAGTTTAAACTTTTTGATTTTATGTCTCCATGCCTCCAACAAGATTTACTGTATGTTTTCTGCTGCATGAAATCCACTACAGTTTATAGTAAACAAGGTCTGCACCAGAGCAATTACAGTAATGAAAAAACACACAATACCCTGTTAAACTAGAGAAAGTTTGTATTTGTATATTCGTATATATGATTTGTATATATGATTCTATATAAGCATAGAGTTATTTAAACCATTCTCACAATTTTCTAATGTTACATGAAAATTATACACTGTAAAACTGTCAAAAGACTCTCTTTGCAATAACCTTTAAAACAATAGAGACTGGAGCTGAAGTATCAAAGTTTAACAGAATTTATTTTCTTGTACAAGAAGGAGCGTTTCACAGTGCAACATACAAGATGAGGTTACAAAGAAAAAGGCTCCCAGTGGAGCGCTTACAACAAGATTTTATACATATAAGTGGGCGTTTCAGTTCTTCCCCTAAAGTATAGGCTTAGATAACGTCATGATTGCTTTCAGTTCCCCTGTTGAGGAGCCAACCTGCTAAACTGACCCCCAGATGATATGTCTTGCCCCGTCTCCAACAATTTATTTTCTCTATCTTCCTTTTTACAAATATAATGCTGAACTTCCTTTAACCTTAGCTGATGAGTCTGCTGATGTTATGGAGTTGCAATACAAAACCGGAGCAATTCATCATGATTTGTGTAAAATAGTACCACACATACACAGTGTAATCATAATTTTTATAACAATAACACTAATAAGTTCCCAGATTTTTTTCTTTTCTTTTTTTAAACAAATACCTGAAAAATGAGCCCAAAAAACAAGCCAAAGCACTTCCCAACACACTTTAGATAACTTAACAGCAACTTAAGGCAAAGAAAAAAAGAAAATGAGAGCTGACAACAAGGCTTGTTATGTCTCTTTATTTTGTCTCTGAGGCAAAATTGCAATCAAGATTGACTAATGATTTAATGGTTCGACATTACAGTAAGACACAGTATATTAGAAGCTAAAAGGGAATAAAGACACCATCCAGATGTTTTTGTTGTTGCAAGAACTCAGAGCATCATAAATCATACTGTGCTGACTTGTTTTATTGTTTGCGTTGACTTCCTTGAGCTGTTAATTTGATCGATTTCCACCTTACAACATCAACAATGCATTGACTTTGCAAAGAAGGTTAATTTCAGGTTCCTAATGTTGGGATGTGGGCCAGATGTATTGTTGGAAGGACCTGGCATCCCATTTGATTCATTGTCAGGATTTTCCTCACGCTCCAAAGGAAATCACTGTGAGAGATTGAAAGCTACTGAAAGGAGACGATAAGGCTTTTTATACGCTACAATGAATTAAGGAGAACAAAAAGAAAATAAAAAATAATCTCTTAACTCAAAAGCAACGCTGGGTACGAATATTCTCACCTTCTCTTTAGTTGTTTCTGAGCAACGTGACTGCACACATGTTCAGTTTGGAGAATTGACAGTGGCAAAAAAAAAAAATCCAATTTGTAAGGTTCAACTTTATCATTTAGATTATCTGTTTTGTAACTCAAAGCCTAAAATACAAATCACACTTTCTGATAACCTGCCTTTAACTGGGTGCTTCAAGTTTCATTTTCTCATCCTTAATAACTAACAGGAAGAGCTGACCTTTAAAGGGCTCATAAATCTAGGACATTTTGAAAGTGTTTAACATTTGAACTTTAAACAAGAACTCTTTCTCTTGATGGTATTGTCTAAAATAGATAGATAATGCACGTGTGTATACAAACACATTCAGCCTGTGTTGCAAGTGCCGTTGTACTGTTTATTCAGCTTGATGTGGCTGAAGATCACTTTAGCACCAAACCAGCAGATGTTTTTCTGCTCCAAACAACACAGCAGGGTCTCCAGCACAGATGGAAAAACAGAAAGAAAACAAAACACATGGCAGTGTGTGCACACCTGTATGGCTACGTGTTCCCATCTGACCTACTGAACGCTGCTTTCAGTCAATTCCTGAGCTGCTTATTGATTTAGATATGAATGCCTGCACATGAAACGGACTCACAAGAAGTATTTATTTGTAGATGGAAGGAACACAAAGCCCTCATATTTAAACTGGATGCTGGATGCAGCCTTTGATGTGCAGATATTTTTCACATAAATGCAACACAGTCTCGACTGAAACTTAGGATGCGAAATATTAACAAACCATATCTGTGTGGAAACTGATCCAAATGTCAGATATTAGAAGTATTGCATGTTTACGTCAACAAGTCCTCATACGAGACAAAATACGTGATTTGACAGTGTCTCTTTCAAAATGACTCGTAACCAGTGTAACTGTATTATTTAGTATGTTTACATGCAAGATTATTTTGGAGCTATGATGTCTACATGGAACATTAGGTATTTGTAATCCTGTTTAGATGTTTTTAACATCCTGGTTTTAAGTGTTTGTGATGGTATGTTGAAGATTGATCTCCTTTGGTTTATGGTTGTCTGGACACTGATGCTGTTTGAAAGTCTGCTGGATTTGGAGAGATAGATAGCATGCTAACATTTCCTAGCTAGCATTTAACACAAGGTCTAGCTTTTGACCAGATGATGTCAGTCATTCAAAAAGGAAAAGTTACCACAATTCATTGTGAGGCGGACATGAATGTTTGCACCAGATTTCATTGCAGTCCATCCAATAGCCTCTACCATGACTGAAAAAAACAGAGCAACAAGCAATATTCAACATATATTAATATTCACCATATTCAATCCACCATTGTGTTATTTATCACTATATTTGGTTACAATTTGCAGATAGCGGACAGTTTTTATGCCACAGTATCCAAGTGTCTTTCTATGTAATTGAACTTGCACATTTGGGCCTCTAAAAACTAGGTCAATGGCTTGTGCTACTTTTTGAAACCAGCTCCAAACCCAACTCCAAAAACCTGATGATAACAAGGCTGCCACTGTGCCTGTAAACATATTTTTCCCTTACATTATCTGACATTTAATTCAACTTTTACTATATAATTTTACCATACAATCGCAAAACGTGCCAGTAAGCATGTTAACAGCATTCAGGGAGATCTCCACTGTAGCAGCTTTGCGCTTCAACAGTGCGACAACATTAAAGCTGCAAAGCTATTAACTGCACTGACCGCAGTCTAACCCCAAGCAGACAAAGGGAGCGAGGATCAGCACTCATAACCCTCCGATCAACATGCTTAATTATAGCAGCCCACACAAAAAACTCCTTTGTTCCAGCGGATGGAAGACTACACTGAACTACTGTGGGATGTGAATGGGACAAACAGACGGATTCATCAGGCTGATTTGTTAAGTGTATTTTGTGTTGTGCTGATAACAAATCCTGTTGACCCTCAGTCGTGTGGCCATCAATTAACACATATCTGAAAACATTGCAGTCATTTACATTGTGGATGAAGTTAACTAAAGGGTCAAATAAGGGCTATGTGTAGTCTCGGAAAATATTACATGATGTCAACACATTCCAGTAATGTGTTGGTCCTCAGTGGCTCATATATATATTTATGAGCAATTTGTCATCATCCTTCAGCTCACCTCTTCAGTATGACTCATTGAAAACATAATGACTATCAGTCCAAATGGTTTTAATTAAAGCTGGCCCATTTTTAAATGGGAAATAAATGTGTTTGATTTACATAACGTTTCATAGAACAGTTAAATTAGATTTACCTCACTGAGTAAGTAAGTAACTCAAATTCAGTAGGCAGCAGTTGAAGGGAAAACCTTCACTACACTCGTTTACATGGTTCGAATTTAAAGAGCCTGGTCAGTTCATCATCTAATTTAAATGATTATTTTAGCACCAACACCAGAACTAAATTGATATACCATACAGTTCATGCCTTGTCATAAATTTATTATATACCTAAAGTAAATATGTTGTATTAGAAATGATGATATAGATAGGAAGATTTGCACTGAAAATACTTTTCTCCAGTTTCCTACCAAACTGCAGACAAGCAGCTTCGGCAAATTGGATACTAAATTGTCTATCAGCATGAAAGTGAGAGTTAATGTGGTTATTTGTCTGTAATACCCTTTGATAGACTGGAGATAAGCAGGCAAACATGATTAATCTGCCTGAATTCATGTTCTTGCAAAATTTGTTTGTTTTTTTTCCAATTGGGGTCCCCTAATACAGGACTAAAGTGCCAGTCATCTACCAGGGACACATTGATGAATTTTGTGAACAGTTCATCAACAAGACAAGCAAGCAAAACCCATCATCCCAGTATCCTATAGGAATTACGTTCATATTGTACCATATTGCAACTCATAATGTTTGTCCAATACCAACATTGAGTACCAATATAGGAAACTCCCATCTTGTACGCCATGTGCACATATTTATAAAGCAAGAATTTTACATTGGTATTGAATGTGATCCCAGGTTTTACAGAATCATCCAATATTGACATTCCTTCCTTGGGTTGCGGAATTGAGGAATATTTCTTTAGTGCTTTAGTGCCTTAACATTGATTTAAGTGTAATATTTCTTACAATCATGTCAAATTAAAGGGACTGTCCTCTAAAATCAATCTGTAAGTCAGTACAATATTAAATTGATATGACAGGGGAAGATAAATATATTGCATTAACTCATCAGTCCATCCATCAATTTTCTATACCTGTTCATTCTCTGCAGGGTCACAGGGTGCTGGAGCCTATATTAATTCACTAGTATACCATCAGATGAACTCACTGTAATTAATATTATGTAAGATGAAAGACAAGGACAGCTGAATTACAGTAGGTCTGCATGTAACACATAAACCAAAAGACCTTATTATTACCTTATGATTTAGTCCAGTAAAGTCTGTCTTCCTGACTGTTTCCAATTATTTTAAATTAGCTTTTGACTGTTTAGTAACAAGCAATCATGACAGCGAAGCTGACTTGTGAGCAGAGTGCTAGACTGATGCTGTATCAGTGAAACACATTTGTGATTCTTCACTATTAGCTTGTGACATTTATCATTCATTCAGTGTCAGCTTCGTCTGTGCTGCTTGCTTATTGACTTATAGCTTGTTTGAGAAGCAAAGCTGCATGACAATAAAAGTTCAATAACGTGCTGACATGTTAGATAACTGAACAGTGTCACTTGTAAGATTAAAGACTTGGTCTAAATGGCATCATGGCTGAGGTGATGGTTTATCTTATAGCTGACAGTGATATATATACAATATCAAAAGTTGTACTAGAATCTGGTCCAACTGAAATTAAACTGTCTTCTTTTGAGATATCTGCTCTGTAAATCCCATATCCAGTGTTTTCCTTTGAGAAAAATAAGAAGAATCTGTGAAAAATCTTATGGTTTTACATTATTTCAATTATATACCATACTGTCGTCCATTTACGTAGCTGGAGTCCTTTCGATACAGCAAATCAAATCTAGAATAAAGCAATAACATGACGTTCAATTATAGGCGGAGCAGACAATCACACTGAGCCTGATAGCATCCTGCTATGCAACACAAGAGCCACAGACTCTGAAAAAAGGAAGCAAAGATCTTTTTTTCCCATTCTAATACAACAAAAATCTAAACAATACATTTAAATAACATGCTGACATTATTTTTGACTGCAAAGACACATGGTTAAATGTGGTTTCAGTTGGACTTTAAAGGAGAAATTGTAGTATTTATGATATTTTTTTGTAAATGCGTATAGCGTATAGATTATGCAATTAACAGATGAAAATGTATTTCACAAACACAGGTGCGATCACCCAACAAGTGATGAGTGGGGCACATGGGTGTCTGTGCATCTAAGTGTGTGTGTGTCTAAGCCTCCTCTTGTATGACAGTTGATCAATGATCCTCAGTGCTGTACTATGAGAGTCTGATGTAAGCTGCTCTCCTGCTGTTGTCTCTCCTGTCATTGGAGCAGTTCTACTATTGCTTGTATTCATTTCAAGAAATTTGTTTAGTTGCCTGTATCTCTTTCTCAATGTCTTGGGCAATGCTGACCTAACTGTCACAAGTTATACATCCCATGTCTCCCTTTTGAAATTAGCTCACAAATTCTTGAATTTCATGTACTGCAAGTTGATGAAATGTCATAGAGAGATGAATAAAACATGACACAAAAAGTGATAAATGAAAACTGAAGAGTCAAATAAAACCAATCACTCTGTTCTGAGAGAGCTGGTATAACCACTCCACCTTACAAAGTACTGACTGCTTAAAAGTAGGCATAGTATACTTGTGTCATAGCCCAGCTGTGCCTCTTCCTCATTCCTAATGTTTCTGCTGTTTACCCCTTCCCTTTGTTTCTTATTGGTTCTCTGTTTGTTCTCTCTCTCTGTCTCTGTCTGGACCTGACACTCTATTTCCCTCCTGCTGCCAATCAACCTGCACACCTGTGACCCATCCACTCACCCAAGCTCCTGCAGTATACATACCCTGGCTCTACACTCTGGTCTTTGCCAGATCGTTCAGTTTGCCAACGTGGTTCATTACCCATCTGTGGTCTCTTTCTGTCTGTCTGTCCACCTGCCTCGCCCAGTGTCTTGTCAGTCTGGCTTCCAGCTGACAGCTCAGCTCTCTCTGCCTGCCCTGCTTCACCGTTCTTCTGCCTCAGCTCTCCAAACCTCCATCTCTACAACTGGTCCATAAAACTGCATTTGAATTGTTGTAAGTTGTGCATCTGAGTCCTGCTTTTCAGGTCCAAATTCAGCTTAACCTCACAACTTGTCAATGTGTTTACTAATAAGGTTCCTTTTTCTCTCCTACATGTGTTTATGTATTAATACTTTATGACAAGCTTATTGTTTCTGCATTAATGCACATTACAGACTTCAATTTGATTTTGTGTGTTTTAGTCCTTGCATTAAAATACCCTGTCAAGTTGCAGTGTTGGATTTTGATATTTAGCAGATAGGCAAACCTAACTGGGCGTCTGTACATTTTACATTTCAAAATACAGATTTCAACACTTCTTAAGTCTTGGGAGAGGTGTCTGGAGCTTTTCTCTAGTGAATCATAGTTACGAAAAAACCTCAAGTATACAGTACTCTGACAGCTCTTTTGTTTTCTGAATCATTGTTTTGCTACAGTAAAATGGACTGTCATACTGTTGTTAACGTTTTGGCTTAATGCCACTAATGAAGAAACTTACTTGTAATAAGTTTGTGAGAGTAAAACACACACACTGAGTGAGAGAGAGGTGGTCAGTCTTGCATGTGATTACACTGAAGGGAGTGAAACCTCAACGGTCAAGGTCTGTGTGAATGTTACTCACACACACACACACACACACCGCCCCTCTCATTCTATCATTGAATTCCACCAGATCACTGAACTCTATCAGACCTCATGTACTGTGCGTTACTACTCTAGATTAACTCACCCCTCGTTGAGGGACTCGTGTGTTATGGTTAGGATGAGTGTCAGAAATTGTTTTACATCAAACAAATCTCCTGCTCAGAGTATTCAAGGCATTCTTCTTTAATGAGACACTGTTCAATGGAGGAGGTTTAACATGAGAGGAGGAGGAGGAGGATGAGTTGCAAAATCATTAGTAGTTGGAGCGCGCCATCGCCTGCAGAGCCATCAAGAACAGCCCATGGTGCAGAATTGAAATACTGCAGTTATTGGGAAAATCTGGTCTGAAAGTTGCAACAGCTTTAAAAGACTCTTGTGATAAAAGTTATTACATCCTGTGAATTTCACTCTAATAAAAGGTGGCTTGTTTGTGAAGGAAAGTGCTAAAGTGCAAGTACAATACTATGTATGGTGTCACAATTAATCTGGAGTCCACTGTACACAGTAGGAATGTGCATCTCCATCACTGAGGCTGATGCAATACGCATCTCAATGTATTGCCAATGATCCGATACATTAAAGATACATATCAAGCAACTACCAATGCCATACAATACAATTCACCCCTATTGCGATACAATTCAATATAGTACAGAGAGTTTGATTTTATTTCTTAAGCATACAGCAAATCATAAATTAACTTAAAAAGTGCCATTTTTACTTAATACATTTGTTTCTCTAGTACTGCAACTCAGTAAGAATCTTATTTATGCTGTTTCTTTTTGACCTCTAAAAACACACTTGGACCTTTCACAATCAGCCCTTTTCACAAGTCCTTTGTAGTGTAGTGTTCTCTGTCTCCAGCTTACATGCATATCCTCCTCGACCCAAACAATTACTGACAAAATAGTTTAATAATCCACTTGATTTGATGTGCAGAACAATAATTCTAGAGTGCGAGTTCCACCCAGAATGTTTTGGCACGCACCACTTAGCTGTAGCATGCTAGCGTGTTTGAGAAACAAATGACAGAGGAGGAATCAATCTAAATATCGCATTATTGGTTACATTTATAAGTAATAAAGGCATAGGGTCTCTACTAATAATTGTATATAAATAAATTGGATTTTACCAATGCAAAGAAGTCAGAAATGATGCATTGTGGGTAATTGAGGCAACTGCATCGTGAACGTTTATGCCGGTATACTGGTGTGAAACCCTAGAACACAATACAGACTTAAGACATGGCTCCATCATGATGAAGTGAGTTAATACTCGGCTCTTTTTCTACTTTCTAATTTCTATTTTCTTATATCTAATACTGACATCTATGCACTGGCTCTCCCCCACACACAGTAGGAAAGCCTGACCCATTGTTAATTTAAAAATATTGACTAAATAGCTTTAAATTCAACATTCACTATCAAGGAGGTAGAGCGTGTCGTCCATTAATCAGAAGATTGGCAGTTTGATCCCTGTCTCCTCCAGCCTGTATGTTGAAGTGTCCTTGGGCAAGATATTGAACCCTAAGTTGCTCCCGATGGCTGTGCCAGCAGTGTGTGAGTGTGTGAATGTGAATGTGCATTAAATTAGATCCTGATGAGCAGGTTAGCACGTTGCATGGCAGCCTCTGAATTGCAAAAGTGCTTTGAGTGCTCAGAAGACTAGAAAGGCACTATATAAATGCAGTCCATTCACTCTCATATACATTTTGTTTAAGCATATAATATATATCTGTAATGTTTTTCCATGAATATATCAATATGATATTCCTCTAAAGTTTAACTCAGCTTTAGAGTTTCAGCTGTTATTCCCAGTTTGACAGAGGTTTAAAGAACTTCATTACCCAGAAATTATATAACCTGCCATTCTCACCATTGAAGGAATGTTTTAGAGGGTTGTGCATTTCCCTCGTGCTCTTCAGTTCCTGTGTTTGGAGAACTTTTCCTGCCAGCAGCAGCATTTCAATGGACAAGCAGGGTGAATTTACAGGGTCTCATAAAGTAAGGATGGGACACTCTTTTCTGCTGCAATGCCGCTTCCTGATTTAGGATGTATTTTTAAAAATCGTGACTTGTGCAGCTTTAAATCACTGTCATTTTACATAAACTCACCGTGAGAAGCCGGTTCTGATGTTTATGTTAAATCATTCTGCAGTGAGCTTCATGTGGGGAGCAGAGTGAAGAAAGATGTCTTACCCAACTTTTAGGGACAGATACTTATGATAAGCTATATTCTGTAGACAGATATATGAAACTGGCATCCTTGCTAGGCTGTAGCCTTGTCCTTGTCTAGTAGGGGTGGATAATACTGCAAAATTTGGTTTCGATCCAATACAGGGCAAGAATCGCCAATATCAATATCGATACTTTTGATAATTAAAAGCGGCTTATGTACTTTCATGTAAGGGAGAGCAGTGCGTCATGATTTAGGAAGTGAATGCATCATCAATAGGCAAAATCTGAATATATTTTCATGACCACTTAATGATTTGCTAAAGGTTATCAGTCATTGCCACCTGTGAGACCCGGGTTTGATTCCCAACTGAAGCATGTGGTATAGTTTTTTCAATCCCATTAAAATAACTAATTTAGATAATAAGTTCCAATGGGTTGAATATATTATTTGATTGTCTAAATATAGTCTATATTTAATCACTCTGCTAAAATTAGCAGCTAATGATGACCAATTACAGTTTGAAAATGTAACATTAACCAAAGCTGAAGATCCAATTTGACTAAAATATTAATTTCACTACTACATATACCTGGATATTCATTGCCTCTCTAAAAAGACTCTGCCATTGAACTCTGACTCTGTGTTGGGGGTCTGTCTGAGGCTTTTTTCATCCCTTCTTTTCTGTTGCAGCTCCCAGTTCTCTTTCTTGTACTTTTTCATGTGTTCAAAGGAATTGATGGTGTTGCCCCAGTAGTGAACAGCCTTCCTACATACATCGTAGTTTGTGACATTTTCATTTACAGCTGTAAAATAGCTCCACATGATGCTCCAGCCATCACTGCATTCATGTGTCAGATTGGTGCCGGTAGTCAGCATGTTCGTTGCACACGTGACACCACAACAGCAGTGGAGCACTAAGATGTGTTCGCTGTTCATGACAATGGAACGATGCACAGACAGTTTTACTGTTTGATGAAATGGGTGTAGAAGAGAGAAACTGAAACTGGTATCAATCCTATTGATGCTAGAATCGATCTTCAAAAACAAAACGTATCTGTAGTATCGATATTTTGGGATCAATCCTCCCACCCCTATTGTCTATCTGAATTTGCAACAGATGCTAATTGCCTTCCTTTCTCTCCACTCTGTTGCTCCCTCCCTCCTTTATTTCTCCTCTCATCACTTCTGTTGTGATGCCTCCTCTTCCTTCTCTCTTCTCCATTTGTGACAGTAAAATGTTTCTTGCATAATCTTTCCCTTTGGGTGGATAACGCTTCCACTGACCTAAGTTGCTCCCTGAAAAACAGAGCATTTGCCTGCACAGTAAAAGCACAAAGACAGGAACATAACTAACATACACTTTAACACAACATCAGCCTGGTCCGTATCTTGGGAAACAGGAAGTTGACTGGAAACTAGTGGCCGAGGTTCCCATTGAGAATTACAGTGTGTATGTGGAGATATTTATGTAACATAAGGCTGTGTGTTGCCATAAAACAGTAGGTGTTCTAGGACTTCACAAGACACAGACCATGTCCACATTAAGCTGGCTAAATTTGTAAATGCATCTTCCTCTGCTCTGGCCTTCTGATGTTTTTCTCCCTTGAAAATGGAGCTCTTCCAAAACGGCCAATCTGAAAACGCCAATTTGGTTTTGTAGTGTGTACAGGAAACTTGCAAACTTCACAGCAATCCATCAATATTCACTCAAAACCAAAAATGTCAACCTCATGGTGGCGCTAAAGGAAAAGTCAAGGGATCACCAAAATCAGTAGGCTTCATCTTCTGGGGACCATGAGTTTACAAATGAGTTATGGACATTTCAATCTGGACTAAAGTGGTGGACTGACTGAGTGCTATTGCCATCCACAGAGCTATGCTGCCAGCATGGCCAAAAAGACAAATACATCAAATAATAAAGTGGGAAAATCCAAATTCAGTGAAAGAAAGCTGGAGTGAGAAGCTCATTAACATTGAAAGCAAAATCCAAACGACTGCACATTTCTCAGCTCTGATGTGAAAACTTTTTTTCCACTAATGTAATTTTCTCCCTCTGGACGAGCTCGGAGCTCTCAGCTCTCTACGGGAAAAACAAAACCAATGACAGCAATTTACTGCTCGCTGCTTCTTGTTGAAGGAACAGACTCTGAGTCAGCCAGTGTGTCTGTGTCTTTGTGCTTGAGAAAAGTTTTTCTTTTTTTTTTGTGACAAGTGATGTGATGCTACGCTGCTCCCTGACAGTCTGAAATGTCCCCTGATTACTTCAACACAGTAGCTTTAATGGATGAGATAGATTACAGATGGTTCGTAATGGATGTTTTTATAGGCATACAGATCGTTGGCTGTAATATTTGTCATCATTGTATCTGTTCTTATGAAAGACATCAATCTCAACAGTATAGATCGTATGAATCTGTGCTTTGTTTATTTCAAGACGTGCAGAAGAATAATGGACGACCAGAGAAAACAGAAAAGCCTTCGAGCTATAAATGCAAATTCTCACATTTACGCCGGGACTCATATTGCTGTATTCAATCATAACACAGTCAGGCTGAGTGTGTTGACACTGTTTATCTGTATGTTTTTGTGTGTGTGTGTGTGTGTGTGTGTGTGTATGTGTGTTTGAGGGGGCATTTAGACACCTTCAAAACAAAAAGCAGAAAAAGAGATTTGGTGAATTTAAATAGCAGTGAGGTGTTGTGATGATAAAAGACTGTTTTTTAACCTCCTGTGAAGCGTCCTGTGTGTCTGACTCATCACCTTATCTCCTCAACTGCTCTGACTGAACACCTCACCTTATATGGCATTTGTGTTTATGATGCAATTATACATCCATCAGCTCAATGACGTTAGACTTTTTTTTTATGTTTATGAGCAGCTCAACACCTGCAGCCTCAGCCTACACACATATATATATAAATAAATATATACAAAGTGTGTCTGTGTGTGTGTGTGTGTCTGGGGGAAGCCAAATGCCACCAGAGTCCAGTCCAGTCTGTCATATGGCCTTTTCTTGTCCTTAAAAGTGGTAAAACAAAAAACAAAAAAAAAGATCATAAGCATCAGGGTGCAGGAAAGAGTCTTAAAGGTTTTCTTTATACCACACCATCTCCGACTAGACTCAGAAATACCAACAAGCTTTAAAAGAAGGGAAAAAACACCAAATTTGGTGTTAACTAGGTGTACAGTCGCCCTCTCCCTTCAGTCTGTGCAGTTTCCTTTCTCATTATCTTTGTTATTATGTCTTTTTGGCCTCGTCTGGATCTGTCATATTTCCTGAGTGGCTGCTACCATCAGGCTGTTATTAAATTTCAATTTTAAATGTCATGAAAACTAAAATTTGCCAAATTGCGTGTATCAGATGCTGATGGCATTATTTCATATTTACCCAAAAGTCAAAAATGATAGTACTGTGGCAGAGTTCTTGATGATAATATGCACTAAATACAGTCAATAAACACCTGAAAGTCAGATGATTTAGTTACACAACAATGTAATTGGATGTTTCTGTTTCCATTACAGGGTCAGTTCAGAATGTTTAAAGTCTATTTTATTAGTCAAATGCTCATATTGGTTGATAAAATCATACCTCCTCTCTATACTGGTCATGAAGAGATCTCTTTCTTTCCAGTTAGTTATTAGTGGCGCTATCAATGGGTAGAATCTGATACTCAGTTATCAAAACCTGCCTTATATGTACAGTATGTACGACAGGACACCCGTTAAACTATTTCACTGACTATAAATGCAGAGGTACAGTAACACAAAGAGAGAATTTTACCCTAAAGAGACTGTAAATTTGTAAGATATCCACTTGATTTCACCCATACAGGCTGCTGACGCATCTTAGTTTCAGCTTTTGCAAGGAATTAGGACTGTCGATTTTTATCCCCGTTTCACTGGAGTCACGCTCAGTGGTAGAATGTAACAAAAAACATTTACTCAAGTACTTAAGTAAAATTTCGATTTACTTGAGTGTTTCCATTTTATGCTACTTTATACTTCCACCCCTACTAGATTCCACAGTAAATATTTTACTCTTTACTCCACTACATTTGTTTCACAGCTATAGTTACTTTTGAGATCTACATTTTATGAGTAAAACAGATCATGTGTTTTATATTTGTAATTCATTTAGATCACTTCTGTACTTTTACTTAAGTAAAGTAATACTTCTACTGTGGTATTGCTAGTTTTACTTAAGAAAAAGGTCTCAATACTTCTTCCACTACTTGTCAAACTACTAAGTGATGACTAGTATAAAAGTAATGATTACAGTGACCACAAACTGTTTCATATGGCCATGCGAGTATTGTATAAAGCATCATGTATTCTATTGCTTTTTGCATTTTTACTGTTGTCTTCTGTTGCTTATATTTCTCCACAGGAAAGCTTTTTTTCCACATCAGTGTAAAGCTGATCAAGTTGTTTTTTTTAAATCCTTTTCTCTTAATATAAGCTGCTCTGTTGTTTCTGTTCTTGCTTTGTTACTGTGTATTGTCCTATAAAGGCAACAAAACCCATTTCCTGTGAAAGCGTCACACAAACACAGAGCTTTTTTAAAAGCCCTGACCTGCTTCAGTAGCTTCTTCACCACAGTGTCTTATATTGTCACAGTTCCCATGTGCTGGTGCAGATGGAGGAGGTCAGAATCTGCTGACCTGTTTATAACTGTAAATGGTTTCTTCACAGCAGTTGCCCTCTCTTATTCATCTCCAGTCAGATGTGTGCTGATGGGAAGATACAGTAATGAGACTTAGTTTATGCTGCTGTGACCGCTACCCTCAGCTCCTGCTGTTAAGGCATTGTGTGTATGTGTGTCTGTTTTTGTGTGTGAAAGGAAGTAAAATAATGAGTCAAGGTTTACTTTTGCTTGTGCACCTGCTGGGTTCAGATGACCCTGTAGTGTGCATGATTGCACACACACACATGTCATGGAAGTGATACACATGGTTGCATGTGTTCATGAATGTTAAGACAAGGAGCAGAGAGAGGAGTGTGAGAGTGGATCTTAATTTATTCTTTCATTCATCATGTTCATGTATCTATAAATAATTACAGTGACATGCCTCATTAAACAGTCCCACTTGCATTTTTTCCTCCCCGCTCTTCATCTAATATGAAACATGTTTTTCTGTTAAAGCACAAATGTATTTTGGCTTGTCTTCAAGGAGCATCAAATATAGCTTTTAGCTAACATTAAAGAACAAGAACTTGTCTACATAAATTTAATCTGTTTTTCATGGATTTTTTATAGACTTCTTAAAATATCTAACATACACAACAAATCTTCCAAATTAAACAACCAAATAGGTTATTTGACCATCTAATCTGATGACACTATAGGCAGTAATCAGCAGCACAACATCATTCGTCTGCACTTTCCAAAACTGTTTAAAAAAAGATGTTTTTATGATGAAACAATGCTATGATTAGGGTCTGCTTAGGTTTAGGCAGAAAAACAAATTGGTTAGGTTTAGGGAAGGATCATGGTTTGGCTTAAAATGATCAGTTTGTTAAGGTTAGAGAAACATGTGGTGTGGGTTAAAGTTACTACTCCCTGAATGTAAGGCCACCTTTGTCGTCATGGCTACAGTAAAAACCATGGTGTTAAGCTTAGGCGACAATTGTAGTTACGGTTTTTAAGAATCTGTCCCATCTTATGGTTGGAAATGGGAAACGAACAGCAGCCTCCTGTGGTTAAGTCTACTTTTTGGTTAAAACCTTCATTAATCCCACATTAATCCTTCTAATGAGGAAATTTGTTAAATCATGTCGACGTCATCTCAGCTGCACCACTGCTCCGGTTCTTAATTACTACAGCCGTTAGATGGCGTCTGTCACTCAAATGTAACTGTGTGTCGTTTTTGGGTGACTGACATTATGACCTATTGTGTCATTTTTCTTGGTAGGACAGTCTCAACACACAAGCCCAGACTCCCAAGCAATTATGTTCATCAGGAGGGTTGTGTTGACCAGTGAAATACATGAAAGTGCACATTCCTTTTTTTAAAAAAACCCCCAAAACATTTCCTTATTGTGTTTCAAAAACACAACATCAAGCCTCACAAAATGTAAAAAATTAAATAAAAGGGAAAAAAGGGAACAGCAGCCTTAATCATAGTCAAGCCATTCAATCGAAAGCATGCATTCATGGTAGATTACATTGTCACATGATCACCATATTTCTACTGTTTACCCGAGGATTGCTGTGATGAAATGTAAAATAATTTTTGCCATGATAACTTTTCAGAATTATAAATCCTGTCTCATAGTATTATAAACCGTTCTACAGTGTTCTGGCTTCTGATAAGCCTTCAAACTCATGGAGTTTGCAAACAGGCTTGCAGGATCCTTTTTCATTGCATCATCAGTGCCTGAAATAATGCGTCCTCCATTGCTTGAGGGTTTGTTTTAACACAGTGCTGTTCTGTCTGAACACCTGCTGATGTTGCTGGAGAAAAAGTGGAGATTTTTGAGAGCAAAATCACAATACTTTGAGAAAAAATGTAATGAGAATAAAGTTATATTTCTGTAAAAAAAAAAAAAAAAAAAATCATGAGAATGATCATATTTTAAAAAGAAGTTTTACTAATTTCATCATAAGAAGTTGGGTCAAAATATTTCAACAATAACCTAATTTCATTCTAGTTAGCAGAACAGTTGTGTCAAAGCCACACAGGAACCAGAAGCTTCTGCTTAAATAGTTTCAGTTTGTGTCTTAGAAACAGCTTTGTGCTTGACATAGAAAATGACCTTGTAAGAACAAATATGAAAACAAGACGGGATTGTGGATGGATAGCAAAAAAAAAGAGAATAATAAAAGACATACAAGCAATATGAAACAAATCAGAATTAATGTGTGGTGAGTGGTAAATGTCATGGAAGAATAAATGAATATGTGTGGGAGGAGAAGAAGTGTGAGCTGAAGAAAAGCAACAGTGTGTGATTACATAAAGGCTTCAATCCAAACAGCTTTTCTCCCCCAGTTTTTCCAATAACCATCGATTCTCCTGGACACCTCGAAACATTTTTCTCAACACAGCTTGAATTATCCAGCCATTATCTCCCAGAAGACTATAAATACCTTTGTGACAAATGGTCCAAGATGTAACCAAAGGAGTTCAGTTAGATGGATTATGAGAACCTATAATGGCTCAAGTTAAAAAAAAAAAAGACATAATATGGAAGAAGATGAAAACAAAAATGAAACAGCTTTCTTAAAAAGTCTGCTACATTGAATGAATATGAATTAAAATAACATGTCAGTTATTCAAGGTGTTTGTTTTCCCTGTCCGCCTTTTTATCTCGGTGTAATTTTGTTTCTTCTCTTTAATTGGATTGGAACTGTCATCAGGTTTTATCTTTTTGTTTGACAAGGTGTGAAAAGAAATCCCTTCATCCATACACTCGTAGTGAAGATGAATATAATCTCTTAATGGGGGTAAGTGCAGTTGATTCTCTGTTGTGCACGCAGTAATGTGATGTGTAGAGTTATGACAAGCCAACAATGCTCCTAGCTGTGCTGGACCCCTCTGTCATCCTTGATTCCTCTTCTCTGACTCTTTGTCCTTTTCTTAACATCTACAAATCTTTTAAACCTTCTCCGTCTGTGGCTGGGTTTCCATCCAAGTGTGTCTTACAAATTTTAACGACCTATGATGTAATACCATGACACAGTAGTCTGCATGTCTTGGAGGCATTTTGCAAATGTTCCTATGTTCAGGGTACATGGCCTGGATTAAATAAGGTATATATAATAACATTCTCCCAGGATTAGAAAATGCAAATTCTATATGTTATCTCCCACAGCAGCAAAGAGATTACAGGTCTTTGCTCTGCTCTAACGTTTTCTTATCTCTGTTTCTATTTTACCAATCAGTCTACACCCCAACCCTCATCTATGGTCACAAGCTTTGGGTAGTGACTGAAAGAATGAGGTCGTGGATACAAGCAGACGAAATGAGCTTCCTCCCGAGAGCATCTGGGCTCAACCTTAGAGAAAGGGTGAGGACATCCGGGGGAGCTCAGAGTAGAGCCGCTGCCAGTGGTTTGGGCACCTGGTTAGGATGCCTCCTGGACGCCTCCCTCTGGATGTCTTCCAGGCACGTCCAATTGGTAGGAGACCCCGGGGCAGACCCAGAACATGCTGGAAGGACTACATATCTCTTCTGGCCTGGGAATGCCTTGAGATTGCCCAGGAGGAGCTGGAGGGTGTTGCTGGGGAGAAGGATGTTTGGGTTTCCTTACTCAGTCTGATGCCACCATGATAAGTGGCTGAAAATGGATGGATGGATGTTTCTGTTTTAGTCCCATTATTAAGATGCTGAGGACAGGATGGAGCTGCTTTTGTCACAGTGCCCCTTATTATACATCGTCCTTATTAGAAAGACCATTAAACTTTAGTTGAAGGCAGTCAGTATTTGGCATAACATCACTGGAATGTTGTATCTTTTCATAGGGTTTGTTAAATAATGGCACTATTTGCAAAAGAGGTGCCTCAATCACATCTGGAAGAAGATTAAATTATTGTTCTGCTTGTTTGGATGAAAACTAGACAAACTCAGCTACTGTCATATCGCACAGTATACCTCCTCAAAAAGAATCAGAAGAACATCTTTCACTCAATGCATTTACAAGATGAACAGATACACTCTATAAAGCACCATCAGGGTAGGTGGCAATAACCTAATTGGTTTGTGCCCAATAAATGAAACTATTTCCTGTAAAGTTTTTTGTACTTCACTGATGCTTCACTCAGACGTCAGATAGAAACACTGAACCACTTTACTGAATCATCATTGTCACAGAGCGAATCATCATTGTCACATAGCAGTGGAGATGCATTAATTCACTGATGTAAGCACTGTAGTGCATTTGAATGATGCAATCGCATAATTCAGAAAAAACTACACAATCAGTGACTACGAATCTTTACACAGAAATGCATAAAACAATTTGAATCGGCAAAGTGATTTGCAATTCCCATCTCTACTCATTACAAAAAAACGTTGCATTATATTTTGTTCATTTTGTTCATATGCAAAAACTGATTGAACAGACGTTAGTTATTTCCTTTTGTTTGTTTCTCTGGTCTGAGATTTATGCAGCAGCCAGATTATATGGGTCTGTCTTTGATATCCGGCATGTCCATTAATTGATTCTGAGCAGTAGTTATGTTGCTGTGCTACTCTGCCTGCACTATAGTGATTTTATCCTTTTTAGGCTGCCCATCCACTCACCAATTATGGATAGTGTTGAGCATTTACTATAGCAGTCAACTGTGCCACATGTTTTAGTGTGGCCTTAGCAGAAAGGCGAGTGTTTATAATTCCCCTAATTACAATGACACTCTGCATACTGTGCTTCTCCTCACACCTGCTCCCGTATATAGTATTTTGGTGTCTTGATACAAGCTTGACTGTCAAATGCTCATTTAAAGTCATGTAACAAATAAAGCCCATGGGAGAGTGTTAGCAGCAAGTAAGCGTTCATGCTTTACTGACTCAGACTCATCCTAGCTGACCCTGGTTCTTCCTGAGGGACTGTTAAGAGTGAAGGCCAGTAATTATAGGCTGAACAAAGCTTAATCTGTGCAGAACAAAACAAATGCTAATACTACTGGGCTACAACCTAATGCCTCAAGAGCTTTTTAATATACCTCTCAGGATTCACAGACTTTGCCACGATAATTAATTTAAAACAAACTGCAACTTGGGTTTTATGGAATCTGTGCCAGAAGGAGCATTTAGTGAAGACAAGGAAACATCTGAGATTATGCAACAGGAAGAAACAGGCTTTTACAGTCAATATTTCTTGTATAAAAAACTTTAATTCAGATCACACTGAGCCAGCACTCTGTGTGAGACCAATTACAGCGATTGTGCTGTCATAAAATAGGTTTTATTGATTTACATGTGAGGGATTGTTGGGAAAGCAACGCCACGCCTGCTTGACTCAATGTCAAATAAAATGTGTGGTGAGAGAAGGTTATGTACACAAATCCTTTGTGATGTGGCTGTAAGGTAAAAACACTTCAATTGATTTGTCTGGGATTTAAATAAGAAGGACAAAGAAGGAGAAATGTGTGAAATGTGAACAACCAACTTTAATGAAAAAAGAAAAGACGCTTTGCTGAGACAGATTTTAATTAAATGTGACTCTCTCTGTTTAAAGTTCAACCAATATATTTATATATAGTTATAAATTATGTTGTAAAGAGTAATATATTGTCCCCTCATGTATGTAAATGGAGGTGGACCAAAGCTGAACGTTATAAAGATTAAAAGTAGGATTGCAGTTGTGTAATGTATAGATTTGTTGAGTAACACAAACAGGTTGCATAAGATGATCCAGGTGTATCTAACAAACGGGTAATTCAGTGTGTATCAGAAATGGAAAATATCATCCATTGTGATGTGGGAGGCTTTTAATCATCAGCCTTTAACACCTGCCTCACCCTGCCATAAGAAGCTGCTCACCCACTTTAATGAATTTCATTAGTGTGACTATCAAAGCAGGTTTTCAAACCTCCCATGGGAACCTGTTTCTGCTGTTTCAGAGGCTTTTTCATCCCAAAACAAAAACATTCTGGGAGTAAGAAAATCATCCAGTTTTCATCCACAAATTGTATGGAAGCCCATTTATGCCAAGAAAAGAAAAATTGAATGAAACATTAATCATAGAAAAAATAAAAATGCACATAAAAATGCACATGCACATTTTTTATGTTGTTGTTTTTGTTTTTTTTTACTAACCTTATAACTATTTTATTTATTTCTCAAGCAGAAATTGGCCTCCATACAAATCTCAGCTCAGCCTTCAAAGATTCACTCTTGCTTTGATGTTATTTTCATCTCATGTTCATCTTCCTGCATGCTTGCCCATAATGTACACAAGTGTATCTCAGGAATCAGCTGCATCATTCAGAATGGTGTAAAGCTTGAAATCCATTATCTTCACACACCGTGCAGCTGGATAACAAGCCAGTCACAGGTGCAAGCAGGGTCAGCGAGTTTGAAGCCGAGGTGATCATCACAGTGTTTACAGCTGTGGATACAGTCATGTCATTATGTTCAAGACATAATAACAAACACGTGGGGAGAGGTACGGGGCAATGGCAATATTTACTCTGAAGCATGTAAAGACACAACAGGTCATACATGTTTATTGGCAGCTCATGTTCCATATCATTTCTCTCTGTCAGAGCGATGCCCTCACATCGTATGAGCTCTATTATCATATTTATCACAACACATGTTAAGAGGACACATTGGTGAAATTGGATCATTGCAGCAGCAAACACAAGAGGATACAGCAGGATAAACATACTTCTCTCTTTGTACGCACAGCACTCGAATACTCTGTGTTGCATGAAATAGAAATTGCAAATGATCAAGAGCAAATGGAGCTTAATTGGGTAGTAGAGCTTCCTGTAATGTCACATACTCAGACTGTTCATTTTTAATCCTGTCTATAAGTATGACATAGAGTTGCTTTCATTCACTCTCCTTCACAAAGCCTTGCAGTGAATCAGATGTTATCAGGTGTTACAGCTCTCATTTGCAAAGCTTTATACACCACTTACAAAGTTATTTTCAGTCTTTCACCTTGTGCTTTCACAGTAATGAGTTTAAAGATGAATTCAGTATTCTTATGGAATATTTTATTGCATATAAAAAGTGATGCAGCCTGACAAATCAGTGGATACATATATGATTTTTGCTTTTTGCTTTTTACATTTGAGCAGGGAAAAATGTGTGAATGTGAAATACAAATTTAACCTTACAAGAGCTCTCAGACTCAGACTAAAAATCATAGTTGTTGCTAAGAGTCTATTGCCATGATAGCTGCTCTGTGAGGCTGTACTTATGCACACTTGAGCTAAATACTATCATAAGCATGCATGCAGTGACAATGTTAACATGCTGATGTTAAACAAGTATAATGTTTACCATGTTCTGCTGTTTAGCAAGTGAGCATGCTAACATTTGCTAAATAGCACAAAATACAGCTAAAGCTGATGAGACTGTCATTCGTTTTGCAGATATTTGGTCATAAACCAAATAATTCATGGCAATACATCCGATTGTTGTTATTATGATATTTAACTCAAAACCACTACAGTCAACGCCAAAGAAAAAGTCACCCAAGTTAGTAGGATTCATCCTCTTGGAACTATGAATGTCTGTACAAAATTAGAAATCCATCCCAATCCAATAGTTGCAATAAGAAAGTGGTGGATGGGCTGACTAATCGACTGACAGACAGACTAAAATCGCCATTATTGAGAGTATTCATTTTTTTGCAGTTACACTAAAGTAAATGAACTAATAAGAGCATAGATCCACAGAAATGTCAAAGTAATTAAAACACTATATGACAATGCTGGTTTGACAGCTTTTCAGCTGTTGCTATGAGACGCCAGTCACCCACGAAACTAACTCCTTACAGGTTCATGTTGAATTGGTGCTGGGAAATATAATCTTTCTTTTGATTTAAGTGCACACATTGGCAATGAATTCGAACATGAACATGTGTTGTGTGTATAATAGCACCTTTGACTCCAGCAGCTTCAAAATCTGTTGATGTCTGATGAAACAGAAAGTTGCCCTTCATTTTGGTGTATACTATCTTAATTCTATATTTATTTCACCTGCATCAGTTCCTCACACAGCTCATAAACCCACACGTTCCCTCTTTGTGTGATTGAAACACATCAACACACATTTCAGCCTCCAGAGAACGGCCACCTGTGGGAGTGTAACATCCTCTGAAGCTCGACATAATTATGACAGATGCTTAGCAATCCAAACCCTGATGAAATTATTCCTCGGTTTTTCAAAATTATGCAGCGGCCAACCTCACGCTGCCTGCTGTCAGGAACACAATGCAAATGTCTTGTGATTAATGCACCGGGGCAGTCCAGAGGCATCAACAGTAATGCATATCATAATGAGAGCCATTTTTGATTTCGCTCCCCGTGCTTTGTATGACTGCAGCACCATTTATCTACAGGGAAACTAATGTGTACTGTGCTACTCTAGTTAACACCCATACCATCAATGCAACAGTTCATTCCAGGTTATCTGAAATGGCCTTCACACCCGCTCGACTTCATTTGGGTTAATTTCCACTGATAGATCTTGGGGTTGGCCTCAGAGGACACAAGCATTAAAAAGAGAAGTAATTGGATTAAAGAGATTTTTGCTGGATCAATTGAGACTGGCTCAGTCAAAAACAAAAAGCACCAGGGGAAGAGGATTAGGAAAGAAGATATTGCATACAGGAGTGAAGGAGGAACCACAGGAGGAAGATACAAGGAAGAAGAAGAGAAGATGAAGAGGCAGCAGGGGTGATCAGAAGACTGATGTGACAGCCAGAAAAGGGAAGGACAGAGAGAGAAAAGGAAAAGCGGGTAGAAAGGTAATTATGAGAAGAAGGGAGAACATGGGGAGAGGGGACTGAAGTGAGAGAGAATGTACAGACAGGCGGTGGGAAGAGGAGGACAGGCTGAGTAGACGTTCCTCATTACTGTGGCGCATCATTTAAATTGAATTACGCAAAGAGGCACAATTACAAAGGCATGTAGAATAAGGTTAGACCAGTCACTCTTTGAAATGACATTACACAGTTTGTTTGATTACATATTCATTGCAGAATTGATTTCCTGCACCAGCTGCCTGTGAAGAGCAGAATCCTCACACTCAAAACAAACTAGTAGGGGTGAGACAGTATTAATGTTCAAATGGGGATAAAGACTCACACTTTGGGACTCACACTCTTTCTTCGAAGGCATTCATGGAATCGCACTCGTTTGTACATATGAGATGTTACAGACACCTGGTCAATGCTGCGTGAAGTGGGCGTGAATGTAGAATTGTCTGTTTTGGAAAGTTACAAAAATTGACGCAGCCTGTCAAATTTCAACAAGGTAAAGGTGGGGAGAGGTGTTTCAGGGTGGCCAGTTATAAGGTTTTGTGGTAAGCATGACAGGAGGAAGCTAAGAAGGCTTTGATCTTTGAAAAAGGAGGAATCAATCTCATAGTACTAAATTGACAAGTCTCCAGTTTTAGAATATATATAAAAAATACATCTGGAAACTGAGTTTTATAGCAGAACAGTCTATAATTTGTCTCAAACTAAACCTCCTTAACTGGACAGATTAAAGTTGAATATAAAATATCCAGAATATATTGGTTTCTCAATGTCATTCAAAAAATGTTATGTAATTCAAAATGAACTGACAGATGCCCTCCCATTATCCATTGGAAACTCCACATTTATCAGTTTGTACGACCCCAGATATCAAAAAATTATCTATATCCATCCATAAAAAGTGAGTGCAATTTTCTTCAGCTTTACCTTAGGGTTTTAATGTCCCATAATCTACTCAAACAAGAATAAATTGAGATTATTTATGCATGCATGCATGCATTCAAATTAAACTGCAGAGAGGACACTGAGAAAGAGAGAAGCTAACTGAAGATGCCTTTTTTAATACAGTAGTTCCCAGCACGCATCATCTAACATCCTTCTGTTTGCCTCTGAGGAAAAAGGGCTGGATCAGCAGTTTCACGGAAACTTATGTAAATTTAACTCTCAGCTGCATGTTTAGCTCCTGTTAATCATCCTCCAAAAGCTGAACTGCGAATGTGCAAATATTAAGGTTGACATGTTGATATATTATGAAGCTCAGTCAGAATAAGAATGCATGAACACATAATATACTGTCTGGTGGCAGCCATACATTATGAATACAACCGCCGCACCTTGAATTAAATCTGCATCTATCCTTCATGAATATACCAGTGACTATTGTTGTGTGAATCTTTTAAATTGTTGAATGTACAATAGTATATAGATGTCGTAATGTCTTTTCTTTACACAATGGGGACTGTACATTGACTACATCAGCATCACTGTATGTATACATGCTCACATTGTACATTTGGGGACACATTCATGCACACTACGTCTCAACATATGCAAGCCTCTTCCCCGTGTTACCACTTAATCATTTCAAACCCCCAACAGCATCTGCCAGGCTCAGCACTCCATGGACGACAGTGTAAACTACAACTCAAACAGTCATCACAAAGTCAAACAGCAACAAGACGTGATGATGTTAGAACAGTGTTGGGTGTTGTTTGCACTATTGAAAGTACTTTCTGCTTTGGATAAAAATTGTGCTGAAAAGGAAGAGTGAAGTGCAGCTGTCAACACATGCATACAGTCCCTTCACATGTACTTGATTTTCTTTGCTCTACACGCAACAATTATGTGTAATATTAGCTGTTGTGTAGAGGAAAATGGAAGTCCTGTCAGCGCTTGTGTCTTATCCCATCTTTCTAACTGTAGTTATTTACTATTGACTCGGCATGCCAATAGCTTCCTCTTGTATTTGCTGTGAGTAAAGACAGTCATTTCCCAGCTGTCTGCACTGCAGTCATACAACAGTGCCTCCTTGTCATTTCCAATTTTGTGAGATTGATTCTGGGCAGACCTGAAGTTCCAATCCGAGTCCAGTTCTGATGTAGATGTCAAAAAAAGCAGTTTATCCACCACTGCACTTCATATACAACAAGGCCCTTTTTAACCACTGAGCTATTTCAACTTAATAACCTTTAAACCTCCATTACACTTTAAACCAACACATGTTGTGTATAACAAGTTGCCTGTGCTCAGAGCTGCAGTGTTGTTCCTCCTGGAAGGTGTCCTCTCTAACTGCTTTGGGTTTAATTGTAGCTGCGATTATTGATCTCTGGATTTCTTCATCCTCTGCGACAAATAATCAGTAATTCAAGCGTTTACTTAGCTGACAACAGCAGAGGTTGTATAAACTTTGCCAAATGAGTCTTGTATAAGGACAGTTAATTTAAAGCCCATACACACACACACACACGCACACACACACACACACACACACACACACACACACACACACACACACACACACACACACACACACACACACACATTGATCTGCTTCCTTCCCATATTGACAGTTTGGGGCTTTGAAAAGGTTTTCAATCATGTGACAACATCAGCTTCATGTCCCCTTGCAGTATTTTAATTTAAAGCTATTATGTGCAAAATTTTTATGTGATTATAGCATTTAAGAGGAACAGTTTGGCCTGTTTTTGGATGGTTTTATATATGGTACACCTCACACACATACACAAGAAATCAAACCTCAAAAGACAGTTTTACTCATTTTTCAACCCTGTTTATTCATATTCATATTCTTTCTTCTCAACTTGCCAATTCATACAAACTTTACATACTCATATTTCTTCAGGGTTCCTCAACTTCAAACAGCTTTTTGAAACATATTTTTAAAACATGACAGATATTTTTTTTTGCATTTTTTTAAAAACATCAGTGAGGAAGGAATTCAGAAAGCAGCTGTCGAAAAAAACTTGTGACAGCCTCACCCAAGACTGTACATCAATGCACATGTTTCAACCACCTTCAAAGCAGCAAACAATGTAACTTTGAAGTCAACACACAAGAGGAAAAGAGGCAGGCTAATCTGACTTTCCAGGCAGGTGGTGAGAGCTTCAAGCAGTGTAAGGCATGGAAATTGATATCGATCCTTTCATCTGACTCCAACAAGACAGCGAACAAGTGCGCAAATGTTAAAAGATACATTTACTTGAGCACGGCAATAAATTAGAGAGACTTAGTAAGATTGATTGTATGATATCTCATGGTCTTTTCCCTATCCGGCTCATTTATTTGAAACGGCATCCTGCGATATCCACATTAGTCTGTATTGATCCAACAGCCCTGTAATCAGATTTGTGATGGTAGCCTGAGCTGTGATTGAAACTGAATACTACTGAGACCATATGCACTGCATGTAATATGTAACATAACGCCACATGTAGTATCAATTTATCTTGGCACTGATTGTCCTAAGGGGTATATGCATACGTTTCAGGGAGCAGCTTTTTAAATGCTTTTGTAACATTCAGGAAATAAAGCTTGACTTGATATTTCTGAAAGGTTGGTCTTTATCCTTGTGATAATGCTAGTGGACTAAATGATTCAATATATTTTATATTAGAGAGAAAAGGATGAAAAATGGAGCCAGTGATCCACCAGGGACACTGGGAGGATGTTTTTGTTCACATCTCTTCCCCAAATCCCATTCTATTACTGCATAATAGTCCGTACATGCAGTATACTCTATTATTACTGATAGCAGTGTCATTACATATCTCACACAGTGAATACCAGCTCTAACAGCAGCACCACTGCTGCCTGCTCCTTCTTTTAAGTTTAATGCAGCTCATATTTTCAAACAAAGGTGTGCAGGAGCCACTTTAGATTGTCAGCAGGGCCCCCTCAATGCTCCGTCCTGATATAACTCCAGGGCTTTTTTCAAGGTTAGCAGAAAAGATGAATTAACCACTGACCAAAGCCTTAGCTGCATATGTCTTTTTGGTGTTTTTTTCCCAAAGCACCAGGCAGAGAAAGGGTTTTCAGAGAAAGGTCAGGAGACGAGATTGCACAGTCTGATTTATTTTAACTGTTACTTCAGAGATGAGAAGTACACAGAATTTTATAGAGATGAATATTCATGATTCTCCATCTATCTATAATGGATATCTTACACAACTATTGGTTATTATAGGTCATGTAGTCATCAGACAAACCAATTATAAACATTATAAGTGATTTAAAAAAAAAAGGTGAACACTATTTGCTCAGAAGCCAAAAACGTATTAATTCAGTTGAAGCTACATTAAAAAGTTAAATGTTATCTTAATAGATATGGGCTGAACTCTGTCAACAATGACGACAAGAAAAAGATGCTCAATATAATGAGAGGCTATCTGAGGTTATGCACTAATGGTTTCTAAGATTCTGCCTCCACACTCTAATGAAGGGTTTGATGTATATGAAGCCTATATTTGCTTTGGATTTCTGTAGAGATGTAGAGCTATAAAGTTAAAAAGCTGAGAACTTCTTCCTTCAAGATTGCCCTCTGAATTTTAAATGGACAAAAATGATAGATTGTACCTTTGCCTTTAAGGACCTTCAGTGGTTCTCTCTTTCAACTCCAACTACTTTCAACATGTCTGCTGATATGAAGAAAAGAGCAGTTAGATTTCCTCTTACAGGGGCAAACAGACGTAGACACACACAGATCTATCAGGAGCTAATTAGCAGCAATAAAGCTCATTTGAGTGTCCTTCCTTTCTACTCCCAATAGGATTTCAGTATCTGCTCTGACTATAATACACACTGTTCAGAGGTATAAAGGAGGCCATGGCCAAGTATGACTTTGAACTGTCTTTTATTTCTGCTATTTCTTCATTACCACTAGCATTTTTAGCCATTTTAGCAGCACAGCTAATGTTGGTCTGTCGGTCCACCACTTTGGTCCACACTGAAATATTTGACTAATATTGGATGGGTGATGGATAGTGACCTCTCTACTTTTCATGTAGCGCCATCATCAGGTCAAAATTTCAATTAATGACCCTTAACGAGCCTCATTCCCATCAGCCTCAGCTGTACTTTTTGCGCTAATTAGCAAATATCGGCATGCTAGCAAACTAAACTAAGTTGGTGAATATGGTCAACATTACACCTGCTAAACATCAGCATGTTAGCATGGTTGTAGACTCTTAGTCTTATCAAACATGACACATATTATACAATTCAGGCACTAGATAGATAGATAGATAGATAGATAGATAGATAGATAGATAGTAAAGAACAGAAATAATAAAAAAACGTTTAGGCACTTATGAAAAAATGCTGTAAAGTGAAGTTGCTTTCAAAAGTAATGTCATGAATAGCTTGTATAAGTCAGTTAATTTCATTAAATTCAGTAAACAGAAGAAATCTAAATGAGATCAATATCTGGTGTGACCAGGCTTTGCCTTTAAAACAGCAGCATTTCTCCTCAGCACACCTGCACACAGTTCTCCAAAAATCTTGGAGAACTTGTCACAATTCTTCTGTGGATTTAGGCATCTCAGCTGCTTCTGTCTCTTTGCGTAATCCCAGACTGACTCCATGATGTTGACATCAGGGCTCTGTGGGGGCCGTACCATCTGTTGCAGGACTTGTTCTTTTTGTTGTTGAAGATAGTTCTTTATAACTCTAGCTGTATGTTTGGGCTCGTTGTCAAGCTGCAGAACACATTCAGGACTGATCAGATGCGTCCCAGATGGTGTTGCATAATGGATAAGAATCTAAACATGTAAAGTGCCTAAAACTTTTGCACAGGACTATATATATTGCAATGACTGGAATGTAATGTGATGACACTGATTAGATGTGACTGTATTTTATTGATTATAGATATAGAACATAGGAGACAAAAAACTTCTTCAAATTCATATATGCATGAGCTGAATAAATTCAACAAGTGCAACACCCACAGAGGGGAAAGAAGGCATTGCTAATGAATTCTCTCTATAAAAACAAAATCACTTGTTGAGAACACTATCAAAGCATTGAGCATAATCCCGGTCTGCCTGTATGTGGAACTTCAAGCTGCACTGCTAAATGAAACCTACAAATCAAGCACACTTCAAGCAGATTTAAGGATAGAAGCATTACAATTTGCTCACCTTAGAGGATGTATGAAGAATTCATCTGTGACTCTGTTGATAAAAAGCTTAAATTAACCTTGTTTGTGTCATCAGAGATCTGAGGGCTCTTAGCAGGATGAAAAGGACACAGTTAACTGGCAGGTAGCTTAATGAAGACTTTATCTAAGTCCTCAGGTTCTTTGAAGTTCAGAGGGAATTAAATTAATTAAATCAGTGTTGTGACTTTCCCATTAGTGTGATTCCTTCCCCAAACTAATGAGGCTAGACATTATTAGGATTGAAATGACTGGCATTTATGTAGGAGTGATAAGGGCATCATCATCTTGAATGTCATCACGAGAAATTAAAGAAATTATTCTGTTAACCCCTTCTTGCTCAATTGTTTTTACTTTAAATGCTCGAAAGCCTTTTTTATACCAGATAAGATACTGTACACATGCTGTATGCAAATCTTAAAGCTGCACTAATCTATATTTTTATATTAGCAATGGATCAAATGTCATGTAATGTGAAAGTTCTTGCTTTAGTGACAAGGATTATCACCCTCTGCAGTTCCTCTAAACTATGTGAAGCATTTAAGTGTCTTTTAGATTGTTGTTTTGGTTTTACAGCCCATAACTTTTCTATTTTGGTTCTCTTTCAAAGCTTTCCTCATTGTTTTTCCAGTTCCAACAGGCAGCTAATAAATCCTCTGTACATTACCTGCCCAGCAGACAGACGGTGTTAGCAATTAGCTGGTGAACATAGTGGATCATTTTGCTGCTAAAAAGCGAGATATTTCACTCAGGAGATGCTGAAAACCTGAACAAGAGCTAAAATGAGAGTGAATATTCAACCTCCATCAGTTGATCAGAAACTGGTCAGACTGCAAATGAATGCTAACATTTCTCTGTAACTGCCAGATGTGTAAAAAGTCTATTGTTTAACACATTCATCGTATGAACTTTATAAGGTGTCAGTGTTGCATTTTCCACTTGTTCTGCTGCCAACAAATTGCCAATAAAGAAATCAATTTAAGTTTGAAATGAAGTTGAACTACACCAGGAATAACTGATTACTTCTGCCTTGATGTGAAGTTTCAGGACAATGCTGAAAAAATCAACAGTGTCCATGTTAGCATGCTACTTTGTTCTTTAAGATTGTAATTTGTGGTTAGATGTGTTTCCATTACAAACAGAATGTTAGGGTTGTATATAACATTGCAGGAAACCAGATCTGACGGATCAAAAGTGGGCAAAACAAAGGATATAAAATGGACAGCTACTGACTCAAATCACCCTTATTTAGTACAAAGGACTGCAGTCGAGAAAGAAGCTGATTATGTTGGTAATGTTGTAAAGTGCAAAATAAACCTCTCAAAGCCTGCTGCTATGATGGGAAGGATTTACCTCAAAATCTATGATCACAATTTGTTGGATGGAATTGCATATATCCCTGACTTAAGGTAACAACACAGAAAAAGCATTTTTTCCATTTCATTTATTTGCTTTAATTAGCATACTGATGATGTTGTAATTCCTACTGGTTCTATAGAGGTCATAAATCACTTACCGCCACTTAAAAGGTTTCCTCTTCCTTCATATAGAGGATATGGTTCAGTCTGTGAACTTTGTTAGGAGTAAACTTAGTCAGACAACAGACTGCAGAACCATTAACATGCCAGCAACAACTGGAGGATTACAAGAATGTGTTCCTGTTTCCTTCAATATTAGCCTCCTGCAACTCAGACTTGCCTTCCTGTCTTCACCTGCAGCCGGAGCAAACCTCCCTGTGCTGGCCCGAGGAGCTCTTCGGGAAGTTCTGGACAGACTGGAAAGCCATTAATAGACTGTCCAAATAGGGCTGTCCTGCACGTGCCTCCGTTGAGTCGCCCATCCTGTGGAAACTCCTACTGTATCTGTGTCAAGAGTGATGGCTGAGAGAGAAAAGCTAAATGTTGATATTGAAACACGATGTGGCATTTTTCACTCACGACCAGCTTTTTCATGTCTTTATGCATTTCATAAAATAATAATCTGCACATTTTGCATGTTTCCTCTTTAAACTTTATTCTGTTCATCAATATAACTATTCTAAGTGGCGTGATTGGTCCAAATCTAAAAGATATTGCCACGGTGGTGCAGAATATTCAAGTAGTCCCTTTACCAATGCAGTACGTGAAATCCACTGTTCATGCTATTTGATTGGCATTAGGAACCAACCTAAGGGTTACCAAATGGCTTTTGTTCAACTGATAGCATTTGATGAAATATAATTCCTGTTTGTTCTGAACACCCTGAGAAGCCTGCTAATCAAGTCAAGTTTATAGTCATCACCCAGTTCTCCACAGCAAAGGTATACAGTAGGATGAAATTTAATTTCTCTCAAAATACCTACAAAGAAGACAATAATGTTGCTATTTGCACTGATTTGTCAACTAGCACAGTGGGAAAATGTGGTGCAATCATTTTCTCTATTCAGACCTTTCACAATGGTCACAGAGGGGGAAGAAAACATTGTTTATTGTCCCAGTTAAGGCCACGTTAAAATAGCACAAAATATGAAACCAACCAGGCTATTTCTGCTTTTTGAGGTTTTATCAAACCTCTCACGCTCTGAGCAAGAGTGTTAATCTCAAACAATGGAGAAAGCCATGACTCAAGCAGCTAAAAATAATAAGGAAAAAAAAAAGTCTGGGCACAATCTGGATGCGTGTGTGTGTGTGTGTGTGTGTGTGTGTGTGTGCTATTGATATCAGTACATATGAAGTCATTTTCTTAAGGGTAGAGGTCAATGGAGAAAAGTTGCAAAAGGAGGAAACACCTGTTCTCTCTCACATTACATCCTGGTGGAACACAGGAAGACTTTGCCAAATGAAGCCTTGAATCCTGTTGGACTTCTGCTGAAATTAATTATGATAACGAGACAAAAAGGCAAACGTCTGAGAGGCTTCTTGTGGTCTATGATGCTGTTGGTGTGAGTGTGCGTTCATTTGTATGTGTGTTTGACTATGTGGTTGTGCAATCATCCTCTTATCAGTATTCATGTGTACAATTCAAAACAGACCCTTATTGCAATCACCTATGACTGAGCGCCATGCTCTATAGTTTAAAAGTAGAAATGCTGCTGGGTTTGGGGTTCAAAAAGAAGGCAATGTGCCAGTGGCAAATGTCCTCACTAATGCCAAGTTGCTTCTAAATTGTCCCGATCAAAATTCTTAACAATCACACACAATTTTTTCATGTAATTACACATATAATCACTGGGAACATCTATACAGAGTTTGAGTGTTTTCTGCAAAAAGTGGCCTATTTAATGAAGAGTGAACGAGCAAGATATGGGGCATAAATTACCTGATTATTTGGTGACAGTCATCTGTACTTGGCTTGCTACAGTAATGTTAGAACGCTACAGCAAATTTGAAGTGGATGGTATTTATAGTTTAAACGATTCAAACTATCACAGAATTAAATCTAACATTATCATTACTTATAACTAACATCAGTCCATTGATTTTAAGTTTAAATTTAGGTGTGGGGGTGTGTTAGCAAAAATGACCAAAGATAAGCAAACAATTACAGCAAAAACAATAACTTGACCACAGAGATTACATTCATATACAACTAAATTGTAGCAGCAAATATGTTTTGATAGAAACATAAACCTGGCTGAGTTTTCTCTCAACATAATTAGAAAATGTTGTTAATTACCATATTTGGCAAGATGCAAAACTGATGCAGTACAATATCTGCTAGTAGAAACTACAGCAATATTAAACTATTTATGGTTGTGGCTGGCTGACAACTAAACACTTAAAACAGTGTAAAACATTACCTACTAGTTGTTGTATTCATTTTCTTGTAACGTATTTATTTTGAAAATGTACAGTATAATATGCAAATGTTATACAAATTATATTAAGTCTTAAATTAGTATCAATAAAATGTAAAATATCTTCTTTAAATTAGTGAAAAATCTGTATGATACAAGTCTTGTTTTAGGGGATTTATACATAAATACATAAAGCAAATGCAGAATCAAGTGCTCTGTGTGTGTATATGTACAGTATGTGTACTGTATGTCGGCATTCACTACTTACTGCAAATGCATTTCATTTTTCAGTTTAAAAATTGAATTTGTATGCATAAAAAAGTAGCATACCACTAAATGCTTACAATTGATTTGCAAACATGTCACACTATTTGCAAAATGAGCCTGTGCATTTTTTTCAGCTGCAAGCACAGTTTTGTTTGCGAGGCTTTCACTTCATTTTGGGAGAAATGTGTAATAAATTAGTGATACACTCCCGCTGTTTCCCATTCAGGAAGTTGAGAAGCTGTTTTGACAAATGTTTTTCAGTTGCATTGAGGTTGACCTAGGGAAATCAAGATGCTGTCTTTTATCAACATGATTAGGTTTAGTCTGTGTGCTTCAAATGATGGTGAATCTCGAATACGCTCGAGCAAAGTAAATCCCCACCAGCCCTGGAATTGTTGTTCAGCCGTACAGCTGATGATGCTATCACCTCCCTATTGAGAGAGGCAAAGGAAGAAAAGAATTTCCTTTCGAGGAGCAATAAAGAACCACACTATTATTAAGCATCCCCAAGCTTGGGATTGGCTTCCATTGTGCTGGCCTTGTAGGAAACAATTTTCACCCATCTAAAAGAATTTGGACAACTTTTCCTCCTCCTCAACGAGACACTCAGGCTCAATAAAGAAACACTCAGTCTGCCTCCTCCATTAGCAGTGTCTACCTCCAGCCTCAGTCTGCTAGCCAATTTGAGCTTGTTTTTTGATTGTTTGCTAGATGCCAGTGATGGAAAGGATGGAGGCTGAGTCTGTATAGCACAAATAATACCAAATACTGTACATGTCCACACACCAAGCAGCCTAAGCACATCATATAGAACAGCATACATGCTATACTGTTTATTACATACTGTACTGAAAACGTTCTTTCTTCTTCTTTTTAAATAAAGGTATATTAAACTGTTCCATTTTAAATAAATGTAAATAAATGTGTTCACCTCAACACAGCTAAGTATTAAATTCATACAAGATATAAAATTACACCTCACTAACAACAACAACAACAACAAAAAGAAACACCATCAGTGTCTCATCCTAAAAGCATAATGAATTATCAGTAATTATTAAAGGGAATGGTAACGAAGACCCTCAGAGGATACTTTGTTTATCTCCGGATATTTGTTTACATTCAATTACATCCTGGTGGAACACAGGAAGACTTTGCCTAATGAAGCCTTGAATCCTGTTGGGCTTCTGCTTAAATGAATTATAATAACCAGACTAAAAGGCAACAGTCTGAGAGGCTTCTTGTGGTCTGTAATGCTGTTGGTGTGAGTGTGTGTGCGTTTGTACAGTATGTGTGTGTTTGACTACGTGGTTGTGCAATCATCCTCTTATCAGTATTCATGTTTACAATTCTAAACAAACCCTGATTGCAAACACCTATAGCTGATGTGACAGAGGAGACACACACACACACACACACAAGCACCTTCCAGCATGATTACAGGCTCCTTGAATTTTTATTGCAAGCTGTGATTACATCTTTATACAAATTTCATACATATACATTTAAAGGAGGTTACTTAAAAACATGTCCCCTCTGCTTTCTCTCAGCCAAAGTTGTGCCTCACTTTCAGGTTAGCGTCTGTTGTTTTGCAGCAGATGGTATCATTCATCTAGCTTCCTGAAAAGCTGAGGCATGGCACTGCAATTTTCTGCACATGCTCTGAACTTAATTGTGCGGGACGGTGAGATTTTAGGAATTTGTCCCTGTAACCAGGATAAAAATATTTTTCATAACATTTAACAACTATAGCTTCCATGAGTCTTAAAGTATAAGTTCTGTTTATTATAACTTGGATCTTATTTCATAGATTTGGCCATAATTTCTTTTGGATATCATAATACCTGAGAAACTTTTATGCTAACATCACTTAAAGAGGTCCGACAGGGAACACAAGCAGTTAGACAAATGTATAATGTCCGTTGTTCATCATAGTTTTACAGAACAACTTTAACATTGACATCTGGAGCACATCTGTAATGTGCTCACTTTCAGTTTTACCACCAAATACTAATAACGAAACTGTTAGCTTGTTTGCTTATCTGATGGTCTCATTGTGTTCCTTGCCCCATACTCATGTACTTACTAAACACTCTTTGTTTTAGTGTTGTTTCCAAGATCTCAGGAATTAACTTGGTGAGGACAATGTAAAGTACATACTATAAAGTCAAGACGTGAGTGGGCATGGTGAAGTGGTGAATCTAGGTGAAGATGCATCCGCGCAAGTTAAAAACTTTTCAACTTGAGTGAAAAATTAGCATTCATCCTGAGATTTATGACTCCAATTCATGAAAGGACAAAGATAAGAGAAAAGAGAGCAGTGTGGAGAGAAAAAAAACAGAAAGAACTGCAGTTTCTGATAAGTTTTAAAGAAACACAGGCACACACACTTTTGGTATAAACATATACACAGCTCACCCACTGCAGGGCTACATTATCTACTTATAATTTATTGCACCTTAGTGCAATAAATTATGCTGTGTATATGTTTATATCGATAATCACTCACTTTCAGCCCAGCACCTGCCCTCTTCAGCTTGAATGTGCGTGCATAATCCTAGCTTGTACACACATATTTGGTGCCTACATCACAGCTACAGCCAAGTCTTATCTAATGTGCACTAGGAAGACAGGTGTGTAGGACAGAGACACCAAGCAAAAAAGGTTTGAGTCCTGCATGTATCATCAGCACAAAATTTATCGGAAATGCAATAAGTCTTTGTAAGGAATGCTTGAAATTCAACACTTTCTTTCACTGGCAACAGCTAACATCTGTACAGTGGGTACATTATGAGATCACATGACCAGAAACATATCATTTCCAATGAACTGCTAACAGCATGCAGGAATACAGCTACAGCTAATATACTGTATGTACAGTCAGAACATTTCAGGGTGAATATATACAGATTGTAAAAACACTTCAGCGATCAAATCTGTGCAAATAACATGAGGGAAGAATTCACTTTGCGTTCATCTTAAACACAATTTCAGCCACTGCTGAACTATCAAGTAAACTGTACAGGTATTTGTAGTAAAAGCAGTTACCTGTTCTCAAATAAATGATAAGCTGCACTGTAAAAGTTTACATACAACACGCAGTAAAATTTTATCATTTTGCATGACTTTTACATTTATGAAGAATATTGTTAATTTATAGTTAATGGCTATTTTTAGATTTTCTGCCATCAATATACAATCAATTCTATAATTCCCAAAAACAGTCAACAGGTCAACATGTGTTATTCTACAACATGACTATAATTTACTAGGTTTTGTTTTTGAATTTCACATTCAAATTTCATAATAATAAAACAAACACAAGACTTTCTGTTATAAATGGGGCCAATGCCAGTGATCATACAACATGACTGTATTTTTACAAGATTGTATTTGCAGGAAATAAACTGAAATTAAATTTTACTGTAAAATTCCATAATGACAAAAGTGGCAAGTCTTTCTTTTAATAGTAATGTGAAATAGTGATTCCACAAAATATCTGAATTTTTACAAGGTGGTGTTGCTATGTAGGTAATATTAGAAATTTACAATAAATGAGTCAATACAAAGAAAAAAATGTCAAAACTAATTAATCAAAACTAATAGGCCAGTTGTATTGGAATCTGAGACTGAAAAAGTTTATTGTAGACAGTATATGCTCAATTCATATTGTATACAATATATATTTTATTAAGTATGTCTTATGTGATTATCAAACAACCACCTTCCTGTTTTCAGCATTTTTAGTGCACCACTATCAAGGAGCTTAATCTTGTTGTAGAGCAGAACATTCCCCCTTTCAGTAAATGGAAACACAGCTGGGATGAAAGAGACATGGGTCACCAGGTGGTTCACAGAGGAGAGGAAATAGGCAGACAGACAGCGAGCTGGATAACAAGCGAAGTAGAGATAACAGCAAGGCAGAGAAGAAACAGACAGATGGAGGAACTGTAGATACAGTAGATGTCTGGAGGGTTGAATCCAGGGCAAATGGACTTGGTTGTAGATACTTGAAGATGTTTCGCCTCCCGTCCAAGGGCCTTCTTCAGTTCTAACTGACTGTCAGGGAGTCCCTGTTCTACTGTATCTACATTTGTAGATACAATAATATTTACCTACTATACTGTGTCTGCATTTAGATACAGTAATATTGACCTACTCTACTATGTCTACATTTGTAGATACAGCAGAGTAGGTAAAGATTGGCGGGCTCTTAGAAGAGCTGTTCGCTTCATAGTTTTTGAAGATGGAGAGGGTAAAAGGAAAATCAATCAGTTAAATGATGAAAAAGGATGAATTAGCATAGGATCAGTTGGTCTGTTTAACCTGAGATGAAGTGAGATGCAAAAGTAGAATGAACAGAGGAGACTGAGGGAAGAAGAAAAAATGTTTCATTAATGGAGGCTCTCCATCAGGATGAAAGAGAGTTGCCTGAAACCACAGACAACTGGGCAGCACTGTGACTTTCAGATGACAAAGAAGTTAGGAGGATAAAGATATGCAAGGCGAGAGGGAAAATTAGCCGGAGAGAAAGAGATATGAGAGGCGGCAGAAAAGAGAAAGAGAAAGAGAAAGAGAAAACAAAGAACAATAGAGTTGGTGGAGTAGGGAGAGAATGAAAGGGCCTCCTGAGTCTATTATTAGATTTATTGGAAGCTAAATCTATTGTCTCACTTATTGATTTAAGTGTGTTCGTGCTGAGGTGCTCTGGTAAGGTAGATTGTTTTATTCTCTGTATATGTGCGCCATCTTGTAGGTCAGTACAGAAGCATCTGATTTACTTCTCATCAATTTGATGTACAGCCTGCCACTGGAGGAGTTTCAGCAAACCCTAACCTTATTCCTTTTTTGCGTAATTTAATCATGACATTAAATAGAAAAATTGAACTGTTTTCTTTTTTTAATTGGAAAATGAAAATATATCATGTACAATAGTAACAAAATATAAAATACAAGATAAAGAAAAATGTCTTAACAAGTCTGACATGAGTCGAATTGAATCATTACCATTTGGAAATTATGAGGTGCATTTTTCTACCACTCATAACATCTGTTGCAGCCAAGTCTGTGTGTGTGTGTGTGTGTGTGTGTGTGTGTGTGTGTGTCTGTCTGTCTACCCCTATGAGCATATCTGCTTCTGTTAATGTGATGTATTAGTGCTCAAGCTCAATGAACAAAAGTTGAATCATTCAATAACTAGAATAATTAGAAATTGGGATGGAAATAAACAGCTGTGGGCTGAAAACACTATTCAGACCGAAACATCCCAACTTCTGAATACCAAACAAGATCATTTATATTGTCTGTAGTCACCCTGCATACTGCCTTTATTGTGTTTTCTAAGACTTCTGTATAAACAATGTGGTAGAATGTGATAAAAGGAGAAAGCAAAACTAATTTTCCTCTTGGAAATAATGTGTCACATTGTAAATCCTTCTTCTTTTAGAAAATAATTACCTGACCCTCTTCTTATGCCTGTAAAACAGAAGTCATATTTTAAGCATATTCCTTAATTGTACAATAGATGTGTGTTCATCCCTTAAAAGCCTTTCAGCAATTGTTTGTGGCAGATTAGATTTTGCGTATGCCACTGAAAATGAGGAAGCAGACAAATATGGCAATGCTGAGTTCGGACTGAAATGTGAATAGCATTGTTTAAAGCTGCTATAATCAATATTTTTCTATTAACAATGGATCACATGACTTCATGTATGTGAAAGGGGTCACTCACAGTGATGAACCTGCAGATAATGATCATTGACTTTGCTGTTCTCTTCAGCTTTAGCATCTTTTCACCTCACTGTTTTGGTAGTCAGGCTCACAAATTTACTGTTTTAATCTACTCTCACCGCTCTCTCCAGCATAATTTTCAGCAGCATCATGCAGCTGTTTTCAGAGAAAAAACCTCCAAACTCCACTGCACGCTATCTGTCCAGTATCAAACAGCAGGCAGATAACGTTAGTTTACTAGCTGGTAAACATAGTGGAGCGTTTTGCAGCTAAAGAGCCAGATATTTCCCTCAGGAATTGGTGGACACCAAACCACAGGTCAAATATGAACATCCCTAAATTGCAACCATAGTTTTGTCTTCTTAAATTGTCACACAATTTACAGATTTATGTGCATTCACACAAATAATCCTTAAAGGAGTGGTTTGAAATTTTGAGAAATACGCATATTTGCATTCTTACTGATAAGTCCCATGTTTGAGCAGATAGAATGAAACAAGAGTAACAAGGTCATTATCAGCCTGTTGAAAGTGAGAACAATGGACACGACTGTGCACACACAGACACCAACATTCACATCAGTATAACAATTCACGTGCATGCTTGCTGTACATGCATGAATGTGTGTTTCTGCATTATTCATCCTCGCTGCATTATTCAATATCATGTGGATTCCGGGTACACAGTTTCATGCCCTTTTCAATTTATTTCCTGTTATTTATTTCACTGGATTATTCTGAATTGCACACTTATTTTTGGCACAAAGAGAAATAATAATCTGGATTTAAACGAGGATCTGTGCTCATCTGTAGCATCAAGCAGGAGAGTAACTGCTCCTACTGGTTGATATGTAATGCAGAGATGACTCCAGGCGTTGCTCAGGACACTTTAATAATAAATAAACCTACCAGCGTCCACAATCTCGTTTAGACTTCTAATTGGTGTTGGGGGCAATGAGTTGAAGGTATCTCGGGGTCGTGTTTGTGGGCGTATAGTCTATGTCTGTGTACTTATAGGGTGTAAGCTCTACAATGAGTCATGATTAGAAAGCATCATGCCTTGCCGATTTTTCCATTATGAATTCCTCTCACACCTTGGGGCTGATTGTTCAAAAATGGCATGCCACTAGAGCTACTGATGATCCACATTATAGCTCAATCACGGAGCTGCATACAGCTCTGAGTCATATGAATTGTATTTACGAAGTGCTCTTGTCCATAAGGGCAGTATGCAGAAAAGGGGTTCAGAATCATGGCTTTGATTTTGGGTCGCATTTGTGAAACTCGAGATGCTGAGTTTAACCTCAAGGCCATCTTGCAGCTCTGTCTAAACATCCTTTGCATATTTTCAATCTATTTACTGTCTGCATGAATGCATTAAGGGAGAGTGAGGATCTGAGACATTTTTCCTGGAGTCACTCAAGACAAGTCTTTATTTATTTTATTATTCATTATATGTCATTCTCTTGGAATGGATTCGTAGAACTACCTCTCAGAGATGCAGAAGCTGATGTTTCAATCATTCAACAATCATTTCAATCATTGTTTTTAAGGGAATTTTCACCCACTTTCAATTGAAGTTGACTTCCAGTTGACTCAGATTGGTGGGAGGTTGTTTTGTGATATTTATGCTGAAGATCATCCACACACAAACATGTCCTATTTGTCTGTTTATTTTCCTCCTAAACAAAAACGGGAGTGTTGATATGTTTTTTACCCAAATCATTATTTTTATTTTTTCTAATTGCTGAGCTGCCCCACAATCTCTCCACATGCACCTGACAACTGCAGAAGTACTCCTTGGGGTATAAGTACCCATCTTTATTTTGTCTGATAATGTCATTTTTCTTTTTGCAAGCTCTCTGGCACTTGTGTAATCATCAGGTCTGATTAGGATTTTAAGCCACATAATACAGCATAAAATGTAATATAATATGTGCCTCTATAATATATCTTTTTCTGTCTGTGTGCATAATCTTGATCATCATCACAGATCATCAGTACTGTGGGAATGCAGCAATTACAGAATCCGACATGATCAATAAAACATATTTTGGAGATATCTGATCTGTATGTGTGTACTGTATATAATATATAAGTATACCAGACATGCCTGTTGGGGTGAATTGTAAAATGTAAACTATATCACAACAAACAGTCTGAGTTATGGCACATGTTCATACCTCAACCTGGATTTGGATAAACTGTTGAAAATGGATGAATCTAATTAACCAACACACTATTATGAACCAATTTCATTTCATAATCTAATCGCTGTGACACTATTGTTGTCTTATACTGCCTCCTACTGATTAAAACCTGTTTAACAACCCTTGTTTCATGTTTTTGTCTTGTTTTCGTGGATAGAAGAAGTCGCCCTGCAGGAAGAACAGACTACTCCAAGGAATGTTCATGGACTTTAGACTGTTCAGACTACAGTTGTAAAGCTGAGAGCAAATGTAAACGCTGTGAAAGAATTCATTTCCACCTGCGACATGAACTACTTTAAGTGATGGATGATGGTTTCGTTCATATTGCTACAAAGACAAAGCGTTTCCATTTGAGAAAGAACATCTACATGGCTGTCGTCTCCCCGAGGTAAAAGCCATTTAACCCGGTGCAGAAATAATCATAACAATCTGTAGGCAATTCGGGAAAACAACACAGTTACAATACTGCATGAGGCTAATGAGGAGTGAGACAGAGAGAAACCATTCAATGACACACAGGCTGTCTAAATTTGGTGCACTTACTTAAAATGCAGGGTTGATATGAAAATTGGAACACCCATGGTAGTGTAGGAATATGTAATTTGTCCTTGTATATTATTATACAAGGACACTTGCACATTCTCCCGTCTTCTCATCAGTGTGATGTCAGGATCAGCACAATAATACACAAGACAACTGGAGATTGTGTGAAGGGTGTAGAACAGTGAAAGTCAATGTTTTTTAATTAAACACATATAAAAATCATTTTCATTCTAGTACAAACCAGTTAATGTCATGACAATGTGATACAGATCCAATCAGTACAGACCATCTCACAACACCCACAACAGCAGTTTCTCTCCACCTGATCTGATACGATCTTGTGTAAAGTTGAAACTTTCTTCAGCTCCATTTCTACATCAGCGCCCCACGCACTCTTTCAGCACCGCATGCATGTTCGCTTGGCTTGCTGTTGCTCTTGGCAGCCAAACTCCAAATTAATTAAAATACTAAGCCATCAACGAATTAGCGGAGCTGTGTTTTCTCATAATTTTGCAGTCCAGTTATGTCAGCTGTATCATCAGGGAACTAACTACTAAAACCAATCTAACTTTCATTTCACACTCACTTTTATAAAACTGATCTGTATCACACACACAGAAATGTAATGTGTTGTGGGTAATGGAGTTTGATAAAGGTACTTTTCTTCTTTTTTGGCTTTACAACAAATTTTAGTTAAACCTTTTTTGATAAGGGGTCAAGCCAAATGTCTACAATAGCATCAAAATGTTCAACAATCTAAATTTACTTGAAAATACGCCCAAAAAATATATTTCAGGAATATGAGCCATTACAATATGTTTCTAAATGTATTAGAAGTATGGAAACCAGTCTGTTATAAATGTCTGTCCTTGTTAGTAGTCAAAATGATGGAGAATTCACCCTGGAGAAACAAACTGACTGAAATGAGAGGAAGAAATACTTGTCCTCTGAATAAAAGTGAATTTAGTTTTTTACATGCCCACAGGCCTTGGTGAGGAAATGCATTCAGTGGATGTTTGCATAATGTATATCTGTCTCGTTAGCAATTCATATCAGCAACTGTTTCGGGTTCTGAATGATAAGTGCAGTTTGTTTGGAGAGCAAACAGGACTATCACCCGCATTATCTGTGAACCACAGATGTGTACATTTGAGCATCTAATAAATACAGATAGAGTTTGAATGGGGTGTGGGTTAATTTGCTTATCTCTCATTATCAATTCAAATTCCCTTTCATTTGATTGTTGAGTCTTAAAGTGTCATGGCTGAAGGGGTTCAAGTTAAAGTTGAAATTGAATTTTGAGCGGGTTTTTGTATTCAGCTGTATTCAGCAGCTGACTGGATTGGTTCAGTTGGGTTTGGTATGCACGCTTTGTTAGTGACAAGCTGGTGACCGGCCCAAACAAACTTTCACCCCCGGAGACATGACAGATCAGACTCTAAATTGCCAAAACAAAACAAAAAAACCCAAAACAAAACAACAACAATAACAACAACAAAAAAAAACACTGCAAATCTGGCATGGGTTGGTGTTTGAGGGGCTGGTGTCACGAGAACACTGTATGCAACAACAATGAAACTAGCTGCAGTCTGTTGAGATGCTAATTTAAAGGAAAAATTATGATTTTATTCAAAAATGTAAAAAACCTTGGAAAAAACACAGATAGGATTACAAATTATAAGGCTGATCTGTAATAATGAGCTTATCTGATGTGGCTGTGGGGTATACGAAAGACAGAGAAGGGTTGGGAAACACTGACTGGTGTATGTGTGCATGTATGTGTGTGCAGCCATGTTCATATGCATGTGCTTCTGATTTGTTCTTCTCTTGGAAGATGCTATAAGTAAATGTTTTCCTACAGACACACCTTGTCAACAGGTCTGGTTTGCTGCATTTGCTAATTACCAGAGAGAGTTCACACTCAGCCTGGTGATGACTCCATATCACCGTCAGCCAAGACTAATTGAGAAGGTGGATTGTGGGCAGAATGACCTGGACCTGAGGAAAGAACATTAATCATTACAGGTTTGCAAACGTTCTTACTGATAAGGTGTGTGTTTGTGTTTGTGTCTGGTGCACACATGCATGACCTCAAGAATAATTTGAAGTAGGTGAGTTGTGGAAAGCCAAGGAGAAGCTGGAGTTACTTGTTAAAGAGCTCCATCTAATGGCCAACAGGTAAAAAATATCAGCTTATTCTATTCTTTTTATTCACCAAATAAAAAGCAGGTCACTGATAAATTAGTTTGGGAATCCAGACTGGTCAGTCGGTTTATGACTGTTTGACAGTGTAAATTTGGAACTGGTGTGTGGCAATGTTAGATTACTTTCCCTTCAAAATTAAAGGATACATTTTTGGAGTACTACTGTATATGTCTGGTCTACTGATGTCAGAAAGTGAAGGTGATTTTAAAAATGGGCATCTGCCTGAGTTTTTATGCCTGCACCCTGGCGACAGTCGTGGCCAGAGGCATTATGTTTTGGGGCTGTCCATTTGTGATAATATCTGAGGAATGCCTGAAGGGAAGTTCATAACATCGGCACAAATGTCCACTTGGACTCAGTAATGAACTGTTTAGAATTTGGTGGTCAAAGGTCAAGGTCACTGTGACATCAAAATGTTCTGCAAAAACACTTTTCTGGCAATTATTCAACACCATAACTCAGGAACAGAAGAGGAGATTGTGACCATATTTCACATTTTGTCATATACTGAATTGGTGACACTAATCTTGGGTGCCCACCTGGAAACTGTGGTGATTTTACAGATCTTCTTCGCTAGTGGGTTTAAGGTGTGTGTGAAGCCTCCACTTTTTAGAATTTATAGCTTCTTTGCATTTTGCTTTCCCACGGTACTTGTATGAGTCCACCCTCTTCACTTCCTCTCCCAGGATGACAACCAGGATAGAGGGCCTCTTGTTCCTCTGGTAGTCCACCATAAACTGATTTTGAGCTTCAGGTGATTTCATTGCACCATCTGACGACACTGTCTATCATTCCTCTCTAGTCCTCTGTAAAAATAGCCTCTGAGTGAAGACAGCAAGTTTCTCACTGGAATCATACATGTCAATATAGTGATAACTTCCATTTTGCCAAAAAATACAATTAATACCTTTTATTAAATTCCCTTCACTTAAGTCTTCACTAAAATATTATATGAGTCTGGACAGACATGGATGTAAACTGCAAACTGACTTGGTGGTTTTTGGATATCAGTACTGTGATGTGACCCCTCCCCTCTCTGTAGCAACCACACTTGTGCAACACTAGAGGAATGGTTTGACATTTTGGGAGGCACGCTTATTCGTTTTTTATCGTATTTTGGTGAGAAGGTTGATACCACTCTAACGTTGTATGTACATCTGTCTTTGATGAACTTGAACACCATTGTCACTAATAATCTTATTTTGAAAGTATTGTCCGGAAAACGCTCCGTTGCTAGGTAACGTAATTGAATCCCGTTTTAGCGTTAGCTGGTGGACTGACAGGCAGCTGTTTGATTAGGGAGGAAGTCATGAGGTAAAACATCAATGTGTTGGTCAGGGGAAGCTGTAGTCTACCAAAGTACGTTATCAAACATGTAGTTTAATGGGGTATTTTTAGCTTTTAACTGTCGTATATATGTATGTACGTATCTTATGTTGTGTAAACCTGATAAAGTGATACTCCAGTACTGCTACCTCATATTTTAGCATAATATGATTTTAGCACAGAGTGCATGGCCAATAACCTCATCATAAAGTTAGCCTTAAGTTGGCAAACTGATGTGAATTTGAACACACAGAATTTAAATGTTTATCAAACTATGTTTCACAACAAACAATTATCAATATATCAGTCTTAGACTACTAATTGTGACTCCATCTGCATAATTTACTATCAAGCTATCATGCAACAGAATGACACCTTATATATTATATTATTGGGAGCATTTTAATCTAGCTGGTTGAGGCTGAGCTAATTGTAACTACTTTATATACTTTTGGGTAGTTTAATCTATAACAGGGCATTATATTTCATAAACTGGTGTCATATTTTGTATGTAAACTATCTGTTAATAAATTGTAGCTGTTAAAAAAAACAATGCACTACAGTAAAAAGTGTGATACATCCCTCTAAAATGTACTGTAGCAGAATTATAAACTAGAAGAAAATGAAAAGACCTCCTTAGGGTTTAAAATTTTAGCAACTACATTAACTAAATGACTGCAAAATGGGAAAAAAAAGAAAATCTTAGTGCATCCAATCCTTTGCTTTCTTCTCTCCTTGTCCCTCTTATCTCCTTTCTTTACACCCCCAGCTTACAGGAAGAGTGTCCCCAGGAGCCCCAACCGGAGACACTGCAGCCCGTAGCAGCCAGAATAATTCAGAAGGCCTGGAGAAGATATGTGGTGGGTGCTGCTGCTGCTGCTGCTGCTGTGGAAACACATACTCTTGCACATGCATGAATTTAAGTACACAGGCAACAACAAAAACTCTTTTTTCCTACCCAAACCATAGTACAGAGAGATCTTCAAGTATTTCAAAGAGCTGATCAATAATTGCAACCAGCGGGATCCACAGACCATCCTCAAAACTGTCAATCCTCGAGAGGTAACAGATATCACACTCTATAAAATAAAAACAACAAATCAAACAAATGGTAAAATGTGTTTTTCCTGTTGCAGGCAGAGCTGCTGGATGCTGCTGCTGGGGTGTTTATCAGATTTCGACTTGGAGGGGTAAGCTTCATGGGGATATTGCTCCACAATATGTGAATACGATAATGCAGATGTACCTGCTAACATCTCATGCCTTTGCCTTCAGATCACCTTTCCTCCCAACATCTATTACAAGATCTTTACCCATCGGCCCATTGCGGATGTGTGTGCCAGCAGCCCAAAGGACTACACACAGCCAAGCCTGAAGAAGCCTGTGGCCCGGCAGACCAACAATGGCTGGCCAATCACGCAGGAGGACCGATCAGGGTGGTACCAACGTATGGAGAACAACAGCTGGAGGCTGTTCTGTAGCAAGGTGAAGAACATGTTTAACACAAATGAAAATGAAAGTCTAAAGTCTAAAAGTCTAAAGGCCTTGAAATAAATAAATAAACAGCTACAACAGACATAAACAGACTTTCTAAGAAGTTTTATGCCTTGATCATGTCAAATAGTTTGATGAACGTTTACATATTGCTCTCAGACGTCGTTCATTTAATGTCAAAGTTAGCCATAAACTGTTAGCCACTACAAGCAGATGTCATAAACCCTGTGTCCATGGGTTTCTTCATCAGGTCGTTCCCGAGGGTGATCCCATTGAGATTGGTGCACACAAAAAAAAGAACTTTCATTATTCCAGACTGCAGCGGAAACAGGATGTAGACAAATGGAGGAAAAGGAAGAAAATTGAATGGCTGAAGCACATGTGAGTTGAACTAGGTGTGGGTGGTCTAAGATCACAGTCATGCCATCATGTTTTTGTCTGTTCCATGAAATGAGCATATGTGCTGTGGCCTCAAGTGGAAATGACGGGATAACGGTGAAAGCTAGCCCTAGTTTATGTCTATTGTGTATTAATATTACATTTCAGTCACAGAGCTAAGTATGGAAGGTAATCCCTCTTGATCTCTAATACCCCCAGCAGGTGCTTCAACAACACTTACTGCTATTTTGAAGATATGTCAATAATTGGAACTCCATTTCCAAATCCAGGTAGCCGGAAATTACATATCTCATTGCTTTTTGTATGACTCAAGAAAACATGACTACCACACATATTTTGTATGAAAATATGAATTAACATAAAGTAAAATTAATATCGATAAATATAACTGATAATTAAACTTTTTAATTTTGGTTTACATTGTACAAATTAAGCAAGGACATAATAGGCTAATTCTGCAAATTAAAACCAGTATGCTATTTCTGTTCATCTTTAATTCTGGGACATTTTGGGAAAAACACTTATTTGCTTTTTTGTGAAATATAGATGAGAACATTGATACCATTCTTATGTCTGTACACTAAATATGAAGCTACGTCCAGCAGATGGTTAGCTTAGCTTATTATAAAGACTATAGCTACAGGGAAACAGCTAGAATGGCAATGTTTACTCTGCACAAAAACCAAAGTGTAAAAATGACACGTTGTGGTTTTACAAGAGGTTATGTTACCTTTGGACTAAGCCAGGCTAGCTGTTTCCCCCTTTTTCCCAGCCTCAGTGCTAAGCTATGCTAACTGGCTAATGGCTGTAGCGTCATATTTAACAGACAGTTACTAGAGTGGTATCAATCTCCATCTTTAACTCGCGGTACGAAAGTAAATAACTCTATTTCCCATAATGTCAAACTATTCTTTACCTCTTTGGATACAGTTGGTTCTATCCCAAAATTTGGGAAACACACACCTCTGTGGCAGTGTGATGTGGAGTCTTGTGTGACAGGAAATCCATCTCGTCTTCCATCTATCATTATCTGTCCTCTCTGTCCCTTACATACAGGTACAACGAGGGTCGTCTACAGGCTCATCCGGTACATCGGCACATAGCCACCCTGGTGGGAAGTTCAGCCCAGGAAGTGATGGACACCAGTGAAGAGAAGGGAGATGATGAGATACTGGAATGGGAGCTAGATGAGCTCCTGGCCTGGACCAACACTCTCAACTTTGAGGAGTAAGATACTTTTTTTTGAATAGACATATTGTAAACTGGTCCAAGCTTGTATATTTATGTTGAAATGTTCTTCAAGGCTGTCCCTATGTATCAGTACTTTTTTTAATGTATTATTTTGCTCTCTTGCTTGTGCAGGTATATACAGGAGTGGAGATATTTGGCCTGTAGTCACTCCTCTGGGCAGAACCAAGGTGAAAATATTTCTATTTTACAAACTTTTTTCTCATTATTTGTAGTAATTACTGCATATCTTTGCTGCTAGTAATAGTCAAACTTGTTATTGTCACTCATTTAATGCTGTTTAGTACCTGCTGTACTGCCATCTGCTGTTTAAGTTTAGTACTAACAAAGCTGTCTTTCCACAGCATCTATCTCATCTACTGTTATACAAAAACCTATTGATGACCATGCTTCTGTTTTATTTTCTTTCTCTTCCATTCTTCATCCTCTTCCTCTGACAGGGGAGCCTTCATCTCCACCCAGGCTACCTGCTCATGACTTTGCTGGTGTTGCTGAAGAAGACAGTTATGTTGTCCTCACAGACACGTGTACTAATGTCCAACTCTAGACAACTAGAAATGTATTATCTGTGCAGTCAAGTCATTATTGACACAATAATCATTTTCAAATAAAGTATGATAACTCTGTTTGTGTTATAATTATGTTTTTATTACAGCAGTTAAGTAAACATTATGGTAATCATTCTGTATTATGAGTCATTACAATTAGTGTTTGAATGAGATGATGATTAAATCTATTATTTAATCACTGTGACGTCAAACCAGATCAAACTGCTCAGATACGTCCTCTGAATATGAGAGGACTTGGGGGTGTAATTTGAATGTTTTGCACTGTTAGTAAAATATATTAATTTCAGTAAAGAGTTGTGTCCTTAATGGTTTTAGGTCGATCTTGTTTCTCATGGTCCAATCACTGCAAACTAATGTGACTGCAATGTTTCAGACATCTTTCAGAACATGTGTATCTATAGACTATATTATGGGAATCAACCAAAATTTATTCTTAAAAAATATACATGACTTTTTATGACTTAAATGAAATTATTAACTGTATTATCACATCCTGTTTGTATTTCACAGTTCTACAAAAAAAAACACTGTTGAACCAAATGTCACATTTAATGTCAAACATACTTTGCTTTTGAGACTATCATACAGCAAATGCAAAAATTGTGTTTACAGTCTTTATTATATAGAGACAGAATAAAACCCCATCACAACAGAATACACAAGAGTGTGTATGGTCTAATCATCAGTAACAAAACAGTGAACACAAAAGTGAAGTTGTTTGACAGTCATTGTGACATTGTTTCAGCAGGTTTTTGTGAAAATTGTGAAAAATGAATGGGACTGAATACTAGTAAATAATTGCCTGTTAATCATTAAAAAGAATATTTCGCTAAGGTAAGGAAAAGAGGGGGCACCCGGATTTGAACCGGGGACCTCTTGATCTGCAGTCAAATGCTCTACCACTGAGCTATACCCCCGTTGACGTTCACTAGAAGTTTATATATATATAAATAACTATAGCTAGTATACGTGTTACTCCTGTATTGTGATATGGTGGAACTGTGATGTATATGTTAGTGTAATAAACAAAAAACTACCTACGTACACAGTGAACGGCAGTATTAGCGTGCAGTTGCCTCATTATGTTGTTGTAAATTATGCGCTGGCGTAAGCCCGGATGCAATATTTTTTCCTAGCATGGCGAAGGCATAACCCACCCTACTCTGCCTCTGATTGGCTTACGCTGATATTCATACTCTAATTCTAACCAATCTTATTCCTCATACCTAAACCTAACCAATCCAACGAACCAAGGTAACGAGTACTAGCCAATCAGAGGTAGAGTAGGGCGGGTCATGTCTTCGCCATCCTAGGAAAAACAATTTAGAGCCCGGATGTGTCGTTAAGAAAACGCGACCCAACCGGATATTCAAGTGTGTTGAAAAGAAAGTGGAAGAAACGGAATCAGGATGGTATGGCTCAATTGTTATCTTCTTTATTGTAAATGTTGTAAATATAACCATGTTCATGCCCTGCTTGGTGTTGTTTAATGCTAGTTATATACATATTTGACCCCTTCGCGCCTTTGCTCTCTGTCTGTATCAGCTCTGAAGTCCAGTACATGTGAATATGATTAGTCACTGGAGCTAATGCTAGCTCGTTAGCAGTTAACGTAGCTATGAGGTTAGAGGCTTAGCTAGACACCTTCAGTTTTCAGTATGTGTTTTTTGAATATTAGCACATGTTAACGGTGGATGTGTGTTTTTTTTTTGCAGAATTGTCGAGGACTCCGCTCTCAGCTGAAGGACAGTGTACCTGTGGCCGGCTTGTGTCCGCAGGGAGCTTATGGAGTTCAGGACTCTCTGCGCAGCGGGTGAGAAATTGATCAAATTAATCTGGTGTGACCTAATGTTATATGTTTAACTGACAATTAACTTTTATTGAATCCCTAAAATACAAACAGAAAATACAAGATTCTGACAGATAATTAACAAACAAATGAGTCCTACCATCTCTAACCCCTCTCCATACCAATTTGCAAATCGTGAATATTTACCAAAAGCCTCCATATACAATAAATATCTGTCTGTATTTCTGCACTATCAGTGAGTTTAAAGAGGAGTATTAACTCAGCATCCAGCAGTCTAGACTGCTTTATTTTTCCAGATTTGTTTCGGATACACTTCAAAAGTTTCTTGACTGGACTCTTAAAGTATCTTGGCTATCTGGCCAGAGTAATATTTTTTACTAGAGTTGTACAAACAAAATTTATTTGTTTCTGACACATATAAATCAAATAATATCAATCATAAATATTATTACTAACCCTCAATTCTCACTGTACTTACATCTTACAGCACAAGTAACATGCATTGTCAATACTGTAGAGCAGCACTGACAGAAAATCAAGACAACAATTGTTAACTCAAGTCAAATAAATAGAAGAGGTAATTAAATAAAATAAAAATGGTGGTCTTGGACTGATTCTTGTAGAGACATTAAGTACTTTTCCACTGGCGCCCATGTTTTGGCATATTCAGTCTCATTATTTTGCAGTCTAAAGGCTGCTTTTTCTAATTTCATCATTTCTGTTGCTTCAGTGATTGATTCTTTCTGAGTTCCAGTTATTCATGATTACATTCTTTGTGACCATACATAGCGAGAGAAAGATCTTTTTGTTCTTTGAAGACACTTTTTTGCTTATTTACACTTATTTTCCAACTGTAAAGTGTCCTGCCCAGGAAATAACTTGGTAACGATGCTTTAAAATATAGCCTACCTGCAACATAAGTCCAACTTGGGCCAAACAACTAATCGATTAATTGAGAAAATAATAGACAGATTAATCAATATTGAAAATCATTGTTGCAGCCCTACTTTAAAAACAAATTTTAGGGATACTAATAAAAAATGAATATTTTCCCATATAATGTTCTCTGATTTTTAAAAAAAAAAAATTTTTAAACACTTGCATATCAGTATCAGTGTTGGCCTCTGAAATCCAGCGCAGTCTTGTTTAGTTATAAGGTCCTAATCAGCAGTGCACCATTAAACTACTAGTAATTGAAATGTAGTGTGACATTCTCTGCATAAACAAGTGTGAGATGTACAGAAGGTTCTGGTACAAATACATTTACACGGCTTAACTTTTTATGTGAAATGACGCATGAAGTGTGTGTGACAGCTGTCTTGTAATCACTCAAGAGGAGCTGTCTTACCAGTTAGGTGTTTTGGTCATGAATTTAGGTGATAGCACCACTTCTTGGAACCAAATTAACTGTACATGGTACTGAGTTTTACCTTTTTTGTGTGTGTTTCATCTTTTTCTTAACAGCTTCAGCAGTGTGAAGAATGAGCTCCTTCCCAGCCACCCGCTGGAGCTGTCAGAAAAAAATGTAAGTCATTTGAATTACCCACACTGGTGTGTTCTCACTTTTTGACTGATTAGTTCTCTTCTTAGCACTGTTTAGACATGTACAGACTGGGCTTGATTGACAATGCCCTGATTGCTCTGATCTGGTCATATTTAGTGCTTTTTGATCAAAAGGTTCCAGAAAATAAGAAACAAGAGGAACTAAATTAGGAAGCGTTCCCTTTTGCTTATTACTGTTTCCACCGTATCTGATGAACTGTGAAGATTAGACAAATTTGTCCAATGACAGATCAACCACCACTCACACTCACTCTTGGTTTCGCTCAGCTCCTTCGTTGAGTTTCTCGCACGCCACTTTTTTTTTTTTCTTAAAGTTGGGGAGCTGACAATAAAGCCTAACTTGTTTTTTAACATAAATAAACAAGTGATGTCTACCCCACATCCTAATATTGATACTAGTTGCACAAACAGCACCTCCTTGTTATGTTAATGAATTGGTGCACAAGTTAAAACAGTTACAGGTTTCGTTTCTGGATTAATTAAATAGTTCTCGGTCTCCTGAGAAAGTTCCTGCGGTGGACACACCCTACATATTAATTTAATGGGTGTGACATCACATAATTCCCAGCATAGCTTTGCTCACATTCAATCTGTGCAGAGGTCAAAACATATTGGTGAGAATAATCTCTATTGAGTCAGCATGAGTCATTCAAACTGCACACTACAGGCCTTTTTTACAGCAGACCCCTTAACTTGGCATAGCAGGAAAAGCACAACTGATTACATTAACGATGCCTCAGTTGTATTTAGGTGTCCCAGTGTGTCATGCGTGTGAGCCAGGCACTCCTAACTGCCAAACATTAATCTATGTTATTAATTACACTTGTGCCTTTTCTACTAAGACTCTGTTTTGTCTTTTTTGTATTATCAAGGATCATATCAAACAGAATCATCTGTACATTCACATGGATGTTTAAATATTTACACAACAGAATACCATGTTTTATTTGACAGAAGTAGATCAGTAGCCCAGCCCACACAGAAAAATGTCATCAGAGTGAACAACAGAATAAATAATGGTGGAAATGGTACTTTTCTTTTTTTTCTAACATGTTTTGTTTCTGTGGTGTGCAGTTCCAGCTGAACCAGGATAAGATGAATTTCTCAACCCTCAGAAACATCCAGGGTCTTCATGCTCCGCTCAAACTGCAGATGGAGTACAGGGCAGCTAGACAGGTAACACACACACACACTGCCTGTTTCATAGAGTCGCACAAATGTAGCTCTGATACCCCTCTTCCTTTGGCTCCTCTCTCTTTTATCGTAATGTTTACTGTATTTTTAAGTCATTCTTCTTCTCTTTCATTAACTCTTGATGCCCGTCCTTCCTTGTTCCAGATCCAGCGTCTGCCGTTCCTACAGAGTTCAAACCTGCTGCTGGATACACTCAAAGGCAGCGACGAGTCCATCGGCTTTGAGGACGTCCTCAATGGTGAGACCCTCATACATTCATCTTTACACAATCGTTGACACAACTGTCGAAACATGATGCTTAACCGCCCCGCACTGTGTTTGTGTCACGTTACCTTGCAGATCCAGCCCAGAGTGAAATGATGGGCGAGCCACACATGATGGTGGAATACAAACTGGGCTTGTTGTAAAGAAGATGGACACAAAATACACACACATAGATTTAGGTTATTATTTGTCTGCAGTCATTTGTTTATCGGATCCAAAACAAAGGTGACCAACTCAGGTTCTGGAGAATTGTAATCATCTTCTCAGAAGGACTGGGAAAGGACGGGTGTGTGTGGGGGGGGGGAATGACATTGCAAATAACATAGACGTGGGTTACTGAGTGTTGAGCATTTTTATTCATCTGCTGGCGAGACTCATTCAGACAGGCATTCATTGCTGCTTTTGTATGATTCCAAACCGGTTGGTATTTCTAATAAACTGAAACATAACAATCTTCATGATGTGGGTTCATTTCAAAAATTATTTGATCTTTTTCAATGAAACTTGTGCTCATGTTGTCACCATAGGGCACCATCAAAACTTGTGATCTTATTTAAATATGTTGTCACCACTTCAGGCGACGGCTAGCAAAATATTGTGATATAGTTTGGCTGCAACTAACATTTATTTTCATCGATTGATCTGACAGTTATTTTTCTTGATTAATTGTTTTGTGTATAAAATGCCAGAAAATAGTGAAAAGTGCTTATTACAGTCCAGATTGATGTCTTCAGGTGCCTGTTTTGTCCAACTAAAACCAAAAAAAATTCAATTTACTATCATGTATGACAAAGAAAAGCATAAAATCCTCACATTGGGCAGTTGTGGCAGTTTTACTTAAGTGACAATTGCTTAACTATCACTTAAGTGATAGTTGCTTATTAATGTCCTGTTGATCGATTAATCGTTATACTATTGTACTATTATGACAGGCTTAATCACACCGCAAAAGGGAAACAGGAAACAGGAAGATCTCTCAAGTGTTTCATCCCTTTTCAAAGCTGAATCTAACATTTATACATCAAGAATTTTAAGACTTCTGTTTATCTCACCTTCCAATGTCTGGAAACTCTCATCACAACCTGGGCAGACATTGTTGACATGAGACTTTGGCCCAATCTCAGTGCCCCCCCCCCCAAACCCTAAACCCTCACAGATTGAACTGACGTCACCTGGTAAGTGCTTGAGTGTGAGAGGCTGCCAGGGCTCAAAATGGTTTAAATAGGAATGGGACGGCACTTTGCGACCTGACACCAAAACATGTTATGTATGACTGTGGGTTTGGGACTTTTTATATTTATAACTCTATTGTCATATCAACATGACTGATTGGAATTTGTCTTAGTGAGCTCACTTAAACAAAAATAGAAAAAGACAAAAATAGCAAAACCTCTCATTCATAAAGTACATAATACATTAAAGTATGAAACAGACAGGTAATATCCAACCCATAAAATAATCATGTGCACTGCAGTCAAGTAAGGGACTGAGTGCCTGATTTCGATGTCTTCCAGGCTCTTGCCTCACAGAGTGGACGAGAGGAAATTGTTAAATAATCAATACTAATTTTTTGTCAAAACAGCGTCATTAAGCAAAAATGAAAAATGGTTGGTGAATAAACTGTGTGTTAATGTAACATATACACCTGTTAAAAGGCACAGGTGCAGGATGGTTTACCATCAAAAATAACTACAAATAACTCCACATGTGCAGAGAAAAGTTTACTGGGGTGTATGTCCAGAGCAACACTCGTAGCACAGCCAGACGGCATACAACATCCCAAAATGTGTCTCCAAGCGTTTGGACTTAATTTGACATTTTAAGGAAGATGGATAAAGAGATGCCAAGGAGGTCAAGTCCAAGTGTGGCAAAAATCTTGCCCAATTGAAAAAGCTCTGCAAGTTACTTAACAGCACAGGGTACCATAGTATACTACTAGTACTAGTATATTAGTATAGTAGTATAATAATCCATCAAACCTGAATTTCGACAATGTGTTTGAGTTTCATGATGATATTAATGTGATGGGTTCGGTCTTGAAACAAGAGTCAGGTGCCCTTATGAACGATGAAACAGGTTTTGCTTGCTGTAATCATTCATCCTGTTCATACTGACCACTCAAAGTTATCTCTTCCTAATGGGTTTCAAATGCAAGTGATGGGGGTTAAAGGTTAAATGGAGCTAATATGAGGCTTCTGCGGTCTGCATTAGACAAATCAAGTGGATATCTTGAGGAGGTCTGTTCAGTACCAAATTTCCTCTTGTTTTGTTCCTGGGTGGTGTTTTTGTATTGAGCTGCCATGGAATAAAAGTAACATACAAAGGGAATTTTGTACTAAAAAGACTAATGAGAGTGAGTAAAGATACTTGATTGATTAACTCAGACTGCTAAAGCCTCAGATTAACTTCTGGTAAACACTGGAAAACATTTTCACAGAACAAGGACTGTGGATTTTGTCCCCCATCACTTCTACAAAAGTGTGTGCACATTGACACCTGTCTGTTGTTTCAAGACAAACATGAAAAATTGTGAACTTATCCTTTAATGTCATTTACCTAGTAAGGCTATTTTGATCTAAGTATACACAAATGTTCCAATGCATTTTAATACATTTAACACTATCAACACATCATTTAAAGACATTGCAATTTGATGTGATTTCATTTACTGTGGCACAATCATTATAGGTTTATATAGGTGCACACTAATGCACTCCAGTGCTAAAACACGAACAGCAGTCAAGTCAAATGATAAAATGCAATACATTTGTGCAAATTTAAATCTAAAAGTCCAAGTAAAGAAAGCCAAATGAATCAGGCTTTGTATGTTCATATGCAAGTCTTGATCAGATCTGTACATCTAGGCACCTATATGATGTCATATTTATATATTAAAAACCTATATTTGTAGTTAACAGCATGTTTAGATTCTCTTCTTCTACATATTGATACCTAAGTCAAATTACAATTTACAATTTCATTTACCAGACGCTTTTATCCAAAGCGTCGTACATCTGGGGGCCAATACAACACAAAATACCACTGACTTATCCCACTGCTCTTGATACCTAAAGGTGACCTCCTTAGTATCTCTCGATTCCTGTTTCCTGAAATGTGTCATTTCATTCATGTGTAGACAGAAATGTCAGTATGTCATCTGCTGTGTGAGGAGTGTTGCTCTGGACACTCCGGCAAGCTTTTCACTGCATATGATGAAGAATTACTAGTATTCTATTAAAAAATGTAAAACTATATTAGTTATAGTAGTTAATTATCACAACTTCACTGAAATAATCTACAACTTTTAATATCTACACAAGGATTATCTGAACTCAATGTAGATAACAATTATATTTGTCATTTTCTCGATCTTCATCCTCTGGATTTTAAATTGGCCTCCTTCACATTTCTGCACATATTTGTGTGACAATATAAATGTACGATACAAATAATATTTCAGTTATTAACCTTACTTATTGTTTATTACTGTTCAAAACAACATTATTATTCATTTTCATAAGGATTTGGATATTTTTGGATATTTATGTGACAATATGAATGTACATCATAACAAAAAACCCACCCACCCTACCCCATCCCATCCCCTCCCCTTTGCCCCCCTCCATTTACTGATGGCTGAGGCTGCCCTGCATTTTTCGCAAAGTGCCGTGTTGCTCATCACGAGGGAGTGATGTTTTGAACATAGTTCCACTCTAATGTGATTGCGCGAATGTTGAGTAATATCCGCAATGCAAGCGGACTATGTTCTGTCAGGGAACAGGACATGTTTATATTGACACCATCTCTCAGATGTTGGAGAGAGAACAGAAACATGAAGTTTCTTAACCGCACACACACCACCAACTTTAGTGCCATCACATTATTTTAACAGTTATCATAATGAGCTATATATAGTATCGGTTTGACATCGGTGTTTAAGTTTTGGTGCTGAAATTATTAAAATGACTTCCCATAAAACCATATCAATTGTCTTAACATACTTTCGAAGTTAAGGGTAGTAAACTGTATTTATTTCTGTTTATAGGCTTGATTTTGATTACGTTAACATATCTATAGCCTAGGCTGCAAGGCATGCTGGGAAATTGCGGAACAAGGAAGGAGGTACGTCAGCATATCGACAAGCACGGACTGGTGTTGATAGCAGCTTGTAATTAGTACAGTGTGTTCTACCGTCTATGGCTCTTAGCTGTAGTATAAATGCAAATAAACAAAACAAGCAAATAAACTTGCAAACACAGCAGCTGCATGGATTGAAATTTTAAAAAAGTCAGATTTTAGAAGTCAGACTATCACTGTAAAGTTGATTAGCTGAGAAGTCCTCTCCCTGGCACAAGTAAATGCATACTGTGAGTCAGGGGGAAATGGTGTTATAAATGTTTCTGTGTAGATGTTCAGCAGCGTAGGGATGTATCATCTGAGCTGTCGAATTGAAACTCCTCTTTCCCTCACATGTGTCCTGTAGTGATGCTGTAGTCATCTGCTAAATGAAAAATGTAAATGTAAATGTAAATGCAGATCCTTTCATCTCAACTCAGGATATTCCTTCAGCTCTCCTCTGTAACAAACACTCAGCATTTACATCTGTCTTTATTAACGTGTCAGCACAAGTTTGTCCATTATCTAGCCAGAAATACTACTGACTTACCCCACTGCTCTTGATACCTAAAGGCGACCTCCTTAGTATCTCTTGATTCCTGTTTCCTGAAATGTGTCATTTCATTCACAGACAGAAATGTCAGTATGTCATCTGGCTGTGTGAGGAGTGTTGCTCTGGACACTCCCGCAAGCTTTTCACTGCATATGGTGAAGAATTACTAGTATTCTTCTTTGACAGTTATACTGGTCCTTTACTTAAGACAACTTGTGGAAATGTGTGCAGAATTTGTGCTTTAAACAGGATGACAGTTTATTTGTGGTATCATAGAGGGAAGATTATATTCTGTTACACACACACACATAATCCCAGCATAGATATTTTTTAATATTATCTAAAACAGGGCATTTTCTATAACTTGATTTCTAAAATTTACTACATGAAGTGTTTTTAAAATAGAGCAACAAACACCCTTGATAATTTTGGAGTTTCATACAATAGACCGACTCTAAGGTATTAGACACTAAGGTACTGACAGGTCTACGGAGCACACATGTGGTCATCTCTGAGGAGAACGTTCTCGCCAACCTGGGCGACACTCTCCGTCAGAGTTTTGCTCAGGCTCTGGAGATTCCAGATGAATTCCACTTGACAAACCTGATCATAAAAGAGGTTCCAGAAAGTGTAAAGGCGGTCCTCTCTGTTCCTACGCAGAGCACATGGGGCTTCAATTACCAGGCGGGGCCCCCCAAAATTAAGGTTGATAAAAATGTCATGATAATTATCACATTATTACATTGTAACACAAATTGAAAAAATATATAAATTAGTTATGGACAGGCCCTCCGTTTGTATTTTTCATTGTATGTACCCTAATACTCAATTCAGACAAATTAGATGTTTTTACCTAATATGTAAAAAGAGCCCCCCCCCCCCCCCCCCCCTTCCTCGAAATGGTACAACCTTCAAAGCCCTCGTCTGTTCGCCTCGGAGTTTGCTTCGGTTCGCGTGTAGCCTACTACCTGCCTCTCGTCTGAAGTTTGTCATATTAGCCTTCCTTATCAAGCTGTTTTTGAATGAGGCCATAAGCGGAGCGACCATGGGAGCAGAGGGGGCGGCCGGCCCACGCTCAGTAGAGGCCCGCTGGGGGCGTAGCGCTCGACCCCCCGGGTGCTGCAGGAATAGGAGAACTTAACTCTCTCAGCTTCTTCTATTCATTCTCTATGGTAGTTCTTATCACTATGGGTGTAATCTCCCCTATTACCACAATGTGGGTTGCAATGGCAGAGTGGCGCTGTCCGTATTTCTGCTCGTTAACTATGCGGGAAGTGAAAACCGCAGAAGCAGCGATTCAAAGTTTATGACTAACTTCGCTGAAAACTTTATCCAAAATATGAGATATTCGCGTCTTTTTATGTTTATGGTGAATGAAACTTGCCAGACAAAGTTTCAGCCTTCTGAGACTCATTAAGAGCTATTTGCGTCCGTGTGTGGATGAGGCCAAACTATCCAACCTCACTTTGCTGTGTTGAGCGGGACATAAACACTAAAAGGACTAAGTGGTTGGCAGGTTTGCCACCATGAAGGAGAGGAGGATGAAGTTTTAAAAGGGACCGTGAAATGTAAAAAGATTGTTTAACTTTTCTGATTATTTGGTTCCATGGAGGATGGAGAAATACACAAATGGACTAACGTTTCAGTAAACTACAGCAGTCTAAGCAGGGACAACAACTGGTGAGTGAAACATCCATAATTAGTCTTTATTAACTTAAAAGTTGGTTATGAAGAAATCAGTCATAATGTTAGATTAATGTGTTGTTTAACTCCATGCTTACCACATCTCAGCACCTGTCTGTGTCACTGCCTGAGGTGTTGTAGACTGTCCACTTTGTATTAGAATAGGCCTTGTAGTGTTGTAGACCACTGTGTCTATTTTATGTTTATGTTATTCCTGTGTTAGAAAGACATGGTATGGAGACAGAGCACCTGGCTTGTCACTATCTATTTGTGGTGATGCTGAACTGCTCGTCAGTCGGTGTATGTAGAGCACCACATGCTGTCCTCAGTGCTGAAACATTTGAACGCGGCTGGCAAACTTTTTTCTTTTTTGTTCTTCAGAACAAGCTTGTCTCAAAGTGGCTTCACTGTATGTTTCCTGAGACATAGGCTTGCATGGCTCAATAACAATTTGTGATTCTGAATAGGATATATCATCTATTTTACAGCTGTGAATTTTAAAATGACTGTTTTAGAAAGGCCCCTTGAGAATGCTTCGCTCGCTCTGTGCTGAGAGTCTAGCTCCGCCCCTGAATGAGGCATAATGGCAAGTAAGAGACAACATGAATCTCTGAAAAAAAGCTGAAAAACAGAAGAAGAGAAAACTGGGCCCCCATGACCAATAATGCTTAGGGCCTCCAAATGATTAGCAGCGGCCCTGGTACTCACACTGAGGAGCCAGTTATAAACCAGCATGTCACTCCACCCTGCAGACTGAATGTAATGGTTAGTCATTCCTGCAAAATGCTGAAAGAATTCATGACAAAGGTGAAAAATTTGTACACACCTCGGTCACGCAGGCCAAGATCAAATTGGGCCACCCATGTACAGGACGCAAAGGAAGATGTTGAGGTTCTTGAGATGGAGACTCTGGAGAGTCACGATCTAGAGATGGAGGACACTGATGACCGATGATTGATGACTGATGAGACACTCTAGAGAAAGTCACATCACAAGACAGCTTTGTGATTAAAACTAGTAAAGCTGTTCAAGAAATATACTAATTAGAAATAAGGTTCATGAAATAACAGAACCTCTATTACATAAAGTGGAGGAGTCTGAAGGAGAGGAGGTGTGGGGCAACATGAAGTGTTGAAGTGTTTACTACCATGTCAAGCACTTCATGTCATTGCACCAGCACCTCCTGTGTCATTCATTTTACCATCTGTGCAGCTTCCTACAGAGCCTGGACAGAGAAAACAGGAGAGCACACTGGCACTGTCTCAAGAAAATATGTAAGAACGACAGACGTGACATACGAGAAACAGACAGAAGACTCAAACAAAACACAACATTGTTATTTATGTTGCATTTTATGTCATCCCATTTTATTGCACTTTTCTGTTTATTTATGCCTTAAGTTATTTATGTTGCACATTATTATTATCATCATCACTGTTGTTGTTGCTATTATCATTGATGTTGCTGTTGTAACTATATTAAAAAATATAAAACTATATTATTTAGTTAAATCATCACAACTTCATTCAAAAAAATCTACAACTTTTAATATCTACACAAGAAAGGATTATCTGAACTCAAACTATGTAGATAAATAAAAATATTTGTCATATTCTCGATCTTCATTCTCTGGATTTTATGTTGGCCTCCTTCACATTTCTGCACATATTTGTGTGACAATATAAATGTACAATACAAATAAGTTTTCAGTTACTAACTTTACTTATTGTTTATTACTGTTCAAAACAACATTATTATTCATTTCCTTAAGGATTTGGATATTTGTGTGACAATATGGATGTACAACATCATAATAAGTTAAAAGGGTTTATTAGTGCTTTGTCTAATCAAGGCCCTTTATGTACTGATGGCTGAGGCTGCCCTGCATTTTTCGCAAGGTGCCATGTTGCTCATCAGGAGGGTGTAACACTTCGAAGATAGTTCCATTGTAATGTGTTCGTGTTTATCTTGAGTACCATCCGCCATGCTAGTTGACTGTGTGCTGTCAGGGAATAGGTCATGTTCATTTTGACACCATTTACCCCACGTTGGATAGACAGTAGAAACACGAAACCTCTCATTCGCACAAGTATTTCCAATTTGAGTTCCATCACGCCCTCCAGTTATGAAGTCATATCAGTGACCTATTTATGTTATTGGCTTGACATCGGTGTTTAAAGTTATGGTGCTGAAATTACTAAAATGGCTTATCATAAAACCATATTAATTGTTTTAACATGCAATCGAAGTGAATGGTAGTAAAATGTATTTATTTCTGTTTAGGCTTGGTTTTGATTACTTTAATATATATATAAATGGCCTAGGCTGCATGGCATGTTGGGAAATTGGGTCACGAGGAAGGAGTTACGTCAGCATATCGATAAGTCAGGACTGGTGTTTATAGCAGCTTGGAATAAGTACAGTGTGCTCTACCGTCTATGGCTCTAAACTGTAGTATAAATGCAAAAGTACAATTATCTGGCTACGTGTAACGCTTATCAGTTCAATTTTCCATATAAAAATTGAAAAATATAAAATTGAATTCAATTTTCTAAAACTGTATCTTTCGTTCGCCTGACCAATGTATAATGGAGATTTTGGAGTCGTTTTCTAGCTTTCTTCAGGTGGAATGTTGGATAGTAAACGGAAAATGGAAAAATAGAAATTCGTCAAGTTTTTATTTCTCTTTGTGTCTTGGCCTGCCTGAGAAGGCGGGTCTAAGCGCCAGACTCAACTTACTTCTGATTGGCTGGCGGGGGCTGCTCGTCTCGCTAATCGTCACACCTGCATTCAAGGATTACATCCGGTCATGGCCGCGCACAGGTACCGCTGTTTTAACTGAGTGTCGCCGGTTCTTTTCTCTAAATACACATATGGTTGAGGCGCTAACTCACGAGGAAGATTCTGTGATGATGTAAATATGCAGCATATAACTTGAGAGTCATATATAGTGATTTTCCCGTATTGCCCAGGACGAAAAAGCTAAATACACTAGCCTATGTAGCTAAAGTTAGCCTTTAGATGCAGTGTGTCCACCCGTCATAAACACTACAGCAAATGTAGCCGCTGCACAGATTGAATAAAAAAACAAGGTCAGATTTTAGAAGTTAGACTATCACTGTAAAGTTGATTAGCTGAGAAGTCCTCTCCCTTTCACAGGTAAATGCATACTGTGAGTCAAGGGGAATTTGTGTTATAAATGTTTCTGTGTAGATGTTCAGCAGCGTAAGGATATATGATCTGATCCCTCTTTTCCCTGACATCCCTCTCGTCTCAACTCATGACATTCTCTCAGCTCTCTCTGTAACAAACACTTTGCGTATACATCTGTCCTTATAAACATGTTTCATCACAAGTTTGTCCATTATTTAGCCGGTAACCAATGTATAGTAGTTACACATAGCTGCGAAAGTCCTTTGTCCTTTATACTTCTTTTAATGAGGCAGTTACTGAAAACAGTTGCTACAGTCTCTGTAAGACACAGTCCAAATGTTAGATTTGTCTGAATTTTCTCATTTTTATCCAATAAAAAAACAATTGTAATGATGCCTCCAGTTTTGTGTCTTTTCTTTCATCCTGTTCTGAGCCTAGTTCAAAAGCAGCAGTTTTTTTAGAAAGTTAAATTTTTTTTAGAAGTTAAATTACAAAAACTTAATAGCATTCACTTTACACAAATATGTATGTCTGATATTCCCACTTACTTGATGAGTGGTGATATTCTCAGGAAAGTGGGAATATCAGTCATACACGTCTGTGTAAATTGAAATTATGTGTAAACTGTGCAGTTATGTTAGCACAGCTGAAAACTGTTGTGCTGATTAAAGAAGCAATAACATCAGCTTTCCTTAGGCTAGTTTAGTATCTGGAGCGTCAGCACTTGTGGGTTCAATTATGTCTCAAAATGGCCAGAAAAAAAAAAAAAAAACTTTCTTCTGAAACCCGTCAGTGTGTTCTTGTTCTGAGAAATGAAGCCATTCCATTGAGAAACTGCCAAGAAACTGAAGAACTGATACAATGGTGTGTACTACCCCTTTCACAGAACAGCACAAACAGGCTCTAACCAGAATAGAAAGAGAAGAGGGAGGCCTCGGTGCTCAACTGAGCAAGAGGACAAGTACATCAGAGTCTCACAGGTCTGCAACTGGCAGCTTCATTAACTGGTATCCACAAAACACCAGTCTCGATGTCAACAGTGAAGAGGCAACTTCAGGATGCCGACCTTCTAGGCAGAGTAGCAAAGAAAAAGCTGAGACTGGTCAATAAAAGGAAAAGAATAAGATGGGCAAAAGAACAGACGTTGGACAGAGGAGCCCTCATCTTCATCTGAGCATATCTGTAATAATCTATAAAAAGATTTTAGGTTATTAAACTTTTTAGAATCTCCTCAACATCCACTTCATACTCCAACTTCAGCAACACATGCCACAATTATTTTGGGAATTAACAAACAGTGCAAAAAAAGAAAAAGAGTTTAAATAAAAATTAAAAAAACGAGAAATTGTCTCAGTTTTGTCTCTGAGGTTTATGTTTCATCTCATGCTTTATTTTACCTTTGCAATTGATTTTATATGTTGGGAAAATTAAAAGTCAACACTGTAGTGCACAGACTTTTTATTTGTGTATTTGTTTATGATATATTAATTGAATCAACTAATGCCACGCTCTACATCATTATAGTCTGGGCTCATTTTTAATGGCTGTTCTTTTACAAGCTTCTAAAGACACAAATACTAAATCTGAAACAATTACCTTAAAGGTAGATAAACCCCCAATCAATGAAAGATGATCAGCTGACTGGGCCTGATCAGTCTTCAGACACTTTAAAAAAAACAACAAAAAACTAGTCTTAAATTGATCCCAGTGAAGATGAAAACTTCACTTTATTCAGTTAGTTAGTACTGGGACATTGTTATATCAGTGCAGGTGAGAAATACAGTATATGTATATGTGTTTCTCAAAAGATATTTTGTTTATAGGCTTTGTATTTTCTGTGATATCGGAGTGTTATTTCTATAAACACATGTTTGCTTTAATAATGCTATAATAAAGAATGAACTTAGAACGGGCAAAAGGCTGGTCAAGGCCGGCGGTGAGGGAGGGGAGAGAAGAAACGTAGAGGTTCTGTAACTCACTGTAGCAATCAATTGAAATCTCACCGCCATCGGACCAGCCGGTAGAGGACAGGCTCTGTCCCTGTATTTATAGGACTAACGGGACTTTGGTGTTTAAGTAACGGTGCTGAAAATATCAAAATGTCTCCCAATGAAACCATATCAACTGTTTTGACATGCTTACGATGTCCACGACAGTGAAAGAACGTATTTTCCTCTGTTCATAGGCTTGATTTCGTTGACTTTAATACATATCCTAGGCTGCAAGGCATGCTGGGACTTTGTGTCACGAGGTAGGATTTACGTCAGCTTATCCACAAGCACGTATTGGTGTTTATAACAGTAGCCTACAGACAGTGTACTGTCGTATAAATACGCAGATACGACGAACAGGCGCTACTTTTGCAATAAATGAGCAATTCTGTCGTTACTGCTGCTGACTGCAGATATCAAAGGTGATATGTGTGTTAAGAGAGAAATCCCTGTGCAGACAGTTCACAGAGTCAAACGTGTTCAAGATAGGCAATAAAATATAACACTCGCGACAACAGCTGATTATTATGGACAGTAAGTCGGATGTAGCAGCTTTGCTCAGTTGGTTGGAGTCTGTTCAAATTAATAAACCAGCAGCAGGCAGCTTCTTTGCAAGGGAATCAAAGATGTTGTAAACAACTAGTCTCACAAGAAACATGAACTACTATGAGAATAAAAAGACAAATGAGCAACACAGAAGCAACATTTCTGAGCTGGTGTTTTATTATTTCCTGCACATTCAGCTGCTACATGAGCAGTCTTCTCTATGTCTACAATTTCTTTCTCTTTGTATGTGGATAAAAGAAACTCAGATTTAAGTTTTCAGCATTTGACAAAGCTATTGGTGTGTTAGGCTATTATTCAGGTTTGACAAGGCATCATGCATAAGTCAATTATACATATATATACACTGTACATATACATACAGACTGTATATCATTATCAGTGAAAAATGATCAATTTTAAACATTTTAAAAATCATTTTGATTTTTTTAAACATCCTCAGAAAATTTCACTTCTACTGAATGTTTTCAAGCTTTTAAAGGCTTATATGCTTTGTTATAAAGTATATAAGTAGTCCTCAAGCCTGGGTCAAGATAACCCTGATGACATCACATGTTTCACAGACTTTAATGCAGCTCCCTCCATTAACAAAAACATTACAACACAGGCTGTGCTAGTAACCATGACTAGGAAACTCATCTGTGTGTAAAATCAGTGGAGTGTGCCTTTAATATCACAACAAGCAACGGCAGATATTATCAGATGTTTCAGTACTGTTTGTTTTTCAGGTGTAAAATAGAAACAAAGTTCTCTTACAGTATGCTGAGAATGTTTTGTTCAGATTAAAACTGCATAAATGAGATTGATTACTTGAAATACAGCATGTTGCAGTGTAAACAGCACTGTTCACACCCACTAATAAACCACTAGATGGCAGTATGGATCCACACTGAGCCCCTCATGGCCCACAATTCTTGGTTAACCCACTTTCTGGATCCAGCACACCAGTTAAACAGGTCATGTGTTGGTAAAGGTTCAGTATTTTGGCTCTTAGTGCCTGAGGGGACTCAGCTGAGAGCCTGATGTCACTTTTCATACATGACTGGAAAGCAGCTTAACCCGAGGCTGTTAAAGGCTCATGATACTGTCTTTGACAACAAATAACACTCCCTGTGGGTCAGCTTAGGGCAGATAGTAGCCATAATACACAGTGTAATACACTAGATCTGTTTGCACCCTTGTGTCAAGCGTCCTGCTCTGCTCATCCAATCCCCAGTGAGTTGTTCAGTAATAGTATTGCATGTACTGTAAAGGAGCAAATCCAGATCATATGGCACGAGAGGGTAATGCTAGAAAGTACACAACATGCATAATGCTTAGGTTTAAATCAGAACCACTGTTCAGCAAAACATGGCCCAGGAACAACAGGATGACCACATAACACAGTAAACTACATATACAGTGTATGTATGCATCCTATAACAGCATTACATCATGTATAGAGTGGGTGCATAAAGTGCATCTCTTCAGTGTAGTCCATGATGTTCAACATCATATTTAAAAATAGAAGTCCTGAGGCTGAGAAATCATTAACACCAGGATGTTTTACAAACTGTAATCAGTACCAGTGCTGTATGTTAATGAATACCAATTTCTACTGAGTGATTAGAAATAGTTCAGAGTCTGTGGGCGAGGTTTGAAAAAAGAGAAGTCAACTGAGGTGATTCCTTTGAATGATTCATATGTTGTTGTTTCTTACTAAATGTATGAGGGCATTAAAAGGTTAAGAACGTGTCTTTGATTGATTGTGAACAAGAGACAGTTAGTTGGTTATGCAAAGGTCTTTGCCACCTATTTATTTTTGCTCTACACCTACAGGATATATATACACAGCAGTAAATATCCTCACAGGGACCATTAAAAAGCCATTGTGTCATCATTATTGCAGATATTATGTAAATCCTGAATATTAACTGTATCTATAAAACAAGAAACTTTTCAATCACGCTGAATGGAAAAACAATTAATCAAATCCTTATGTCATAAACAAAAGTTTTGTAAGAGTTTAAAGTTGTACTTTGCAGTCAGCCTTGCTTTGTTATTCAGGACTTGGAGTGTGTCAAAGAGATTCTATGTAATTATTTACAGTAGGAATGTAATACTGATGGTGAAGCATGATTTTGTGTCATTGGCAACTTTTTCTGTGGTATTCCAAACTGAAACACAGCAACTACTGGACAGATCGTCATGAAATGTTTACAGACATTCATGGTCCCCAGTGGATGAATCCCACCGATTTGAGCAATTTAATGCCACCATGAGGATGACATTATTGTTTTTTGGCGAAATGTCTCTCTATAATACTTGATGAATTTGGCACAGACATTCAGTCCATCAATCAATCAAACTTTATTTGTATAGCACCTTTCATACAGCTTAGTGCAACTCAAAGTGCTTCATAGATGACTAAACAAGCCAATAAGACAGTAAACACTAAAACAATCTAAGACTAATGCACACAAGACATAAAAAATATGAAAAATATTGATTTAAAAGCCATAATTATAGTAAAATAAAAGATAAAGTACAATTTTACAACATGAATACAATAAAATAAATGAATCGAATAAATAATGTCTATAAATCATTTTAATAAAAACCAGACTAAAGAGGTAGATTTTAAGTTTACATTTAAAGATATCAACTTTTCCAGCTGCTCTCAGATCCTCAGGCAGACTCTTCCAGCTGCCTCATGGTCCCCAGATGATGTAACCTAATGACTTTGATGATCCACTGCCTTTTCATCCAGCATCGCCATGAGGTTCACGTTTGTCCTTATTAGTGAAATGTCTCGACATGTATTGGTTGAGTCGCCATGAAAACACATCCTTGCCCCCCTCAGGATGAACTGTAATAACTCTAGTGATACCATGACTTTTCATCGCATCTAAATTACCATTTTACACAGTGTGCCTATGAGAAATTCATTAAAATATACATTGATAGTGAGGTGTTTGGTATGAGTCATGCACTGTATCACATCACCCAGCATGCTCCTGCTGTGACAGGCAGTAGTCTGTTCTAATCAAATAGCTGATAATGCCCAGAGATAATTTATTAGGAGCGATTTCAATTAAAACTGAGGGCAAAAAATAAACTTGTTTTGGTGTTAGGAGGATGTCTACTGTTCAGAGAGTTCTCACACACTGCCACTCTGATTTAGCTTTTGTTCCAGGGCACTTATTCAGAGAGCTACAGTGCTATTTTTAAATCCCATTTAGAAAAACTAACACGCTCTCAGCTTGGCTTTCATTTTCATATCTCAGCTTTGGGTGCTCATCTTTTTACGACGTGAAAAAACACTCATGAGGCCATAATCTTCCGACCCAAAGTAAACTCTTCCACCTCTTTCCAGCTCTAACCGACATGTAACGTGCTTTAATTTCCACTTCCAGACTCGGTTCCTTGTTGTCACGAGTGAGCGCGCGTGCTAGCAGACACCATGAGGATGTTGCGCATTAGACGGGACACCGACTTGTCTCGCTGAAGTGCTCTTTCTCCTCTAGCTGTGTGGTAATTGCTCCACAAATCACAATGACTGCCGGAGGAAGTGGAGAGACAGCAGGCCTCACTGCTGCTCACCATTTGGGAGTGGGTTGCCATGGCCACAGATGCACTTCAACTTGCTGAGAATGAGATTAGTCTTAATTAATGCTAATGATCAGCCAACGCGCATGCATTTCTTTGGATCTAGCCAAATGAATGCACACTACTTTTTCCTTCTTAACTGTTATCAATACCTCTCCCTTACCAAACAGTTATATGGTTTGTTAAGGTGGAAAGAACAATGATTTTTGGGTTGTGCAGCTGTTTTTTGTATATATCTGTGGATCCTAAGTTACCCTCTTTATTAATTGACCATACATGCTTGTATATTTCTGTGTATTGAATAACAATTTACCTTTTTTCCAACAGTCTACTTTCCCATGCAGAAAATCCTCATGGACGTGAACCCACACTGGAGGCTTCTTCCTCCTCTTTTAAGCAATTTGGCAATGTGAAAACTGTTTTAGACTATGTTACATGTGGTAATGAGAGTGTAATTTGAAGGCTTTTGTGATGTACCCAGTCAAAACAGTCAACTTCCTGTTTTCTTTCCAGGGGATTTTGACTGATGGTGTGCAGCGCAGTGTCCACTTTCTGTGGGTGGTAAACTCTCTCCTTCTTTCTCTTTCATCTCTGCTTCTTAGTGGGTGGTGGACGTCTCTCCATCAATCGTAACGCAGTAACACAATTTGAACCTGCGTCCCACACCTTGTAAAAGACAGGCCCCCCCCCCTCCCACTGTGTCATCAAATGTCAGTCACTCTCGCAGCCTTAAATTTATCAAATTTTATACAGCTGAATAGTACTTTACAAAAAAAAAAGGAGCTCCCAAGACTAGAATGCAGCCCTGCATCTCACATCTTTTCTTTGGTTTGACTATTTAAGTTTCTCTGTCATGTAATGGCATGCAAACTATTTTCAGTAGTGCTGTAAAGACTTGTTTATTCATCATGACGGATATTGTTCTGCTGCACTTTGCTGCCTCTTTTTATCACTAGAAAAGGAGACATGGGTTTTTGGGCCACATGCAAAAGTGTCCTTTTAATAAAATATAAACAGAAATTCATTTGGGTCAACAGTGGTGCCGTGACTTGTGTGCTTTTTAAAAACACATCGCCTGACTGCAACCCTTCCGCATACAACACAGTTAAGAGATGATAACACAACATGAATCTCTCTGACACTGGAGAATGTCCCTATGCTCATCAAATGTTGTCTTTTTAATGAGATGGAAAAGAGCACTGCCTTGCCTAATGTTATGTGCCGATCCATCTTTATCAAGCACGACATCGAGGGTCACTCCGGCATCCTCCACAACTGAACCGCTGCCAATAAAACCAATCAGAGCGTGAGGAGAGCCCCCTCCGGCGTTGTTGGGAGGAGAAGGGAAGACAGGAAGGAGAAAAAAAGAGACAAGCTGTGTCCCGATTCAGGGGCCGCATCCTTCGAAGGACGCGGTCTACAAAGGCGTGTCCTTCGTGGACTGCGAAGGCTGAACCATGCATTGTTATATGAGACGGTCTAGTCTACGGAGGATTTCCTATTTGCGTCAGCAGCTGTTCCCGCCTTTAACCTTGCGTAACAAAGCGTCGCTCCTTACACCTAGCAACCTTGACAGCTGCAGTTGAAAATCGGGAAGCAGCTAAAATTTATACAAATTTTTTTTGTTTGTTTTATCATTATTAGAGGAAATGGACATGCTTCACCGCTGCTGTGTGATGAATCTCAGGCTGAGAGAGGACCATGGCCAGGTAAATTAAGATTAGTTAAGCTTTTAGACAACAGTAATGTTAACATTAACTAGTTAACAACAGTTAGTTAACATAGTTTATATGGCTGATGTGATTTAACTTTGACAACATAACTTCATAATCAAAACTTTAATATTAAAAAACAGGTTGAGTAGATAGACAAATAGCCTTATCTATCTAAGCTCTCCTCCCTTAATATCCAGCTAATGTTAAACAGTTTTTCTTCTCCTTCTTTCTCTAAACCAGCCCATCCCCCTGTACTGCAGGATAAACCTGAGTGTTCTTATGCTGGACAGGTTTTCTACCAGCAGGACGCACTTCCTGATTTTCGGCTCAGCAGGGAAGCCTTGGCAATGCTGCTGGACCTTCTCAACCAGGGACGGAGACACAGATGGGGTGTCACAATTGAGACCTTGGTATTTCTCTTCTGGCTGGCAAGTGGGGCATTGTACAGGGTGGTCTCCAGAGTGTTTGGAGTGCCTCTTTCCGCTGTCTACCGCACCGTCCACAGAGTCACTGAAGAGGCGGTGGCAATTTGCCACAAGGTCATCCACCCCCCAAAAAACCCGGAAGACCTGGAGGCAGTATCCTGTAGGTTTGCAGGGCTGGCAAGACACAGAGCCTTCATGAAAGTAGCTGAAGCAATCAAAGGCTGCCATGTATGCATCAAGCCACTTAGTGGCCCTCATGGTCAGTGCTACAGGAATAGGAAACTGTTCCCTTCAGTCATCCTGCAGGCTGTTTTGACCATCAGGGCCGCTTCATTGACAGCTACATGGGCTGGCCTGGGTCAGTCCATGACTCAAGAGTGCTCCACCACAGCCCACTGTACAAGAGTTCACTCTACACTCCTCCAGGACATTTTATCCTAGCAGACGGAGAGTACTCATGTCTCCAACACCCACTCCCCCTCATCACTCCCCGCAAGAGGCCAGTACAAGGTGTAGGAGCCCAGCGCTTCAACGGCCATCATTCAAGGGAATGCTTCATTATAGAGCATGCTTTTGGGATGATGAAGACCAGGTTCTGGGTCATCTTTCTGTAAAGCGCTGGATGTGCACCACATCTTTGTACCTCATGTAAGTAATTACTCAACAGGATTTTTTAGAATACTGAAGAGTAAATCAAAAAGGATAAAGTTTTTTTTCAGGAAGTATAATTTCTTTTTTTTTTTAAACCATTTTTAATAATTTTACCTTTATGTTTTGGCACAAGGAAAATTTACATACATAGAAATAAAAAGAAACACTCAATAAAATACTTGCAATTAAAAGTTTAATTGTTGGCCGCTACAGAGTTGGAGACGCCATTCTCTTTTTGGAAAAATCATCACCGGCGTGCAATGAATCTTCGTATACGAAGGATCCAGCTGTAGGATCCTCCTAATTCGGGAAAAGATGCTGCATTTCTTGGCTGCATTTGAAAGAACCCTCTAAATGGGACAGCTTTGTCCGCATTCAGTCTTCAAATGCAGGCTTTGAAGGATGTGTCCCCTAAATTGGGACACAGCTACAGACTTGCATGGAGAAAGTATAGAAGAGAAGAGAAAAAAGAGAGTGGAGGAGGAATAAAAAGTCTTTAAGTCACACTCCATGTGACCTCTCAAGGACACAAGGAAAATTCCTCCGAGGCACAGCATTTGTTTGGAGAAACTTACTTGAACATCACTCTTTACTACCCACTCCATATAGAAGCAGCTCAGCAAATCACAATGAACCATGATAAGTCAAACATAGATGTGGGGGGAAAAGTGCTGCTGAATACATTTAGAAACACCAGTCCCTGATTTATTGCGTTTTGTTGGGCGTGTGTTCAATTCTGAGGCAGTTTAAGGGTTCACCAGGGAGACTTTGTACTGTAAATCCTAGTATGTTTACATTTTCAAGGCAACTGACCAGTATGGATTTTCAAAGTTTTTAACCTTGAACAACATGTAACTAACACATAACTTTGAGTCAAACCCTAAATTAATTATTGTTTATATTATGTGTGCCCCACAGAGAGTATAGTACCTCTCAGTATGCTATATGACTGGCACTGAGCTGCTCCTTGCACATGGGCATAGAGAGATGGCTCCACATGATTCCCCTTGTTTACACTGAGCTTCATCCAAGTCCTCTGGAACACAACAGGGGGTTCGGTGTTCGCTATTGACCAGCAGGTCAAACCTTTCATCAGCTCCAAAGTACAGTATTATTGGTAAATGCGCTGTTGTTTGAATGCTCTGCTTGCTCGGTGCTGTAGCTTTTAATTAAAAGGCGGTTACAACTACGACCACCAGTCAGGGATTGTCATAAAGCAAACACACCAATATATGAACATAAAGTGACGTCTGCCTGCTATCGTTTTATATAACAAAGAGTTATATCCTCCTAAAACAATGGTTTATGATTGCCCAGATGTTAGCTCGGAGACTGAATTGTGATCAGGATGGAGAGAAAGAGCACATAAGGTGAGTAAGTACACTGAACTGAGTTCGGTAACTTGTTCCACCACTGAGAGACCACACAGGAGAAGAGATGGATTTAGGACCATTATAGATTAGATTATTTTTTTATTTCGAACATGTTAAAATAACAAAATAAAACATATAGGCAGTGAAACAGCAAACTTTCAGTAAGCCACTCAAATAATAACCTTTCAATTTTCAAAAAGGGCATAGGATGAAGTAAAGAGCTTTTCTAGGCTCATAAATAGCCCATTTTATGTGTTTTACTGGTTTTAACTTAACTTCAGGTTTTATTCAGGAATTTTCGGATCTTTTTTCAGTTATTATGATAAAATATGACCTTATTCTTGGTGATTTTAATATGCCTGTTTGTTGCCCTTCTTCCTCTTCATTTATATCTGACTTTATCAAACTTTATCAAACACACACTTGACCTTGTGCTCTCACATGGTTTCCGTGTGGATGATGTGAACTTTGTTGATTTTGCAGTCTCTGATCACAATGCAGTGCTCTTCCAGGTTCCACCCTAAAACCACCTAACTGATTCACTCCCACCCCTTAAATACACTCTCTGTTCCTTGTTTCTGCCAAGCCTTCACTGCCTCAAACACATTTCTTAGTAGGCCTACCAATGAACAACATGCTCCCACCATAGAGGAGCTTGTCAGTGTTCAATTAATTGTCTCTGTCGACCCTGGAATGTACTGTTGCACTCAAAATCATCCACCTGACCTTCAGACGGTTGGTCCAGATATCTCAGGCATTATTAACTGCTCTCTGTCCACTGGTATTTTCCCCTCCTATTTGATACATGCCACTGTTCACCCCTTTTTAAAGAAGCCCTCTCTAGATCCCTCAGTTTTAAGTAATTTTAGACTCATCTCCAAGCAGCCTTTTTTTTCATCAAAGATTTAAAAAAAAAAAATGTCTCCAGGCATCTGATTTCTTTTATGAACAACAATCAAATATTTGAAAAATCTCAATCTGGCTTCCACTCCCTACACAGCTCTGAGACTGCTCTGGTCAAGGTCACCCATGACCTACTGCTTGCAGCCGACACCGGCCTGTATTCCATTTTATTTCTCCTTGACCTCAGCTCAGCATTTGACACAGCGGACCATAATATCTTAATCAGGCTTCTGAAATACTATGTTGGCATCAGTGATGTGGCTCTGGATTGATTAATCTCCTATCTGTCAAACAGGTCCATCTCTGTAATGCTTGCAGATGCCTCCTTCTCTTGTGTGCCTCTCTTTTGTGGGGTAACTTCTTATTCACCATTTACATACTACTCCTGAGGCAAATCATGCATAGACATAGCATCGATTTCCATTGCTACACAGATAACACCCAATTGTATGTCCCGTTATAGCCTGGTACCACTGATGTTTCATATTATGTCCTGCCTCACTGAAATTAAAAATTGGATGTCAAATAATTTCCTGCAGTTGAATGACATCACATCAGAACTGGCCCCAGAACAAGCAGCATTAACAATCTCTGAGGCCCGCAACCCAGGGGTTATTTTTGACTCTATTTTATCTTTTGATGCTCAGGTGACCAAAGTGCTGCAATTATGCTTTGCACAATTGAGACAGCTAACCAATATCAGGTCATTCCTTTCATCTGCAGACGTCCATGCTTTTATCTCCTCCACACTTGATTACTGCAATGCACTTTATTCTGGTATCATCAGGCATAACATCCAAAGACTGCAATTGGTACAAAACGCTGCTGCCAGGCTTTTAACATGTACTAAGAGAAGCAACCACACACCAATCCTTGCTGCCCTTCACTGGTTACCTGTGAGTTATAGAATTGATTCTAAGATTTTACTGAAACTGAATGGTCAGGCTCCTGCCCATACCTGTGATCTGCTAACTCCGTATGAGCCTGATCATGGCTTGAGATCGTCCAGCAGGGCCCTACTAAAGGTTCCAAAATCTCCACTTGTCACTAGAGGGGACCAGACCTTTGCTGTTTAGGCCCCTCAGCTGTGAAACTCCCTGCCTGGAGATCTCAGGCAGGCAAACTCAATGTCATCTTTAAAATCTCTTCTTAAGACTCACTTTTATCATATGGCTTTTTCTTAACCAATGGTAATTGCTGTACTATTTAATTTATTGTATCTTGTCTTTATCTTTGTTTTGGATTTTATTTACTTGCATTATCTGTTTTTATTGTAAAGCACTTTGTAAATTTGTTTTTGAAAGGTGCCATTATTATTATTGTTATTATTATGTTTCACTTATGAATTCTGGGTAATTAAGTTCTTAAACTTTAAACAGTTATCTAATTGATAAAACATTTTGGCTGAAATACAGCTAAAGATCAAACTACTAATACTAACTCCTTCCTATAAACCTTTTCAGAAATATTTTTTCACATCATCTCAAATAAAAACCAGACATCTCAAGTAAAGCCTGTGCGAGAATGGCCTCTCTGGACTACTGCTAATGCAAAGCCACTGACACACTGTTAACTTAGCCTGTTAGCACCATAGACTGTATAAAAATATGGACGTAGTTACCGTGACGTCACCTGTTGGTTTCTGAAGAGTGGTTTTGAAGCTTAAAGTGAGCTGCTCCAGCCGTCGCCATCTTGGGAGTCAACTCCCAGCCAATCAAAAATGGGCAAAGAGGTGGGCCGAATGACTGAAACAAGCCACCTAGCAGCTGGTGGACCTCTCACTCAAAGCAGCCATGTCCTTCATTATGCACAACTTTACGGCTTAATAAAACTTAAACGGGTGAGTTATAAAAAAAAAATCACCCCCCGTACAGTTGTCATGAAAGGGGAAATTAGCTATAGAGACCAAAACCATTTTTTGTACCAGGCTGTAAACATGTTTATTTCTGCTGTAAAGTTGGGCATTTTAACATGGGGGTCTATGGGGAATGACTCGCTTATGGAGCCAGCCTCAAGTGGCCGCTTGGTTAGCACCTGTTACCACCAATGTTACTGAGGAAAAATATATAAAATAGCTCACGAGTTAATTAAATCAGGGATTCTTTCTAAGAAATGGTACAAAACCAGCTGATGCATCACTGCAGACAAGCTGGAAATAAAGCTGCTAATGTTAGCTGGCCTAATTCATTCAACACTCAACAGTTCATAAAAACTTATTAAAAACTGATTTTAATCCCACTGCTTTGATTGTTAAACTGTCAAATTCACACCAATATGAAGAGTACGTTTGTCAGTCAAACTGTCAGGTTTTATGTTTAACGTGAGCAGGTTTTTTTGAACTGTTGCGTGTTGAATGAATCGGACAAGCTAACGTTAGCAGCTTTATTTCCAGCTTGTCTGCGATGATGCATCAGCTGGTTTTATTCCATTTCTCAGAAAGGATCCCTGATTAACTCTCACACAGCTCCGTAAATGCAGATTTAATTAGCTTGCGAGCTGTTTTATATGTTTTTCCTCAGTAACACTGGCAGTAGCAGGTGCTAACAGCTAAGCTAACAGTGTGTCTGTCTGGCATTGCATTAGCAGCAGTCCGGACAGAGGAGCTGTTAACCAGCCTAAGAAAACTAAAACTGTTGTCCCAAACAGAAGTAAAACTACAACTGTGGGTTCTGTGAACTTTCTAAACATACAGACATTCAGCTGGTGGATATTTTGTACAGTTCAAGATTTAGATGTTTGAAAAAGGTAATCAAATTAAGTGTGAAAAGGTAAACAAATTCACACAAGCTTTACTTGAGAGCTTTCCACCCTGAGCATGACGTCAGAGGAAAATGGCCACTGTGTGAATATGGTCCATTATCTGCAGTTTTATTTCCAGTTAAGTTTAGGTAAGGTCACCTCCACGTATTAGTCAGCTGCACCTTTTTCTCCATCTGGCTGATAATGATCTATTTTCAGTCTCCTAAAATCCAACACAATTTCCTTAGTTACCAGTACAAACTGATATAGTGAAAATAGTTGATTTTACACCATTTCTAAATATAACCAGTTATTACTCTGTGATCACCCCATCCGCTAAAACACCTCACAGCTGCTGTGTCAGCAGAAAATTTCTGCATGTGGCTCCCTCAACTGTTGGGTGAAGCCATTAGTGTACAGGGTAAAGAGGGAAAAAAAACTCACAATTGTTCCCTGTGGAGACTGTGCTGCTCTGACTGGCCAAAATCTATACGTACTAATCAATATGTACTGCTTACTGTGAACTCAAATAATGATTCATCAGTATGCTTTATAATCACCAGCCAAATTGATGCATGGCCTACTAATAACACAGAATCACACGAGTCACCTTTAACTACAATAATTCCTGCTCACATACCGCAGCAGTTTATATTAGTGCGATTATCTAATTTCCTTGCTCAGCCACTGATACATTAGATTACAACTGCCACTGGATGAATAAATGTCAAGTAGAATAGTATAAATATGCAAATTAAAATCAAGAAGACAAGTATCCTTGTTAATAATGTAATTTCATAAATATTTGTATCATGTAAATGTGATTAAGAACAAGAAACTATCCAACATTTATTTTGTAATTTAGTTTACACTGAGCTGTTCTGGATGAATGAAACATTTTTGAAAGATGAAATCTGGCAGTGGTTTTTGTGTTTTCAGCTTCACGCCCGGGAGGCAAGACATGAATAGTCCTGTTGTCTGACCTTGATTTGCCATCAAATGTGTCCATAATCAATTCTGCACTCACCTAGAGGTATGGCTGCAGGTACAGAATAATTTTTGTTTGTTATATTGTTTCTGTATTACCGGTTTCATATATGTAGAGTAACTTACATTCACAAGACAATTTGGAGACAGAGATTTGACTTTAAACTTCAATTTAAAGCTTAGTAATAATTTTGAATTCCTTGAATTTGTAGTATGTAAGCTACTTTGAAACTGCCTATATAAATTTGCCTTGCCAAATGCAGAAATGCCTGAAAAAAATGAACAAAGTACTGCCATTCCTCCGAAATAAAATGAGAGGTTCATTTCTTCTGGACAGTGGTCACTCATTCTCTTCTGTAGTTGTGTTCAAGTGATGACAGTGGCAAATGATGGGAGTGAGTTCACATACATAACGCATCAGTAACGTATATGGGGACTGCACATTGGTCCGAAGGCCAATAATTCCGAAACCCCAACATTTCGAAAACTGTCCCATTGGACCAAAAGCCTGTAGTCCGACAGCCTGTTATCCCAGAAACAAAAGCCCACTGCTCTGAAAATACACACTCTTGAGTTGGATTTCAGTGACTCCTGGCCTCACTACTACTTTCCAGACACCGTTAACATATTGCTGAATTTAACAGATAATGTATAAACCATAACATAAATCATAACGGGTGACTTTGTATGACTTTGCCTGGATATTCTCCGGAGACCAGTGGAGTTTGTTGGTAGTAATACAGAGCGTAGCACAAGCTTCCCAGATGCTCTACTCCCACAATAGTTAGACATCATTTAATGCTGTCACTATCCCACCCCAGTAACATTTGACTATGCAAGCTGCCAGGAAATTGCATTTTTATTTGTTATTGTTATACCCTTATTAGACTTTATTACAGGGTTATTTGGGACACATTACAACAGAACTGTGATGTAAACCATGGTTTGGCTTAAAATGATCACTTGCACATCAAGAGTGTGAGTGTGTATTTTCGGAGCAGTGGGACTTCTGTTTTCAGGATAATGGGCTGTCGGCCTATGGGCTTTTGGTGCAATGGGAAGTTTTTCGAACTACTCGAGTTTCGGAGTATTGGGCTGTCGGAACAATAGCATGGCACCACACATACTGCAGAGTCATTGTTCACATGTATTTCTCTAAGTGGGCATTACGGGAGGATGTTGGCAGTTCTGGAACAGCTCTGCTCCCAGTGCCTGAGCTCTTCACTGATTACAGATTAACAATATTAACGTTGCCTTTTTTTAATTAAAAAAATGCCTTTATACACATGCCATAAGAGAGAGTGTTAAAATGAGAAGCACTTTTCTTAATTTCACTGATTACCTTCAATATGTAAAAGAGTTGGTGCAGGTGAAGTTGTAAAGAGGTGAATACATTTCTGTGTTGGTAAAAAATGTTTCAACTTGAGTGAAAAATTTGTGCTTACCCAGAGACTTTATGACTCTAATTCATGAACATAAGCAGCAAAGGAGTGGGACTGGAGGGAAATAACAGAAACAGCTGGGATTCTTGGTGATTTTAAAGATCAACCAGAGGCTAAAGCACAACACACCATGCATACACCATTGGTATATACATTAGCTAGCTAAAGCTAACAGCTAACGTGATGAATAAACACTTGCAACACGCCAGTGTTAATTTGTGTGAATAACGTGAGGTGAACATTTGCAGTCTCAAGTCTGAATTACTGTACATAGTAAACCACATCTGTAGGGATTAAAAAACAAACAAATAAACAAACAAAAAAACATGAAACCTTATATGCTGTTTACCACCAATTGCTGTGAAAAGTTCAGCTGAGGTAGCTTCTCAGCTGACAGCATTGTTGACATCCACTGTTTCCTCAGTCCTTTGGCTCTGTAGGAAATTAATGAACTTCCTGTGAATTGTGGATCATGCTTCTTGCAGTGCAAATGCACAGCTGTAGTTTAATTTGTCACTCCTGTTTGAGTCAATGCTGCTTCTGCATCCTTTCCCCCTGCTTCAGATTTGTTGCAATTCTCTGTGTGTCCTCAGCGTGCAGCCATCTCTCTTTCACTGCTTCTCTGCTCTCTCTCTCTGTTCTTTTCTCTCTATTTTCTCCTCACAGGTATGGTGTCTGTGTTTGTCCCCCTTTGGCTAGCAGTGGGTGGTGAGCTGTTCTTATCATATTTTTGCTAAACCAAGACCAAAACTCACCAGCTCTCCAGACCCAACCCAATTTTACACCAGTGCACACTGTGAGGAGCTCAGCTGGGTCAATTCTTTTTTATTCTCTTTCTGGCTTCTGTCACTCCATCACTCCTGTGAAAAGTCATCAGAATTATTGTTAAAGCCTCACTGACCTTAATTTACTTATTTGTGTCAATAAGCCATATTCATTAACGTCATTCATCTTCGTCACTCTCAACATAGGGAACAATCTGCCATTTGTGAAAATAAACTCCGGCATGGAGACCAGACCCCCCTACTGTACACGTTTAGTGATTCATATCCGCTGTTGCCCTGACCTTTATGCAAAATATGTAATTACCTCATCAAAGACATCAATAACAGCATTCTGAGTCAGTGTATCAGTACATCTAATCTGTCTGAGCCGGAAAAACGTGGCTAAATGAAAAGGAGAAAGGAATGAGGCAGCACACGCCAGCGTGTCCCTGCATCTGTGGCAAAAAGTTTAACTACAGGGCTGATTTGATTATTGCAATTCCTTGAGCGCAGCCCAGTCAGGCTTTACACCAGCGGGGTATTGTATTAGTAGATTTAAGACCTTGGTTACAACAGTAGATGATAATCCTGCTTTGAGTAGCCTGACAACTTGCAACAGACATAGCAGTATTTTAGTCACAGTAGCAGAAACAGTTGGAGCAGCTGTGATATTATTGTAATAATAATTAGTAGTAGTGGCAGTAACATTAGTAGTATTAGTACTTGTATCTTTAGTTCTCAAACTGTCAGTGCATTCTCTTTTGATGAGTCAGTCAGTAGTTTGTAACTTGATTAAGCAAACGTACTTAGAAATATGTATAATGTATGAAGTAATTAAACTATTGTAACTATATTTTATCTCTGGACTCCTCTACAAGAAGAGGTCTCAAGATTATATGTCACCTTATATTTCGTTTTATATTGTGCTTTCTTGGGCTACTGTGCAGTTGTGCTTGCTTTTACTGTTGTAGTTAGTCAAGGTTTTTTTTCTCTTGTCACGTTTAGTGAAGCGTAATCTGTGAAGACAACTGTTTAAATCTCCCGTTATATATTTATGCTGTCAGTCAGCCTGGTTAAGGTTCTGTGGACAGAGACGCCCAAACGCAGGTCAGAGTTGGTGTGGACTGAACAGATAGAACACATTTACGCTTACCGATCATGTCTCGCTTTCTATGTGGATTCCCAGTAATTGGCAGTCAGAACTAGTTCATATGAAGTGTTGACAGTGTTGGAAATCAAGTGTTCATAGTTGTTTCGAAGGGCTATACTCAAAAGCAGAGTGAACAGTCAGCTGTCCAAAAGGGGGAAGATATATCATTTCAATACGTGGGTAATGGCACACATATTCAGACAGTCTCTCTCGGAAGGCATTTATCGTGTTTCACTCAGTTGTTCGAATGAAAGGCGCTAGAAGTAGTGAAAAGATGCCTAGAGAGAGAAGTTCAAGCCTTTGCTCCTTTCTCACCTGCACACAGCTGGCCAGTCACGAAACGAAGTGGGTGTTAATGTTCGATTGTCGGTTTCGGAAAGTTACAGAAATGATCCAACATCAAAAACGTGTGGTGGAAGTGTTTCCGAATCTATTTGACTGTCTGTCAAGCCGTTCAGATGGAGTATATATCAAGTGGTAATGTCAATTCATTTTTTTTTTCCACTAGTGAGTATAGTAGTAGTATTGGTAGTTTTGTTATCAGCAGCAGTAACGGTAATCATTTTAGTAAAAGTTGTAGGTAAGTCTGAGAGTACACCAGATCCAGCTGCAACGCCTACTCATCCTCTTACTGATCTCTTAGGTGATTCATTTCCATTTCTCTGCTGCTGTGTGCATCCATTTCCATTGTAAGTCCTCAACATCAATTAAACCTTGATGAAGTTGCTGCCAGCAGTTGTATATTTAACTTCTAAGAAATGTTGTCATTTTTGACAGTATGTGCTGAAAACATGCTTTCCTCCCACATTCTTGCTTTAGTCTTCACAGAATCTAAAAGGATAAAATTGAGCCAAGCAGTTTATTTGTGAATAAGTTGCCAGTATAATAGTGAATATTAGACTTTCCGTATTCTAATCTGATTAATTTATTCAGTAAAGGGCTTTGAGGAGCAGTGGTATAGAGCCAGGGAGGTTACCAATGATGTGTATTCACCTTGCCATGGGCATGTATGAGACATGCAACTTAAGCACTGAAAGAAGGCCATGTCACTGTAATTAGCATTTTCTATGCACTTATTTAACAATTAACAAAATGAAAATTCTCCATAAGTGCAGTTTGCATAAGGTTTAAATCTGAGCCTGTCATTTGGCACTGTCTTGCCTGTAGGCTCAGCCATTCTGTGTCATCAAGTTTGTTGTGGTACAATATCACTTTCTGAAGGGAAGGGTCATCTAAAAATGTACGTTTATCAGTTTTGTATTAATTAGTTTATCCTTGTAGCCAGGGGTTCTTTCCGCAAAAGCTATTCACTTGCTTTGGTCATGTTTCATAACAATTATCGTTCACAAATTGTAGACACATTTGTGAGTTGGTCATGTGTAGGTATAGCATTTATTTTGATAAGTGAAATATGTCAAAATGAGTCAGAGCAAATTATCTGATTAAGCTAATTTCAGCTTCTGTATTGCAACTTTGGTGAAACAGGTCCCTGGAGTTCTGGACAAAATGTCTGAAAATGAGATAGTTCAACATTTTCAAAATGTGCTTTCTCACCATCTTGCTGTGAGTTTGATGAGAAGAGCAATACTACTCTCAGGTATGGGGTGCCTATCTGGGATTGTCTTTTTATGAAGCCCCTGTAGTCAATGCATAGTCTTAGGCTTGCATCTCATTTCGTCACACAAACAATTGCAGATGCATACGGGGATGTGGATTTGCGGATGAAGCCATTGTTCAAAAGGTCCTGTATGTGGTTTTCAATGTAGCCCATCTCATCTTTGTGCCTGGCAGATATACTGTATTCCTCCCTAAGCATTTGTTTAACCATAGCTTGTTGTTCAGTGGTCATGTAAATGATAAATGGACTGTACTTGTGTAGCGCCTTTCTAGTCTTCCGACCACTCAGAGCGCTTTTACACTACATGTCACATTCACCCATTCACACACACATTCATACGCTGATTGGGTACAGGGGCTACCATGCAAGGTCCCCACCTGCCCATCAGAGAGAACTAACCATTCACACACATTCATACACTGATGGCATAGCCATCAGGAGCAATTTGGGGTTCAGTATCTTGCCCAAGGACACTTAAACATGCAGACTGGAGGAGCCGGGAATCAAACCGCTGATCTCCCTATATTCCGTCAGATCTTCCGCTCTACCTCCTGAACCACAGCCTCCTGTGGTCCAGGTTTACAGGTGGAACTCACAGTTTGTCTTTAGGATTACTCTGAGACTTTCCTGTGGTTGAGTTGGGTGGAAACTGGGAGTTTTTGACTACTATAGCATTAACCTGGTGTTCCTCTGGGTACACCGGATAACAGTCCATTATTCTCTGTATGCCCTCTATCAAGATTCAAGATTCATCTATCATTTTACAACACAAGATTGTATAACAAAATGTAGTTTGTAGTCCCTTAATGCTACTCACAAAAACAGAAATTATATAAATGGATTAATAAGTAATAAGTCATAAAAAGTAAAACTATTTTTTATACTGGAGTGTGAGACTTCTCAGGCTGTGAGGAGTCTCACAGCCTGAGAAAAAAAGCTGCTCTGTAGTCTGGTGATACGACAGCAGATACTTCTGTTTCTCTTGCCAGACGGCAGCAGTGTGAACAGGCTGTGGCTGGGGTGGGTATTGTCTTTTAGTATCGTTTGGGCTCTGTGCAGGCTCCTCACCTCACCAGTATCACTGATGCTTGGCAGATGAGTACTGATGATATTCTGGGCAGTTTTAATCACCTGCTGCAGAGCCTTCCTGTCTTGGGCCGTGCACATCCCATGCCAATTTGTGATGTTTCCAGTCAGGATGCTTTATATTGCTTCTCTGTAAAAGTTAACAAGAATTTCGGACAGGAATTTTACCTTCTTAAGAAGTACAGTTGTTTCTGTCACAGTATTACCTGGAGTTGTGATGTCATCGTGCTCGGTGAAAAGCAGGAAATGTTGACCAGCTGACAGGCGATTTTGAGTTCTTCATCCAATGACAGGTTCTCCTCTTCAAAAAGCATTTTAAGTGATCACTTTAAGATCTGTTTTGACAGGGCAGCTAATGCACTTTAGTTGTCCTCCTGAAACTACAACAGATGTCCTACCTGTTTTGACAGTGTAAGTAATATTTTCATTTGTAGCACCTTGAATTAGCTTTAAAAGCACTTCTGCCTTTCCTGTACCTAGTCTCAGTGAGTTTCTGAGCAGAGCTGCACTGTCACTTGGCTGAACCTGAGCCTCCCTGTCTCTCATTATCTCCAAGATGGCGTTAAACTCGATTATGGGTCTTTGTACTATGTCCCTGCTCACTGGTACTGGAACTAGTATCTCATCAGATCCTGCTGTTTTAGTTTTTGGGTTGTATAGACTTAGTCTAAATTCAACCCACACCTGGAACGGGATTTCTGAGCCATTGGCAGCTCTCACGTTTTGGGACTTCCATGTCTCACTCATTATGGACACTCCTGTGACAGCCCTGTCCCACAGGGCTTGAGTTTTACAACTGTTCATTTTGCACCAGACAAGACACTTTTTGCCTACCAACTGTGCAACTTGCACACGTTTTGTTCCAGGGTTGTGTTGTGCAGTGAGGGTTTGTCTGTATGCTTTGAATTTGGCTCCACAGGTGCTTTACAGTGATGAGCAGGCTGTGTTTTTTATGTACTGTACCAGAGTTAGCTCATAGCTAATTTTCAGTTTGTACCAGATGCTACTTGTTCTGTGAGCTTTATAATGCATATAAATACATGGCGCTCCTATTTTTGTTAATAGGGATTTTCTTTGGTTGGTTTGCTAGGTTTAGCTCAGAGTGAGTGTCTCTCCACTAGCTTTGGACTTGCTCTGTGAGTGACCTTGTTTGTGGCTTTAATCTTTTGGGGCAACTCATTTTCATTATATTGAACAATCTGCATATTTTGCAGCAGCAGCTCGTCACTACTGTTCTCATCCTGCAAATACATTCTCATCTCTGCTCTTATGTCGTCATTTGACAAGCCTGTCATGATAGACTGAAAACACTGACTCTGAACTAACTCTTTGTTATATTTCAGGGCAGATTGGGCATGCTCAGATGCAAACAGGACCTTTTGGGGCAGATCAAGTACATGGACAATACAATCAAAAGATGTTTCAGTTGTTGGTACAGTACATTTGCATCCTTTTCTGCATAGTGAGCTCTTAAGATTTTGTCTAAGAGTTGCTTGTGTGAGATCTGTTTTCCCCTCTAAATACCTCCTCAGTTTCAATCTAGGACTCACAGCACATATCACTGCTTCCAAAATTTCCATTTCAGGATGGCCCCTTCTTAGACCACTTTCAATCTGTTGCTCAAGGCTGCTAAAGCTCAAATATCTTTGGAGTTTGACTCACCAGCATTGTCTGTTAATTCTGAAATCTTTTTGGAAACCACTGGCAGAAGCACAGCAGCTGTTGCTTATGGAGTCTCAACCAACTGTTAACCGTTAGCGAACCTAATCGTCAGCCGCTCTCACACACCAGTGTTTTACTGTGTTTTCTCAGGGCTGGGGAGTCTTCAGCAGTGAAACAATATTATTCTCAGTGGGACCTCCAAATTGTTACACCATTCAGACGGGGATGACATTAGTGGTGTTGAAGAATGTTCATTTTTATTACTTCACTGGCAAGATTTAACAAAACAACAATTAAACCTTCGTGAAATTGCTGCCAGCAGTTGTATATTTATCTCCTAAGAAATCTATTCTAATTTGATAAATTTATTCAGTAAAGGGCTTTGAGGAGCAGTGGTATAGAGCCAGGGAGGTTACCAATGATGTGTATTCACCTTGCCATGGGCATGTATGAGACATGCAACTCAGCACTGTAAAAGAAGGCCATGTCACTGTAATTAGCATTTTCTACACACTTATTTATTGGCAATTAACAAAATGAAAATTCTCCTTAAGTGCAGTTTGCATAAGGTTTAAATCTGAGCCTGTCATTTGGCACTGTCTTGCCTGTAGGCTCAGCCATTCTGTGTCATCAAGTTTATTGTGGTACAATAAACTCTCCGAAGGGAAGATGTCATGTGAAAATGTACGTTTGTGTATCAGTTTTGTATTAATTAGTTTACCCATGTAGCCAGGGGCCCTCTCCGCAAAAGCTATTCACTCACTTCGGTCACGTTTCATAACAATTATCGTTCACAAATTGCAGACACATTTGCGAGTCGGTCATGTGTAGGTATAGAATTTATTTTGATAAGGGAAATATATCAAAATGAGTGAGAAAATTATCTGATTAAGCTAATTTCAGCTTCTGCATTGGAGTTCTGGACAAAATGTCTCACATTCATTATAAGGGAAGAGATAGTTCAGCATTTTCAAAAATATGTTTATTCACTCTCATGCTGGGAGTTTGATGAGAAGAGCAATACTACTTTCATAGCTCTCCATTAAATATCCAGCTAGAGCCAGGAGACAGCTTAGCTTAACATACACACTGGAGACAGGGGATAACAGCTAGCCTGTCTATATCGAAAGGTAAAAAAAACTGCCAAGCAGCACTTATAAAGCTCAGTGAAACCCATTACATCCCATTTGTTTAATCTGTTACAAAAAACAAAGTGAAAACTGCAATTTGTGGTGTTACAGGAGGTTATATGTGGGAGTTTCCTCCTGCTTCCAGTCTAACTAAGCTAAACTAAACGCTTCCTGATGTAGCTTCAGACTTAGCATACAGACATTAAAGTGGTTTCGATCTTCTCATCATCTCAAGCGAATAGCGGTTTTTGCCACAATGTCAAATTAGTCCAAACAATACTAAGGAGTCTATAACCACTTATAAAAAAACAATAAAAATGCTCAAGCATTGTGATGGCATGCTCAGCGTCTAAAACACATATTTGATCTACATTATTGACAAATCACTTTAGCCATTTCATAATCACTTATCAGAAAAAGTGTCTTCCAATGAAATCTTTGACAGAAGAAAATGTGCTATTTAATCAAGTTGACTGTTTTATATATCAATATTTTCAGCTTACAGTGTGATATTATGAGAGCTATTTAGATTAGATAACATAGAGACACTTGTGTGTATACTCAAACATGTACTGTAGTGTACCAGTTTGTCACCTCATGCCTCAAGTGGCACATTGGTTCTTATTTTAAAGAAATAGTTGCTATGGGGGTGTGAAAAGTCACTAAATCTACTGGCAAAGTTGCAGATTTGTCAGCAGCAGTTGAGGTTAACTGAGGTGCCTCTCCTCAAACTCAGAGGAAAGACGAGACAGTAGTCTCAGAGTAAACTGCATTTGGAAACAAAACTACTTTATTAGACTTACTCAGGTTATCTGCAACCAAACCACAACTTTGCTTTTTTTCCCCCTAATGTGGTTTTTAAATCAGCACTCAAACACACAAAGAATTGTGCCCCTTTCAGCTGTGGTCACCTCTGTCCAGGGATCTCCTGGTGAAATAGTCTGTCCTCTGCCAAGCCTCAGCTCCGGGCCAAATCAACCATTTGTTTCTGTTTAACCTTTCACATAAATGTGATATACAGGGGCTGGAATTGATGCTGGCAGGTAATTTGTGTTTGTGGGATGCATTTCTACTGGTGTGTGTGTGTGTGTGTGTGTGTGTGTGTGTGTGTGTGTGTGGTGACTATTTCACTGTGTAGTGCTTTACTACTCCATCCCTCTCTCCATAATGCAATGAGTTCCCTGGCCCATCAGTCTATGGCCAGAGAGACTGCAATGCTGCATCAGGCCTCTCATTATTCTCTTTGCTCGCTATCCATGCTTGGCCTGCTAACAACGTGAGTGTTTGATCACGTTTGGAGCTATTGTGTGTCTGGACAAAAGAGCTCTCATAAAGTTCCATATTTTTCTCCTGACACCTGAAGTGGCACACAGCACTGTTGATTTATACATGCTATCAATTCATGTACAAATACCCCTGGCAGGGGTGAAAGCAGGCTTTTGGAGGGGAGACAAAACACAAATGAACACTATGGCAGGCCATTTAACAAAATCACACTGCACATGAAAGAAAGAGATGATAAAATCCCTTTCTCCCTCCCTGAAATATCAGTTTATGTGGATTTTTTGATTCTTTCTTTATGTTCTTAATGATTTTTTTTCAGCATCCCCCCTTTAATCCGTCTGTGGTTTCTGTTTTGCACACATCAAAGTGTCAGCACCTGCAGATGCAAACTGCAGTTAGTCTATTCTTTTCTTGGCACCGCCACTACTGGCAGCAAACAAAATAAAAACCTGTTGCTTTTTTCCCCCTTCGCTGCCTCCAAAGAGCCTTTCTTCTGCCTTATAAGGCGAGAGCGCGCTTAAATGTCTGATGGTATGGAGTTTGCAGATTGTTAAGACATTTAAAAAAAAGGCAAAGCCAGCCAGCGCTGCATGGAGTGAATCACCGGGAAGTTGGATGACACCATAACTACCAAACGTCAAACACACTTTCGAATAAAGACCACCATAGCAGAAGACTGATGGTTAGGGTTGGATCTGTAGCTGAAAGAAAAAGACAGGATTTTAAATGGATTGTGGGTGTGCATATGCATGTGTGCGTAACTGTGTCTTTTTGTGTGGGCACACTAACAGGCATAATGAAAGTTTTGGAAGATGTGCGGATGACAACGTCTTGACAAGCTGACAGCCAGCACATTAAGCAAATCTGACAGGAATTCAATTACAAGACACATCACTTGTCTCCGTGTTGCAAACGGATGTCAATCTTTCTTCCAAGCGGCACAGGCAAAGGCCTATTTTGGGCTGTTAGCTTTTCCTTTTACCATTTTTGTGTTTTCATCTGCTGGGGACGTTTTTAAATCGGAAGGCGTCTGAGGAAAAAAAAGCTGCAGGTTAGCCGCTTTGAAAAGACTGAAATTAGCCCTCTTCTCACTTAGCACGGCACATTTAGTCTTCTGCTTTGATTTAAGCCTCCCTTGGGCTGACCAAACATATGTGAGTGGTTGTGTGTGTGTATACAGAGAGGCAGAGAGGGCAAAAGAGAAATAAAACCCTTCTCACTGTGTGTAGGAGTCATCTGTGGGTTTAAAGTTCTTTGTTTTCATCTGCTACCCACCGCTTTGACTCCACTGAAACGTACTGTAAGCCTGCTGTTGGTGCATTTGTTTTTTTAGTCCTCTCTGTGTTAATATGATGTGTGAACTCACAATCATGTCTGCCAAGCAGAGGGTAAATCCGAGATCTCAGAGATGCTTGACATGTCAGAGAAAAACAACAAAACATGTGTTTCCTATTGCTAATCTGCAAATCAGATCAGGGATTTTTAATCCTTGGTGGTCAGTGATGGAGCCTTGGAACCTTTTGACCATGATGTGTTCACCAGAATATTAGAAATCAAGCTCTGAGCTCAATAACACTTCTTATAAAAACAAGATTATGAAATGAAAAAATTCAGCCACTAGTTGTTGAGCTATTTTACTCTAGAACACAGTGGTGGGCCAACCGACAGACACACACTGTCATCTGCATGCCGCTAGCATGGCTAAAAAAAAATCTTTCATTCCTGCCTTTCATTACCGCGATGACAAATAAGGTCTAGTAAAATCTAAGGTTACGTAATGCAACGAGTGATAGAAGGTTAAATGTGTCATGTTTACGTCTTTTGCATCAGATGCTGAGGTGAATTCAGGCCAGACATTTGATTGTGTTTGACTTATGACACAGATTGCAGATACGCTGGCATCCGCACCACAGGCTGTTCAGGGATCAGCCGTCAACCCCCAAAGTGTTACTCTTAATCTCCCCCAGAAGTCTTGATGAGATTTAAGTCCTCACTCTTCAAAATACCATCAACCGCAGCTCTGGGGGAATTGGGAAAAGTCGAGAAGAAAAAAAAAAAAGTGTCTGCACATAAATAGATTTCAAATCAGACAGGGATTAAAGTCTATCACAACCTTCGCCTGACTTTGGACATTAGGTCATAATCCATTGGCCGCAGAATCGTTGTATTCTTCATTTCTCTTGTTTGGAGAGTTAATTTGTGGCTTCAGCCATCCGCTAAAGCTCTGCTTTGCTGTTTGTTATTACAGGAGGGTTTTTCCAGGGCACTTTGAAAGTGTAGATACTGTACAGTGACCATTCTTCCATCCATTTTTAACAACTTTCATAAGATGCACACATCTGCATAATATTCACAAACACTTTGTGCATGTGTGATCAAGAACAAAAGTATGAAGTGTTTCTCCAAGTCAGATAACATCAGCTGAATTGTTCCTTCTGGGGAAACCTGATGGAGTGACACTTGACAGAAATAATTCTCACTATGTTGACTGGTGATCGTTAATTAACAGATGTTTGCAAAATAGCTGATACAGTCACAAATTTGCTGTTCAGCATGGATGCAGAATGTGTAGTATATAAAAATGACAGAATAAAGCCTAGAAGTATATGCAAACATGATAGCAGTTCATATTGTACCTTTATAGGCTGAAGAACATTTTACATACAAAACATGTCTCTAACAAAACAATCCCAACTCAAGGTCCACTTTTTCCAGAGCTTTCAGCCTAAGCCAGGTTTGCTCAGTTGCATGGAGATGAATGTAAGCTCACTAGCTGTTATGATTTCATCTGTAGCGCTTTTAGGACTTCTTGTCCATGTTGGCTTAAAGGTTAAAGGTAGAGTCAGTTATTCTGGAGAAAGATTGTTGCAATTTGAACTAAACACCCAAACAAACACACCCCTCCCTTTGTGCTCCTTCAGAAGCTCCGCCCTCCAAATTCATGGATGCACATTGCCATGGCAATGACCAAAACAGAAATATGGCGGAATCTGATCCAATGGCTGAGAGGACAGCGGCCAGACAAACTGCCTTCACCAGGCTGACTGACAGCAGACTTTTACTGAACCAAAATAGTTTGCATGTTGGGAGACTGTCATGTCCCCAGACAGACAGCTGCTCTGATGTCTTGGATTAGAATCGCTGACTTTTCCTTTAATCATCTAAGTTCATTCTTGACCTTAGAAATCATAGTTTATGAAAACAATCAGTTTTCAAACATATTACGCAATCTTTGGTTTCTATCCATGCTGATTTGCTACCGTTGATGCAGTCATTTAAGGTTTTTAGTCACTTGGAGTCAGTAATTTTTGTAAATTATGTGAATTCCCAATTCTTGAACTAACTGGTTTACAATTAGAATTTGGGTTTAGGAAGGCAGGCAATTAATATCCTCTCAGGTGTAACCATACAAGCCTGTCTCTGTGTATGTGTGTCCCAGTGCCTCAGTGTTGATATGATAAATAGAGGTGTTTGCTAGTTTAATCAGCAGAAAGCCCACACACAACAGGAGTACAATAACTCATTGAGGCAATGTCCTCAAGAGGAAGAATGAAAAAGAAAGCCAGAAATACAACAAAAAAGTAAGATCTTCCTGTGATACCAGTTTTATGCTTATGTGAATTTTATTTGTCAATTCATAAACTCAAGTTCAGAAACAAAAGTGGTATTCTACAATGAAGTAAAACATGCCTCTTCTAGTCTTTACTCTTACAGTATATGTCTTGAACATCAGTGGATTTCTTGGCTCTTATTACACCATCCAATAGGCAAATCTGATTGGTTATCTGTTTCCAGGAATACTGCACACAGCTGCCATTGTGTGTAGAATTAGTGGATGTGTCTTGAGGGATGATAGTGGAGAGCACGGACACCATGTCATCAACTGCTGGTAAAAGGGATAAAGGTGAATTTAATTATAACAGCACTTGAGGGTAGCAACTGACTTATACTCATATCAATACTCCATATCTCTCTGACTGAGTGGGTCTAATGAGAGGTTTCATTTACAGAGCATCATTTGATTAAATTCACCTCACTCTGACAGAGCTCATGTCAGTGGAGAGAGGACAGGAGAAGCTTTATGTTTAAAATTTGACTGGACAAAACTGCAGAATTCAACTGCGAGCAATTCTTTTCATTGCATATGTAGCTGAAATTCAGAAATCATAAATGTTTAAATTGAATAAAATTCACATATTCTAAGATGTGTTTTCTGAAGCTTCAACCTCACCGACCTGCTTTCCAACTCTCCTAAGATGTAAAGTGAGATTTTTTTCAGCTAATCCAGGCTGAAAAACTGGAGTACAGTAAAGACGACACAGCAACAATCAATATGTATGGAGCCCTAAAGTGCTCACTGTTAAATAAATTAAACACGAATCATAAATCACTAAAGATCAGATCATTAAACATAATCATATGAATAAGTTGTGGAATAATTTAAGAAAAATAATTAAAACTCAACAATTTCAGCCCATTATTGAAGTTAGTTCTTATTTCACTATAATAATTTTTATTTCTAAATTTAAAATTCTGTTCCATTCATAATGTCATTTTATGACAGTGTTGTCATCTCCAGTCACTTTCAGCCAATCACATGCCCCCAGCTTCTCTTAGACCGTGTTCAGAGAGACATTAGCCAGATTGGGGGCTAATGGGGGCTAATGTCCGGCATTGGTGAGTCACATATGCAGGCGCACCTTCCTGGTGGATTACTTTATCAGTCCCTCCAGGATTTCACTGAGTATTTTTGTGATTATTGTGGCCAAAAATGCTTGATTTTGCTGCGTTTTTTCTAAAAAAAAAAAAAAAAAAAGCGATACAACTTGCAATGTTTTATGTGCTCTTTTTGCGGCACAATTATGGAAAATTGCAAGCAAAGGAAAATAATGTGATTTTTTAAAAATAACTACCATATGTAATCACTTCCTACGACAAAAAGCATACTGCATACCACAGAAACAACTTTATTTCAGCACTAATTTTTAAATTTATTTTCTGAACACGAGAACCATGGGCTCAAAGTTATTTAAAAAAGAAAATACTGTACTGTACTGTACTGTATGAGTCCCATTCATGAGTTTTTATTAAATAAACTTTTACCTCAACGTCACCAAATAAAATCAGTCAACAGTGCCATTAAAATAAATTCATTAACATAAAAATATAGTTTCATGTCCAAAGCCCCTCCACTGTCAAACTTGGTAGGTGAGATTTGTCCATCTTCCACCTGAATGCACACTGCGATGGCCTAATTTACCACGACATGAAATGGAACAATTGGTCCAAATCACAAACAGTCTGTTGATTTGGCCATTTCATGCTGAAAAGTTGCAGTAATTTAGCAAAATTGCCACCTCTCTCAAATATTGCAGAGATTTCTTGAATTTGTGTTAGTTATCGCAAAATCGCAAGTTCCTGGAGGGACTGCTTTATTATGTGAACACTGTATTTCGACTCTTAAACAACATGCCCTCGCCAACACAGCCCTCTAAACTGTTTTAAGGCAGGATTGTTTTCTGCTAACTGCTATCAAATTTAGCCAGTTAGCTCTTGTTAGCTCAAGCTACAATAAGGACCTTATTGTCAAAGTAATTCTGAATCAATGACCTAAAGACTGCTGCTGTAAATAAACACAGTGCACAGACATAGTAACTATCTTCTCCTATTTACTGTAGATTAACAAGAGCACATTCTTCCTAGCTAGCTAGCTAACAAGCTAGGCTGAACAGTAAGCCAATGTTAGCAGTTTTAACTAGCTCCTGATAGCTAGAGTGACCACAGATAAAGATTATCTGTATTTTTGACCTTCACAGAGTTGTGTCTTTCTTTGAGGAACACTTTTAGAATCACAGCACTGAGGTTACTCTGAATTAACTGATTACTGTTGCTGTTAACACAACAGTAGCTAATTGGCCAAATGTGATAGCAATTGTCGAGCTGGCATGGCTAAGAGAGGCAGGGGTTATGTGACACCACTGTCATGAAAAGTGATATTCAGAATTAAAAAGTGACATTGTGATATAATTGCTTATAATAAAGCCTATAGAGAGCAAAAGGCCATGATATCACATCGAGGTTAGACTCTTAATCTCCAGGTTAGCTAGTTCCGCTAGCTTATGTAACTCAATGCACTTCTGTCATTGGTCTTTCTGACAAAAATGAAATGTGTTCTTTGCATTAACTACCCATATTCTGGGACAAACTGGCATCCACCACAACACTGTTTGATATTCAAACCTCCATGATTTTGAAAAAGTTAGACAACATGTGAGCTAACAAAAAACTACAGCTCCCATGAAAATTTACCAGTGTGGCAACAACGGCATGTTGCATTGTAACGTCATCTTTCCAGCTTTTTATCCTTTAACCTTTTAGTTCACTAAAGATTGCTAAAACAGAAATATTGAATAAACAGTTAGATTTGATATTAGATTGTCGTTGATTGTTTTTTTTGTTTTGTTTTTTAGTTAAAGTGAACCACATGACTGTCAAGTAAGGCTATGTTCCAAGACTAGATCTTTAGGTGTTTACATTATAGTAAATGTTCCAGTTCCACTTAGTCACTTCAGCTCTTATTTATTTATGTAACCCTGACCACTTTGAGACACCATACACCTGATGTCAGTCATTGGATCATGTTACTGCTTGGGGCAAACAAATAGCTGGACTCGCCTTAACTTGTCACACTTTTTTTATCACATTCTCCTCACATTTCTCTGTCTGGCTGCTGCGAGCTGATAACAAATGGAAACAATAACCATAAACACATCATACAAATAAAAGATCGCCTTCCCAAACACTTTGCACTCCCCTTCATCATTTTAAAAGTGTGAGGGCCCAGTCAGGCATAAACAGATCCTGAGGAGAAACAAAGACTATAAAAACCAAAGAGATGTGCCGCTGCAGATAAACATAACAGACAGACCCTGGGGAAGCAAAGCAGCTTTGAGTGCTCTGGGGGATTTATTTAAAAAAAAAAAAGGAAGAAAGAGAGAAAGAAAAGGGTTTTCCCATAAGGAGTGAAGTGGTGTTTGTTGGGAGCTGTTGGATGTCCACTTAACTGAAGTAAACAGCATCATAAAATAAACATATCCAGAAAACAAACACCACCATAAAACAAATGAGAAATGCTACCTAATTGCTCGGGGGTATATCATAAAAGCAAGTGTTTCTAAAGTTTCAGTTCTGTTTCTATACAGAAAGGTGACTGACTCTGCCTGTTATGGCGTGATCACACTAAACACAAAGTGAATTTTTGCCTCGCCTTTTTCCCCTTTCCTCTCTGTTTGTCCATGAAGTACATTCAAGTACATTTCCCCTCCAGTCAGCAGTCAACATGGACGAAGAGAAACTAATTATGTTATAACACCCGACAGTGGAGGTCGGCACCTCTGCGGCTCGCTGCTGCAGACAGGTTGAGAAGTGAGAGTGAAGATAAATCCACTTTTTAATCCCAAAAGTTTAAAAAATAAACTCTGAGCTCTCCTTTCACTGGTAAACAGCTCTCTATCAGAGCAGAAGCTGGTCTGACTCCGAATGTTATTCCTCCAGAAGCTCCAGCTCTGCTCCCGTCTCTCTCCTCCTGAGCTCCCCGGCGCTCAGCAGCTGTCTGTTGGTAAGCAGCAGCGCCGTCCCCCCGGTCCTCCACACACAACACTCTGCGAATCCCTGCGGTACACGTAATTTTTTTGCTCAAGTCGAATATTTCCAACTCATTCTGATGATGCAAATATTGCATATTCGCATTGTGTAATTTGCGTCTCCTGGCTGCATTGACTTTGTATGTAATCACGTGGAAAAAAATTCGCGTTCACGTTTGGTGTGAACACACCATTAGTCTCCTCTATTCATTATTAAAATATTGTTGTTTTTCATTTGGCCCTGGAGTTGTTTATGCATACTCCAACCCACATTATCCTCTGCAGATAAGCATGGATTATTGCCAGCTAATCTATTCATAACCATTCAGAATTCTGCTTATCATCTATCATTCACAGCATGTAGCTTTATATCTCTTTTCAAGCCATGCTGTCATTTCATCATCAGAGTGAATGATCATGTTGGAGCTGTAAGCCATCTTTATAGAGGGCCAGATGAGTTTTTTAATTGTATATCCTGCAGTGCAGAATTAACTCTTCCCTTCTCTCCTCTTCACTCTTGAATGCCATGTTATAGCTAAATGTCCAGTTGAGATGACCTTTCTCTGCCGATGACTCATGGGCCTCTATCTGAGCTCCTGTCGGGGTGAGTCAGCAGTAAATCACCACTGATTGCTCCGAATATCACCTCTTGTCAACTGAGACAACAGAAGCTTCACTTGGGTTCAGGTGAAGATTTTTCATGGGAAAATTAGCTTTTATAGGGGAGGAAGGTTGGTTTTCTCAGCTGTGAGCTCACATAGTTTTATACTGCACACAAATGTCCTTTTAGCTATTTTCTATATTCAAATAATCAGTCAGGAAATCAAATTGAATCCCATTTTGTCAGTCAAGTCACTGCACCTTTTTTGTTTCGCTGCATCATTATACGCAAGACAACAGCATGGCAGGCTGAGAACTTTTACAACCCAAACCTTTGAGCAAATAGCAAAGTAACTGTAATGGAAATAAAGAAGGCTGATAGAAACTGAGGACCGAATGACGCAGAGCAGTGCGACTCTTTTACATTCACTGCGCCAATGCTCCTGTGCTAAAGGCTAAACTACTTTTAAACCATACTCTGGTATAAAGTCCTCTGCTATGTGATTCTTCCACTGACAGTGCTGTCAGCAACCAGGCAGCAGAGACACTCTGTGGTGCACTAGGATTTATTATACTGACCTATGACCAGGACACACACTTTTTATCTCTTTGACTGTGCGGAAATCCAATGTTTTCACACCATAAATGATGAACGAAGGCATTGAAAAGCTTACGTCCTACAGGTAAAACATGAGACTTTACACATAGGTTGTAATTGGGCCAGATGCATAAAACTCTGTGTGACTTCATGACTAAAACTGTGTGTACACACAAAGCCAGAAATATGCATACACATTCTTTTCGTCAGATTTATAAAGCCATGCGTACACGTGGCTCTGCTTCATAGCTAAATCTTAACCATCGTGGAACTAAGCACATGAACACCAGCCTTATTTTCACTCCAACAATTAGCCATAAATAGATGTAGACACAACCTTCACCAGCTGTTATATCATCATATAATATGTTTCCTGCTCCACCACTCTTTAGACCTGTTAATAAAACAAACAGCAAAGAAGTGGATGCAATTTTTGTGTTGTATCAGCAAGCTTCTCCGACAACTATCAGTACCAATATGTGTAGCGGTGGCCACATATATACTGTGATATCTCAATCATCATTACTGAATGTCAGAAATGTAATTAATGATCAGTTAATGATTAGTCTCCTATGTAAATTAAAAGAAAGATCAAATTGATCACTCAAAAGAGATTAATCAAGTTTATAATAGCACCTTTGATTGACATTTTACGCATGAAAAAGTAATCACACAATCAGCAAACAAATGTTTTTCTTGATATTACGTCTCTAACCTTATATTTCATCTTCACCTATGATATCACCCGTGGCTGACTGTACAAAGACTAACAAGTCCTCCAAATTAAACAACCAAATATGACCATGCACTCCAGAATGACACATAGGAGTGTTTTCAAATCTGGTGCCCCAATTTTGAGTATTGATAAAAACTAAATAAATATCTAAAGATAAGAAAGAACAGGGACAGCATGACAAAATAAAATATAGATGTTGAGAGGAACAGCCCCCTTAACCCCCCCCTACAAACCCACTTGCAACTGCAGTACTACTGTTTTGACATTAAGTACAAAAAATAAATTAATCAAAATGAAAAGTGGCTGCCTGGAAGGAAGGAAATTGATCTATAAAACATGCTCACAATAATACAGTTAATGCACTGAAACATGCAAACCATCCACAAGGCTTTAAACACTGTCAAAGGGGCGTATTTAGTTGGGTATATTTGTATGCACACACTGTCTACATGTGAGTTTGTGTATGCACTGTGTGTACTGTGTGCGTTGATGTGTGAGGTCAGTGTGCACCGGCTTTAATGCATTTTATTAAGGTAAATGAAAGGCAGCGAGGTCCTGGTGTCACCATGGTTAACATAAGTGTTTTGGTATTTGGGCGAGGTTGATGTACTGAAAGGTCATCTCGTTGTAGCTCTGCTTTAATATGTTACAGAGAGATGACCTTCACCTCTACGCTTCATTCCATCTCTCACTGACTCACCAACAGACGTGTGGCTTACACAAGAAGTGGGTGTGTTTTTTAGTATCCAGAGAGTGGGAGGTTTCTAATTCCTGCCTGTCTCTAGAGGAGAAAAATTAAGTTGTTGAAATTCTTTGAGTGAAGACTGAATTATTCATATTTATTGTTCGAAATATTTCTGTCTTCTTTGAATATATCTGCCAGATTCCTAGAATTGTGTTTCTCTCTTTCTTGGTGCATTTCAGTCCTTACACCATTCTGGCGGTGTTTGTCACAGCTTTTCCAGGAACATAGACGCTCTCCTCCTACAGTTTCTTTTTTCATGTGTTCTGCTATTCTTTACTTGCCACTGATTTCACACCTGTCCCTGTGCAACTCGTACTGACGTCATGGTGTTTTTCTGAGAATAAATTCAGTTTAAGTCTTTCAGGGACACGAAATTCCACAAATGAGACTCAACTATTGCATGTTTCCCCCACATCATCATTCTTTTGTTCTTTCTCTTGCTTGTTTTGTCTTTTGTCTTGCTTTCTCTTTGTCAATCAGTCTGTATATATAAAGCAAGGAATCTCTGTCTGTCTGTTTGTATATGTTTGTCCTTCACATATCTCAAGAACTGTTCATCTGATCTACTTCATACCTGGTAGGTGGATTGCTAGGGAATCAAGGAAGTGCAGTGTTGATGTGTGAAGTTGTTTGGTTCTCAAGAAATATAAAAATACTTCATAAACAACATTTATATTTATGACAGTGAGTGCCACGATGTGTTTAATGTTTTTAAAGTAATTTTCCACACTGTGTAATGTTGGACTGTATTGAAAAATGTACAAAAAACATTTATACTTTTGATGCATTTAATGAGAGAAGAATGTAAAAGGGTCAGTGTAAGGGGTGTTTGTGTTTGTGTATGTATGTGTATGTGTGGGGATATACACACACATACAGACAATAGGAATTAAGAAATACATACATATACATATAAAATTTCATATATGTAGCCTTTAATAAAGGGGAGGTTAGGGGTGAGGGTTAAGGGTATGGGGGATTAGGGTTATGGGGTAGGGTTAGTGGTGGAGGTCTGGTGTTGTAGGTGTAGTATGGATGAGCTGTATGGAGGAGGACTTCAGTGCATGATGGGGTTGAGTGGTGTGGTGGTGGGAGAGAAGTGATGGGTGGAGAGCTCCAGTTCATTTGAATAACTGAAGGAATCTTTTCCTTAGAGACTTCTTCTTGGGCTTCTTGGGCTCTTGGGCTTTGATCTCATCCATCTGCTTCTCCAGATCAGACAATCTGTCTGTCAAGCCGCCCCTGACTCCCTCCATCTCCTCGAGGGTCTTGTTGTTGTTATTGAGAGACTCCAAGAGAAGAGACTTTTCCTCCTTCCACTGGTTCCTCTCATTCTCGAGGTCCTCCTTAACCTGGTTCAGTGCTGCCATTAAACTGGAGGTTTCATCCCACTGCTTGGCCAGGAGACGGGACCTGTCCTCCTGCCACTTGTGTCCTTTGCGCTGCAGGTCCTTGTTTGCCTCAGTCAGGGTAGCCTCAATTCTAAACGTTACCTCCATCTGCTGGGCCAAGATCATCTCTGTCTCTTTCTTGTTCCTTCTCAGACTCCAGCGCCTTCTGTAATTGTCCGATTTTATGTGAAGCTTCCCTTTTGGTCTGTCTCTGTTTGGAAAGCTAAACCTTAAGAAATCCGTGCTGTTTGTTTGTGTCTCCAGCAATTGTTTCCATTGCTCTACATGTTTGTTTGAGCAGGGCTTCTTTCACCCTGAACAGTTTGGAGATCTGCTCCTTCTTTTCTCCTGTGATCCGCTGAAGCCCAAGTTCAGAGATCAGGATCAGAGCCTGGTTGGTCTGCTCACAGTAGGCCTCCACAGTGGGTCTTTGGACTGGACTGGCAGGCTGTTGCTCTGCTGTCACAGGTTCTGCTATTGATTCAGGTGCAGGCTCTGCCTCCTGAGGTGCTATGGCAGGCTGTGGCTTCACAGGTGATGTGGAAGACTGTGGCTTTGGAGCTGTTGTTGCTGGCTCTGGCCCCTCAGGTGTTCTGTGAAGGATGCTTGGCAGCGGCCAGCATCGGGGCCCTTTTGAATGAACAACCTTGCCTATCTCCTGTCTTATCTGGCCTTGTTTAAAATATCTTCTTGGCAGAGTAGGATAATCAGCCTTGTCAAGTACCTGGCAGTACACCAGGCTACTCCCCTCTTGGAGGTTTTTCTTCCAAGGATTCACAGGCTGGGGTTTTTCTTTTTTTTCCTTCCTCCACCGGTTGGGGTTTCTCTCTTTCTTCTTGACTGCAGGCAGCTGGTTTCACAGACTGCTTGTGTTCAACAGTGTGGTCCTTTTTGCTGATATTGTCAGTAACAGCTTTTAAACATCTCACACAGAACTGCTGTTCCCCCAGTGTCACATGACCTGGTCAGGAACTGTGAAGACAATCTGCCTGCAGGGCTCCTCTGTGGGGACGTTTCTGGTGCAGGCTCGTCTCTCAGGGCAGCTCCACTGTAAGGACAGGAAATGCCACCAAAATAAAACAAAACTTACAAGACGATACCTCTGCTGTCAGGAAAAAAGACCACAGATATATCAGCTGTCATGGCAAAAATACATGCTGCTGTTTAACGTGATTTTGTCAATTATATATATCAAATAATTCTGCATTAACGTTATCATATCCTATGAATTCTTTAAATGTAGCGATATATATCTGTCAATATAGCATGTAAAGTGACTGACTGCCAATATAACAATACATATTGATTAAACAATAACAGGATATCAACGTAGCAGTATTATTTAAATATTGAATGTATTGATTTATTCTGTCAACATAGCACATAGTGATGAATTCTGTCAATATAGTGATAATTATTGATTGATTCATAAACATATATAGCCTAGCTCATAGATTCAAACACTGCTTATTGCTTGAAGCCTCTCCTCAGCTCTCATAGACACAAACACTGTTCTCCTTTTACTCGCAAAGTCATAATTTCTTTTTGCAGACAGACAGACTACTAAACTGTGATTAGGTGAATTTAATATAAAAAGCAGACAGTTGATACCCTACTTGATCTGACTGTTGTTGGTTGTAATTACAACCTTTAAAATCTGTGTTTAAGAAATAATAAATATGTGTTCTGAGTTTGTCACACCACGGAAAAGTGTGTTATTAACCACTAAGCCAAATTTGAATGATTAAAAAAAATTGCCAAGTATATAAAATTAAGTTTTAAAATCGTGAAAATCAAGCAGTTTTCTCTGCTCTGAAAAGCTGGGGGTGTGTCCGCTTAAGGCGCTCAACCTGCCCAACCGCGGGAAAGTCACAGCTTCTCTCAAGTGTCAACTATCAATCAAATACCACCACTAAGACCTCAATCTAGCAGCTTTATTCCATTTACACAGCCGTACATTTAAGCCACCAGAGCCAGAATCCAATTCTGAGCCAGACGACACTGACTTACCCGAAATACTTCATTCTTCTCAGTCTGCAACAGAATGGTCACTTTTTTTCTCCAATTTAAGTTAGCACTATGAATTACTGACTGGCATTACTTAACGTTCCCCAAATAAATCTGAGCTATCAATAAATAACATAAAACATATTTTGTCACTTTACCAGATAGTTTGGTCTGTATAGTCACAGATCAAACTATCAGCCATCATGTTTTTAGTTTTGTTGCATATTACCAAATATATAGGTGCAAGAATTATCAATATTATGTAGATTAAAGTAAAAATTTATTGTTAGTTTCATTCAAATATACATACCTGCAGGTCTTCTCACTGCTTTATGTGTGGAATGCTGAATGTCATCACTGCAACACACAAGCTGAGCAACAGAATATGCTCTAAACTGTTCAGATAACTACATGATTGTTCATAATATAGAATTGACAACTCAAATGGTGGACAACATCTTAAGTCGTACTGTGAATTAAACTGTATTGTACAGCTGCACCAGTGGAGAATGCAGGGCGATGCACACAGAGGATCAGAATGTCCTCTAGATCTCCAGCACTAAAACACCTTCTGACAGATAATCCAACAGGTTCAGAATAGATGTGGAGAGCTTCCTGATGAGCCACGGTGCATTCAGGTATTGAGCCTGTCTGCCTGAACCCCTACTCCATGCAGAATGCTCTGAACATATACCAGGCAGACCATGGGCCACTGCAGATGAAGGAAAGAGCTGTGTAAGTTAGACAATATATTTTATTGATTTGGAATGTGTAGAGATTACATTTGTGTGATCAAGTTGTATGCCTGTCTTTCAAAAACTGGTGAGGTTTGGGACTCAAGTCAAACTGTTTATGCAATCATATTAGTGGTGTTGATTAATGTATACATGAATCTGTGTAAAAAATAAACTATGAGAGGGTTCACTATGTTACAGTAAGTTGAGGATCAATGTGCACTAAACCATCATCAGTGTTTGTTACACCTCTGTTGACTAACAGCCTGTAAGTACCCAGATGCCTCCTCATAATCAATAAACACCACGTTTGCTAAAGTGCAAAGCTTGTAAGGTGGTGTAAAAGATTCACAAGTAAATATATTTCAACACATACAATAGCCTATAAATACAGACCAATAACTGTATCTACCTGTTGTTTGAACAGTGCTTTTACAGACACTCAAAGGACATAACAAGTACTGTCTGACTCTAACCAGTTTGATCCTTCATATTCCTGAGCCACATCCACTCATATAGGACTAGTTGACAACAATAAAGACCAGCTCATTCTGGAGCTGTCTCTCAAGTGGCTTTCTCAACCTACACGTAGGGTAGGTGGGCAGGCGATTAGTCATTCTGAAAATCTAGCTGTGAGGTTGTGGAAATTCACTGGGAAAAAAAACAAACAAACTGTTGTCCATGTACTGATTCATCCATACAACTGAAATGATTTGAGGCAGACTGCAGGTTGATGAATCAAACTGTCATCTTCTGGGTCTCGTTCTGTAAGACATGACTAAAATGGAGAGGAAAAATAAGACATAAAAAATTATCACATGACAGTTCTTTAATTATTTTGTCATTACAAGCATACTCCGTATTCAGGAGTACCCTGATGAAGATGGAGAGTACATAAGGTTTAAACCTCCCATTTAATTAAAAAAAATATTATCATAATTTTCTGGACATTTGTTATGTTATGCTGTATGTTGTTATATCTAATAAATGTCAAGAGTTTCATAAGTTTTTGAGTAATAACATGTTTTTATGGGTGTCACAACCTTTTTTTTTTTAATCGAGGCTGGTGGGGCTCTAGTTTTCTCAAATAGTCTCTTCATTTCTTTGCCTCTCCCATTTTTTTCCCTCTTTGTCCTTTTTTTTCATTTGTTTTCACCAGGTACCGTGCTGCTTGCTGTTCTTTTTTGAGCAACATTTAATGTCACAGCTTTTAACATTAGCACATAGAGCTCAGAGGAAGCAGATATCACCACCAATGTATATAAAATTCGAATAAAAATTACATTTAAATCCCGCTATCGTTCAGAATTCAAGACACCTAATGATAGTTTGATGACCCACAGTACACCTAATAATTTATTACAGTAATAATATCTTGCTAGTCATCTGTTGGTGGTCCAATATTCTGCCAAAAAGAAAAAAATAACATGGCAACAACAAGAGTGCTTGTAGAGGACATGACTCACTTGACATTTAAAGTTTATAGTCATCCAATGCAATACATATATGTGACTGTAGCTGCTTTCCTGACTGTGTGATATCATGTTACTATGAGTCGGGCCTGTATGGATTCATATGATACTCAGAGAGGTGTACTGGTAGTGATATCATCGAGTGAGTTTCTATTGGATGATAATGTCTCTGGTGTGCCTGTCTGGCCCTGGAGTAAATAACCTGATACTCGATCTGAAAAATTATTGCAACCTGAGAATTCAAAGGTGCATCAAAGCAGCATGACATCACAGGCAATGCAGTCACTGAGAGAATATAAAAGAAGGGAGTTTCAACCCTCTCTAACCCTTTATTGACCAAACAAAGAGTAACACTTGTTTCAGCTAGTAGCCAAATACACCATGTGTTTGCATTCAAGTGACAAAGCCCTCTATCAGCTGTAGGATTTATGTCGGGAGCAAAGGAGGGAATAGCGTGATGTTGTTATAGAGCTACAAAGTTTTGCAGAAGGAGGAGGTCGAGATGGGTCAACAGAAAACTGGTGTCAACACGAGAGGCCGGTGTTCACTTCCAGTCAACGTTGGTTTCTTTTAACCATGACTCCAATTGTTGCCTTACTAGAGCTGCAATGATAAGTTGATTAATCAATAAGTGGATCATTAGAAAATGAATCATCAACTATTCTGATAATAGTTTTGAGTTATGTTTTTTTAGAAAAGATGTCCAAGTTGCTGATTCCAGCTTCTCAAATGTGAATATTTTCTGGTTTCTTTAGTGTTTTATTATAATAAACTAAATATCATTAGGTTGTGAACTGTTGCTCAGGACAAAAGAAGACATTTGAGGACATCACCTTCGGCTTTGGGAATGGTGATTTCACATTTTCACATTTTTCACCATTTTCTGACATTTTATAGACCAACAACCAATCAATTAATTGAGAAAATAACTGACAGATTAATCGATAATGATCGTTAGTTGTCTTAACCAGTTACTTATTTTAACTCAAACCACGATATTTCCTCAACCCTTAACAAGTCATTTTTGCGACTAAACCCAACCAAACATTAATTATGGTTTTATTTTAACAGGTCTTGTAAAAGAGAAATAAGACTTTTTACCTGGTTAAATAAAGGAAGAAGAAGAAGAGTTTTGGAAGGCAGGAAAAGTGTTGCAATGTGTCCTAAGATTCAATATAATGCACTTCTAAGGTCACACTTTTCATCTGCAATGATTATGATGCATTAAGTGATCAGCTCTGATAGCGTGTCTTCTTGGAACCATGTGGGTGTTCAACAAACCCCTGAGACCAGCGGCAATACAGCAGGACCCTACCTGGTTCCAATTAGACTGTATATAAGTTGAACCCAGCCCAAGACCTCCAAGTAAAAATATATGTCACCTTATATTGACCTGGGATTGTAGCATATCCTTGTAGTATTTTGCAGTACCACCTCTTAATCTTGTCATGTTGGGGTGCAACCTGAGCACTCAGCCACTTCACATCTACAATACTGCGTAAACACTGGAAGTTTCAACATGAGGAAATCATTTGTTGCTTTGCGGATGGCAACTTTCCTGAACTTACATATCTCAACCATGTCTTGACTTTGGCTTTATTCCACCATGTGTTCTCCACTAAAATAAATGGTGGTCTCTCCTTGACCTTAAAGGATTTAATCAACTGACTTTTTTCTCTATGTGAAAAAAGAAAGAAAAGAAACAGAAAATCCTCCCTCAAGGAAATAAATAATAGATGTCATAATAGAATAAACAATGGACTAACAGCTTTATTCAGCAATAAATAAATGCAAATATGAAAGAAAATATGTTTTAGTCATACTTGGAAGATCACTGGCATAACTTTGGGGAGAAAATGTCTGTTCTTTAGCTGTGTTTTGACTCTCTCAGTCCAAATATGTCAAGATGTTGACATCAACTTTACATTAAACCATGTGGGAGCAAAGACCTTCACCACTCTGACTCCTTTAGGTTGTTATTGACTATCACACGTTATGTTCTTTCCACAGCCATACATATTTAATATAGGAGCATATGGTTTGTCGTCGGAGGAGGTCAGTGCTGGAGGTAAAGCTGTGGCTGCGTCCTGTTGGCTATGCCCTCCACTCTATGGACGGGGTAAAGAGTGGAGGGAAGTAAGTACTGTGTGAACTGAAAACAAGAGGAGAGATACTTGAGCTGCATGTGCCCGCTGAGTGAACTATCAGTAAAATACAGCCAAAATAAAAATTTAAGTCATTATTATCTCAACTGAACAAAGGAGGAAAGAACATCCCAACCAGCAAGTTAAATAACACTTTTGTAAAGCAGCAGTATAAAGCTAGGAGAATAACTAAGAAAAGCTGTTAAGGCTGTGATTGAAATGTGTACTATTTCTACTGTTAATTAGTAATGTGACATTATATATAACTTTGTAGGGTGAATGGATGGTCAACAAAGCTGTGAGTTTGACTCAGGAACCTGCTGTTTCCCGTTTCAGACACTTTTATCATGACAACATGGTTTAGTTTCCTAACCTTAACCGAGCAGTTTTTGTTTTTAAACCTATGCAAATCTTAACTGTAGCATAGCTAGATATATAACTTACATAAAACCTCTGTAGACTGTAATGTACCGACTCTGCAGCTCCCTGCAGTTTTACGGAGCTTTATAGTGAATGTTAGCTCGTTGTTTAGCTGTGCAGCTGTAACTTCACTGTTTTGGTTCACTCTCAGTGCTCTCATAGTGCTGTTTTCAGTCCGCAGCAGGCGGCTGTTTTTTGAGAAAAAGCTCTAAAAACCCACAATACAAGAACAGCAAACACACACAGTTAGCAACTAGCTAGTGAACATAGTGTAGCATTTAGCTGCTACAGAGCCAGATATGTCCATCAAGAGTTGGTTGAAATTAAAAACAGAGCTAAAGGAGAGAGAATACTGGACTTACATTCATCAAGTGTCCAGAAACATGACTCCAAATAAATTATAATGTTGCTCCATAACTGCCTGATGTGGAAATAAGCAACTGTTTGCTAACATAACTTAAAATATGTTGATATGTTAATGTTGCTGCCCCCAAGTGGCCAAAAATCATATGTGCATGAAAACATCAAAACCATCTTCACATCACAATCAACTCATAAGTGCTTTCAGCCCTCATAAAATTATTTTAACTCAACCATGTTTTTCTCTTCCAAACATTTGCATGTAACTTAGAATTCAGCACAAGCTAGCATAGGTTTTCAGCAGATTAGCGTAGTATCTTGTTGTAATTCGTACACTTTTACAACAATACTCTTTTGTTCTGTGAAGTAACTTAACTCAATTGTACAGATAACTGACAGTACAGAAACTCCAATGCAATCATCCAAAACAAATTGCTGTTAAACAATAAAAAATATAAATAATAATAAAAAAAATATTCATCACTGCTTTCTGATGGTTAATGTTCTGTAAAATACTCACACCTACAGGCAGGCTGAGGTATTACACCTTTAAAATCCACCCACATGTGCATGCAGTTTTAGTGAAGCCTCACAGAGTATAAATATTAGGATAATTGAGCAAGTTAATGAACCATTTTACATGACTTTGAAAAGTGGGTTGTCTTGTTATCCAACTGATAAAGTAGGACAAGGTATTTGCCAGACGCTGAAGTCATTCCAGTCATGTGTGTCGAAGTCTTCACTCAATTTGTACATCCATCCTTATCCACTCTTACCTTCTGTTACTTTTCTGCTGAGGAGAGACTGGTGAATTTGCCACGGCACCAAATCCCCAAATTCCCTCCACAGTCAATGTTAATGTGATTGAACCAACAAGTCTCCAAATCAAACCACAAAATATGTTGTTTGTCATTTCCTTCCCAAATGGCTCATATGAGCATTTTCTCGTCTGATGTCCCTTTCAGCAGAATGACAGTTTGTCAGTGTATGTCTCTTTTTGAGTCTAATTTCAGTAACACGCACTGAGAGAAAACAGAAAGATAGACATTGATGGATGCCAGCATCCAGTGTTGCATGGAAAATCTTGCAAATAAAAAAAAAAATGAATACATGCAGATGTAAGGGGACTCAGAGAGCGGCTACTCAGATTGGAGTGCTGCTAAAGCTGTGCAGATGTAATATATTTCAGCTTTAATTGAATGCACATGCTCGCACACACACATTAACGGGTGTATGGTGGTGTGTTCCTCTGCCTTCTCATGGCCAGTTGTTGCAGCGTGGCAGAGGTTGACGTGGCTAATCTTCCTAATGCACCCTCCTCTGCAGAGGTCATAAATTAGTCTGAAATACAGAGCGGGCCACCACTGCCAACCTCATCTGCAAAGTGAGTGAAGTGAAGCAGAAAGAGGCGGCCTGAGATGCAGCGTCAGGCCATTCTCAGCACAGAAGTCTGGCATGTCTGCAGCGCCAGCCCTACTTTTCTGACTCGCACTAACAGAAATTAGATATTACATTCTGTCATCTCAGAGTCCTCACTGTGCTTCACAGCTGCATCCAGCTCCGACTGTAGATAGTATTGACTGATGGCCTCATTTTATAAACCCGGCATTAATCAGAATTTCTAGAAGTAATAAAATGTATTGGATTTCCATTATTATGGAGAGAGAAAGATGAGGACCTCTTTTGTCTGTACTGAACTCTTAAAAGTGTAGAACAAAAAAGAGATACGACATGAAGCAGACGTTGCTTTTTCTAATTTCGATTGTAATTTCATTTCCCTAACCTTTTGAACCATTATGGAAATTGAAAAGCCGACATTCCAGAGAAAATAGTAATTTCATTTCGACCCAAAAAGCAACCTTTTATCTGCATCTTTCTATTATGTTTCCAAATGGTCTCTTTGTTTGGGTTGATTGGAAGGTAATTTTGCACTGATTGATATAAACTCAACAATAGTTGCTTTTATTGCTCTTCTGGTCCAAGATGTCTGCTCAAATCATTTTTTCCACCATCAACCATGATAATTAACATGCAACTAAATTAATTCCACATCTGCCCACCGCCGACAAACATTACTGTTTTCAAACCAATTTAAATAAGCTGTTTCAGGTCATGCTCTATCATTAGAATGATTTATGAGTATTTACCAAATGCCTCCATATAAAATATGCTTGTGCACTATCAGTGAGTATAAAGAGGAGTATCAACTCAGCATCCAGCAGTCTAGACTGCTTGATTTTTCCAGATTTGTTTCAGATTACACACCTCTTTAAAAAAGTTCAGAAGCTTTCCATGAAAATGTATCTATGCCAGGGTAACATTTTTTACTGTAGTTGTTCATACTAAATTAACGAGTTTCTGATGCATGTAAATCAAAAATGCCTCTGGTTGGTAAGGTGCACTGCTTCTGCAAAAGGTGTTAGCTTTAAACTCCCACAAACACTTACACCAATGAACAGTGAATGAAACCCACCTCATATCACCTTTGTGTGTCTTTCTGTATACATGAATTTTAACAGTGGATACTTTTAGAAATTAAACAGCAATTTGTCACTTTACTCGTTACTTTAGTTTTGTTGATCAGCTATGTCAAACAACTTCAAAGCCACATGTGACATCCTCTGTGTTTAACGTGTAGGAAAAGAAAAGGAGATGTTGAACAAGCAGCCAGCAACAGCAACAGCTGGCTTAATGTTAGCCCCGGTGACTGCATGAAGTCTTGTTCTCTCAGTGCCAACTACTTGTTTTCACACTTCTCTATTTTTTCTCTCTGTCAGTATTGATAACATATGTATCTGTTATCTGCAAACATGGAGGAGTTTGGATTCTGTAACGTATTACAGAATTTTGGCTTGTACCATTATAATGGGATGAGGACTGATTGTAAGATTTTTAGGTAAATGAAGGGAAGAGGAGCAGAAATGTCAGGAGCTTTAGTTCAGTTCATTTCAACTCAAAGTACCCTTGCCCTCAAGGGGAGTTTCTAACACAAATACACACAATCAGTTCAGTCACACACATAAAAACAATCTAAAAATACAAATATTTTAACACCACAAAGGCATATTGTGTCAAAAATGTAAAAGACTGTAATGCTTATTACACACCAGAAAAAAAATTGTTGGATGGAGGGGAAATTTTGCTATACAGCACTAAGACCCTCACCATTAACAGGGCAACAAGAAGGTAGTTTGGACAGACAAAGCCTGCAACTAACTGGTGACCAAAGTAGCTTAATTCTCAGATATTTTATTCAAGAATTGGTTGAGATCAAACAAGTACAATTTGGTTAATATTGGTGAATATACATTCACCAGGTGGCCAAAAACACGACTCCAATATGCCTGAAATGCATCCTCCACCTCAGCCTCACATGAACACACACACATACACACACACACACCCAAACAGACCACAGTTTCTTATCCTGTCTCAATTAAGCAGCAGCAACCATTTAGCATTTACAGTGTTTAATCAGCAGAAGATGAAGGAAGTGAGTCAGTTATGAGATTAGTTTAATCAGCCCCTTCCTGCTCGTCTTCCTGGCTCATTACAGCTAAGACACTAATGGTTTGAAATGCGTCAAGGTGCACATCAAGGTAGGGTAAGGTAGAGCTGATCCACCACCGCAGCACAAAAACACAAATCAACACAAACCATAATAAATGTGTCAGAGTTTTATTTGTCTTAACTTACAAGTATTAGTTATTATCCGTTTCATCCTGCGTTTAAGGTAGAAGACTGTTGATGGTGCATCGTAGGCTGGGCTGGATTTTGCATCACATCTTCAAACCTGTAGCATTCATTCGTTCTCAGACAGCACACAAAACAGCAGAAATCCTTGGACCAAGTCTGAAGTGTCGTAAGGTGCTTGGGTCAAGCATTACTTATCCAAGTAAGTTATTATTCTACACTTCTTACTGCTGTTGTAAAGGATTATCACTGATTCTCATTGAATAGGATTAGTCACTTTTTTAAACTAAGCTAAGGAGGGAAAAATACTCTTTTTGTAGTGGAGGTTTTCTTATAGTTTGATATTAAACAGTAAGAACACTATAAATCAGATCTCTTTGGTTTCCTAGGCTGAATTATTCTGAATTTAAAGGCAAGAGGCTACAACCACCAAGACTTATGAATTAACAGAGAAGTGATAATGAGTTGTGTAACTTTCTCCTCCTGGGGAGAAATTTGTGAAGCAATAATCAGACTTTAAAATGAGGACAAAGTAATGGCAAAGCAAACATTGTTACAGTAACAAGGTACAGTAACAGTACGGGCATGTCAGCCATCTTAATCAGACACATCACATCCATTCATTAATTAGGACTGTCCTGTGAGATCTTCCCTTTTTGAAAAGCTTGTTTCAGCAGTCTTTCCCATCATGCATCTCAACGCTCCCTGCTCATTGTCTGCTGCAGACACACTTAAGATAATGAATAGCTGGAGGAGGCTGGCGTTCTTTACTGCAGCCCAGTAAAAGGCCACTCTGTCTGGATCCACGAGGCAAGAAAAAAAATCTTTCTGGCAGCATCTGGTTGGACTGTGCAAATCAGCACACTGAATCTATTTAAATTTCAATGATTGCAAATGGTTTTATTAAAGATGCACTCATGTCATCATTTTATGTTGCTATGAAAACCAGATATCAGATAAAATGACATCTTTATTCACATTTTTTTTTTACCTCTTTTCCATATCTTCTCTGCTGCAACTTCCCATGACACTCCACAGGAAGGTCACTGCTTTACAGAATAAAACTGGAGTTTTTCACGAAAACAGTCAAAGGTCAACCTGAGACAGACTGGAGTTTTGGAGGAGCTTTAGAAGGGAGTGATGAAACCATTGGCTTTTGATTGTCATCATTTTCATCTGCCAACATTTAGTTGGCAACATATTTGAGATCTGTTTGAGCGTTTACTAATGAATTCATCCCAAATGAGCCAAATAGTGGCTATTGACACTTTTAATTACCTTATTTTGAGCTACAAGAAAAAATAGCTTCTACATGCTGACGGATATATGTGTGCATATGGAATCATTTCTGGCAGCGTTGGTGTCTTAATCGGGTCCTATTTAATCAGAATTTATCACAGTCTTAAGTTAAATGGAGATGCGACCACAGAAAAACAAGACTGTCCTCAAACTCTTACAGCCTGAGTTACTAAAGTCCAAAGTAAGGTGTGTTACTGTAAAATACAGTTGTATTTTAATGGAAAACTCTACACTGTATGACCTGCTAAACAAATGGTATGATTCAGCTTTAAGTTGTTTGTATTATTAAATTATAAAATGCATAAATAAGTTCAATTTTCACTGATCACATTCCAATATGTTTTGAAAGTATCACTATATTAAATAAATAATAGCTTCACTAGGTGTTATATAGTGCTATATAAATAAAGTTGTTCCTAAATAAAGACTGGCACAGTAGACGCTCCATATTGCATGACTCTTATGGGTGACTGCTGGTGAATCATCCGTTTGTTCCTAGCGAATGACTCCCAGTCTCAAATCTGTCGTAAGTTATAATAAACATGTTTAATCTAGCAAACTCTTTTATCAGTACTGTATAAAGTATGAGCAAAAAAGGCTAGTCACTTCAGTTCAGTTTGATGTATTATTGAATCAATTTCAATGTAAATTTTAAGAGTAACTTTACAACACCTACCAAAATCTTGTTTTTGCTAAGCTTCTGCGGTTTAACTTCTCACCTCGTTGCACTGATGCACAAGTGTACTCCAGGGTGTTGTTAGTACTCTGTGATGTCACGGTTGGGCGTGGTTACAGTTGCAACAAAGCATAATAGTGAAACATACTCTTAACCAAAGAGGGCAACGAAATACTGCTTTTCAGCCCGGTTGTTACTCTTTAAGTTTAATTTATCCAGACAGATATCTTTTATGTCAACACTTTAATGTGAGTTAAACGTGTAGGAAACTTGCTATATAAATAAAGTTGATCATCTGCTTTCTGCTAGAAAATTACAATGATTTTCAGTCTTAAATTGGCTAAAAATCCCATAAGGCATGCAAAATAACCTAGTTGCACACTCTTATACCATAGTTGTGTACAGTATTTGTATAAGAGACTATACACCAAACATAACATCTTTAATAAACCTGCACAAATGGCTTCTATTCTGCTCATTTGTGTGACAGAACCCTCTGCATATTCTCAGTAGATCAGCTTCTTTCCTTGTTTTGACTGTTTTGATCACATTTCCTATAAACACAGCCCATCAGACTGTTGACACTATTACTGCGACTACCCCAGACTGCCTTTTATGCAAGACAGTGTAAACTGTCTCCAACGAAAGCCTGAAATGGGTCAGGGGATATTTAGGGACAAGACAGTGCTCGGGGAGTGAAGAAGGGAGGATTCAGAGGGATTTGAAAAGCTATTTGTTTCATCACCATTTGTTATTGAAGCAGTGGGGATTATGGTGCATGGCTTGCATTTTTTTATCACTGTTTTCAGCAATATAGAGTGAGGATGTTTAGTATCACGAGGTGAATTATACCAAGAGGGCAAAGAACTGTAAAATGCAGGAGATTCTTTTAAGGTCACCAACTTACTGTAAGCTATTTACATAATGAGCTCCCTGGATAGTTAGTCTTCCCAGGCTGTGCTGCTGCACTGAGTAGACACATAGCTGAAAATATTCTATGCTAGCATAAACATACTGTACAAAATATGTTTACAGTACAAATTCATACTCAGATTGTTTTGCTGTGCTTGCCTTTTACATTTTTAATCTTTTTGTTTTTCATCTTCTCAGTCAGTCAGTGTCATCCACCTCTAATCTGATGCCTTCATGAAGCTGCAGTGCATTTCCACAGACAACATGATGAGGTACTGTTTATCACTGAGATGAATTATTAAAAAGCAGTGAAACTCGTTGCATATACAGTAGGTCTAGTTGGTGAATAGATCCATTTTGAAACTTTTGTCCATAATTTTAAACTGTCCATGTAACCTTCTTTTCATTGGATTTTATACCCTGAAATGAAAACTGGGAAACAAAAAAATGGAACTTGTTTAGTTAAATTCTGCAAGAGTTCTTAATTAAAGCCAGTCACATGCAACATCAACAGATAGAGATTAGAGTATTTAATGTGAGATGAGAAGATAACTATGGGGAATAACATGGGGAAATAAGATAATTTTCATCCAGTGAAATTAAGGTACACAAACCTCAAACTTCCTTCAACTTTTGACTTTTTTAAGATCAATTATCTCCAATCTTGATTGAACGAAAAAAGGAAGAGAGTTTTATCTTGCCTCTCCTGTTATCGTGAAAGTTTCAAAGTATATTAAATTTCACATTTTTCACTCACTCTTTAAGTACCTCCGGGTGTCTATAGCAGCCTCATGTACTGCCAGTATCACAGATGTGTCCCCACTCACTTATTTCAGTCCCTGTATACAGGTCAGGCAATGACACACAGTGTAGTGCCGAGGGGCCGTGCACACGCTTTCATCCTCACACCGCACTGCCAGAGATGAACATCACACACACACACACACACACACACAAACAGACCGTCGGCACGCATGCATGAACTCGCAAGCAAACACAGACGAGCAGGCATGTACTCACACAAAACCCACATATGCAGCCTCACACTTGCATACACAAACACATATACAGGGGTCATTTCTCGCTCTGGCGCTCTTCCACTCGCTCAAACACACACACACACATGCTGAGCGAGGAGGCCAGATGGAATCACAGCGTGGGCTGTTGGCCTTTCACACTCTGGAGACTTGATTTCTCACTGTTTCTTCTCCTTTACCGACCCTTTTTCATCTCTTTCCTCGTCCCGCTTACCCCTTTTCTTCTGTGCTCTCTCATCTTTTCTTTCTATCCGACCTTATTATTTGTTCTCCCGATTGCCTTTTCATTTTGTAAATAATACATCACAAAGGTCGATTGTGTTGAGCAGATTGTTCATTTGACAGTGAGGTGAGCTTTTTCTGAAGACCCTCTTTGACTCCGATGGTAGTGGAAGGTCAAGAGTTATCACATTGTGATGCTGGGGGGGTAAAAAACACCCAGCTGTCCTGAGCTACAACCAGTAAGCGCACTTTCACTCTGGCTGCACTCTTCCTCAATCAAATCAGAGGCAAGAGGAAAGAGAGAGAAATGCTTAGTCCTCCAGCCTTTTGGTTTGCCTGTGCTGTAAATATTGATTACAGGTTAAAGGCAATTAGAATAATGGAGCAAAACCTTGCAGCCACTGCCAAAACGCTTTTGGCTTTGATGTGCAGTTCGTGGAATAAAGATGGTAGAGAAAGCTTGAGAGCAGACCGGGTTCTGATTTAAAGATGTGGAGTGTCTTACCGAAATAAGCCCTTAATACGTCTTACAGAGGATAATGCACATTATACACTACCGATCAACATCCTTAGCAAGAGAAATCTCTTGCCAATGCCCAAGAGCTGAACTTAAAAGGAAAACTCAAAATTAGACAAGGAAGTGTTTAAGGAAATCGACTGCCCGAAAACATTGAAGATTTAATCAGCAAAAACAAGCGGAGGTGTTTAAAGTCCCAATGGGCTCTCTGCTGAAGGAGGCCAGATAAAGACTGACATACAGTATCCTGTAGAGCAGTGGTTCCCTCTCAGATGAACTCAAGGACCTCTTCATGGACACCACTCGTTTTAAATTGAGATGTTTAACACCATCAATTATATAAAAGTCGATATTGTTACAATACATTTTTCATTTCATTTTCATTGAACTGTTAATTTTTAGGCTGGTTTGGGAATGCAAAATTTTGCATTTGCCACATTCCCTTGGAGTGAATTTGGATATTTCAACCATTTATTCATTACTTTTAGCTTTTTCACCACTCAGTCATTAGCTTTAAGCTAGCTAACTATGTTTATACATTACTTTTAGATATCTACTTTAACCATGTATCAATACTTTAGCTATATAAAGTGCTTATCAGTTACTTTTTGTTATCTACATCAACCATTTATCCATTACTTTTAGCTTTACTTTTAGCATTTTTGCCACTTATTCATTATATTTAAGCTAGCTAACTCTTTGAAATGTTTATCCATTACTTTTAGCTAGCTATTTTAACCAATTAAACAATACTTTTCACACTTCAAAGTTGTGGGGGTGGAGCTGAGCCCCGCCTCAGTCAAACACCAATGCAGAGGCTGCCTGCAGCGCAACCATAACTTACAAAAACGTAACAAAAATACCGATAAAAGAACCAACGGTAAAAATATTCTTATATATAATAATCTTCTTTTAAGGTTCTTCAAACTTTAGAACCAGTTCCAAACCTGAACCAGGTTTCGAGGGACATCCTTAGTCGCAGGGTGTCTGTGTCACGGATACGTGGTGTCGACAGCGTTGTCACAGCTGTGCATGGTAAGGTGGTTTGTGTTTGTATCGGTGTATTTCTCTACACAGAGCTGAAATGAATCCAGTGCACATAAATTAGGTAAATAATATTATAATATAATATTAACATCAGGTTTCAGTGCGAGCCCGTCATGTGTGAGTCTATCGCACTCCTGCTGTACTGCTAGTATAAGTTATATTTGTTTTTATTTGTTTCTTCCAGGAGGGTGGAGGTCTTGTTTGCCACAATCACAAACTTTTTCAACTATTTATCAAATAATTGTAGACATTTCAGCAGTTTTTTGATTACTTTTAGCTAACTGTCTAGACTTCTTTGTTGCTAATTAGTTTTCATGTACTCTAAATCACGTTCAGGTGTTAAATCTGACTCAATGTGTTCATATATATTTTAAAATCCAAATGTAATTTATATATTTTCAAATGAGTTGGGTCTCCCTGGTAGGGAATCACTGTTGCAGTTCAGCTCTCTGCTGGTGGTGCTAAATTGAGTCTCAGGTCAGAGAGTGACAATCAAGAAAGTGAAGATGTTAGGTTTGTTTTAAAAAGAAGAATAGTAAGACTTTTCATTTGAAGGTGTGAAATGTTCTTCAGTGGGACAGTGACCACATCCCTGATGGCATATCATGACATAATCTGTATGAGGCCTCCTGATGCCAGGCTGCAGATGGCAGACACCCCAGGGTCCTAATTCAAAGCAAAGCATGGCAAGCAGTCCACTTCTGTCTTATAATGTGCCATACAGCTCAGGGCAAAGTCTATATCACCCACATACACACACACACACACATACACAGATTATCTCTCTCTCTCTCTCTCTCTCTCTCTCTCTCTCTCTCTCTCTCTCTCTCTCTCCACACGCTCTGTGTCAAAATGTCATATAAATATTTAAAGTCTGATCAGGGGACAGTCACGCAGCCAGGGAGCAGAGGCTCACAAAGGTTCCCAGAGGATCCAAACTCCCATTTCTAGCTTTCAATGCAATCCACTTTGTGGTCAGAGTCCACACATTCCCAGAGATCAGTATGTGATCGACTCCAACACACACTCACACAGTCTCTCTCTCACACACACACACTTTCTTTATCAATACAACCATTCAATCAGCAGCGCAGTGGGAGTGCTCTGTGGAATATGCTTTAAAACCCACACTGGGTTGAAAAAAGTCTAAAAGCTTAGCACTATACCAAAAACTTTTTTTTTCTTTTAAAGTGGAACTCCTTCCAAAACTGCACCTATTGCTTGTCCTTGCAATGGGCTAAGAAATTTCATCGACCGGCCGTAATTTAAGACCGCTTGATTTTCTAGGTTGCACCAACCTTAGGAGGTAAAAAACGGACTCCGCTTGTAAGTAACTAACATAGTTTCACTTCCAGTAAGAATCGTCCTACTGTGAGTGAGTGTAATGTTATTTTTTCCAGCCAAGACTAAATAAAGCATACTATATGATGATCCACACTCTATATCCATAAAGGTCTTACAGCCCAACTCAGCTCTGGTTGTGAAAATAAATCAGTCCTGCTTGTCCATTCAGTCCTGACGTTGGCAGGAATGTAAACTGGGTGACGGTTTCACCTTGAATAAACATGGAGACCCCCGCGGCCCCTCCAGTTCCTCCTATAACCCCCATCTCGCTCAGTGAGGCTCATTTTAAGGATGGTCTGATACATGCCAACTCTCAAACTGACAAGGGAGTATGCATGCATGCTTGTGTAAGAGCAGGCATGTGGGGGTATACATGTTCGTTTACATTAGTATTAGTATACATATACACGTTAGTATGTGTGCAAACATATCTAAATATGTATGTGTATCCCTCTTGGAGTGATATGCGTGTGTTTGTGTGTGTGCATGTGAGAGAGAGTGGGGGTGTTGTGTTACATCTATGAAGGCTATAATGTATCATGCATCTACTGATGGTCCCACCAGGGGTGTATCATCATTAAATGACATACATTTAAAGGAGCAGTTTAACATTTTTGGAAATACTGTATGTTTACTCGCATTCTTTATGCTAAGTTAAGCTAATCACCTCTTGGATGTAGCTTCATATTTAACACAGAAATGAGAGTGGTATCTCATATCACTTTCAGTGAGGAATAAGTGTATTTCCCAACATGTCAATTATTCCTTTAAAAATGCACACATGCAAGACACACATGATTCTAAACATTCTTATCTCATGTACACAGAACAGGATTTCGCCATAAATCAATGAGACAGAATGTAGTTACGAAATATCCGGGGTCAGTCCATTCCTCTACTGATTCCTGGAGCCTGAGGAATCCTAACCAGTGTGCATACTTGCACAATAGGGTACTAATTTTCTAGATATTTTAACTGGTAGTATTTTCAGTTGATATATGTGTATATTAAGACAGTTATAGGTAACTCATTGCTAATCAAAAAATTGACATTTTCAAGCATTATCAACTAACAAAAGATGAGCTTTTGGGCTCTGTCTCATCCTCTCAACTTCAGAAAAACAAATTTCACAACACCATTTACACACATAGAAAGACTCTGCCTCTGCAAAGTATTCTGAATATCCTCTTAAGGAATCTTTTTTTTTTTTCATGTTAAATGAAGTAGTTCCTTTAGAGACTATGAATAAAACTTGTTTTGTTACAGTAATCCGGATTTGTAAACCAAAATCTTATAATGACATTGAAATTTCCTGCAATGTAAAGAATAGTTACAGTAAATAAGTGATGCTAAGTTGCATGATCTCTTTCAGGTGCATTTATCATCCTCAAGCAACCCTGGCTCCTAGAAATTACATTCATATACAACAACATTGTTTCCCCAATAAGCTTAACTAAGTGCTACCAGTGCCTAAACACAACCATAAAAAGTTTAATATTATTGTACTGGTGGATATTTTGTACTGCAGGATCTGATATTTTGGTGGAAAAAAAACAACTAGGTACATTGTCTCTGAACATTTCATTCATACGTTCAGTATCAACATTTTTGCAGCTTGCCAAATGTGTTAACATTTTCTCATTATGTTGAGGGAAAAAGCAATTCAGCCAGCATTACGTTTCTAGCAAAACATATTTGCTGTTGCAATTTAGTTGTTTATGAATGTATGGCAGCAGATGTGTGCCAAAAGTGTGAGAGGTGCATCAGATTTGCTGTTACATTCTGTTTCAGGATCATATTTGAGGTCAAGATGGAAATCCAGAGCAGACATACAGTAATAGTATATAGTAAAGCCCCATTTTGATGATGAAAGTCACAATTACAGACATAGAGATGAAGTCTTTGGTGTTTTCATAAACTCTTACTGAGGATGGGTATCAAAATGGCTCGTGACAAAGCTGTGTTTTCACAACTACAGTTTAACAAAGTGGGTGTCAATGAGCTTTGTTTAGCTAATTCCCTACAGTAACCATATAAATAAAAGGACTCATATGCTAAAACTTCCAGCCTCTAAAGGTAGTGATGCTCATTACCCACAATATGCAAGTGTTGGACTGCATTAGCAAATAATGATTTTGCCAAAAGCAAAGCTTGTGGAGTGTCCAAAACAGGAAAGGTGGAAGCGTGAAAGAAAAAGCATTACTCTGGAGTCTGACTGACAGGTCAGTCACATAACCTCGATAAATACGCTTCATGTACACCAGTCAGGGCACCCGTTTTTCAAAGTAGGGGTGGTATTGTTTGACTTTACATAATCTAAATGAAAACAGTACAAATGGCTCATCTTACAACTGACAGGAGATCATCCCAGATCCCTGAACTGATCTCTAAACCTCCGAGTTCATTCACTTTGATCCTTGATCCTTCTCTATCCTCCCTCTCTCTCTACGAAAGCCCCAGAGGAGTCTGCGAAACAGAAACACATCAAGCAGATCAAACATGCACTCTTCGATACTGAGAGCTACAAGCTGAGTGTGTGTGTGGAGGGGGGGGATTCTGGGAATATGCTAGTATAGTATAGTAGTATAGTGTGTTTTGTATGCAAGTTTGTGTCCACCATGAATGTGTTTAAAACAGAGAGTGGGAGTTTTTGAATGTATGCCTACTGTGTGGGTGGTCCAGGTATTCCTCACATTGTGGGGACATATATCTCTTTACAGTCACGTTGTGGGGACTCGCCGCCCTTATGGGGACAAAAAGCAAGTCCCCTTAATGTAAATGATTAATTTTAGGGTGAAGACTTGGTCCAAAGTTAAGGTTAGTTTAGCGTTATGTTAAGGTTAGGGTAAGGGTTAGGGTTAGGTCAGAAGTGGTTATGGTTAAGGTTAGGATAAGTCTCCAGGAAATGAATGTAAATCAATGTAATGTCCTCTGAAGTGATGGAAACATGACTCTGTGTGTGTGTGTGTGTGTGTGTGTGTGTGTGTTTGCACAGGACAAAGGTTCTGTGATATAGGATATGTATATAGTTTAGGGAGAAAGAGAGAGCTGGCAAACCCACTTGGCTAAAATTGCTTCCAGCTTTAAAAGAAAAGAGGAAATACCATTCTAGGAGAGAGATCCTCTGCGTCTGTGTTCAACATCATTGCCATTGTTCATGTCTGCAGAGTTTAAGCTGAAACACCTGCTCCAAGAGGCCCTGTCAAGCTGAGAAGCTAGTTTTTCTGTGTCCATTATTGAAGTTTGTCTTTCGTACGAAAAGATTTAGGCTTGCAAAAAGTTCTTGTGTAATGGCCTCGGTTAACCTGCTGAGGCCATTAGCATTTAGTTCGGCTCGAGAAGGCAGAAATGTTCAACAGAGTAAAGCACGCTGGCAGTTTAAGGAGAAAATCACAAGGACTCGCTTGTATTGAACATGTGCTGCAGTCAGAATCTTAAACATTTAACCACTTTTTCAAGGCTACTTCAACAACTGTTCTGTTTTTACAACTGGGTGTAGAGAGGCGGGTATGCAACAATCTTACATAATCCACAACTGCTGAGCCAGTTCCTCACTACTACTGCACAAAAAGGCATCCACCAGTCAGGGGTATTTAATATGTAGATTCCATTAATATACAATAAAATCAATCATCTGGATTAATGAATGTATTTCTTGAAAAGAGGACAGAAAGAAATCGACACCTGCAGAAGCTGAATTAAAAATAAATATTGAATGAATTGATTTACAATTAGTGAGACACACTTTAGGACACGCACGCATACTGTATATGCTGGGCTGTGACTACCATTTAGGACACTGAGGTCATGTCCTCAGTATGTGGTGGGATGTGGAGGTTTTCAGCTCTTGTATGTCATTTCCCATAATTTATATGGGCTCATAAAAACGTATTTTTTCGCAGTGGTTGACAGAAAATAGTAAGATTCCATATTAGATTGATAGAATACAATTACTTGTATATATTAAACTTAACTATCAACTTTGTCCTCGGGGTCTGCCTCTTTTTGCTCACATGCACACATTTTTTGGTAACATTTACATAAAATTATGAGTCCTTTGGGACACCCTGGTAGTCTACTGGTTAAGATGCATACCACATAACTGCACCATCTGCATTTTGATTGTGGCTGCAGACTTTCATTGCATGTCATACCCCTCTTTCTATGTTTCCTGTCTCTCTCCACCTCCAACTATCAAAAAAATGTATCTGGAAATGATCAAATAGTATTTTACAGTCATTTTTATAACAAAAAAGAAGCAAAAAATCACTTCTTGTCCAAAAAAGCCACATGTAGGACTTGTGACATCTGACTTTCAAATTTCTTGGCTATAGCCCTGTGTATATAGAAAAAAACATGGACTCTGGAACATATTGTGTTAATTTATTCAGCTAAGCAGACTTTGATTGAAAGGATCCATGGAAGCTCCAGTGTTCAAAATGTGCTGGCTGATCCATAGTACAAATGCATTTTTGTGGTACAGCATATAGAAAGCAGCTGAAAGGCAAATCCCATTAAATAGCTCCATATATGCCAAGAAAAAAAAAATGTCAGAAGACATTTCCTGAAAAGAGGCTTGCTGCTGATATAATCAAACACACATGCTGTGTATACTGCCAGATACCATGTATAACTATCAAACCGAGCTGAAAACTGTTTGGGACAAATGTTCTGTTCTGATGATCAATGGACAGGTTGTGCTGCCTTATGATGACGACTCAGTGAAGGACATAGTTCACCACCCACCTCGTCTTATGTATGATTCTTTGGCTCTTTGTCTCTCTTTCTCTCCAGATAGTGTTCAGCGCACACACTATCTCGTCACTGGCCATTTGGGCCCAGACTGCAGCACCAGATGGATAAAACAAGAACCTTTAAGACTGCGGAGTAGAGAGAATATTTTCTAACTGGTGATATAAGAGGCCGGATGTTTTGATATGTCTTACCTCTTTTTACCAAATGGCCATTCACTGATCGTAAAAGATTCATTAATTCACAATATTAGTCAAAGATTTACTTCAAGGGGCAAGGTCGGTGACTCTTTGCAAGGGAATGAAGGCTAATTATAAGTTATTCATTGAAAAATACAATAAATTAATCACAGTTTATGGGTGTAAGGACATTAAAAGCAGAATTTAAAGTGTAATAGCATTGTTACTAATGTTGGAAGTACTTGTGTGGGAAATGAATCAGCAGGTAGATAATGTGACATTGTCTTGTTTAGTTCAGGCTATCTTGACATTGTTGTGTGACATTACAAATGTACCTGTTTAGGCGTTAAAAGGCAAAATTCAGAAGCCCCCTCTCACTGTTGATTTTGTCAACAAAACCTCCAAAAATAGCTAAAAATATTTGTCAATGACAATTTTTTCCATAAGGAAAGTGGTGAGACTAAAACTAAATTTAAAAAAGTCACCTTTGAAAATTAGAACTATATTGCAATTTTTATGTTTTTTGTAGTTAAAACTAAATAATAATGTGAACAAAGGACAAATAGAACAAATTACTGTTATAGTACAGTCTTATTCAACAACCTGCATGAATCAGCAAAATCACGCATTGTAACATCTGATTTGTAAAACCTATCCTCCACCACTCAGAGTATCTCTTCTTCAGAGGTTGATAAAGCTGATTGACTTGTACTGCAATAAGCAGCATTTTGCATCTCAGTAACATTATTCCCCTGCCTGAAATGTAAGTTAACGTTACTGGTTCTTGGAAGGAAAAAAATTTGACCAGAAGCAGCAGCAAAACAGCTGGGACAAACCACAAAAATGGTGTTAACTGCGTTGGCTATCTATTGTGTTCATAGGCTGTCGGCAGGAATAAGAGTAGGAATAATGTAGGCTGTTAACCATTTAAATCTTCCCCTAGATGTTTGCCAGTCCCATCCATGATCTGAACAATCTGTACACTACTCTGTGATTTTGTCTCATAAACCTTAGGAGAAAAATCTAAACATACAGTAATTGGTGGTGTGGACAGTATTTTAGTGAGCATAACACACCATTTCATTGACAAAAACTAGACTAAAATTATTACTTTTATAAAGCTAACAGTAATCAAAGGACTAAAATTTGCCAAAAAAAAGTAATATACATTTACAAAAGACTAAATCATCAAACCAGAATGCTAAATATAACACCACTTCTCAGCCTGTAAAGACCATCATGTAACCACGTAACCTTGGAGCACCTGGCTAACATACATCTTCACTTTTATCCTGCTTCAAGGTTGGTTCTACAAAGAGCTATAGTCATGTTCTCTCTTTTGTGACTTTTAAATGGATCTATAGCCTAATATCCCCAGCGTGTCCTCCTGCTCACCCCAAGGGGCCTCTGAATAGATGACATTTTCAGTGTCTCACCGACCCAATCGCTCATATGAAGAATAAGGCAGTGATACCCTTGAGTGGCAGAATTAACCTAGTGAGTCTGCAGTTATAAGCAAGGATACATACATGGAAGCACCAACCCCTCGGTCGGCCTAATGAGACTGTTGTTTGGTGAAGTCGTCATTGATCACTGGAGGCTGTCATGATGATTGAAGTGTTGTAAAATGCTGTAATGCGATGTAGGAAAATGAGCGAAGCATCCACTTTGTTTATGATGACAACACAAGGGTTAGAGTTGCATCTCATGTGGTGACCGGATATTTGAAATGCGTCTTTCAACTACATCAATGTGAACAGAGGCCAGGCAGAGAAAAGAGAAAGAAAGACCCGAAGGGTGAGATGAGACGGTGACGACAGGTCAATGGAAGCCTCATCAGGGGTATGTCAGGTATAAGTCAAAGGCAGGACACAGCTGTTGACAGGACTGAGTGCCATACGCTGCTATCCAACCCTCCCACTCAGATTTACAGCTGACTTGCCCTTGACAAACCAGCCTTGAGACACACAGAGGATTGTTAGGAGCTGAGTTTGAGTTTTTACTGTTAACGCCAATACGGCTAGACCGCACAAGACCTCTAGATGAAAGAAATTGTGAAACTTGTACTTTCAGCTGAGGTACAGTTCACTGCACATATTGAGCTAAATTGTAAACTGTCTAAGTTGACCTCCCTCTGAGACACAGAGTAGCATTTCCTACCCAGTGAGTGCCATGCTTGTTGAATCAAATGCTACTCAATTACTTTCTCCCATAAGTGCACCATGACCTCGGTGAAAATATACAGTACTGCAGGGCTGGCAGGAGTGGAGGAAGATGGGACTCATTCTGACAATCTCCAGCAGAGTATCTGGGGTTGATAACACCCATAACCCCCCCAGTGTGTCCAATTTTTCAAGCTTTCACAGGGTTTGGACATAAAAACACTCCCCCCAAGGCAATCATACCAGCTTGATTTTTATGCCACACTATACTCCGACTCCATAAAATGTTCATGTCCTCTCATAACTGGCATTGCTACATGAGCAGCAGTGTATTAGGTTTTTATTGATGATGATTAGGTGGTTTTCTTTTCCTCGAGCCAATTGCATGGCTCCTGTCGGCAGCGATTGACACAAACAATAGGGAGTTAATGTGTGTTTATTGTGTTGGTTTCATAACTCCTTTCTGTGTATTGATATTAGTTTTATTATTATTGCTCTCATAGGTGCGTTGTCATCTTAAAAGTTTTCCCAGTACAATGATGCACAAGCAGCAGTGATGGCAACGATATAGGGTTTCAGCAAGTTCCAAGTGTATCTCAAACTGTTTGCCTCAAGGGGAGATAAAAAATTATTGAGGAGAGACCTATTGTTTTATGATCCTTTTCATATTTGTCAGGAAATAAACTTTGGAAGACTTTCAGCTCATACACTATTTTCCACTGAAAGCTACATAACAAATATTGCTGGCTATGGGCAAGCAGTTTGTTGGTTCATAGGATTGAATGTCTAACTCGTGTTTGTGTATGTGTTATAAGACTACTTCTGTGTTACAAAAAGTAAACTAACTGATAATTCATGTGAACACTTGGAAATGCATTTTTGTCTTTAAAAATAACAATAAAAGTCCTTGTGTTGAGGATTAGCCACTTGAAGAAAATTTCTCGAACCTTTTTCAAGGTTTGAGAGAATGCTTATTCAAAATGCACTGTAATCTCTCAGGTTACCTCTCAGCCAGGTAGACTATTACTGCTCTTATTTTTAGCTGGACAAGATGGCAGACAAAGGTCATTCCTTTGTCACTTGTCTTCAAGGCGTTTCAGAAAGAACACCTATCAGGACGAGCAACATATGAATCTTCCAAAAGGTTGACTTGATATAGAACGAAACTTGACTGGAGGAGTGATATGAGACTGGTACTGAGTGCATTGCCCAGAATTTCTCTGCTACATCAAATGCATTTTTTAATACTAGGGCTACAGCTTAAAATTCAATTTAATTGCTTTTTTTTTCTCCAACCAAAAGTCCAAAACCCCAAAATATTCAGTAAACTATCAGAAATGTCCAAGAAAACCATTAAATATTCACATTTGAGAGGCTGGAAACTAAGTTTTTTTGGCATGTTTGCTTAAAAAATTAAGCAACTGTTGATCCACTGATCGAATAATTGACACCTCACCACCATAAATGCCGAGCAGTAGCTGATTTAAAGAAAATTCTACCCTTGGCTAATTTTAAAAATATGGAATGCTCAGTTTATTCTCTCAGTTTCCTTACATTTCGTATTGATAACCTGAGGTGCTATCTATTGAAGTACCATGTGAAAGTGAAGTTATACCTCAGGCTCTTCTATATACTCCTTCTTGTATAATTATTGTTAATTGTTGAACCAATGTCTCATGGCAGCTACAGAAAGAAGCCTTACAAAAAAAACTAGTGATGATGATTTTACATATCAAAAATATTTTCTATCCTCTTATATAGAAAATATTTATTGTATTTACTTATTATAGGTTGTATTGCTTGAAAGAATTTAACCATTTCTAAGTAATATTGCTAGTGATATAATGTCCTAGTGTTTTGGCCAGCATCTTAAAGTCCAGGTTACTTACACTAACTATCCAATAAGATCAGTCATGTGAAGGGTTGTTGAAGAGTTTTTGAAGATTATACTCATAGAGGCCATTTTGGTTTTGTCTTCTTTTGCTATCTTCCTCCAGGTGACTGTTGATTAGAGGCATCAGAACAGGGCATAATTCAGGCCAAGACTTTTTATAAAATTTTAATGGGAACCTGTCCAAGCCAGGTGCTTTGCCAGAGGGCATTAACCGAATGGCCTCCCAAATTTCTTCCATGGTAAAGTGAACATTTGGATGAGCTGGTGTTCATATTCTGACACAGAAGGACGAGAGCTCCTGTCCAAGTGTGCCATTTAATCCTCTCGAGTCATTATTTCACTCCGAGGTGAAGAGGGATTTATAAAAATCATGAAATGTGCTATTAATGACCAGGGGAGCATAAGTATTACTGTGTAAGTAATAGGTCCCAGACTTTTTATTCTGCTCAGTTTCCAGATGATTTGTAGATGACTGGGCCCGCTTCCAAATTTGTAGTTATTTTTGTTTATTAAAGTTCATTTCTTGGCAAGTTCTCTGCAGTCAAGACAGGTGAGTTTGGATTTATCTTTTCTCTAAAAGAAAACAAGAATGTATCATTGCTTAGAAATGAAGTGCTAAGCCTTCTGTAATTGACCTTTTGCTATACTCGCCTCCCAAACAGAAGTTGTCCAATTATAGATTAACAACAGCGGGCCTGTCAAGCTACAGCATTAACCTATCCCAGCGCTACTTCCAAGGCCAGATGGATTTCATACTACATTATTTTGTGTCTTTACAGGTTAGTTAAAAAAACTGTTCACAACTAGGACATCAGCTGGTCCTGGATGCAACTATAGCAGAGTATAGGTCAACGTTAGCTACTTTTTAGTGTGATGTAATTGTCAAGTGCATGTTCAAGACACCTTATGAGGTTTCTCATTTTCACCCTGGAACAGTGTTTTCAACCTCATGCAGACAACATTAGCTTAATTAGCTAGCCAGTTACAGCTGATGAAATCTACTAGTGACTGTTGTCATTTCAACCAAAAAATTCAACGGTTAGAAATGAAAACCTGCTTTTGGCTATTTTGTCTGAAATCAAGGAACCGTTGCTTTGAAAATAGGCCACCGTTATCATGTAAACTGCATATGTTGCCATGCAAAATTGGAAAGCTTGACAGTTGCAGAAACTGTAACAGGAGCAAACACTCAGTTTGAACTTGGAATTGCTACATCAGGCTCTAAATACACAGAACCAGTATAATACAGAGAAAAATGTTCACAGAATGTTTACAATCAGAGCGAATGAGAAAGCACTGCAATCTAGTAATTTTAAATAATAGTAATTTTAGTGGTAGATTAAAATGTAATGTTTTACTCTTCATGTAGACTATACACAAATATGTATCTGTACACATATCATAAAGACCATATGATTGACCATAGTGCAGGAGAAAATGTTTTTAAATTACCTTCTAATAATGAAATGTTTTCTATGATTCTCATTCTGTGTACTCTGTATTTCTTGCTCAAATGTACTGCTGCGAGTTCAGTATTTATTTTTCTTAGAGGAGTAAATACTGTAGGAGACATATTCAGAACTTCCCCATCCATCCAAGAGCTGAGGGAATGCTCCTTCTCCGAGGCCAGATGTTTGGCCTTGGTTTAAGCTTGCATGTTGTCGAGTGAGAAGAAAAAGCTGTACAACACTTGTCTTTCCTGAGAACCTGGGAAATGCAGCTGATGTCTGTACAGACTTTGAGGGAGGATATGTTTTGAAAATGACCTGTAATCCAATCCGAGCTCCCCAGTTCCTCCCTGATGGGATTCCCTCTCCGGCCTCTCTTGTTTTCATTTTTGACAACATGCTGAAGCATATTTCATCTCCACAGTGAGCAACCTCCTCTACAGATCATCCAGTGCACGTTACGCTGATGTTGCTGAGCCAGGTGCCTTTGTTCAAGGAGAATATGCCTTCTCAGCATGGTTGTCTCCTGTGGTGAACAAACCACAGGCTTTTACAATAACAAGCCTCACCGACTGAGCTGCACAGGACCAAAGTGTTCATAGCTGGGCACTTTTATTATGCTATATCACTGTGATTAGACTTTCTTGTGGAAAGACCAAATCACAAATGAATAGAGGCACAAGTGGGACCTGAAACTGTATTTATTAAGGTTATGAATTAGAAGAAACATGACCTCTAATCCTTTGCAGAGGGCAGTGAGTTTTGTATATCCTCTCAACTCCACTAAGCAACAAGAACTCACACTGTTCATATTCTAGATACTACATGCACTAGAATATACTAAATGTTGAATATCATTAGCAAATATCACAGTCATGAATTCACACTTTACAAATTCACTGTTGCAGATTTAGAAGCTGTTCAAACATGCAGGAAAACATTTAGTCATTACATCTAATCTTGAAAACAATACAATTGAATTGCACAGCGCACAGTGCTCTTCTACATGTCTAATGTAAACTACCGTGTGCTACTTTTTTTTGGGTATGCTTGCAGCTGAAAAACCTAAAATGTATGTCTAACATTATATTATATTGATTAGTGTTTGATTTTTGTCAGCTATTAAACCAGTGAGACATTAATGGGTCTTTGATCACACAGTTACATGATAGTGCACTGTTTTTACATGTGTTTTGTTTTGTATTGTGAATGCACACAAGGAAGCGAATGCACATGAGCGAGCATTCATGCATTTGTGTGTATTGATTGCTGTTTTTACTCATTGTTGTATTATCGTTGTATTTATTACATTGGGGACATTAAAGCTTTACTGTACTCTCTACTCTACTGAATGTGAATATAACTAATTTACAAAAAAAAGTCCACAGTACACCTTTAAGTTATGTTTTAAATGCAAAACCACACCAAACTGTTCACTAATTACGCAATATTTTTCTGCAGAAAGTATTGAATTATTTAGGTCTGAAGTAGTTAATTTAATACATTTTTCAGACACATTTCCCAAATGTATCAAACAGATCTATAACTGCAAGGAAACCTCTCATGCTGGCAGCCCCAAACATCAGTGTTAGATGAAGTTAGAATTGAATTTTGAGGACATCGATATCCAGAAATCCTCTAATATGATGTAGGTAAACTAAAGCTGTTTATGCAGTGACTGCTGGAGATGGAGGTACTGAAAAGAATAAAACTTCCTCTGGACTCTGCACAACTTGACTCAGTGAAGTAAAAGTGTGTTTATGGAGGATACATTTAATGAGGCTTTATTTGCATATAATAACCATAATCTATATACATATATTTACAGTAGGCATTGCTGCAAGAAAGTATTGTATGCTATGTTTATACTTTCAATATCAGGATCCAATTCCTATCATTGAACTTTATGTTAAAAGCAACTCTGTCTACCTGCTCACTCTATTGGACACAGATAAGAGCTGAAGGTGTTCATTGATATTTTTCTCTCTTTGCCCTGCAGCAAGTTTTTCTGCAAAAAGTAGGCTGCACAGCTAAAGCTTCCTTCGCCTGCAACGGCTCCATCTGGGCACCAAATGAAGAGTGGGTGGAGGGAGGGGGAGAGAGAGAGGGAGACGTGTGCAAAGTGACCAGAGTCCCTCCCCAATGTCAGCTCTGTAACAGAGACAGATTGCGGTGGGAGGGACATGTCCCATTTCTGAGTGTGAGTAATACTGAAAGCAGATGACAGTGTGATCTCAATCAAAGAGGCTGTCAGAGATGGAGGGATGGACAGAAAGAGAAACCGAAACAGAGCCAAAGATTCTAATGTAACACTTCACATACAAAATCAGGTCGTGATAACTGGGGCAAACCAAACCTGAAACTGTTTTTTTGGAATTTGGTTTATTCATGAGCAGCTTTGCAAATCAACGTTGCTGTCTCGCCAATAATACTTGAAGTCAAACTGAAATTTGAATTATAATCTTATTGTTTGATTTCAGTTCGACTTTAACGAAGTAACGGAGGACTGGTGTACAAATTCAGGAAGTGGAACACTGGTTAAAATATTCTGCTGCTCTGAGGCTGAGAATATATTTTGTGGAAACACTGAATATGGAGAATGTTCTCATTTCTTTGTAACCTCCCAGTCACCCACAACACTGGCGCCCGTGTGGTCCTGTGGCACCAGCAGAGTGATTATGCTGTTCCCGCTTGGAACATCGACCCTGCAGCTGGCTGCGGCCCTCAATAACTACCCGGACAAATCATAAACGACCCAATCAGATAATTAAATTCCACCTGGCGATCCAAACGATTGACTGAGCCGCCTGGACGGTTATTAGCCATTGATTACAGCACTCACAGATTGCCTATCATAGTTTTAGTTACAGCTTTAAGCACCCATGTGCTGCAAGCCCGTACTGGGTCAAAAGGATAATAATGCAGATAGCAATAAGCAGCACTGATGGTAAGATAGCTGATGCCAGCAGCTGTTTGGCTCAGCAGAAGGCCACCAGTGGAGGACAACAGTCACTGGATTCATTACAAAACAGAATGGGAGCAATTGAGAATTGTTACTGTCAGATATTACTGTTTGCTTTTGTAATGGGGATTAATGATGATGATAAACTCTGCGAGCCTCATAAGTCCATCAAGTGAACACACAGAAAAGCGCGCACACACTCACACGCCCCAATAAACTGGTGGATAGGGGCTGCATATTGATGATAAAAGTGACAGAAAAAAGCAAGAAACCCAGGAAAATCACAGTGTAGGATTGAAAACCTGCTTAGGATCTCACAGGAGGAACATAAAAACCCAGGGGTGCATTTTCACTCTCCTCAATGATGGATTACAGTGTTTCTACCTTCTGTATATTGTCATCTCTCATCTTTCTCTCAGGATTTTTTTTGTTGAACAAGTAAATAACGTAAAAGTGTGAACTTTGAGCCTCCATCTATATGCAGAGGTCTATTTGTTGATTGGTTGAACTTACCATATATATGCTTCTTCATCTTCTGGACACCCTCTAGCTTCAAAATATTCAATACATAGATAATGTAATTTTTGCAAATATCTTCAGCTGTCTGTTTTAGACAAGCCTAACCTTTCAAATGAATATATCTTCTTATCGTGAATACAGTTGAGAGATTTGTTTGCCATGCAGAATACCAACAACAGCGCTCCCTTTGGCAGAATTTATTTCCTGTGGCATTTTGATGTGGCCCTGCTTCACGCTGTGAGGTATTCATCAGGGCTAGCTCATCATCCTAAGGGAGGAGATTGCTGACCTGCACTTGGTACACAAGACAACCCAAACGCAGGACAAAAGACTGCTCTCCCACCTGTGGTCAACAGCCCTCACCTAATCCACAAACCTGTGTGCAGTAACGTAATGATAAATTTAGTGTCCGATAGTTACTGACAGTCTGTGTGTAAACACATAGTTGAGTCTGACGCCATCACCTCTTCTATCTGCCCATCACTTGAACCCAGTTATGTAAGATAGATATAAGAGGTTGAATCCTAAGATGATGACTGAATTAGAAGAGACACAATCTCATTACTGGGATCCACCTGAGATTCCCCCAAAAATCCATATCTGCTTAAATGTAATGATGATATATATATATTTTGGGTGTAGGGATTGTAATGTCATTCATTTTGCTCAGTGGTCTGGCACTTTGATCGAGACTGAAATATCTCAACAACTGTTGGATGGATTGCCATGAAATTTTGTACAGACATTCATTGTCCCCAGAAAATAAGGTATACTGACTTGGATGATGCACTGACTTTTCTCACTGACACTGTACTGGTGCTGCTTGACCTTAGCGCAGCACCATTGATTATGCTAATTAATAGATTTAAGGATTGTGTGGGCATTTCTGGAACGGCAGGTCAAAGTGTTCAATTAAAATATGAAATATCTCAGAATCTATTAGCTTTCAAATTCATGGCTCCCAGAAGATGTATCCAAATAAGTTTGGACATCCCCTGACCTTTCCTTTACGGTCACCATGAGGTTGTCATTAGTCTAAACAACTAGTAGATGCAACAAGTCCTCCGAATTAAACAACCACATAGATCATTTGTACAATGCACTTCAGAACGACCCATAGGAGTGTCAATAGGCAGAACAACATAATTTGTCTGTGCTTTCCAAACCTGTTATACATCACTGTTAAAAAATAATTGTTTTATGATGTGACAATGCTGTGGTGGTCTGGTTAGGTTTAGGCACAAAAACCGTTTGGCAACCTTCGTCATCATGGCTACAGTAAACACCATAACAATCGTAGTTATGGTTTTTTAAAAACTTGCAGTTGGAAACGTGACACTCGCAGATGGAAACAGGAAGTAAACAGCGGTCTCCCGCAGCTAAGTCCACTAAGTCCACTTTTTGCAAATTAAGATCTATCCATCCGTCCGACTCACCACCTCTAAATATGGAAATTTGTCACTATATATAGATGTCATCTAAACTGCGTCACTTCTGCAGGTCATAATTACTACAGCCGCTAGATGCCGTCTGTCACTCAAATGTAAATATAGGTTGTTTTTGGTGGCTTAGTTTAGGACCCATAGTGTTATTTTTCATAGGAAGACAGGCTTATTAAATGGATTGCAATGAAATTTGATACAGTTATTTATTCCCATATAACTTTGATCCTACTCTAGCAGCATCATAAGATAAAAAATGTGCTAATTTGCAAATGTTAAACTGGTAAATATTACACATGCTACACAACATCTTAGTATTATAATTGTGAGCATGTTAGCCTGCTGACATTAGCATTTTGCTTAAAGCACTGCACTTTGTCATAGCACAACCTCACAAAGTCTTAGGCTGGGCTGCACCAACAAGGATTCATTTTTAAACCTGATTAAATCACGGTTTAACTTTAAAACTTAAAATTCAGAAACATTAAATTTAAGCCTCTTTTTAAATGTCAGTTGAGTTTTTACTCTAAACCTAGATTAACTTTAATTCTATTGCACTGAAACATTAAACTCCTGCCTTTTTGAGATGGATTGAACAAAATAATCAAGTTACTTGAAAAAAGTTAAGGGACAGACTCAACCAAATTGAGTTTTCTGATGCTGCTGAATTTTTTTTCAAGATACCGGTTCAGCAAGGAAACTGTTATGGAGCTGAACAGGAAGATTGGACCAACTGTCAAACATGGCAGTGAAAGAAATGCAGCTGTACCACCAATGCTCCAGCTCCTCATGGCCCTCAGATTTCGTGCCACAGGATGTTTCCGGAGGGTGGATGGGGGCCTGTTTGGCCTACACAACTCCACTGTCTGCCGAACTGTCAGCAGGGTGTCTGGGGCAATAGCAAGTCTGAAGACCCAGTATATCCGGTTCTCTCCAACGGGGGAAACAGCTGCTGCTAGATTCTACAGTTTTTCTCAAAAGAGGAAAAATAAGAGCTTCTCTGCTGAGCCGTCATGAGTAACTTTTTAGTTAGTTAGAAAACAATGTAATGTTTATACAGAGTGTTTATATGTTAATGCAGAGCAGAAAGTTAACAGCTATAATAGTTTCTGCCCCTCTCTTTTATGCTTAGTAGAAATTTTATTTATTTTCATTTATTTAGCCTTTTTTATTTATTCATTTTAATTTGGATAAGCAAGCATCCCCATACTGATTGAACTCTATTTAATTTCATTTTAAATCAACATACTTACATTTGCTTAACTGAGATCAGTTTTTAATTGTGCAACAGAGCTCTGCTTAATTTAAAATCTGGATTTACCCATTTTAAACCTACTTTTGCTAAACTCTGATTGGAACTAATCTTAGATTAAATTAATCTTTTTTGGTGCAACCCAGTCTTAATCTTGTTTTGAGTAAGTTTGGAGTGAAACTGGCACAAAAATAAAGGCAGGTAGCTTGTATTATATTTGATGGTGGATCTTTTAAATTGTATTCGTATCCAAGCATCAAAACTCCCAATTTAAATAAAGTAACATTTGTAAAGTATCCATGGATGCTCATATTGAATATGATCAAACTGTCCATTAGAAACATTTCATCTGAAAAGTTTTCTATGACTGTAGTGTTGATCAATTCTGCATTAAACCCTAACCGCTCATTCTGTAGTATGGAGGATCGCACTGACTGGATCGGATTTATTATAAAATGTCGACAAACAGTAAATATCAGAGGGTGTGACCTATTACATCCTCTGTGCAGGGATCCAACACTGATGCAACACACATAAACACATTCTACATCATCCTCACCCCAGTTGGCAGTTAAGTTTATGAGTCAGGGTCAAAAGCAGCAGGTGAACTTCCTGTGATGCTGTCACTTGTGTGTTTAGGGGGGCTGCCAGGAAATGACACATTGTCTAGGAGGTGATGCTGCCAGGTTGCTCTCTGACACACACATACTCTTCGTCTATTTGTTTGTTATCTGTGAAGCTCCCGTATCTTTCTCTATACTGTCCTTAAGGACATGATGCTTGATGTCATTCTTTCCATGTCCTCTCCATATGGACTGCATGATCTCAGGTTGCTACTGGTGGTGTAAGCGCCTTAAAATGAACACTGAGTCTTACTTTCTCCGGTTGGGCATTTGACAACGTGTGGAAAGTGGGCATAAAGTTGGACAGAGAGACATATCCCTACTGGATTGTCTGACACCACACACTGCTGCTTTGGCAGTCTAATGTGAGTTTAATGTCTAGGCTGCAGGTGCGCTCTTTAAAAGAATATTTTCAGGATTGAATTATTTGGTGTTAACAAGCACAGCGAGCCCCCACTCCTTTCCTCTTACTGCTCCCAGAAGTGTTTCCACTTGCATCATCTGAAAGTTGGCAGTGGTTTCAGTCAGGAGTATGTTCTTGTATATTGCAGAGAAACACAAAACCAAACCCTTTGTACTCCTTCAACCTCCTCACCCATGTTCCCAATTCACCCAGCTTATTAGCAAGATGCATTTGCATTAATGATCATAGTTTAAAAGTCCTTCTCTTCTCTCCCCACTTCATATCAGCTCCACATCTGCAGCATAGACTTCCCATAAAGTGTTTCTTAACTGTTGGAGCAATTTTGCCTTTGAAAGCCCAGGGCTTTTTGCTTACAATTAACATTTTTAAAGGCCTCTAATGTCATAACACCTTTGTTTTAATGTGATCATTCATCTGAGAAGCATCTGCAGGATAATGGTTTTCCCATGGCATATTTTCAGCTCACGATTATTCTTGGCCCAGGGCTAATTTAGCCCATTACATTTTTTACATTTACATTTCAGACGTGTAGCTAACACTTGTATCTGGAGCTGCTTACTGGAACATTGGAGTAGGCTTCAATTACAGGCTCACCCACATTACCAGCAATAAATACATTGTTGCTAAAATATGGAATCATGGAGAAAAATAAATATATATCTGACCGCTCATCAGAAGTGTGATTCAACCCACACAACTACTTGCTGCCTTTAGGACAGCACAGATCGTAACAGTTGCTGATGACAAGAAAAGGAGCAAAATCTTCCTGTGACCATGTAATAATGATAGAGACGCAAAAGCACCTGGAAAAGATAAAAAGATGTTAGTTAAAACTGCTCATTATTTTTTATTTATCAACCAATGATGCAGTTCCTCTCAGCTTTTACAAGCGTTTTAGCATGCAGCAGCTAATTGTTTTGGTTTTACGGCTTGCAACTTTACTATTTTGGTTCACTCCCACTGCTTACATCTGTGTTATTTCTAGACACAGGCAGCTGATAAACAGACTGTATGTTACCTGCCCAGTAACACACAGCAGAAAGAATATGTTTACTACATGGTGAACATAGTGGAGTGTTCAACAGCTAAAGAGTTGGATATTTGCCTCAGGAGTTGGTGGAGACCTAAACAGAGCTAAAATAAATGCGAATATATTCCACCCTCAGTGAAGACCTGACTACCCTTCCCGACCACATACTGGACCTCTCTGGGGCTATATAGGCTACATAGGAAACATAATAGAGTATCCAGTGCCGAGACGTGCCACAGCATTTTCCAATTTTTCTATCCACCGTAGACTACAATGTCATCTCTGCTCTGACTGGAACTTTTTCTTGTTTTAACAACATATGGAAGTTTCTTGTTATTTTATAATAAAGTTTGTTTTAATGCTATTCATTAAAACGTTAATTTTGTGAAATAATGAGAACATTTTGTGATATAACAGTCGATTCTTGTGAAAAATTAATAATTTGGTGTCTGGTAACGAGAAAATATTTCAGAACAAGAAAAATATCTTGTTATAACATAAAAAGAATCTCTTTTAAAAATGAAAAAAACATTCTCTCTTTTTTTTTATTGGTGCAAAGTGACAGTGCATAAACACAGAGGTATAGACAGGACAAAACTCAACAAAATGTTCTTGTTATAACAAGAAACTAAACATTTTATTTTCATGGTGGCAGCAATACGCTGACATATCATTGCAATTTATTTTACTGCACTTATTTTTCCCTACACAAAAAGTGAGTCAAATTTCTGTTTGACTTTAACATTTCTCCTGGTGTAATACTGCAATTTATCAGCATGTGGAGCAGATGGAGTTGGGAATCTGAACTGATGCAAGCTGTCAGTATAAGTGGGCATTGTTGTTAAAACTGACTTCAGTTCCTGTACATTTTTTTCCCTCCCTTAGCTAAACTGACAGAAACTTGTTGTCTGAGTCACACTACAAGAACCTGGCCAGTCTGGGACAATGAGTCAGACACACGTTAAAAATCATACACAACTACGACTGGCCTGGAGCCTGGTCTGCAGTCTGGAGGGTCTAGGTGTTCACTCTTTCAGACTACAGGCCAATCTGTGCCGACAGTTGGGTAACTCCAGTCACACTTAGAATAAGAGTAAAACCCATCTAGTGTAACATTGAATTAATTCATATGCTAACGGCGACAGGTCTAGGTTAACCCACTTCTGCAGTGCAGTCTGCCATAAAATGTTCCTGTGTGAAATGGTTTTTTGCCCAGAGCCAAGAACCAATTTAGTGCTTGGAGAAGACCGGTGTGAGAACCGCTTCTGGGAGCTATAATCAATCATAATTTCTCAAAATAGGGTGGTAAGTGCATTGCTCATCTTTCTGCTGTGGCATTCCCCTCACTGCTGAACGTGCATCATTCAGCTTTTTATTCAGCAGTATGTTGAGGTGGATGACAGGCAGCGAACGGCAGCTGTAATGCTGGAGGTGGTTGATCCATCAGTGAGAGCATTCCTACCTTAACATCAGCTGTATAAAACATATTGGACAAAATCTAAAATCTTCATTATAGGTCTCTTATAGGTCACATTTTACTCCTTATTTCTTTATTTCTAACACGCACACACAGACATTTGAGGGAGATGGTGCTGATATCATTAGACCCTGACTGGTAAATTATAGATCAGTTGGCAAACAGCACTCTCTCGCTGTGCTAGAGCATTCTGTGCTTTTTCACCACAACATTTCAAAAAAAAAAGACACAAACTATGAATAATGTATTGGTGGCAGTAATTTATACTCGTCATATTTCTTTTCTCTGTGCAAAACACATGGGATGTTGCTGCTTCCAATATTATTGGATCATTTGGTGTTGTATACACAGTATTTATCAATATGTCAGATGGGGAAAGTGATTAAAAGCCATATATTGTGACTCTTTTTTGCAATTTGTACCATATGACTAATCGATACATTGAATCATATACTGAAACAAACTGAAGGCTACAGCAAAAATACCCAGAAAAGATGCACTGCCTCAGCAAAAACTACATATATTTTTTATATCTTCTTATAAAGTGCAGGAGATGGGAAGTGGCCATTGCCTTCTTTAGTGTTGCACTTCTCTTCCAAGTTTCTCCCACTGAAGTTATTAACAGCTCTGTTATGGCATCAGTCTACCTTATTCCCACAAGCACAAGTCTAAAAAAAAAAAACAGAAACTGTTGGCCACACTGAGCCAGAGAGCGAGTTTGCCAACAACGCCAATCGACCTACTTCCAATTTTGCGGCGCAGATCAGTTTCATGATTTTGGGCAATGGGTGGCTGCTTGGTACACATGTACAGGAAGGGTGGAAACATTTTTGGTGCAGAGCAGAGATTTTGGGTTTCAGAGCTGCTGAAACCACAACCAATCACAAGGGAAAATCTCAAAGCCATATGTGTGTGTGTGTGTGTGTAGTGAATTAGTTTCCGTTGCTCTGACTTTGAAGCTTACAGTTTTTAGTCTTATCAGATCTATGGGGAGGTACTGCACAAGTCTTTCACATTGCAGTGGCCATCTAGAAGGTACAGAGGTGCTGTGCATTAGCTGATACTATCAATATATGTTAATAGCAATTAGGCAGAAGGTGTTGATGCAAATTTACTAGTTCAGAGGTACAGTAGACAGTACATTGATTGGCAGCGCTTATTCAGTTTGTCAGTCTAAAGAGCAGATACATTTTAGTCTTTACACATGAACAGTAGGTCAAGTGTGGGCAGGTTTTACTGAGTTTATCTTCCAAATCCAATCCAAATTATTATCAGGCTTCCATCAAATTTTTCTGCATGATGTACACCCAATGCCAATGTTCACTGCTAATACGGGAAGTAGTGAGTATATGTGTACAGTAGAGTATATGAAGTAAAGTCTCATAATGGAATAACAATTAAATCCATAACCATTCTTTCCCATTCTTTCTTACCCAAGCAGTTCTTTCCAAAATCTTGAAAAACACCATGACTTTTCAACTTGTTATTCACATCACTGTGGCCGTTCTGATTATGGGTCATGCTTATGAGATTAGGTCATGATTAGGAGAAAAAGGAGTCTGGAAAGAAACGGGCAGTGCCTTTTGTCCTTTTGCTGCCTTTATGCTTGTACTTATTTTTTTTTTTGTACAATTTCTACAACTTCCAGAGAGAGGGATGTACAATGTGCATTAAGATATATAACACCTGACACACAGGGGAAGGGACCACACTTAAACACACCGAGCTAACTCCTCCCATCCCCCCTGATGATGCCTCCCACAAATACTGACAGTGCCTACTCCATGCTTGGCTTTTCATAGCCCTTCTCCACACCCACCCTTTCTGTCTCTTTTCCTCTCCCTCTTTATCTTACTGTGTCTCCATGCAGGTTCCCTCTTCAGGTTTTTTGCTTTCATCAGCGAAGAGACCGCCAAGAGTCTAAAGCCAACAAATCCACCCTGAGCATCCTCAACCAGTATACTGCCAAATCAAATGACCACCCCCTCCCCCCTTTCTGAGAAGCATCAACTCATTCATTCATCTATTTCCATTCTCAGTAAACTAATTCAAGCGACATGAAGTTGTGGTTCTTCAGTAGTGAAGTGGCTGTCTACTCAAGAGGGTGAAGCACATGCACACATCTGACATATTCTTCTCTCCACACAGATAACAAGGACTCTATTGCTTCTGCAAAGTGAATCTAGATTCTTGCTGGTGTGAGCTGGTGTGAAGCTGACTGCACGACTAAGCTTATTATGTATATATCCAGTCTGTTCTCAGCGATGGCAACGTGTGGGCTGTAATCGGGTTATTTTTATACTGAGCCGACCCATTTCTGCTGTTTGTCTGTATGTCTGTGTGTCCAAAGATTAAACAAGCCAGTGCCTACCTCCGTTTGTGCCACATGGCAGGGACTGCGGTGTCATGGCTGGGTTAATGAAGACCAGCGCTCTGCCTTGTGTCAAAACTTCCTAGAAGGAGGTGCAATCACATCAGCTGTGATCAGAGCCAGAGACCCAGATGTGTTGATTTCCTGTGTCATTTGCTCCTGAGAGCTGAGCCAAGACACTGATTCAATATGGCAAAACCAGGTTTTTACATCAGTGCACATGCAGCGCCATATTCTGTTCGGTTGAATGACTTCATGTAAGTATGCATGTATGAAAACTGCAGTAGGACCATTATAAAAATCCAAAGTTACATTCAGGTAGCCTTGAATAAGTTGTTTGAAATGTGAAAGGATGCAGGGTGAAAAACTAGGCCAAAACTTTCCATCCTCTATTTAACTGAATGACCAAATAGGCAAAATTCTATTAATCCACCAAAAAAAGGAAAGATGAAAGGGCTAATGGAACAAGTGACGTTGAATATTAGAGCTGTTACTATAACTTGACATGAAAGGAAACCAAGCAACATCTAACAATGTCTTTATTTATCTATGTATGACATAAACAAAGCACTTTAAGAGTTTTTTTTTTAGATGAAATTTAAAATAGTGGCACAAAACAGACAAAGAGTAATGCTGCCAATCGCAAACAATTTGAGGTTTGGTAGAATTTTCATGTGAGTGAAAGCAACCCTGTGAGGGTGAAAAACACCCTGAAATGATTTTGGGTTCAGACCCAAGTCAAATGGTCCAACTGTGAAAAGGCTCTTGTTTGAATAGAGCAGTTATTTCTTACTGGAGTGGTGTTTCCTTTTAGTTGGCTTCAGCTGGCCGTATGATAACACAGCAATCAATCCGAAACCTTGTTGAGAGGGCGGCTTCTCGCTGTGCTTCCAAACCGACCCTGGAGCTTCCTCTGAAAGTGAGAACGTGATCTGATCATGATCCCACCCGACCTCGGAGTTAAAGATGATGTCTGGTTAAAGACAAGGTTTACTTCCAAACTCTTGTGCCAAATATCTTACCAATGAATGACTCATCCCAAGGGAAAAAAGTACTATAGGCTCAAAAATATCTTAAATGATCCAAAAATTTTGGAAGAACTTTACATTTAAATTACCAACCAGCGGCCCACTGCAGATCGCCGCCCTCTCTTCATCTTCCTCTCTTACTTTTTTCTTTATTCCTCTGTGCAGAGAGACAGGGAGACAGACGGGAGGCTTTGGATTAATGCTGCCAGGAGATCCAGGAGGTCTGACTGGGAGCAGATGCAGCAGTTATGAGACAGAGTCATGTTTGGAAAGGGAGGCTTTGAGGATCCTGGCAAAGCTCTGCGCTGGTGGGAGGACCAGTTGGAAAGGGCCAGAACCTTTCAAAAAGGGTATTCAGGATTATCGAGTGAGAGAGGAAATCATTAAGGAGAGGAGAGGAAGAGACGGTGAGTGTGAGAGAATTAAGGAAGGAGAGAGGAAGTTGAGATGAGAAAATGATTCAGCCAGCCAACAAACTTCTAAATGAGCACAAAGACAGGAAGGCAAACTTTCACGCTCAGAAAGTTATTGTCAAGTGTTTTCACAGTTAGGTGTAATGATATTAATGAAATCCTAAAGGGAAACAATGTCTGTGTCACAACTTTTAGGTCCCTGTTTATGCAATTTATTCAGCAACAAACATTGATCCAAATACAATGTATCATCTTCAAGTCAATGGAGCACACAGATGTTTTCTGAGATAGATTAAGGGATGCGAGAGAAGACAAAAACTCATCCATGTGCCCTTAATAGATTGCTTTCTTTGTAGCTCTGTGCTAATAAAAGGGCCTCTAAGCAATACCATTGTGAGATACACGTGCATGTGGTTGGTTGAAAACAAACCAGAAGCTTATGGAGAGCTTAACATGAGAAGTTTTATTCCTTCATTACACAAATCACAAAATAATTTGGTGAAAAATGTTCAATATCTCAAGGGATAAACCTCGCTTTTAGCTTAGAGTGCACAATTAGCCAGTAGCATGAAGTGATCTGGTCAGAGGCCTGGGTTTTAATAAGGTAATGGATAGTTTTGCATGGATACTTGGGAGGAAATAACACTTGTATTAGGGCAAGACTGCTCACACTGTTACTGTGTCATTATGGCAGTTAAATGAATATTTAATGAATGAATCAGTCTGACAGCTGATAGAAGTGGCAGACTGATGGCTTTGGATGGAGGATGCATCATGTTGTCAAGCTCATAATTTTTCATAGAAAAAAAACATCTCTAACTAGCATGTGGAGTCTCTTTTCATGATCCTGTGTGGCTGATGAATAATACTTATTAAATTCTGTATAGCCATTGTTTCTTTTGAATGAAGCTTTGCCTCATTGCCTCTATACACTGTCGTCATCTAATTTGAAGATTTGCATTAATGTTACCCATCTAGCACATATCCATAGTCTGTTATATTTGATGGTAAACAGCAGGATTTTCATACATGCTGACTAATATGGACCTCAGTTGTTGTCCAGTAACTATTAAAAAGATGGCAATGAGCCATGCCGTTGCACTGGATGACATGTTCCTTCGCCAAGTTCCTTGAGAAATGAACAATGCGGTACAAAGTTCAATTCATTGTTGGTTTGGTTCTGCACATGAGGTTTATTTGTTGACAGTAAGAAAAATATATAATATCAATAACAATATCCTGTGGTATGAGGACTGTAACATTTACTAAGTAAGGCAATGAGCACTTGTCACAACAACAGTACAATATATACACTTTCATACGATTGCCTTCTTTTTCCTTCTCCAGCTATATGTGTGAGTATGAGTTTGTCATTTGCTCCATCTGATAAAGGTCCCATACCATATTTTGGATCCATGTATTGTATGTGGGAGGGTCTGGTTTCAGTCATCTTATGGTTACACACTTCAAGGCTGCTGTAACTAATATATTTAAAAGGTATTTCTTGGCCCTCCCGTCCAGGCCTTTAGGTATTACTCCCAATAGTGCCACTGTGGGATTTTGTGGAATGTCCTGTTGGAAAACCTCTTTGAGGGCATCAAATATCTCTCTCCAGAATACACTTAGCTTAGGACATATCCAGAATATATGGGTGTGATTGGCACTGTGTGTTCCACAGTTCCTCTAACATGAGCTGGGATGTGTTGGGCATATCTTGGCTATTATTTCTGAAGAATCTAGTGATTATTTTCCATTTGAATTCCCTCCACGTGTTTAAATTTGTAACTAGAACCGCCTCAGTGCACACCTCCTTCCAAGTGTCCTGTGATATGACCTTGTTCGTTTCCGCTTCCCGTCTCTGCTTTATCTGTAGGGAATTATGTAGATTCATAGATAAAAATATATGATATAATTCACTAATTATTTTCTTATCTCCATTTCCCATTTGTATTCATTGTTGTTGTTCATTTTTCAACTGTTCAAGTGTCTTAAGATTGTCACCACTGAATAACTGGTGCAGATAAACCGGTCTATGATCTGACCATTTTCTAAAGCTGATATCTAAATTGTTAGCTGTAAAGGTCTTTGTAAATTCAATGCTTATTAATGATGCGATTAGCCTTGGTAGCCCAAAAGCTGGCTGTATTTTATTCCAGATTTTAACAGTGATCTTAGTCCAGTCTGCCAGTTCTATTATAGGTGCATCTAGAAAAGGTAGGATTTGCAGGGGCTCTGGACACATATTTTTCGATATTAAGCCAGCATGTGCCATTCTGAATGCCCACTATCAAAGGCTTCATTTGTGCAGCCCAGAAATAATATTTTAAGTTTGGAAGTTTAAGGCCTCCATCTGGGTGTAAAGTTTAACTCTAGGTTGCTTTTTTTTGCCATATAGAACTTGCCACTATAACATAAGTAAGTTATCTGCATGGGACTCCCCGGGTGACTTTATTGTCTATATTCTCATCACTTATGGGGTAAATCAACCAGCTGTGTCTAAACAGGGGCTCAGCTGTGCAAAGGTAAATCAGCTCTTTATGAGTCTGCAGTCCGCCTTCATAGTGTGAACTAATAGCCATGTGGGTCAGCAGACTTCAGAGCACAACACATCCCTTTATCCTATCGACCCGTGATGAACTGTGTCACATGATGTCAATCTCCGAGTATCAGACAGCGTTTGTCATTTACTGTGTGTAGAAGTGTGATGTACATTGAATTCCTGTGTATAAACTGTATTTATAATAGTCCCATTTTGACTTATAGTGAGCATGATGAGGTTAGTTTTAAACTATCCTGGTGTGACAGTGTGTCCTACACAAACTCTTGGGTCACACAGGGGTCAAACAGATAATTGTGCTGAAAAATTGGATTGCTGATGTTTCTCAAAACTTTAAATGGAGTTTCCCATTGAGTTTGATGGGTGAGAATTCCTTAGAGGAGGGTGGTGGTGTGTGTGTGTGCAAATTGAAACCTCATCAATGGGCTAATGGTGTGGCTCACCTAACTTGGCTGTGGCACACACATACACACACACACACACACACACACATGCACTTGTTTCTCATCCCTTGCTGTTAGTCTAAGTGGAAAATCATTGATCTGGCTCATTAGATGTGACCCTTCTCTATTATCCAAGGAGATTAGAGAATGGCTTTAGATACTGCTTTGTTTATGTATTACGAGGGAGCCACAAGTCAACATATCTCTTTTGCCAGGTGACAGCACATATTTTTTAATCTTAATATATGCTACATAAACTTATAACAATATGCTTTATATTGAGTGTGACAAAGATGGGACCTTGATGAAAGCCTTGCCGGTAAAAGCAGACTCTTTAAACCTTGAAAACATCAGTCACTTTAGAGTATGACAGGCCTGACGGGCATCATCATCATCACCCACTGTACTGGAAGACGTGCTGTGACACAAAAGACTCTTCTGGGTAGGATTAGTCACCTACAGTGTATCACGCTGAGGGTTATGGTTGTGTTTGAATTGAACACTGAGCCTTTTATCGCCCTCTAGTGGACTTGAAGGATCTACAAAATAAATACAGTAAATGACACCATACAGACAGACAGAAATACAATAGAACATGCTGTCTTGTGCTGGTAGATAGAAAATATGCAAACATAAAACACCTTTTTTCACCTTTTTTTCTTTAAAGTGTTCTCATACAACTTTCTATGCAACTCACTGAAACATTTATGTCAGGAAAAAATATAGGTATAATTAATTAAGGCTGTATAAAAGCAAAGCCTCAACTGCATTTTGTCCTGATATACACTCACTGGCCACTTCATTATGATAATTCTACTTTATGTTTATTATTCAGGTCGTAGTGGGTAGTGAGTGCATTATATTTAATGGTGTTCCTAATATTTTGTCCACTCCATTAACATACATGAGGGGGGTAAAATATTAGGAACATTTTTCAATATAATGCACTCCAGGACACCACCACCACCACCCACTACAACCTCTGTAATAAACATAAAGTGGAATTATCACCTTTCTGAAAATGTCACAAAAGCTGAAATATACAAGCTTCGTAAATGTATAATTTATGGTAGAGTTGTTGTATTGGATTGTATTAGATTGCACAGGTGTAGCTAATAAAGTGGCCAGTGAGCGTAGGTCATTAACTATATATTTCTTACATGTTTTCTCTCCACTTTTCTTATATATTTTAGTTATTCATAAATGAAAGCAAAATAATAAAAAAAAGCTCAGTACTTTCCTGTATCACGATTTCTCCAAACCGGTGATGTAAAAATATGCTTGAAAAGTGGAATAAAGAGACTTTTTGTGCGTATTTAGAAAGTTATGGGCAAAAGTTGTATCCTGATAAACGGACACTGCTGTTGGGTGACAGAGGTGAAATATTGGACCGAGTGTTTGTTTACATGAACAAGTAGGCTATAGGCTAATGTACTGCCTGTAAAAAAAAACAGCGACCTGTAAGATTAACAGAACCATCTCAAACACAGAGTGACTGTTTTGATTTTATAGGAGGATGTGGATGAGGAGCGGGATGGGGGCGCGCCTGCCAGTGCGCACATGCGCATTCGGTGGGAAACACGATTGAAAACGGGCAGCTATGCCGCGCGGTGCGGAAAACGGGCTGGACGCGTCCGCTTGGAACAACGGCCGGTGTACTGGAGGACTCACCCGGGGACAGCGGGACCGGGAGGCTGCTGACAGGCGTTAACAGCGACTCTATCCCCGGGGGGAATAACCTCCAGCTGGAACCGAGAGCGCTCGACGAATCCGCTCCTTCTCCCCTTCTCTCCTCTCCTCTCCTCTCTGCTTTCGGCACCGCAAGAGAGACACCGAGGCTTCAGCAATGTTGCTGCTAAACGTCTAGGATTTATTCCCGGTGTCCGTTTGTTTTTGTATCGACTGTAAATAAAACTGAGCAGAGACAAGAAGCGACAACAAGCGGGGTTCACTATGGTTTTACCGGCGCTCCGCAGTAGGAGATGTCTTAATAGCAGCTGTATGGGGACGTTATGTTTGCAGTTGTTGCTGTGGATTTTATGTGCCGTGAACGGAGAGGAGCAGCCGTTCAGTGTGGAGGTAAGAAGCGGGACTCTTATTTGTTGACATCATGAGATTTCATTATAGGAGCAAGAGTCACGCTTTTCCCTCCTCACAGTTTGAAATATTTCTTCTTTTTTTTTCTTTTTTTTTGGTCTGGTTTCACAAGCAGCCTGTCTGAGGCACATTGTAGCCCGGGTTCATTCTGTGTTGGGGCTTCAACAACAATCAGGCTCTTTGTGAGATGTCCAGCTGGGCTGTCCCATCCTATCCCCTTCTCCACTTTCTTATTTTTCTTTTTAAGGAAAAAAAACACCCACATAATCTGGAGGGGAAGTGAATTCAATGATTGTATTCTTGTTTTTTTTTTGCCTTTATGTGCTTGTTTATGTTGTTCTCAAAGTGAGAAGTCTCACCAAGTGAAGAGAGGAGAGCCTTATTTTCAGTGTAGGAATTGTCTTTAAAGACAGTAAAGAAAGGCTGCAAGACTGACTGTTGCAGTTTTGAATCCACTCTGACCATGTTGTCTCTCCACATAAACACATCATATTCATGCAATTCAATCCTGAGTCAACAGCAAAAATCTTCCCAAAGAAGTCAGTAGGGCAGATATTCAGAGTGGATCCAATGCCAGATGTTTGAGTTTCCAGGAGTCCGTGACTTGAAATTTTTCAAACAGGACATGAGAACCTCCGCTTTAGAAGCACTTGTGTCATGAAATCAAAAGCAGCACATACTCTAAGGCTAATTTCTGTTTAAAAAAAAAAAAAAAAAAGGCAGATTTTAAGGGGCTACAGGCAGCGATTTGGGCAGCTAGATGAGATTTAAACAGAGCAAAAAACCTTTCTTTTCAAACTGAGCTTTTAACCTGATCTGCAGCTTTAATAGATTGTTAAAAGCCTTCAGGCTACAAGTGTTACACCAATAAACTTAAACACACAGTCAGCTTTATAAAAAAAAAATAAAAAATCAATATTTATTCTTTTTGTCTTTTTTTTCTCCTGCTTTTCGAGACTTGCATACTACCGATCCTGCAGAGCCAACACAAGCTCGCCTCCTTTTTGAGTGAAATTTGGGTACATTTTGATCTGTCTATTTGACATCCTCCTTTATTTAGCCAGAGTTGAATGCATAAGCCTATCATAAAGTGTTACAGCGCGCCCCGCTAAACCCCCCTCGCTGTCTCTCACACTTGGCTGCACACACACAGACACCACACAGGAACATCCTGGCATGTCTACTGACAGTCATTCAAGTCCTACATCCACATATCCACATGATTTGCAAGCTTGGCATGCCGCACCGTTCCCTTTGGAGAAAGGCAGGCAGCAGATTCAGTCCAGATGCTACAGGTTATTCGGTTAAAATGTCCAAGCTCACATGACAGAAAGAGGAAGACGGTTAGAGAGATGTAAAGAGGGCTGTTCTTTTCACTCAGCAGATGTATCTTAATGCACACTGGACTGAGTAAGTTGACCGTTTTCTCCTAAAATGACTAAAAAAGCTTTTTTTTCTTGGCCAAACAGATGTCAGAACCCATTCGTCACAGTAATATCTAGCCTTGTTCTCTGTTGCAAGATGAAATTAACTATATAAATAAAACCAAGTATTGATTATGGCTGGAATCAACATCATCATCATCATATTTTAGTATTTATTTCAAGTTCTCAAGTCGCCTCAACATTTCCTTCTCCCACATCTTCCGCCTCCATTTGCATGTTGTCATCCTCCCTCAGCTCTTTCCTCTCTAATTTCTTTCTCACGCTTTGCTTTTCTTTGTGAATATTGTCATGATCCTGCCCGTTTTATGCAAGCTACTTGTAATTTAGTGATCTCGGAATTGTTATTCTTATGTAATTCGGTCTGTGGCAGCCGAGTGCTTTGACTTTTTAATGTCTGAAACGTGCCCTTGTAGCTCTATGGGCGAAACCACAGGAGACATGAGACCTTTTAATTTGAAAAGATGTATTTTCGGTTTATTGTCGTCGCAGACAAAATGTTTTTCAGCTTCCTGATGAGACAGCATGAGTTATGGCGTTGTAAAGCCTCCCTGTATTGACGTTTACGTTGTAACGCGAGCCGTTTACGGTGCCTAATTAAACCATCATCATTGTTCAAGGTATCTCAGAAGTGAGGGTCTGCTGGAAAGCCTGTGACTGACATTTCCCCCAATGCTCATGAGCAAACTTTAAAGATCCTCTCCAGACATGTTTGAGGACATATAAAAACACTCATCTTGGAGTAATAAATCGTGCCTGACATGTTTTTCCACCAAAAATGTTAAATTACCATGTTAAGAATCCTTAAAACGTCTCCTTCTACCTCTTTAAAAACCCTCAATATATGAATATGCAAATATTGTTCATTTCAAATGTTTAACTGCAGGACACAAGTTGTCTTCTACTTCACAGAGAAGTGCATTCTCAGTTTATGTGCATCGGAGATGTCAAGTTTCCACATCACACTTGTGTAAGTTGTATACTGGTCCACGATTGGCTCCTAACTAGTTGTGATGTCACAAATCATGCTCGTAGGTTTGCACCTTTAAACTGGGGTTTAAGGTGAGAACAGAGGAACTTTTCCTCCTTCAGCAGATGAATGTGTAAACAAACTCTGCACGTACACAGACTCCTTCTGCACAGTGACGCTCAAACATCCAGCTGAAGGAACAAGAAGGAAAAAACACATTTTCGAGTAGAGGGGAACTTTAAAGGTTTGAACAATGAGTTGTCTTTTTAAAGCAGTGGTTCCAGTGCAACTAAAAAAGCCAGACTGGCCAACTTTCAAGTGTGGATGTCAAGTAGGACGTCTCCGGAGGAAAGATTGCACATTCAGTGAGCAAAGAGTTATAAAATTTGATGCAACAGAATGCAAAAAAGATACTTTATTTGACCCAGAGGGGCAGTTAAGTGGGGCTAAGTCACAGCCTAACACGTGTCTTACAGTATGTATTTGTCCCAGTTCAGAAGCCTCGTCCAGAATGATGCTGCATTTGGACAAAACTAACAGCTACTAGAAGGATGATTGACGTCTGTGTGTGCTGTTTTGTTGCTGGTTAGAGAAAGTCTGCTCTCAGTGTGGAGATTGCAGGAGCCACTTACTGGACTTGTTATGACTATGTGTCCACAGGTTATGGAGGGTAATAATGAAGAGTACGATGAGTATTTTTCTCTAAATAACAGGTGTGCTTTGATGTGGGAGGTCATCCAGAACCTGGCCTGTAATTGCTGGCCAGACTGCGGTCTTTTAGAGAACTTTACCCTCCTGGATGGCAGCTTTAGTGCCGACTTCCTGGATTTGGCTTCATGGCAGAAATGACTGTATCACCACTGTTCCCCAACAACGTTTCTCCTTTTCTTTTCTTTCTTTTTTTTTTTTTCTCTTTGGATTGCAATTTTACAGAAAGTACAGCCTGCAGCTGAGAGATAAAACAGTAATTAATACCAACTTGTAAGACCTCACTTCAACACTATGCATCTGCCAGTCTGTGCTCACTCCTGAAATATTTCTGAAAGCTTTTCAGCTTTTGTTTACCTGACTGTCTTCCCTGAAGAAGTAATTTTCTCTGCAAATGCGACAATGTCCTTAACAACGGCACAGCCACGAGTTAATTTCATTTATCTCCTCGTGAGTTTTATTTTCCGTTTCAATCCATATTGATTATGTGTGAAAAACCGATGACTTTGTGTGTGAGCCGGTGAATTCATTATGAATGTTTTTTCTCTGTGAGGCCAGATACTGTAGGTGGGCTATGCAAGCAGTGGAGCTAACTTGAGTTATTTTTATCATTAGTTCTTATATAACACAGAGTAATTAAGAGAGAGATAATGGATTTTTAATCTCTTTTTCTTGTCTGTGTACGACGGTGTCAGTTAGGATGAAATTTCGCTTAATCTTGCATAAGAGTTTTCTCACAAACACGCAGGCATCTGGAGTAGTGTTCAGCTACTGTATGTGTTCCTATCATACAGGCCCTGTTCACACCTGTGATTAACATAAGTCTTAGGTGATCTGATCACAAGTGGGCGGCTCTTAAGTACGTCAGTTCACACCTGGCTTAGAATATGTCTCCACATGCGTCTTGAGTGACCGCTTGTGATCGGATCTCACTTCCTCGCTCTATATGTGAATAAACATGTACATTATTTCTGTTTGCAAAGACCAAATGCGGTGCAGAGGAGAGCAAAACTCGGGAGAGACTCAGTAGCCACACATTTCTGGTCCACTTTAAAGGTCAGTCCACTTTAAGTGAGCCTGGTCAGGTTAGGCTAACCCGTTGTCGCTAACTTTGAGGCTAACCCACTTCACTTGACTCAGCAGGTGGGAAGCAAGACACGGGAACTTGGCTTTGGTTTTGAGGAGTTGTAGCATTTATTCACTGACAAACAGCTTAAACTGTACACACATTGCACTGCTACATTCACAGCTATACTGCTAACTTCATACTCTCTGCTCCAGTCATCAGCCTCCTTGTCGTTTCTCACTTTAATATGACGCCACTGGCATGCAAGTGAGTACATACTTCCACTTACATAGAGGACAGGTCACGTGAGTAGGCGGTCCTTCAATGTGGTCCAGGACACATTCGGTCCACACTACTGAAAGAACGTGGTCATATGCGGCCCAGACCATCTCCGAATGTGGTCTGGGTAATCGGATCTCAGTGCGTCCTCAATGTGTCTTGGGTGCATTCACACCTGTACTTAGAGCTGTCCACTTGTGATCGGATCACCCAAGACGCATTTTTAAATGGCAGGTGTGAACAGGGCCTCTGTTTAAAGTGGTAGCTGAAGATACAACATCACATTTAGCAGTGATGAAAGCCAAATGCTTTGCTGGTTTTGCATCGGATTGAAGCTGCTCCAGAATTAACGGTTGAAGCTTTGAATGCAGGCATCATGTGACTGATACGTACATTTCAAGAATTCTCTTAACATGTCAGTGAAACAGGAAAATATTCACTCGACATGCCTGTGTGTTTCCAACTGTGTCAGTGAGATAAAATCCTCATTGTATCCCTCACATGTCTGTGCTCTGTAGTCTTACCTTCTTTTCTCTCCGTTGGGATTTGAGATATTTTGACTCATGGATGATTTTTTTTCTTCTTTTCTTCACTACAGTAGCTTTTTCCAAGAAACATGACAACAACAATGTGGAAGAGCCAAAGCTTTATGAGCATTTCTTTGCTTCGGTCACACTCAGTATTTCTCAGCGAGGCATCAGGTGCAGCGCTTCCCTCTGAGTCACATTAAGTGTTTGAATCATGCCGCTGTGCTCACCGGAGACAAAGCGAAGTTGCTTAGTCAGAGATAATCTGCTGCACAACAAAGAGAGAGCAAAGTTGCTCCGGTGTACTCCCATCTGTTAACACATCCTGTCTCAGATGGATGAATGAATTAATAAAAGCTGGTTTGGCTCCACTCTGCTGGCTGTCAGTTGTAATTATTAACTCCACCGTGGATTTGATCTTTTCCCTCTGTCTGTCTGTTTGTCTGTCAGCGTGGTGACTCAGATATTTATGAGCAGATTTCCATGAAATGTGGTCGACAAATATAAAATCATGAAACAACTGATTAGACTTTGTTCAGGATCCAGAAACCATGTGCTCCGACTACTCAATTAGTGGTTATTTTCATTATCGATGAGTCTTTTGATTATGAATTAATCAGTCAGAAAATGGTGGTAAATGTTGACCACTGTTTCCTAAAGACTCCTCACAGGTCTTGTTTTGCTCCAACCAAATAATAATTGAAAGATATTCAGTTTACTATCATGAAGGATTAAAGAAACCAGGAAATATTCACATGTAAGAAGCGGGAAGCCAAGAATCTTTGCATTTTTTTTTTCTTGGAAAAAATGACTCAGAACGATCGACTAATCGTTGCAGCTCTAATTTCTTGTGGTGAAGAGACTTCCTAAAAAAAAAAAAAAAAAAAAAACGCAAACCAAACCAACGTAAAACCACAACTTGTTTTTTTTTTCTACAGTTTGGTTTTTGTACAGATTAAACAATATAGATACAATGTGAGGACATTTCTGAGCTTGGGAAGGTGGAAATTTTTGTTCTACATGTTTGAATAGTTTAGTCTCATCAGTATCTGGGTGTAGATTTCAGCCATCGCATACCGCTGTAACTACTGTAGCCGTTTTCAACACTCCGCGAACTCCGAGCACGGTCTCGTCCAATGCAAACTACTTAGCGCTGTTGTCACCATGTGGGGAATGGTAGAGCTTCATTCCCATCACCGATCGTGTTACCAGTTGGCATGCTCGACCTCTGAGTGGCATCTGAATAATGGAAAGCAACTGGTGTGAATGTGTGCGCTAGTGTCTGTTTCTATGTGTTGTGGCTTCTCCTACTTTCATGGATTTTTGTTCTCACTGCTCAGTGTTTGTGCATGTGTTCATCTGTAGCCACGCCGTGTAATTGACCCAGCATGCAGTGTGTGTTTGTGTGTGTGTGTGTGTGTGTGGTTGTCTGTCTTCCCAGTCATATTTGCACGGAGGCCAGTGGCTTCCATCTCCCTCCCTGCCCTCAGATCTGCTGCGGTCCTGACGGTCACCAGACCAAAGAAAAGAAGTGGTAGATTTTTGTTATTCAGAGAGTCATTGCTGGACTAAATTTAGGCTTTAATATAACTGCATAACAATCCAAAACTGTGTTACAATAATCTGAAAGATCTTATTTGCTATTTTTGGTGATAAGAGCTCAGTGGCATATTGTTTTAGGCGCTGCATTTCCCAGAAATCACTTGGCAGTCAAACAGTGTACATGGTACTTTTGGTGTGTTTTTCCTTGAATTTTCTGTTAATGAAGTTTGATGTTCTTTTTCTTTCCTCTGCCACGGTGGTTATCAGCAATGGTACTTAACTACTCTACACAGTTGTACAAAATAGCCCTTAAATTGAAAATGCATCACTTTTGCAATGGAGGGTTGTTTTTTTTTTTTTTTTTGCCTCCCAGAAATAAATGTTCAGAGCAGCAAATGTAAAAAACCTTTTATCAACTGACTGCTATTTAAATTGCCTTTCTGTTACCCCAGTCATTGATTTACATGAAAATATAGTCAGTTATTATTTATTTTCTTCTTGAAACTTCAAACTACCGACGACACACACAACAACAACGGCTTTTTAAACAATCTATATGATTATCACCCTTATCTTTAACAAATTAGATGTTAAATAGTTGCTGTTGTTTCCATGCAGCCTTATTTTCCTCCCACATACACTTTTTATGTATGAGCTTACCTTGTATGCCTGTGTGTGTGTGTGTGCAGGCGTGTATATGAGTATATTTATATTTGTGTGCTTCGCCCTCATTTCTCACTGCGCCGTCATATGTATTGCAAGTACACAAACACACACACTCGCGCAGCTCTCTTGACGTCATTTGGCTTCGATAACAGAGCAGATTTCTGAGCCACTGGGGTGTCTGTGTCAGTCTGTTCATCCAATCCTACAGAAATACACAACACCCGCACTGACCTAAATGATTCATAATCACAAAGACATACACACACACACACATATACAGACACCTGATTTCCCTCAGCAGCCGCTTGTTATTGTCGTGTTTTGTTCTAAATCTTTCTCTCTCTCTGTGTGTCAACAGACAATCTTTCTCTCTCGGAGCTGCTTCTTCTTTGGTCACAGCTTACTGAGCTGTTAAATCTTTAATGTGACTGACAACTGCAACATTAGATGATGCCATCGGGGCATCGCATGTAAGGCTGTCAATTAAGCTGTTGACAGAAATGCTTGTGTGTGTGTGTATGCAAAGGGATGTGTGCAGTTTCACATTTTTACACAACACAGTTTTGTGAGTTGCACTCGGTGTCTGTTTGCAATAATGTAATCGCATACCAGCATGTTTGAATATGTGATTACTGTTCATTCCAAAATGAACACAAGTGGGTACCTGAATATCAATCAGCCTTGTGGAGGTTTTTTTTTTTTTCTTCTTGTATGATTGAGAGCATACTGCAGAGGGAGTTTATAAAACATCAGTTGATGTCATAATCTAGTCTATTTTTTTCCCATTTTCCAACATCGTTAGTTGTCAAAATGCTTCGGAAAACCCCAAAAGACTATCCACTCAAAAAGGCATCGCTCTGATCAGTATGTATGATCAGACTGTGACATTTTTGGGTGACATTTTTGTGACATTTTGTCCTAATGGGGGCCACTGAGATGGTGAACATCGTATGCATAAAGCATTTTTTTTTTTTTTTTGAATATATGTGTGTAGGCGCCAGGGGCTAAATATATAGCCTCAGCCTCTGCAGTGATCACACTGCATCAGGTCGCGAGGTGCAGAGGTTAGTTTTGGTATAAGTTAAAAGTTCTGTTGACTCTCCTGAATCTTATGCAAATGGAAAATACAGTATGAATTCAACTACAGCGGTTCAAATTATGTGTGTGGGTTTGTGGTTACTGGTGTGGGCAGGAAGGCTGCGGTTGCCTTGACGACCCTGGCACACTCGCCAGTGGTTCCGCGTGTCCCGATGAATTATTCAAGGTGGTCAGAGGCGGGCAGGCTTTCCCAGGAGGCCGTGATCATGTTTCGGCGAGTCACCTGTACCGAGTGCTCCGGTCAGTCGCTCCCAGCTGCCCGGCTGACTCCCTGGATGTGTCGACGCAATATCTCTCCTCTGCCAAATACTCAGAAATGTAGAAAGCATCTTTTTTAAATTGTCGGACCAGTGGTTAGTGGCTTCTTTGAATAAAGGTGCAGTGAAGCAAGTTTTCTCTTAAGTTGTCTGTTTTGAGCGTCTGTCTAACCATGAAAATTGGATGTTCTTACCAGTCATAAAAATACAATAAATCTTTTCTTTAACAATCTCCATAAATATCAAAGCTGGAATGATTCTGACGTCTGATTTCTTCTTCAATTGCTTTCTTAAGTTTGTAATAATTGGTAGACCTGTTATTTGTGGTGTAAAAAAAAAAAAGGACTTGGGGCAAAGTTCTTTACTGATTAATATCCTAGCAGGGAGCTAATTGTTTTCACTCAGCATCCCTGGGTGTAAATTGTTCACAGGGTAGATGAATAGAATGAAAACCAGAGGACTCACAGTACTTACAGGTACTGGACCACAGCAGGGGAATTTGTTGAGGAACTTATTGTCCTTTTTTACAGCTTTTGCAGGCAGTTTTTGGCAGAAACTCATCCCGCTGACACTTCACACGTCAAACAAAATAACACACCTGTCACTCTGTGTTTGTGGAAGGGTACGGAGTGCCATATGGCTCACAACCTGACCAACGTATCTGCTATAAAATAATGTGAAACATTATCTTGGAGGTTAAGTTACCGCTAACAGATGGATCTTCTGAATTATGAAAGAAAGTTTATATAGGTGTATCTGAACTGTTAGAAATATGCAGGAACGTTATGTGAACTCAGGGTGAGTAATACTGTTAAATATACAAGGCACCGTTTATCTCCTCTGTCCTGTCCTGCCTATAAACCTTCTCTGAGTAGCTCAGGCTTGTAAACACACTCCACTTTCTGGCTCGAGCAATCATTGGCAGTCTGTGGCAAACCTGCACTGATCACAAGCATGATTTAAACGTTTGGTCTAAACAGTCTAAGCCTAATTGCCTCTAATATTGTAAGCCCCGGGGTGAGTGAGTGGTTTTTTTTAAATTCTTTTTCTTATGAGACCCAGTTTATTGTAGCATTTCCCAAAGAAAGTCTGATTCCAGCGCATTAAAGCCGCAGTTACCTTTTAAACACACCAGACTAAGAGCTCATTTCTCCCCCCGATATTACTTTTTCATGCTATATATGGTTTCTCATTAAATTTTCAGCCATTTTTAAAGTCACTTTAATGTCAAAAGTACACCGTCACCTTCTGACTAAAGCTCAGCTGTCATGTCCACAACTCACCGTAAACCGTTAATGCACATGTGATCCGCTGCACAAGTGACTCGCTGCCCCTGTAACCTGAGGGACCCAGCTCCTATCAGCTGATCAGTCACAACCGTCAACATCCGCTACACGCTGTCTGCGCGTTGCTATGCCGACCAGGCTTCCCGAGGCACGCCTCATCCATAATAGAGCGTTTCCACCGCCTTAAGCCTTAGGTTGGCCTTTTGATGGCACCCATCAGCTAATTAGCTCGCCTTCTGCTCGTCAGGTAGCGGGCCAAGCTGGCTGGTTAAGAGGTGGTTCGAGGACATGAACGCCTCGGGTTCACCTCAGTTCAGTGCCTGTGTGAGGCATCTGGATGAGGACAGGGCTTCTGAATCACTCCAGAACTCTGCCCTTTCTTTTACCGGGTAACTTGCTTGTTATTTTCCTGACGTGTGGAGTGTTTTGGTACCACAGGCTGAGCTGCTCAAGATGACAATATTTTCTGGTTTTAGTCTTGCTCTTAGAGACTATTCTTTAAGTCTTATATTTGGGTATTAAACTCTTTCGGCTCAGATTTTTCAACTCTAAGTAAGATATAGTTGTAAATGCAGCAAAATGACCTTTAAGATTAGCTACTGTATGAGCTGTTTTTCTCATAGTGTGACAAAGGTGAAAAGGAAAAGCACTCTCTGTGAAAGTATAGAGAAGCGAGGTGAGGCCGGGCTCTTCTTGCATCAGAAGTAAGAGAGAATTCTACTTCAAAGTGGAGTGAAATCAAGTGTGGAGAGCCCAAAAATAGGCACTGATGCATTTCAGACATTTTAGCCTTCATCGGGGCATGCTGGTGGACTCCTTATCTTTCCATTTCAAGAGTGCGATGATTTCTGGAGAGGTTTAACCTCATTATTAGCTCTCTACTCTTTCAGGAAGTGCTCATTGCGTTTTTAACAACATAATGATCACATTGCACATTATGTTTGTTTTATGACGTGTTCACACTTGGCTGGTTTGATTCAGTTGAAGCCTGGTGTGGGTTAGGGTCCGGGGGCTGGGGGCTGAATGCGTGAATGGATCAAAGAAACATGCCAAAAATGATTTCTGGTTCATTAAACAAGAAACATTTTTATCTGATATCATAACAAATACATGTTTTTCTTTTCATGTTGCTATTAGACATGAAATCTATCTCCTTTTGTTTCTAGCAGAGCTTTTTGTTATTTATAACAGCTGAAGTCCACTTGCACTCTCATTGGCACTCTACATTTTGGGAAGTGCACTAATACATTTTCTTGCTGAGAGTTCAATGACAAGATTGATACCACTCAAATACAGTGTATATATATACACTGCAAATATGAAGCTACAGCCAGGAGACCGTTAGCTTAGCATAGCATAAAGACAGAGAATGAGGAAGAGCAAGCACTTAACCCCCCTTAAAACCATAACATGTCATCATTACACTTTGTTTTTTTTGCACAGATTACACAAGATAAAGTGAGTTTTAAAGGTGCTGGTCACTGGATTTCCAGCTTTATCTTATGCTAAGCTAAGCTAACCAGCTGCTGACTGAAGCTTCATATTTAACGGACATATAAGACGGCAGTATCAATCTTGTATAACTCTCAGCGAGAAAGTAAGTGTTTTTCCCAAAGTATCAAACTATTCCTTTATGCTCATATCCAGTTATTTCTTTTTTTAGCTCTGTGTTGATGATGCAGGTTGAGAAATCCCCGTCAGCCTCTGTGACTTGGTGATTTCAATTTTCAGTTTGGTTTGGTGTGTCAACTCTAAATGGGCAAGAATGAAAATTCACCAATGTATAATCTTCCCTCTTTGATCCAGGGAACTGAACTACAGATGTGAACATGCCCATAATATCTCTTCATTAACAATTCATGAAGCTTTTCTCCCCCCTGTTATGATCTGATACTTTGGCCAAGATAATTATTATGCCTTAGTGATGTTTTTAGTTCCCCAGACAGTTTCCCTGAGCTCTGTTTACAGTAGTGTTGCTGTGGGCTCTAGTGAGCCACTTATAATGCAGCACTACATGAGCTATGGTTACCATTCTGTGTCATTATTATTACACCAACATGAAGTCCAAATTGCAGCTATATCGAGCAGCACCGACTATACTTACAAGCTCCCTCGTTATCCATTTTCGGAGAGAGGATGCCGAGGAATGTCTGTCTTATTGAATAAGGAGGCTGTCGTGCAGGAGCCTCCTGCTCTCAAGAATCCTTACATCGGCAGAACACCGGGAACCATAGATCACGAAGAGAGTGAATCAATGAAAAAGAGAACAGGGCAGCAGAGAGGGAGAATAACGAAAGAAAACAGAAAGAGATAACCAGAGAGAGAGAGAGTGAAAGGTAGGGTCCTGATTCAGCAAAACACATCTTTACGATCTACTCTCCATAGGATTATAAGAAGAAGGGTCACTATCCTGGAAGTAGTGAAGCACTGGGAGAATGTCTTACTAGTCACTGGAGTTAAAATGAATGGAGTAATGTTCTGAAAGTCAGAATAATGCTGAATTTACCCAAACATTCAGTTTGCCACTGTCTCCAACTTTAGGCTTTAATAAAAATCTGTTGTTTTGTTTGTTTTGAGAATATTAGTGACTGTCTATTAGCATGTATTCTACTACTTTTGAGAACTTGTACAACGACATGGACGCTTCATCTCTTATAATTCCAGGCCCATGTGTTTTTTTTCCTTCCCAAAAGAAGTCACAGAATACTAATAACGTGTGGGCTGAGATAATCTATAAACTTTGGCACGATGATGGAATTAGAGATCAAAGACTTGGATTCAATCTTTGAAAGTTTATGCAGTATTAATATATGTAAGCCTTGAGCTTGTGCCTCTCTGAATCTTGTATTGGAGCGTGTGCAACTTTTGTGTCTGTTTGACCATGGAAGTTTTAGGTTTTTCTGTGTGACTGATGAACAAAGGAAGGACACAAGTGTCCAAGAAAAGTTACAGCTTTTGGAAAATAATGAAATGAGTTGAGTAGCCTGAACAGAGTCGCTGAGATATGGAGTATTTGACTGGATGAGAATAAAAACAAACACAACTTATCCGAAGTTACGGTTTAGCAAAAATGGGGCTTTGTCAAGTCTGAGAAAACAACTCTGATGATGTCATTGTGATGTCATTAGGGTTATCTCAGCTTGGGCTTGGAGACGACAAATGTGTAACAAAGTCTGCTTACAAACTGATGTGTGGAGTTTGAAAGATGTGGACACTTAACAAATGGGAAAGGTATTAAAAAAATGGAATTGGTTGCATCATGGGAAATGCAGGAAAGAGTACTTTGGAGCTTGACCCATAACGGGGAGTAAAATTCAGGTCAAAAAGTTAGTCTCTTGTGAGTCCCTCCACTAAAAGTGCAATACTAAGATGCTCTAGTCCTCCTCAAAGCCAATAATCATCTACAATCGTCAAGCCCCAGTGTGTATGACATTTATCTGTAATTCTATATCCACATCTACATGAACAAAACACAAGTCAATTACAGTATCAATAGTCAAATATTGATTAATCTACAAAATGTAGCTGAAGAAGAGACACAGTGACCAGAATGACTCAGCTGACTGTTTGCTGTCACTGTGGAAAGTTGCATTGAAACTACAGGCGGCTCTTTTCTGCTATATTCATTTGAAGCACCAGTGTGACAGCTACACCCTCCATATCCTCTTTCTCATTTTGTTATGTGACACTGAAAACACACACACACACACACACACACACACACACATCATCCAATATCCTGTCAGTGTCTGAGTGACAGACATATCCAGCAACAGTCTCAGCTTCGTGTTTACCTGTCTTTTCTTTTCTGATGGCTCTAATACATCTCTGGATCTGATAATGGCTGCATTATCTGAAAGCACAAACACAACACACCGCCTCTCTTAATACTTACTGCCAACGCCTCTTCACTGTCATGTTTTCTTCTGCAGCTCCTCATTTACATAATACTCTTGACATACTGCAACAATACTTTTTCATATACACTTTTATTATGTTCTGAGCAGTGCTCAAAACAGAAAAAAAAATCCAAGATATTATTTATCTGTACATGTAGATGAAATTCATAGGAAATATGTTCTGTACATCACAGAATACATTGTTCTCAGTTGTAAAATGCAAATAAAATTGAAATGAATAGATAGTTTCTGTCTGTTTGGTATGAGTGGTGCATTTTTCAAACAGCAAAAAGAATAAATAAGTCTTCACAGTCTCCTTCATCTTCAAAAAAAAGTAGTCTTACTTTTTCTAAACCCGTCAGATACTTGCGTTGAATTGAAATGTTTCTCTACAGGCACAATCAAGCTGTATTCTTTAAGACTGCAGGAGAAAAACAACCTCATACTGTTTGGATTTTTGTTTGGCTAAATATGCAGTGCCACGTCTAAGTCATATACTTTTTCATCAATATCTTTTTTTATTTTTTTCCCTCCTTCCACCCAAAAACACCAGGGAATTCACCGGGGCAGTGGTTAGGACAAAGCCAAATGTGGTTACAATAAAAAAACTCCGATGTCAGAGAGGAGATGTGAGGGAGGGACATGGGAGAGGACAGATGATTACAGGAGAAGAAAAGGGAAAGTAGACATTAGGAGGAGAAGGAATGGCAGTAGAGAGTGACATGACAGAGAGAAGATATGGGAAAAGGAAACATGAAGCATTGCAGAGAGCGAGAGGAGACAAATCAAGTGAATTTTATTTGTATAGCGTCAAATCACAACAGAAGTTATCTCAGGGCACTTTTCATATAAAGCAGGTCTAGACCGTACTCTACAATATTATTTACCCAACATTCCCCCATGAGCAAGCACTTGCCGACAGTGGTAAGAAAAAACTCCCCTTTAATGGGAAGAAACCTTGAGCAGAACCAGGCTCTGGGTGGGCGGCCATCTGCCTTGACCGGTTGGGTTGAAAGAGAGCAGGAGGAAAGAGAGCATAGCACAATGCAAGTTCCACATAGAGATGTATAGTGATAATAATGGTGGTAGTAATAATAATAATAATTGTAGTAGTGGGTGTTGAGCAGGGTCACGGGGGCAGTTGGAGGCTTGCAATTACAGATCCAGATTCTACACCTCCGGAGGCAGAAATACCTGCAGAAAGCAACAGGAGGAGAAAGACAAGAAAGCACAAAACTATGGGGAAGAAGCCAAGTTTGTAACATGCATTAATGAGACATGAATGCACACAGATGGAGATGGGGAGGAGGAGAGAGGAGCTCAGTGCATCATGGGAAGTCCCCCGGCAGGCTAGGCCTATAGCAGCATAATTAGGAGATGGTCTAAGCCTGAGCCAGCCCTAACTATAAGGTTTATCAAAAAAGCAAAGTTTTAATCCTACTCTTAAACATAGAGAGGGTGTCTACCTCCTGGACCCAAACTGGAAGATGGTTCCACAGGAGAGGAGCCAGATAGCTGAAGGCTCTGCCTCCCATTCTACTTTTGGAGACTCTAGGAACCACAAGTAAGCCTGCATACTGGGAGCACAGTGTTCTAGTTGGGATAATTGGGTACTATGAGCTCTTTAAGATATGATGGTGCCTGACCATTTAGGGCTTTCTAGGTGAGGAGAAGGACTTTAAATTGTAGTCTGGATTTTACAGGAAGCCAATGCAGCGAAGCTAAAATGGGAGAAATTTGATCTCTTTACCTAGTTCTTGTCAGTACATGTGCAGCTGCATTCTGGACCAGCTGGAGAGTCTTCAGAGACTTGTTAGGGCAGCCTAATAATAAGGAATTGCAATAATCTAGCCTAGAAGTAACAAATGCATGGACTAGTTTTTCTGCATCTTTTTGAGACAGGATGTGCCTGATTTTTGCAATATAACGTAAGTGAAAAAAGGCAGTTCTTGAAATTTGTTTTATGTGGGAGTTAATGGACATATCCTGATCAAAGATAACTCCCAGATTCCTTACGGTGGTCCTGGAGGCCAGGGCAATGCCGTCTAGAGGAGCTATATCATTAGATAATGTGTTTCTAAGGTGTTTAGGGTCAAGCACAATAACTTCAGTTTTGTCTGAGTTTAGTAGCAGAAAATTGCAGGTCATCCAGGTCTGTTTGGAGTTTAGTTAACTGATTGGTTTCATCTGGCTTCATTGATAAATATAACTGGGTATTGTCCGCATAAAAATGAAAATTGATGGAGTGTTTCCAAAATAATATTACCTAAAGGAAGCATATATAAGGTGAATAGTACTGGTCCGAGCATAGAACCTTGTGGAACTTCATATCTAACCTTTGCCTTTATGGAGGATTCATCATTAACATGTACAAACTGAAATCGATCTGATAAATAGGACTTAAAGTAGCTCAGTGCGGTTCCTTTAATGCCAATTAAATGTTCCAGTCTCTGTAATAGGATGTGGTGGTCAATGGTGTCAAATGCAGCACTAAGATCTAACAAGACAAGTACAGACAGAAGTCCTTTGTCCTATGCAATTAGGTCATTTGTAAATTTCACCAGTGCTGTGTCTGTGCTATGATGTGCTCCAAATCCTGACTGAAAATCCTCAGATAAACTATTGTTATGTAGAAACTCATACAACTGAGTGTTGACTGCTTTCTCTTAGAGAAAAAGGGTTGGTGAGATATAGGTCTATAGTTGGCTAAAACACCTGAATCAAGAGTAGGCTTCTTAAGAGGTTTAATTACAGCTACTTTAAAGGACTGTGATACATAGTCTGTTACTAAAGACAAATTGATCATATCTAATAAAGAAGTGCTAACTAAGAATAAAACTTCCTTGAACAGCCCAGTTGGGATGGGGTCTAAGAGACACATTGATTATTTAGATGAAGAAATCATTGAAGTTAGTTCAGGAAGGTCGATTGGAGAAAAACAGTCTAAATATATATCAGGTTTTACAGCTGTTTCTAAGGTTCCTGTGTTTGGGGGTAAATTGGTGCCAGTTGAGGGCAAGAGGTGATGAATTTTGTGTCCTATAGTTAGAAGTTTATCATTAAAGAAGCTCATGAAGTTGTTACTACTGAGAACTATAGGGATGCATGGATCAATAGAGATCAATAGAGTTTCAGACAAATCATCATAAATAAATTCTCCTATTTTGTTGTGCTATTGCAGTGGTGGTGTTAATTTTGATTAGGATTTTATGTATAACTTTTCTGTGTACTTTAGATTTAATTGATTGAAGTGGTCGGGGGTCAGACACAGTTTCTATGTGGTTTTGGGTGGGTAACTGCTCTAATGGGAGTGCAGAGAAGTGTGTAGAACTGCAGCTCTGCCTTCTGGTCTCAACTCTGGGTTGTCATGGTTTTGGTCTACTAATAAACTTGGCCATATCTCTAGATATGAAAGCTGCTCCATCCAACGTGGGCTGTATGCCGTGTCTCCTAATCAGGTCAACCAGTTCTTCCCCAGAGAGTCCACCAATTATCTACAAAGCCCACATCGTTTGCTGGACACCACCTCGACAGCCAGCAGTTGAGTGATGATGTGGTTATACATTTCATCACTGGTCAGATTTGGCAGGGGCCCAGATAAAACTACGGAGTTCAACATTGTCTTTGCATATGTACACATTGACCCAACATTAATTTTAGTGACCTCCAATTGGCGTAATCGGGAGTCGTCACCGCCGAAGTGAATAATTTTACTTTACTTATGCTTATCCTTATCCAGCAGTATCTAATAGGATTCTATGTTGCTTTGGCCCCAGGAATACATTTGATGATGGCTGCCGGTGTCACTAACTTCACATTTCTCACGATAGAGTTACCAGTAATCAGAGTTGGTTTCTCAGCGGATGTGTCGCTGAGTGGGGAGACCCTATTAGAAACATGAACTGGTTGGTGGTGAACTGTGGGCTTCTGCTTAGGGCTATGCTTCCTTTGGTCACTCAGCCACCTCCCGGCTGCTCCAGAGCTGCCTTGGGAACAGTAAAAGCTACGCTGGGTCTGCTTGCACCGGCTACTAGGGGCTGATTAACTACAGCAGCTAACAATTGGGTTTCCATGGTGTGGAGCCGCATTTCTAATTCACTGAGCCTCGCCTCCATCACGGCAAATAAAATATATTTATTACATGTACCATTATCACTAAAGGAGGGAAAGTAATAGTTAAACATAAGACACACCGAGCAAGAGACAGCAAGAGAGCGAGAGGGAGAGAGAGAAGTCATCGCTAACTGCTAAACTAAAGTAACCAGCAGATCTGAGTAGCATGTAAACAACTGTGGGATTAGTGAGAAAGCCGCTAACAGAAGGAGAGCTTGAGCAGAGCTAGTGTAAGTTTAAATGTTTAAATTTAAATGTACAGCAGGTAATTAGCCATTGTAATGAAGAATATAGCAAAATTAACTGGGTTGAGATAGAGCAGCAAAATTGCTACCAGTAACACAGAAACACCGACACCCAGAAATAAAACACTATGCTTACCACAGCATGTCGGCACAGCAGGCAGGCTGTGCGGTATTTACCAGTCAAGATCGTACAGTTTAATTGTTGTGTGATGCCTGCTGGTTTAAGGTATTTGAATAAAATAAGCTTTATTACTGGGCCACAAAGATGATTGTTTGGCTTACCTGTAATTTAATGTAAAGATATAATGTGAATGTTGTTTCAGGTAAAATCTAATTCACAATCTATAAATCTGAAACAAAGATTTGATATGTTAAAAGGGCAGTCCACCAATTTTACACATGAAGATTACTTTACTGGTCTTGTGTGGAACTAATGAAAATATTTGAGTAATGTCCTTTGTGGCTCTTGAGGATCTTTGTCAAGTCTGGGAAAACACCTCTGATGTCATAGTGATGTCATGAGGGTTATCTCACCTTGGCTTGAGACTACAAATTTAGAACGCAAAACTGCTGTTATAAGGTGGGGTTTGGAAGTTTGAAAGATGTGGCTATTTACCAGATGGGGAAGATCTAACTAAGACACATTATCAAGTTGCATTATGGGAAATGTAGGATCCATTGTTTTTGGAGCTTGACCCATACAAAGGGACTAAAAGTCAGGGTATTCTGCTTCTGCTTCAAGTTTTATCTTTCTTTTTCTTTTTTCTTTAAAATCTCTTTCAAATCCCCAACTTTATAGAAGTCCTGCACTAAATTGCTGAAGTAGTTTTGAAACTTTAAACTGTAATTTGGAAAGTTAAAAATAGGATGTAAAATTGAGATTTGAATGTCTGTAATAACTGCTCTGCAGTGGTAATGTTTGCAGTGTAATGTTTGCAAAGATTTAATTTCAGAGTTTCTGAGTACACCTTGCAGAGCTTCAACACACACCTCCAGAGATTAAAACATGCCCTTTCAGCTTTGCATGCTGGGATTTATGACATCATTTTAACACTGAAAAAAAGAAGCTTAAAAACAACTCAAACTAGACTTGGCGGGGTATAACAGAGGCATTTTTTGTGTTTTTCACACTCATAGTTTAAACTTTTAAAGCTTACTTTCAGTTTTGTAGATTGTGAATTTCATACTGTCACCTTATAATGTGACTTTCTCAAACCAGATTACAGGTCCATCCATGCAAAACAATAACAGAGCATATGAGTTTGTTTCAGAAAGATATTTATTGATTGTTTTGTTTGTGTTTGTCTGTGAGCATGTGTGGCTGTTGTATTGTCTTGAGATTTTTCACTTGGAGGCCTGATTCACTGTGGGCTGTCATGTGTTTAGCTGAGCTTTGTCAGTGTCACTGGGCTTTAGTAAGTGTGTGTCTTTTTAAGTGTTCTTGTGAGTGTATAGCCTGTTTGCAAGTGTTTCATGACTGTGTGTCTACATCTTTGTCTACCTTTGTGCACGTGTGTAGGTATGTGTGCTGTGCGTGTGTATGATTACGGAGCTGTAGTTTCAGTACCTGAGCAGCTGAATGAAAATCTCCCATGCACCTCTCTCCCCAGAGGTCTATTCAGAGTGTAAAAACCTGACACACATCATAATGTTATCACCCACTCACCGAGTGCAAGGAAAGGGGAGGGGGGAGGGGGGTAGCAAGCATAGATAGAAGTGGGAAGGCAGTGGGAAATCCATTAAATAGACCAGAGCACCCAGCAGAGGAAGATACAGAGAGGAAATGAAGGAGGGAAAAGGTGGAAGAAAGATTGACATATGAGGAGGAACCTCAGGGCGTGCAGGAGAAGTGCGAAGAAATGTGACTCATGACTTTTTGACAAGAGTTGGGTGTGATAAGTCATTGCTGCAGAGTGTGAATCTGTGCATGTGCCTACCTATAGTCCTCAGGGGACAGGAGGTGGGTAGGCAGAACATCAGCGATTTGTCAGAGTGCCAATCACAGCACAGATAAACTACAGAGAGAAAGTCTGGTTTAGATACAGCAGCTTCCTCTGCATTTATCATGAGACACTTGCGTATTTGTGCATTTTGGGTTCTTTGTATTGTTCACTCAGATTATGGGATGGGCAATAAATCAAGATATTATCAATATAATGATGTAAGACTCAATGTCTTCTAGGATTTTGGATATTGTAAAATCAAGATTTATCCGTAACACTTCATTTTTTGGTTTGTAATTTGCAATTTCCTGAAAACAACCATGTAATTTCATACTAAGTGTGGAGAAAATGGAAAGAATTTTCTGACATTATTTGAATTTAAGTAGTTGTGTTGAGATTAAAAATAGTTTTCAGAGGAATTTCTTTGAAATAACTGCTCCAATTAAATCTAAGTAAACATTATATTCATTCATTATTAACTATTAAAAACTTTCTGTATATATTGAATTGTATGCCTGCCTAGAGACACATTTTACATTTTTGCATGCTCAGCTGACCTGCTGTTGACTAATTAACTGGAGGTTTTATCAATTAAACACTGTCTCCATTTCCCCCATAACTGGTACTATTATGAAGAAGACCTTCTCAGAAAACTTTACTATGAATTTAGTTATGAGTTCCTTCATAGGAAACTATGGGACCTGTAAAGAAAAAAAAAAGTTTGACCGGTGTATCTTTAAAGTTTTCTTCTCCGGAGCTTTAAAGTTATAGTTCAACATCAAACTTCTTTGCAGAAAGTTAGATAAGAAAATAGATCATTCTCATATCTGTCCGTTTAAATAAAAACCAGTCAGGAGAGGGTTAGCTTAGCTTAGCATAAAGACTGGAAAAGGGGGAAACATCTAGCCTGGCTCTGTCAGAAGTTAGCAAAGTCTGTATAGCAGCATTTTGCTAGTTGCCACATTGCAACCCCCATTAAAAGCACAAAGTGTTATTTTCACACTGCAGGTTTTTACAAATTAGACAAACGAGATATAACGTGTTAATAAGTGAGCTTTAGAGGTGCTGGTAGGCATTTGGACAGAGCCAGAACTAGCTGTTTCCTCCTGTTGTCTTGCTTGTCCTGCTAATCTAAGCTAACATGCGGTTAGCTGTAGCTTCAAATTTATTGTAAAGATCTTCTACCTCAAATGATTTCTATTACTGGCTTGACACACAATGATTTTCGCATTTTATATTAATATTTCTCAATTGAATTTGAATTCTTTATGTCATGCTATTATGATATAAAATTATGTAAACACTTCGTCCCAGTTTGTAGCACTTTTAAGTATGTACAAACAGCCCCTTCAATGACTTTCTAAAGAGCTTGTTGTTGCTGCTTGGAGCCTGACACAAGGCTCACTCACTGTAATAAAAGCTGTAAACTCACATTTGTTCCATTGTTGAGTAATGGTTTGCCTTTTATTGCATTCTCCCCGCTCACTCTCACACCACACCTCCCTCCCTGTTTAGTGAATTTCATTCCGTGTGTGTATGCTATCCCGAGCAGCAGGCCTCCATAATGACTGAAGCAGCTCGACAACATTGTGTACTGGAATAGCGCTCAGGTTTCACAGCGCAGCTCTGTTGAATGAAGAATGAAAAGGTTTGAGGCAAACGCGCAGCCTGACAGTTCTGAGTTCATTGGGTCTTTGAGATTCTAGGCCAGTGTTTTTGTGTTGTTTCAGTTTCTCTACACTTCAAACAATACAATTTAAGTCTCTTTTTTTATTGGTTGGTTGGCTTTGTGTTGCTAAATGCAGCAGTCTGATTTTGTTTACCATTTTTATAATGAAGACTGAAAGAATTCAGAGAGGCTGGGACTTTACAAATCCCTAAAGCCTCTTCTGTGGGAAAGCCCAGCCGATCCCCCCTCTCCTGACTGGTCCAAAGATCTGAGCTGTGATTCCCTCTGGCAGGATTTTATAGGGACACTGAAAGCTCTATTACACCAAAGCCTTTCCCTGACAAGCCAAATGACGTGATAACAGATGATATTGTGCACTGTAAACTGGTATAGAGATTTCCCTCTTTCTGCTTATGCTCTTATTCTTACTAAAATGTCTTGGGGTTGGGGGGGGAGTATCTATAGAGCTGTTATTTACTGATCTTTTTCTTACTTATTCTAAGTGTGTCTCTACTTCCCATATAATGTTATATCTTCATGACATTTTAATGGTGTTCTAGGTCATGCAGAACTGGGGATTGCTTTTAGATTTATTTATTCAGGCAAAGTCAGCAGTATATCATTTGTTTAAAGTGTTTCTTATGCACAAAAACAATACTATATAAATTCACAGCTGGCCTTACTGGATCAGGTGTGGTTAAAGTGCCATTTCCCAACTCATGCCTATTTCTCTAAATAAATAATATGACATTCTTGCCGAGAGTTAGATGAAAAGGTTGATACCACTCTACTTGCTCAAGCTACAGCCAGGATACAGTTAGCTTAGTTTAGCTTAGCTTAGCATAACCGCTAACCTGGCTATGCTCGAAGTAAAAACACAAGGCTGCCTACCAGCACCTTTTTAAGCTCATTAATTAACATATATATTATATCTCGTTTGTTTAATCCGTACAAAAACCAAAGTGTAAAAACATAAATGTGTGGTTTTACAGGGGGCTATGTGTTAATTAGCTTTAGTGCTAAATGAGCTTTAGAGGTGCTCGTAGGCAGAGTTTGTTACTTTTGACAGAGCCAGGCTGGCTGTTTCTCCCTCTTGACAGTTTTTTATACTAAGCTAAGATAACCATCTGCAGTTTCTAGCTTCATATTTACCGTAAAGACATGAAACTGATGTTAATCTTCTCAACTAAAGCTTGGCAAGAAAGTGAATAAGCATATTTCCCAAAATGACTATTCCTTTAACCACTAGTCTGTAATTACCTCTCGTGTGTTTGAACTTTTTGCATAGCATCTGAATTTGAAACCCTTAACAAAACCATAATGTCTAACCTTTCCCTCCGCTCTGTATTTCCATGTTTTTGTTCCTAGGCATGGCTCCAGAGGTATGGCTACCTCCCTCCTGCAGACCCCAGAATGTCAGTGCTGCGTTCTGCCCGAGTCATGCAGTCCGCTATCGCTGCCATGCAGCGCCGCTACGGCCTCAATGTCACAGGGACGCTGGACAACAACACTATAGAGTAAGTCACAAACACCTCTTTAAAAATGCCTTTGAATAAGCCACAAAATGGGACCTTGAGTTCTTCGAAATACAAGGAAACATTGTTGGGAGGTATCAAATTTAAACAGAATGGAAATGTGTATTTTAGGAGTTAATTAGTTATTTAATTAATTAATTAAATGTGCTTGTTTCTTTGGAAAATTACATGTTCTAGTATTTCAAACAAAGCTAAATTGATAAAATGAATTTTGTCATTGTGTTTAAATGATTGATATCAGCTAAAAGAGAGACATGCTACTTAGATATTAGATAAGTATTGCTTTCATATAGATTTGTGTTTATTTATGCTTGATTTTCATGATTCTTCAATCACTATACGATGAGGAGACAAGACAGAAAACAAGGGAGAACCTGCCAGAAGGGTCAATGATGTTGTAACAGTCATTTATTGTTTCTGATTGTTAACATTCACACAGTGGTCTAAACATTTTCAAAACAGGAGAGTCGCTCATTCATCTCCTGTTTTGCATTCTGAGGGCAAGAGCAGTTATTTTGCCAGACATAAAGTTACCCTGACATGGATTAAGTGGGGCGTTTTAATTTGACCAGAGGGACCTTTTACAGAGAGCACACCTCTGTTGTCAGATCAAAGGCTGCAAAATGCCATAGTATTGATACGCAGCGGAAAAGAGGGAAGAATAGGAACAGAGTTTGTCTGCTTCACATTCGATCAGCCACAAGCAGACAAGGATGACATGTGGGTTTAGAGGAGGAATTCAATTTTTGTTTTTACTGTAGAATGACAAAAAGTGTGAATGTGCACATTCAGCGATGTACTGGAGGGTAGACCCAAGTGAACAGAATCTGTCAAGATGCTTATGTAAGGTAATGTACAGTGTATATATACAGTAAATACAGTTACTGAAATACTGCTGAAACATATATTTTCATGCTTGTAAATCAAAATGTAATGCAGGTTTTACCAAGTTTTAACCTTTGTGTCTTTTTACCTGCAACAGCGTTTACTGACATTTACACTATAAATACTATCCATGCCAATGAACTTTAAAGTGGGGATGTGGTGGCCAGTGGTGTGAATGCAGACTAACAGCTGTCCATCCACTGACCTGAAACACAGTGTAATGTGATAAAGCTAACAGTCTGCCTGTTTTTTCTATTTCCCCCCCTGCTTCTCTTGTTGATGTAGCAATAACACAATAAGGTGAGGTGTCTTTTGTGTGTAATACAGTATGTGTACATCATTTCATGAATGTATACGTGTGTACAGTGTGGGAATTATGAGGGATGTGCATGTGTTTTGTTTAATTACGAAATAGCTTTATGTGTAGTGCAATCATTCATTATCTGTGTCTGCGTATTCTCACTTGTACATACAAATGCTCAGAGGGCCTATATGAATCATTTTGTTCTCATCTGTTACCGTCACTCAGTCCGTCTTTGTTAACAAATCTGTAGACCCACACTGAATCAGAATAAGTTTCTATTAATCATGTCATCAGTGTCGACACTGATGAAATATGCTGCCGATGATACCTGCAGCACAATGACGGACGTGCCCTCATCTCTCCTGTAGGTGGATGAAGAAGCCCAGATGTGGAGTCCCTGACCAGATAGGAGGTGCATCCAAATTCAGTGTCAGGAAACGGCGGTACGCCCTCACAGGACAGAAGTGGCAACACAAACATATCACATACAGGTGGGTGACCTTTTTTTTAAAATCAAGATTTGTTATTAACTTAATGAAGAGGTGGAGACATTACAGCATTTTATTATTTGCTATCCCCATAACCACCCCGACATGCACAGAAAATCCCAGCAACACACTGACCATCCCCATCAAGAGGGCCTTTGTCAAGTTGCGAAGATACCCACACAACAAGATTAACCCAGTATAGGCCAACAGACACAAAGAAATAACTAACTATCAGCACACACACACACACGCACACACACACACACACACACACACACACACACACACACACCTTTTTGTTAGTATAAATGTTACTCACAGAGAGGCCGAAAAGGAAACAGCCTGCTATCATTTTTCCACACAGTTCTCACTCTTTTCCTGCAAATCTGCCTTTTTAAAAACCTCTTTCCTCAGCTCAACTCTTCTTAATGTGACAACCGATTTAAAACTGTAAAATTCTTGTAGACTTTAGACTGGAAAGCTATCTGTAGGCTTTTGTGCTTAAACATTTCCTCTCTACTAAACACATTTTACAATACTTGAACTTATGTAATAACAAGGAAGGTACAAAACTTAAGGGTCAACCAGAGTTCAACACAAAAAGTACATAGACAAACGAGCGACCAGTTTACTTTGCAACGTTCTGTATCACAAAGGCAATAGCAGCAAAACACTGTCTATCCAACATGCTCAACCAACAGAATATAGCTTAAAATACAGTATATTTACACCGGCAAGACCAGCTGCTCATCAGCTCTACAGTGCACGGCACTGTTAATTAACTATTTTATTGCACAAAGTGGCAACTAAACCCAGACAGCAGAGAAGGTGTGAACACAGACAGAAATTGCACTTATAACATATCCCTGGTGCATTCTTTACAGCCTACAGCCATTGTTTTTAGCACCAGTCAGCTCATGAAAAACCAAATCTGCACATCTCATAGAAAACTGCGTCCTTACAATCTATCAAGAAAACTGTCCATAACACTTTAATGAGAAGTACTTTGATTTTCCATTCTTGACTGTGCAGGTAATTACATACAAATTTAGCTGTGAATGTGATTCATAAACTGGCAGGTGAAGCCATAGCCATGAGAACATGATTTCAGTTAGGGGCACAGGGTTACTGACTATTAAACACCCCCTCCCCAAAAAATGTTATTAATGCACAGCAGTGTAGCGTCATTGATTATTTAAATCTCCAGACATGCCAACAGGATCGGTCAGGATCTAATTTTAATTATTGTTCTGTGTTCTTCTTCACATCCAAAAGGTCAGCTGTTACACAAACACACAGTCCAGGTTCATACAGTGAAATTGTTTGGAGTAAAGCAACCGTCCTCCTGATAAATCCTGAGCTCCATCAGAGCTGTCTAAAAAAATTTATTTCAGAAGCTAAAAGTTTAATTCTGTTTCCTCTGGAGAGTTTCCTCTGTCCTGTCAGGTTCATAACTACAGTTTTTAGTAGTCAGGCTGCCGGAGACAATTCTAACCAGCATGTGTCAACTGGGTCAGTGAGCTGCGCGTCTCATCTCATTCCTTTCCCCACTCCACTGTCTTTACGCCCACGGTCTACATGATAGAAAAAAAAAAATATTGCAACAACACAAATGGCCCTATAGGCTGCAGCTCCCCCAGCACCCCTAATTCCCACAGCAGCTACGGTTGAACCCGCATTAGGCTGACCAGGAGAAAACGCTGTACTGCCAGGGAGCGAGCAGCCAGGCTGACCTCGTTGTAGGCTGATGAGTCTGGTGGACTTAGTTAATGGAGGTGGTGGCGTTTTCTTCTTCCTCAACTTTTTTCAAATAACACATTAACGTTACAGTGCATGACAAGCCAGCCAGCTGACTGAAGGCAGCTCAGGAAGTTATGAGTTTCAGAACCAGTCAACTAATTACATTATGGAAACTTCCTACAACAGCTTTGTTTTAAACAGACGACCAATTCGACACACACGTCAAGTCAACAATAAAACCAGTTTATATTTATTTACTTCCATATATATTTTTATATTTATTGTTAAGAAATGTATTTTGATCAAACTAAGCCCATTACTGGCTACGTGCCTGTTACACACAACACATACCATGTTCTTCAAACCTCGGACTGTAGAAGAACTGTAGAAGAGCTTTATCCCTAATAAAACATGTAGCACGAATGGGAAAGAGTGCCATACATGCACCAGAGATTTCATCACCGATTTCATAATTCACAGGCACATTTTCTGACATCAAGCTACATGAGTAATAATGTATAGGACAACATGCTGCGGTTATATAATATTTCTCTGTTGATTTAGTGAGGTCAGTAGCCCAGATTCTGTAATATTTTATACATACGATTCTGTCACTTGCCTCCAGCTCCATGTTTCATTGGATAATCCTTAAGAAGTGAGCTTGTTTTTTTTTTTTATTTTTGCTCTGCCTTGAGGATAAATGTATGAGCAGTGTTACATGATAAATATAATCTAGTGGATCAGTGACCTACAACTGAATTAGGACTGTATATCACCGATAGCAGAACGGTTCGGCTTCACGCCTATGCATTTTTCTTTTTAAAATATTTCACTGGGACCGGGTTTGGAATTTGTTTCAGGAGCACTTGGTTCATCTGATGGCACAGATCTGAGAGCAAGAAAATGAGCAGGCTTGATGAAGAGTGGAGGATTAGATAGGTGGAAATGAGGAGTGGTGGAGGAAAAGCAGCTGCAGAGAGAAAGAGATGAGCTGAGAGGAGAGGAGGAAACCCCAGTGGAAAGCAGAGGGTGCTCTCTGACAGATTAGGGTTATATAATAGGATGGGAGCATTTTGTGTGTGTGTGTGTGTGTGCTCGTGTGTGCATATATGTCTGTGTGTGTGGTGCACAAGGATGTGTGTCTGGCCTCCAGTCAGTAGTCAGATGTGCCTGCAGCTGCTACTTTTATCTCATATTGGTGCAATGGAAGTAGTTAGAAAATGTAGCACATTTAATATCTTCTGAAGGCCTTTAAAACCTGAAAGGTGTCCTGTGCGGCATTTCAACATCAATACATTGTTACCATATTGAACTGTGAGATATTCCCATTTAAATGTTAATGAAAATCCAAAGTTTATGGTGAAGAAGAATAATACAGAACAAAACAGGAACCATTTACCCTCCACTATTCTACTATTCTACACGTTGACTTGAAGTGTCTTTACCTTGTCAGATTGTATATTGGCTGTTATCAAAGTATAAATTATTTCAATTGTCATTTCATTTCTTGGTTCTTCAAAACCAGTGCACACATATTGAATATATGCAGGGCACAAAATCCTCACCAGCCAAATGCTGGTAAAATAAGCAAGTGGCTGATAGATTTGCTTCATTCACCAGCCAAAAAAACAATGGTAATATATTGAGCGGCTGGTAAGATCTGAACATTTACTAGCTATGTGGCCAGTGGACAAAAAGCTTAATTTTGAACCCTGAATACAGGAATGTATGGACTGTAAAGATATGATGAAATTGTACTTTTCAAGGTGCTGAGATCCTCAAACATGGTGACATTGCTTCGATGAAGTCCCATGGGACAAGAAACAAAAGAATTATTTAAATGAGCCCTCGTTTAGCTAACTGGTTATTAAAGTATTTGCTTTTTTTGTTGTTGTGGAGTGCACCATCAGATAAATGTTTAGTTTTTACTTTTATATGATTGACAATAAGGCTTCTGACTTTAACACGAGTAGTGTTAGTTAGCTAACTAGCCAGCCCACTTAACCTCACTTACCTGAATCCTGGAAGCAGTTTTTTCCTGCCATTAATTATATTATGTTATATCATATCACACATTACCACTAAAAATGACACATTTTCTTTTCCATGCAAGGAAGACCGTTTTAAACACACTGTAGATCATAACGCTTTTTTTAGTGTCCTTTAGATTGAAGATGGAAGTTGAAGCAAAAGGTATATTTATTGTGTGTCACATTTCCATAACTGAGTCTGTAATTTCCCTCCTGGTGGCTCAGATAAGGTGCAGCAGTAAAACTGGGTTCGTTGTGGGTTTGAATGCAGCTTGGGGCCTTGGACTGTTGTCATGTCACTCTTTCTCCTGTTAAAACTTCCTTCTTTCTCCTTCAAACTGTAAGCTGAACGGGCCAAAAAAATAATAAATAAAAAAACAACTCTGGCATTTGGAAAGTATAACGAATGCATGGCCGCCCCAGGTGTGTGCTAGTTTCCACACAGCCACATACAGTACTTGCTGTCGGGAGGCACTAATTAGCTCTGGCACCCCTACTGTTCTCCCTGCATGCAGGTACTATTATAGCACAGGAGTTGCATCCGGAATCATTATCACCTCACAACATGGACTTAAATATTTTATATGGCCTTAGAGTAGGTTGGGAATCTTTCATTTGTCGCTTTGCATTGCCTGTGCCTCTCTCTTTATCCATCTTGCCCTTAAAATAGGACACACATGCAGTTACTTTACTTACTTTGGTAATAGAATCAAATGAAACCATCTTTTTATTCCTTGAGTAGCCGCAGTTGTTGTTGTTAAGGCTGTTCATTTCAACTCCAGACAGAGCAGTACAAGGACAAGTGTTCATACGGAGCCATGGAAGAGCTTCAATTTTTTCTCTATATTTTCATCTCAGGAAGAGAAACATTTGCACCTTTGCAGACTCTCTGTGGGTCAGCTGATATTGATTTGAAAGCAGGATTGTTTCCTTGTGTTTATCACGCTTGTACTCTGTGCATCCCTATCTACTCTACATAAGCACTTCAAAAGACAAAAGGGCCATTTCATGTTGCCTCCATAAGTTGCCTCAATCAGGCAGAGATAGTTTTCTTGCTCCACTGCCAGCCATCGCACTCACACTAACAGCACTTCAACTGATGTTCAATATTGTTTCTGTAATTTAAGGGTACTGGCAAATCTTGATGTATTTATTACTCACACTTGCTGTAGGTCAGTTGAGGACACACAGTTTTCAGACTGTTATTGATCACAATTTATATCACTTACAGCAAATGTAATCACAGACAACAGCAAGTCATCAAAACATGGTTGTTGTTGCCTTCAGTTGTGTGAAACTGTTCATTTCGGATAAAGCTATAATGTGATGTGTTGGAGTACTTGCACAGATAGTGGGATTGAAATGTGTAAAAATGACTCAGCACGGTCTCAAGGCATTTTGAGTATACACACTAAAATACAGTTTCTACTGTCATAAGTATAATTTATTTATTTTAATTTAATAGCAACTATTTGACCCATGATATTCAAATCTTTGTCATGTGAAAGGGTTTGCTGACAGTTAAAGCTGCTGTAATCAAAAACTTTTTATCAACAATGGATCAAATGACTGTGTGTAATGTGAAAGGTGTGGCTCGTAATGACGAACCCACAGAAAATTTTAACCTGACTCTGCACTTCCTCTCATCTCTAGGGAGCATTTCAGTGTCTTTCAGCTCATTGTTTTGGTTTCATGGCCCTTGGACTGTTTTGGTTCACCCTCACCGCCCTCATCAGCATTGTTTCCAGCTGTGGCAGGAAGCTGTTTCAAAGATCTAAAATCCCACTGTACACCACCTGGGCAGCACCAAACAGCAGACAGACAAAGTTAGCGACTAGCTTGTGGACACATTGGAGCATTTAGCAGATAAAGAGTCAAATATTTCTCTCAGGAGTTGACTTACATTCATGAGGTAGCCAGAAACTCCAGATAAATGCTAATGTTACTCTGTGTCTGCTCGATAAGTTAATACGCCTATTTGCAAATACAGGTTAGCCGTATCAACTTAATAAGGTGATTATTTGTAAAGGCTATGGTTATAGCTTGTTGGGCTGTGTCCAACTGGCCAAAATCAGGTTTAAGTTTGGGTAGTAAAAACCCTTCTGGGTAACATTAACTTACTCTTCAGATATATGCCTGCTGAAACAAACCTGTTCATCTTTGCAGATCTTTGCTGTTGACTGTTTGAACTTCTTACTCTACTGTACATATCTGATGGTTTGTTCCTGTAGACTTGTCTTTTTTAAAAATGATTTATATTCCTTTTTTTTATCATGATACCTGTAGGTGTCTGCAGGACTCAGATCTGTCAAAGCAGAAAGTCATTAGCTGAGGTTTTGCCAAAGCTTGTGAGAGTGTACAGTAATTAAAATAAACACATCTCTGCTAAAGTGGAAGTCAGCTGTTATCTCGTCAATTCTGAAAGAGGCGAAAGAGAAGTTTGTGGTTTGGTTTGAGCAATTAAATGAATGTTGCAGGTTATTCAGTAGCACTTTATTTATATTTCATAACCAGCCTTTATGCTTCCCTTTTCACTGAGTTTGATTGAATAATTAAAGAATCTGAGCTTACATGCAATATAAATATGCAGTATATAAATGTGCCTTGCAGCAGTTTACCCACCATGCAGAAGAAGATGAGCAACAGTCAAAGGCAAGAGACGTTCTGATAATATTTACTCCTATTATGGAAGATGACAGGCTGACAGCCAAACAGAGATGCACAGAAGAATTAAATGAAAAAGTGAACAAAGAGGAAGGTGACAGAGAGCACACAAAGGGAACAGGGTGGGTGGGAGGAGAAAAAAGGGAGTTCTTGAATCAACTTGAAATGACTGACAAAGAAGAAATTTGCACAATCTATTTACACACTGCACATGTAAGTATCTACTGAACATCAGCCAACCAACTTTCCATTCAACTCAGACGCCTCACTACCGACAAAGAGCGTTGTGTGTTTACAAGCTTCTAAGTTGGCTGATGTAAAGTATACCTATCTGTCTATCCCGGGAGTGAAACCAAATTTTAATAGAGCATGACCCTGAGATATTTTTGGAGGGAATAAAGTGGTGAGAGGTTTTCCTGATTGCCCAAACCAGACTGTGGCTCTCAGCAGGCAGTGGGCTGTTGATAATCCTTAATTAGAAAATAAATTCCAGTGGCAGGAAATTGTCCCGTCCTCTCCACACCTGCAGCAACTCAAAGCCGGCAGGGGAGGACTCAGCTGTTTTCTCTCACAGATCGCTCCATTTAGCTCTCAGTTGGCGAACAGGATGAGCGTGAAATGGCAGCATGCAGAGAAAACACTGATAGTGACGGATTTTTTTTTTTTTTTTTTCCTTTTTGGCTGGTGTGATCATGTAGATTGACATGCGGCAGTATTCTCTCTTCTTACACTTGTGTTGGTTATAGTAAAACTAAACTGACTGTATTGTTTTCTATCTCACCATATCTCATGCTTCAGAGGAGTTAGAGGCTGTTTACTCTGCCTGATTAGATTCTGTTCTTTCATTGTTCCTCTGAGTGGACATCTAGCAAAATAAGATACTCTAGGTATGCTTGTTTTACCAAATACTTGGAGTACCCATGAGGTTTATCAATTTATAATAGATTTGCTCATCCTGACAATTGAAGGAGAAATCCCAATCTGAGGCTTATTGGAGCACGATGATTAGAGAAAATGATCTAGTTGCGTGAGACGTTTGCAGAACCTTTATAGAGTGTTTCCAGCCTAACTTTTCTTTCTTGTATCTGGTGTCTCTGCAGCATAAAGAACGTGACACCCAAAGTCGGTGCTGAGGAGACCCATGATGCCATTCGGCGAGCCTTCGACGTCTGGCAAAACGTGACGCCGCTCCGCTTTGAGGCTGTGCCCTACAGCGAGCTGGAGCGCACCAAGAAAGACGTGGACATCACCATCATCTTCGCTTCAGGTTTCCATGGTGACAGCTCGCCCTTTGACGGCGAGGGCGGCTTCCTGGCCCACGCCTACTTTCCAGGGCCGGGAATAGGAGGCGACACACACTTTGACTCAGACGAGCCGTGGACGCTGGGAAACCCCAACCATGACGGTAAGCATCGCTCAATATTAAAGAATTTTTATCACGGTTGACATCGGACATAGGATAGGATTCAACTCATGTGGAAAGCATTAATATGTGAATATAGATGCTGGATATGTACAGCATTGATCTGACCTCGTCACTCCCTACAAAGAAACACTGAGCTCAGTACAACAGGAAGTGGGGAGTGACAGTAACGATGTCCCCCCCCTAAAGGAAAACGTAGACTCAGCAGCTACAGGTGGAGGCTTATAAAATGATGTTAACAGCAGCAAGGGACAGCATAACTTTTAGGTGAGTGGTGTGGCAGCAGGCACTACCATGGAACTGGGTCGTGTGTCATTATGTTTATATTATTACTAATATTGGAATAGTAATTTATTAGACCACCGTTTATTGGGAAAAAAATACAATGCTATCAATGTATAGTGCTACATACATGTAGTATGCGGTTCCTACTGGTCCTGGAGTTTTTACAGTAGTTTTTTTCAGGATTCTGAGGAAGTCAGGGAATATTGTTTGTACAATTTCCTCACTACACAGGAAAATAGCATCATATATTTCATTGCTTGTTTCACAGCATTTTTGTGCGTTAAATTGGGTTTTTCAGGCCGACTGCTTATGAAACTAGACTGTTTACCTCCTCAGATGAGTGGTTCCGTTATGGATACACTCAAACCAAAATCCTTGAAAAAATGTGGAGTTTTAAAATAGCAAAAGTGGAGGAGGAAGATATTTCATCAAGTATCAAATCAAGTTTTCCACATGTATATCCACTCTCACTAAACCACAAATGTTGACGTTTTGCTAACAAGTTAACTACCATGAAAACATGAAGAACTGTGATGCTGGATAATGGTTTTGCTGGTCAGTGTATTGTGGATTTCTGGTCTCTTCTGGTGTGATATAAGTCTGATCTGTTGGGATTTCTCAGGCTTTTGTCTCTGAAAACATTCAAGCGCGGTGACAGATATCTCCCCTCGGTGAACTATAGTAATCATGTCACCTCTCACTCCACGTCGAGCTTGTGCCCTGTGTACTTGCCCTTGGAGCTTTACCGCTTCTCAGGCTGTACATAAGCCTATATCATGGTCCATATGTCATTCTGTTGTGTGGGTTGCATGTTGAGCAGCTGTGTCTGTGTTTAATGTTGTGGTTAGGTCCAACAGATCTCTAAGTGTGTGTGTATGTTTACTACGTATGTGTATTTGAGAATCAGTGGCAGCCAGCAGCCAGTCGACTAAGCTTCCAGCTCGACCTCTGAACTCTGTGCAGCTTTCAGTGCGGTGATGCAAGGGCCTCGTAAGAGAGTAGAAGGAAAAAGAGATGGAGGAGAGGATGAGAGAAAGAAAGAAAACACTGTGAAGAAGACACAGTGAGTACATGTAATCGAGAGAAAAGACACTCAAAGCAAGCAGCAAAAGTTAAATGGATGCTTGGTTCTTGACTGGACGCTTGTGGCAGCAGGACAACATTTGTCTCTCGGAATCTAAAGGATGGATGTTTTCAGTGTTGCTCTTTGAATTATAATTAAATCTAAGGGACAAGCCTGCCCTGCGGTCCATAAAGACAACTCAAGAGGAGTCATGATGGTTACTGAGTCACGAGTCAAAAACAATGACTGAGATGACTGAGCAAGAGACTCCTGATGAAAGAGGGACACAAATGAGACAAAAGATGAGCGAGAAGGCAGAGTTACTAGCAGGAAAGCAGCAGAGATAACAGAGAAAGAGAGGATAAGAGAGAATGGCAGAGTATCTCTAGACAAATATTGGAGGTTCAAGAGCTCACAAGAGAGACAGATGGAGAGGGAAAGACTGAGAAGGCAGCATAGTGAGAAGTAAAGAAAACATTTGAAGAGGAAAGGGGAGAGAGGAGAGCAGAGGAGATGAGTGGGAGCTGTTGAGCACTATGCGTCGGAAATAGAAGTGAGGAACTTGATGTCGAAGACTGAATTTTAAGTAGGAGCGGAGGGGCTTTTGTAGGCTTAGATAATGTGTTGTGAACGGCTATATTTAAGGCTTTTGAGAATGCGTAGTTTGATCGAATCGACTAGAATCACTCCTGCAAGTTGAATAACACAATGGAAGTGATAACCTCAAGTAAACTATTGATGCTTCTGTTTTATTTTTGCACACTCACCCACATGATTCCACTCATAAAAACTCTTAATATATTTAAACACACATATGTGCACACATGTGCAGGTGAAGATCAGCTCCTGAGCACGTGCACACACACACACACACACACACACACACACACACACACACACACACACACACACAGTGTTGTCATCCCCACTGTCGCTCCTTGGGGGAAGGAGAAGCAGCTGTCATTGAAGGCTATGATTCACTCTCTTCAACACACACATACAGACACACACTCTCCCTGCCCTTCAATGCAATATTAATACAGCCCTGCTGCGGCCCACACTTCTGTGAAAATCCCATAATGCATGCAGTTCTATTACGCACTGTCCAGCTGGCTTTCTTGCCAAATATGAGCATGCACTGGCTGAATGCTGACTGCTTGCCGTGGTGGGGGGTGCTCTTACTCCTGCATGATGACTACTGCTACACTGAGATGAATCTCTGAAGGCTCCTACAGCATGAAGCTGAACATATTTTGTGCTGCTGTAAGTGTTGTGATTAATGTGCCATGTCCTCTTGTATGTTGTGTTTGTATTTTTGCCCTCTAATGCAAATCACATTTCCCCTTAAAGAGACAATAAAGATCTGAACTGAACTGAGATATTGAACAACTTTAGTTTAGCAAAGCATTTGCTGCAAATATCAGGTACTCTGTACTCCTGCCAGATTGTTTTTTCTTGGCACTGTAGCAAAACCTCATTGTGTAGATTTTGGCAAGCTAAAACTAAAAACCTGTAAGATAATACACTGTAAGTATTACTATTGTCACAACTAATAAGTAAACATTGCCATGTGTAGCTGTATGCAGTTACAACCATTGATCAGCTGGTTTTGTGATGACACAGTGTCTCTTGAGATATGATATTGATACTCTGCCATCACTGATTTCCTTTTAATGCACACATTAAACTCTGTAATGTTTTGCTTTCTGACAGTTCAGCATTTTGCCAGCTTTGGCATTGAGACGATGGCGTGGCTTGATTGCTAAGAGGAAATTAAGTTCCTACAGTTTAATCCCTGCCTCATAACAATCTATAAATCATGACTGCGTCCTCCACTTTGGACTCTCTGTCCCCTCAAAGTTCAGCACCGTCAAGAGGGTTTGCTATCGGGCAAATTCGTTTCCTCCAATTTCACCAAAGATGAGCTTGAATTGAAAAACTAGCCAGCATATCTTTGCCCATTCGAGTGTATCCACTAATCCCAACAGTTCCACTGAAATTGACAGATCTTGCCATTAAATGTTACTGTTGAAAGCGCATCACTAAAAGGAGCAAAAGACCGATGCTTCTAAATTATGATGGCACTGTTTTACAATCTCCTGTGTCTGTATGGAGTTGATGGAGTGAAGTTAAAGAGCCAGGTGCTTCACTGAGCACTGACAGGTAGGGGAACATTGTTTGGAAGATAAAACATGTGTCTAAGACCTTTTTTTTATGCCTTAAACATGCCCATTAGCCATATGTGATTCCACTTGGCTGACAGTTAGACATTCCACCTCCCACATGAGCAAAGATGTAGGCTTGAATCAACCTGGTTATGTCTTGTTTCTGTCAGCATTTTAATAACAACATGCGTGCTCATGTTCATTTTAATCTAGATATTGTCTCAAAATCTCTGATAAAAGATAATTCCATATATTTCCAATCCAACTTGTTTTAAGGATTTGTAATCCATCTACCACCCCATGTAGCTAGCTCCTAGCTTTGCAGAGAACAGCTGGGAATGATGTAATTTTAGCCCAGAAACAGCACATGATGTCTGGCTTTTCTTTTCTCTTTTCGTCTCTTCTCCCTCATTTTATTCACTTTTAAAACTTACTACTACACGTATTCATACACACACACACACACACTGGAGATGAGCTCCTGTCCGGTAAGCTGCCCTTGCCAGTCATACCTAATCCTCTACACTGTTGTCGAGATGGATCAGTCGCCACGGCGACCATTGGCAGCATCACACCGTAGATGTTATTGTTGTTGTTTTGGATGATGACGTCACTGATGCAGACTGGAGGATTAATCCCTGTCTGCATGGAGATAAACACTCGCATACACGTGTTTAAGTACTCACATACACACACACTTCCTCTCTCTCTCACACACGCAGTTTTGTCTGGACCTTCACTCACACAGCAACTCACGCATCTGAGAATAGAGGATTACTCGAAAGTTACATTCAGTGGGATGGTCGTTTTTAGCACGCGCAGCAAAATGAGGTTCTTATTAGGATTAGCTAATGGCATTTTAAGAGAGACGTGTGTGTGATTTGATGCTTTTATCACAGAGGAGAAAGTGGAGGGATGTCTGCACATTTAAAAACACAGTGGGTGAAAAAAGCAGAATCAGGCAGCATCAAGAAAGTGGCATCTGATTTGAGGAATTTCTTGCAAGAACTTAATATCTGTTGGAATAAATACATCTATTTCACAGTTTATTTCAAGTTGTCACCACCATAGAGTTTAATTCATCTGCAAGTTCCTAAGTGCCTTTTAGCTTTTCTACAATCACTGCCTCATCACCTTCATCTGGCCAATAATGCATACAGTAGACATTATCGTCTTGGCCAAGTAATAAAAATCAGAATCCCAATCAGGACTCGACATTAAGGCTTCTCCGCTTGTCTAGGACAAGTGGATTTTTTTTAGGGCAAGTAGAAGAGAAATTTACTTGCCCCACCAGACAAGTTAAAGTCATAAAAAAATTAAAAAAGGTACTTCACGTGTCATGTGTCACTCATTACTCAGCTATTTAGTTAAATTAATACATTCAGAAACAAATGTTTTTCCCCACGTCCAACTCAGAATGGGATAGCTCATTTTACAGGAGTTGCTTTGACCAATAAATAATAATTTCATGTACTTTTTTGGTGGGGGCCTAGGATGTAAGAAACCTCACTGTAATATTATCTTATTTATATTTCACGTTTAACCTTGATCAATGTAAATGTGAATGACTAACAATAATATAATGTAATAATAAAATAGCAAAGTTGGCTCGCTGGTACAACCACCTCTACTGCCCAGTGTGTTTGACTCCTCAGCTGACAGCAGCTGGACAGGAGAAACACTACGTGGCGCATTTAGATTTTATAACTGAATTAATACCAGGATGCACACTTGTTATTTCTTTAACTGTGTAGAAATCTGAGGTTTAACATCACAGGTGTTGAGCAGCATTAAAGTTCCAGCTAAACAGAAGTTAGAACATCTAAAGCTTCTGTACTGCACAACTATCAGCATAATGTGGATATTTGAATAGAAAATGCACATACAGCTATCTAGAAAAAACTGCACTTTAAGTGTGACACCAGAATAGTACCTTCAAGGCAAGTCTGTCTTTAGGTGTATGCCCATGTCATCATCTGTATGAGTAATTGCGTCAAGAATGATTATCCGCACCTGTAAAGTGCAACAATCTCCTTCACTGTTAATAACATTTAACCGTGAAGGCAGTCCTCGCAGACAGCAGCCTTGACATTCGAGAAGGATACAGCACACACTTTTTATCCCCTCTGTTTCACACTAGACACTCTCCTCTGTGCCGTGTGTGGTAACAAGTGCTACGGTTGACAGTGGACTCCGTGATGACACCACAAAGACACACACGTGCCAAACCCCAAACCAAGAGCCAGAACCTTTTTCTATGCAGCATATTGTGCCTGAAAAGAGTTCAGAGCTCCAGCGAGTAAAGTGTGTTTGACAGAGGTTTGGAGAAATCCTTTTTTATGAAGACTAACAGACGGATTTACACATTTCCACCCTCCCTCCCTCATTTCTCTTGTGCGTCAGCCTTTGGTGCTGCTTTATAAAACAATGGGGTTTGCAGTCGAGGGAAAGGATTTGTTTAAGCAATATTTAAATGAACAAACATTTCCAACAGTGGATTAGAGATCCAGTTTTGGCTTGAAGAAGTTGTTTGTGGGTTGTATGCTGTCATAATCAAAACCCGTTCATATTAGAGTGGTTTTGTTAACAAAGTGGAAGAACAAATACATATCCAGTTGGCAGAAAAGATAAAGTGGATATACTGTATGAAACCTGGCAGCTGGGTTTGCACTTGACATGTTCATAGATACTGTATACAAGATATATCAGCATCATTGTTGATTTTACAAAATTGAGCAACATCCAAGATGACTGGCAAACAGTTTGTTTCGTGCATCCATCCAGGAGGTAGATAACAACACTGTTATGTAATCTCAAACCTGTAGGCACCTTGGACTGACTTACCTGCTGTTCTCTCCCAGCATTTCCTCTCTCTCTTGAGCTTTATGAGAAGGACAAAGTCACATTACAAAAAATAAATAACATGTTTAAGGAGAAAACACATTGATTGACGTGCTCTGTCCTTGGATGTACTGTAGACAGCCTCATTTTATCTTTAACTGTGAGAATTCACACATTTATTGTGTTAAGGATTGCACAATGATCACTGCTAGCATTATTTTAGCCTGGATAACACAGAGTGAGAGACAACAGTGGAGCCAGGGAAGGAGTGCATGGGGGTGGGTAATCAGCCAATATCCCTATTGAGAGTGGGACATCCCTGGGGGCAAAACAGAGAGGAGTGATCCTGAAGCTCCTACAGCTGCCCTACATTCCTAGCCTGCTTGGCTGTAGAGACTGATGGATGAATAGCTGTGTAGACTGAGGGACAGATAGATGCTTAACGGAATAAACTAAAGACATTATAGATTGCAATGGAGGAGGGCAGAGGTTGGATTGGAAATTCACGCAGGGAGAGTAAGAAGATAGAATATGATTGGATGAAACATCATGGAAAATGTTTCAACAAAGGAAAAAAACGGGTTGCAGAGGCAGAGCGCTGGAGGGCAGAAAGGAGAGGATTGTGGAGGGATTTAGTGTGAACACAGGATAAAGAGAAAAAAAACTGTAGCTGAGATTGAGATGATTAGATTGTCTTTTCATCAGATCTCAATATGTCACGATCACTTTGAAAAGGAGCGCATTTACAGAAGGCGTTTTATTTGACAGTTTTCCATTTCTGCGCGACAAAAAAGGCGAACAAGCAGACGTTCATCCGAGCTTTATCACAAGGTCATCTTTGTGGGCTGAAGCCGCTGTGTTTTTCTTTGTAAAAAATCAAAGTGATGCATGCATGAATAGATAAGACAGATTCCATTTTGACTTTGAGTCATACTGATGCTGATTTGATTTTTCAAAAAAAAAAAAAAAAAGAAAAAGAAAAAAAAGTTTCATCACCACTGCTGCTGCATACCATGACTGACGCACAAACACCCAGCCTCACCCGAGGGTGACTTATAAGGCCTGGTATGCCTTCAAGGACCTCCGGTAGTAGAAGTGAAAAGTATGTAACATAACACAGCATGCGAGCTAGACCTACACACAGGAAATGAGAGATTCCTGGGCTTTATTATTTTCTTCACCCTTGCCCCCAAAATGAACCAAAGAGGTTAGAAAAACACATCATCACAAGGAGGAAAAATAGGCCAAGAATTTATGTTACCAGGTATTGGGATTGGATAACAGGGGCCCGGTTGGCAGGGCACTCAATAACAAAGTGATGATTGGCTGAGGGTGGAGTTGTCGGGATGGGCTTGACATTGATCAGCTGATTGATTGATGGTTGTTGCTCTGCGAAGGAGAAAGCTCGGCTCCCTGTTGTCGATTGGCAGAGCAGTTTATCATCGGTGTCCAGTTCTGTAACTTGATTGTACATTCCAAGTGGTCGTCAGTTTGGGTGTGTTACCAGAAGACAATGAAAGATCAATCTTCAGCTTCAGTGGGCAGTCACTGTCATGTGGAGCCCAGCTGCCTCAGTCAGGGTATTGTAAAGGATAAAAAACAATGTAGGAAATATAGAAAAGAAGAGAATATTTTAAATGTTAAAGCAGGTAGAGTACAAGAGAGGAGAAAGGAAGAGAGATTGAGGAGTCGAAGAGCATATGGTGGCAGGTTTATTTTTAGGTTGCTACTCCTACTGGGTGATGAAGAGGAAGCAGTGGATTCAGTGTTTTCCACCCTGTTTCTCTTTTTCTGTTGTGTCCTCCCTAGTCATTTTTGCTCCCACTTTCTCCATTAAGATCAGTGGGTTCTTGTTAGCATTTGATGTGTTTCCAAAGCACCATTCAAGTACTGTTAAAATAATAATGACTGCAAAAGAAACTGGCAAAAACAAAAATAGAAAATAAAAAACAAAACTGATTCAGATATCCTGGAGACTTTTAATGTAAGAAAAAGTAATAAGAAAGAAAAGGAGAAACAGATTATTTGCTTGATTCATAAGGTGATGTTTCCTGCCGGGCTGTCCATTTTTTGTGCCAGGCAGTAACATATTTTAACGGCCAGCAGTACCCAAGATTGAGGCGTAATTTATCCCTGTTGTCCAGACATTGGAATTACATTGTATATTTTTCCACATGTTTCCAAAAAGAATGTCGTTGCCAGTTGTTTGGACAAAGTTTTAGGAAGTTGAGTTTGTCTGGAGAGCAAGTTTTGTTTGTCTGCTTTCAGAGTGTGGTCGCACTAAAGTCTGTGCATTGTCATGGTCTTTTTTTAGATTTCTTATCAGGTACTTTGGTCAGTTAGTCTGCAGCTATGTTTTATTACTGTTTGTGTTTGGATATGTCATTCCATTTCAGAGAGTGATGTATTTTTGTTTTTCTTAGTAATAATTTGGTCTGCGTTTCTAAGTGACTGTCACTGTCACTGCTCGTGTCCTGTGGCTGGCTCAGGTTTGTGATGTCAGCGGGAACTCCTGTGTCCACTTCTTAGCAGGAAAGGCCTTGATAGTCTTCAGAGGTAATGCCACTATTTTTGATTTGGCTACACACCTTTTTGAGTGTTGGGAACTAAAGGATATGGAGCTTTTCTTTGGACCTTTAAGTATACTTTTGCAGAGAAATCCCTATATCTCACTCTGGACTGGACCAGACGGGGTTGCCGCATGAGCATAAGTGCATTTTGTCTCAACATAGTCTGCTCTGCTCTCCAGTGCATTGTTAAGTTCATTATTTTGTAACTCTCCCTCTGTCCTGGTATCAGAGAAGACTGTGAAATTCTGAGGAAAACAGTCTTTGTTTCCACATAAATGGTGTTAATGTGAAGTCCATTAATTGTTCTAAGTGGAATTCGGATTTGAATTGAATGATTAATGGTATGAAATGATGGTTTGTCTTCTGTTTGAGTTTCCTAAGAAATATTGCATAAAATCCTCTGTAAAACTACTTCTCTGTTTGATTCCCAGCTATATGAAATTTTACGGAATTTCCCTTTAACCTTGATGTTTTAAGAAATTGAGTTTTTTTGTCTTAACATTGACAATCAAGTCAGAGCCACGGAGTCGTGGGTAACCTGCAAAAAAGTTGTGTAACAGGTAAAAAATTTAATAATATAAATTCACGGGCAATGGTTAAAAATGAACTAAATGCGGGGGGGTTGCAGGTGACAACAAAGAAATTATTTGCAGTATTTTTAATATCTAAATCAGCTAATATTATCAAGTCTAATCAGCCGCCGGGTTTTTTTGATTTTGAAGTGAAGTGGAACCTGTCAGTAGATTACTATGAAACTTCAGAGTATATTGCACACTGTTAGAAGGCATACAAGGAAGCAGTCTTTTTTTTTAAAATCATTTTTAAGTGTGTGTGTGAGAGAGAAAGGCCTGCGTTATCTGCGACTGCGTATCTCCGTGTGCTCACTGGCATGTATGAATGTCAGTGAATGTGCAGTACTGCTCTTCTTGCAGAAACAGATTATGATTGTGCAAAAAGTAAAAATAAAGCACTTTAAAGTAAGTGACTGTGTAGCCTATGTGTTTAAACATAGGTTGGATTGTCTTTCTTATATTTATGGGTCCTGGCAGGTCTGGGTTTGACATGGAGATAATTGCTGGTAACGGGTCAGTTTCAGTACTGAGCTTTGCCAGTGCAGGTTTGTAAAACTGGACCTGTGCAGGACTCTGTGTCAAGGTTCAAGTCTTACAGTAATAACCGAGAAGGTCCAGGCCCCATTGAAGCCCTTCTTTAGTGATAAAGAAGCACGTCGTCTGCATAGAAGAGACATTTGCTTTATGTGTCATAAATTAGACTGGAAAGATTCAAACATATATCTCATCTTGGGTTTTTGTCTCCATACTGTTGCTCAGTTAAAGGGTAATCCAGAAAAGTGAAATCACACTTAATTGTTTCAAGGTTGTTCAGCTTTTCTGAAAACCTTCTTTCATCATTCTGCAGGTTCTTCAAAGATCTTCAATCTTATCTTTGTCCTTCTGTCTCTTTCTTTGTCCCTCTATCTCCCCTACCGCGCCACTGCCTCTCTCTATCTCCCAGAGAAAATAAATGGGGAGATTCTGATGCTTTTTCTTTCCACAGGAACAGATCTTTATCTTTTACTGGAAGAATGTGTATGTGTGAGTCCTGAGGACGTCCAGCATGGCTACATTTGGGCAGGCAGTAGGACCAGTATTGATGGTTGGGTTACTGTAAGTAGAGGACTTTGTAGGAGGACACAGGCGGTAAAACAGCACAGAAGGCTACACACATACACAAACACTTCAAGGGTGTTGGAAGAACTCCCTAGCTTGTTGGCAATTTATTTCAAGGATGCAGTATGACAGTTGACATTACATGATGTAACACTATGATATGATACAGTGGAACATAATAAATCACAGTCCATCATTCAGTTCAACATGATGAATATACTTGATGCAGTTCTATAAAACACAATACCTATATATGTGTTATACAGTACAATGCATATGTGTGATATGTGATCCACTGTACTACATACAGTTCAGTATGTTTTTTGCCCTGAGCTTTGCCTCTCAGGTTACATAAAGGCTATCATATGCTGTGATTGGTGGAGGTTGTTGGGGCTGCACATGGCCTGACAGAACAACAAAATGTTCAAGTAGGTATAGTGCTGTAATTCTATGTGTTAGAAGTACTAGATTTATACAAAGGTAAGTATATGCAGGAAATAGCATTCATATACTTTCAGGTTTTTTATTTATTTATCTTTGGTTAAAGATTTATTTGGTTCATTGTGTCCCTTCATCAATCTGAAGCCAAACCTACCTCTTTGAAGAAATCAGTATTTATAGTGACCAGTACTGAAAGGACTAGCACCCTCTATCTGTGTTGGAAATTCTGATGGGTTACTTTACAGCAAATAAATAAAGAAGTAAAAACTGCTTCATGGGACAAACTGGGAGCTGTTTTCAGGACTTGGCAGCATTGGCTGACAGGAGTTAAAGACTCATGGAAGAATAAAAAAATCTAGTGTGTAAGCTCTTAACTAAAGCCAAAAAAGTAGCATCAGGAAGGGGTGAGGTGCAGGAAGCAATGCTTTTTATGGCAAGAAGTCACAGAGTTTATAGGAAATGTGGTCTTAATTTTTGGGTAATATTAGCTGTTACAATAACACAGGTGTGAGATAAGTGTCTCAATCATGCTGTTGTTCATTTACATCACAATAAATGTAGTGATACTAGCTTTTGAATGTGCCACAGTAGATAGGCACCTTTAATACATTGTTTACTTAGTGAGAAAAAGTCTCCGGTGGTTATGTAACCATATTAGTTAAATTTTCCAATTATGAATATCACTTTCAAGAAACATAAGGGATTTGCAGTTTAGTGTTGCTTTCACACTTTCACAAAGAAAATCAAGCGAAGAGTAAGAAAGCAGAGACATCACCATGCGTTCCTGCCCACCAGGCCGCCACTAGAAATAGACGGCCGCCTACTGACAGCAGCATTAACTTCCACGTGGGCGGCAGTACTCTCTTCCGCCCCCACATATGAGTACACACACACGCACACACTTACACACTCAGGAGCACATACACACACACACAAATCGCGCACCTGGGGAGGCTTGCCCTCCCACTAGTCAGTCAGATGCTCTCATAACCTCGTACCCATAATCCGTAGCAAACAAAAAGTGTAAACAACACTGCCTAGGGTACATCTCCTTCTGAGAACACACATATTTTAACACTCTTCAAGGAATATCACTTGTGTCTCTTGTGATGTTTTACATATGCCCATTTTTGTATTCAAAACTGGTGATAGAAATGTTAAATGTTGATGACAATATGGCTAAGAGAACATTTTTTTTAATCTTAAAGGATGCTTTGGCACACCAAGCAGCTCATATTTTAATGAAATCTCAGCTTTTGCTACTATTTGGATCATTAAAGGAAAATGTGTTTGCTGCAACCCAGACAGCCACTCATAACCTACTTACATTAAGACCTCAGGCTAGAAACTCTGAAGCACATGCACAAAGGCAGCATTAGTCATCTCACTATCTGATTTGTAGTTCTGCATCCTGGAAGAAAATCTTGATCCTGATATTGCACCTGTTTATCCAGTTTGTGATGAGAAGGTTTTTGGCAACTGTGGAAAAACAGTGAACATATTCTATTACTACACAAGAAGATAGAAATGCCAAATTTATGAAGAAAATGCACGTGCTTGCTGCTGTAGTACTGAAATATTTGAAGTTGTAACAGTTGAAATACAAATACTGAAAGTTAAATTGGCAGTTAAAATGGAAGTGCTGAAAGAAGTTGAAGTGTCAATTTTAAGTGTAAGCACCAAATTGAAGTATCACTTGAAGGTACTGAAAGTAGACGAGAAGTTGAAAGTGGACGTGTCAGTTGAAGTGGAAATCCTGAAAGCAGTTGGAATAAATCAAGTATGAACAGTGGAAGTTATGGGGAGTTTTTTGTTGTTGTTCAAAGGAGAAGACCTGAGGCCTGAAAGGGTTTGAGGTGTCAGTCAAAGTGTGAACACTGAAAGGAGAAATGGCAAGTGAAGAGAGATTAATTAAGTCAAAATGTTAGTTTGGGTGGAACCAGTGAAAGCAGCTGATTTGTCAACTTAAAAAAAGATGAAAGCAGTTAAAGAGTAAATGGTGAAAGCAGCTGAATCGTGACTTGTAAGTGGTTAAAATAGTTGATATTTCAGTTGAAGTGGAAGCGCTGAAAACAATTAAAAGAGACGGAAACTTCACCTTCTTTCGGCACTTTTGTTTTATGTGTGACTTCAACTTCTCTCAGTTGTTGTATTTCGACTGCCACTTCCACTTCTACTGTATAGTAAGCATTGACGGAGAAATACTAGTTGGAAACTGTGGAAAAGCAGTGAACATTTTCTTTTATTCCACAAGAAGAGATAAAAAAAATGACTGAAGACTAACAAGCTGAGTTGAGGATTTATTGAAATAAAAGTTGGTTGGTAGGTCATCACTATGCTGAACGTACCAGAGAATCTTAATGACCAAAGAAAAGTCCAAAGTGATGCCCCACACGCTGCAGTATATTTTTCTAATCTTTTGGGTTGTGTAGCTTCACTGAAAATTCTGTTATCATTATCTTGCTGTCTAGTCTACTGGTACAAGCTGAGTTTGGACTTTTGAAGTTTTCTCTGGCATTTCTGTGGTTAAGAAACACAACTGTTTGTTGTTTGTGCTGTTCATAGACACAGCTGCAGAAGTGTGTGTGCGCAATTGTGAATGCACACGTGCACACACTGCTGCTTGCAAATGCATTATTAATGATTAATGATCACAATGAAAATGTACACAGATCCCCGTCTCACTCACAGGTGCTGCACAGAGATAAACATGACAAGAATAAAGGATGTCCTTTCCTTGGCAGCATTTTCTCTCTCCTTTCTGCTGGTTTATTTACCTCAAGTCCACAGGAACGGCCAATATTTGGATCCCTGGCACCTTTCCACACAAAGAATTTCAGTCTGTAGCAGTTTCTGTAAATAAATAATTACTCCAGTGTACATATGTTGCTCCCATCAGCTGGGGTTTTGTTCTCTGACAAGCTTGCGAGAATTAAGTGTAATGGATTCAACAGCACAAATGTTGCTCAACCAATGTCAACAGCCTGGAGCGAGGGGCGCTCAGAGATAGAGAGAGAGACAAAGAGGAAAGGGATAGAGGAAGAGGGGAGGGAGGAGAGCAAGTGGAACAATAGAGTGTTTGTCTATAAGATAGTATAACTCAATGGATGTTGGATGGTGCTGAGGGTTGGAGGGTGAGGGCTTTGATTAACTCCGGGGGTAACTACACTAACAATGGGTTCATTGCATCTCCATTACTGCTCATCATGGTATTCTTAGAATAACAGGCATTATTACAAAGTCAGAAAAGGTCAAAGAATGTGATGAGTGTGCTGTGCAGTAACTTTATGAATGAATGACACTTTTATCACATGAAATGATACTTTCAATCCTAATATCATGGAAAACAATGGAAACCAGCCCGACCCGAGAATATACTCATACTCACTTAAATTGTATGTTTCTGGACTGATCATAATGAAACATTATAGATATAGATGCTGCTAGATGGGACCTGTGATCCCATTATTATTAAAGTTAAATGTTTATCAATAAGACAGATGATTGCTCAGTTTGATACGGGTGGTTTGAAGCTACAGTCTTACTTGTTCTGGTATGACCAGTAAATAGACTGCTGTTTAACTGACATTACTGACTTGTGTTTTTACATCATTTGGGCCACATGGGCCGCAATTCAGCAAAATTTACACTATTGCTTTGTTCTGTAGAGGTAGTCTGTCTGATATGCTTCCTTATTGGATATTGGTGGTTGGGAGTAACATTTCCCTCCAACTTGGTTATGGAAAGACCTGGAGTTTTACCTCTGAAAATCTTTTTATTTATACTTGTGTTACTGTAAGGTAGTTTGGTAAAATGTACCCAATGGCGCACAGTGTGTGTTTCTGTCTTGTCCTGTGAGGGTATGTTGGAAGCAGAGAGGGTGTGAAAGCAAAGCAAGCAGAATGCAGCCATTGTAGTTTGGCTGCTTTCTTCACAATGGTCACTCTGTCAGGTTAGGCACACAGCTCTGGTTTGACAGCCAGCAGAGCTCCATCTGCCCGGGGGCCCTCTGAGCCAGGCACTGAACCACTGGGCTGAGATCCTCTGGCAGCTTGTCAGTGTACAGCACAGCACTCCTGAACGACCAGTGCTCTCATTGACTCACACTCTGTTTCACTGTCTCTGCTCCCTCACTGGACTCTCTGCTTTTCTTTCTCACTTCATATATCTCCAGCTTCCATCAGGGTCAAGGTTGTACTGATTTCTGATGACATACTGGCTCAGAGAAACAACATCCAGTGTCAGGATTGTGAACTTCACTGGGGCAAGTGGATAACAGCTGATTTCCTTCCCTTTCCTCTTCCTGCTCTCCACGGGTTGAGATTTCAGCCAGTGTCAGGGACAGAAAAATACCTTACAGCAGTGTCACCAGCTTAATTTTGTTTTTCATTTTCTCTCTGGATCACACAGATTAATGAACTAGTGAGACAGAACACCCAACAGACAATCAGTGATTCCCAACGAGGGGTACCTGCACCCCACAGGGTATTCCTGCAGTTGCAAAGGAGTACGTGGAAAGATTTTGGAGTACCTCAGCTAATTTGAAAAAATAGAAATAAGGATTTTAAAAGAAATGCATCCATATATTGAGTTAGCTGTAAACACCTACATGTTGTGATTATGAATGCATGAAAACTAGTTAGGAAGCGAACAGGTAAGTCTAAACAGTTTTCGATAAATGGTTAAAATTGCCTGCTAAAAGCAGTGGTTAAACAGTAGAAAAAATTAAGTTGTGTATATATAGTAGTAGTTTGGTTGAAATAGTGAGCTAAAATATAGGGAAAGTGGTTGAAATAGCTAAAAGTATTGGATAAACATTTAAAGGACCAGTGTGTAGGATTTAGTGGCATCTAGTGGTGAGGTTGCAGATTGCAACTAAGTGAATAGCCCTCCCCTCACCCTCCATTTCCAAGTGTGTAGGGGAACCTACGGTGGCCACAAAAAACATGAAGGCACTCTTTAGAGGCAGTGTTTGGTTTGTCTTTTCTGGTCTACTGTAGAAACATGGCAGTTCAACATGGCGGAGTCCGTGGAAGAGGACCCGATCCCTCTGTAAATATAAAGGGCTCATTCTAAGGTTACGAAAACACAATGATTCTTTTTTTCAGGTGATTATACACTAATTAAACATACTTATGAAAATTACATTCCACTAGATGCCACTAAATTCTAGACACTGGACCTTTTTAAAAAAGCAAAAAGTGTTGGGTAAATAGTTGAATAACTTAAAGTAATAGAGAAATGGTTGAAACCTCCAGACTCTGCCATTTCAGGTGTTAGTAGTGGTAGTAGTAGTAGTAAGGGTAAACTTATCCAAACTGACCTGAACACTGACAATTCAATTGTATGAAAAAAATCTCTTATACCATTATCTACTTTTATATAATTAATAGTGTTAAATAACATCCAGTTTAAAATCAATCCAAATGAACACATTTGAAAGAAGACAGGGTACTTGAGTTTATCTCACAGGGCTGTGGCAGTACGTCAGACAGAAGGTTGGGAACCATTGCCCTACATGTTCCCAGTGCACTGAGCCACCAAAAACATCCCTGCAATTGCAGTTGACACCTTTTTGCATTTACGTTACCATGCAGCACAAGATTTTCCAAGACAAATGCTGAAAATGCGGTGTCAGCCACTCAGGAAGTTGTGGGAGCTGAACAATGGGAAACATTTGAGTTCCTCTGGGACAAAGAGAGTGCTTATGCTTGCTTTGACTCGGACGGCAAAACAACCGCAACGTGATAACAGGAGTAACAGTTGCAGCTGTGTTTTCTGAAAGGAGGTTTCTTCCGAGTTATAGCGTGGGGGAGTTAGAAATTGTTCATGTCTGCTGGGTGACAAGAAGAGGAGTGAGGGTTTTTAATCGTTTTCTCTGTGGGGTTTCGTTAGTTCTAGATGTTGATGTGGTGCTGAAGTCGCAGAGGATGTTGTGTTTTTGAAAGACTTCCTGACTGCAGAGAGAAAAATTGGTCCCTTGATAGCGCTGGTAATTTGTCTATACTGGACAAAAATAGTCAAGAGTGTGTAATCCGAAAGCTGAAGAAAACTTGCTGTAGGGTTTGAGGAACAGTGAAGTCAACAAGTGCTGGTGGCCCTTGCTGGTAGTTCATGTCAAATGTCATGAATCGAGTGAACCACAGGCGCTTAGTTAAACAGTAAGGAAGCAGAGAGGGTTACAGCCCCCTGGAGGCCTGCGCTGACAACCTGAGCTATTACTGCAATTGAACAGCAGTGTCCAGGGCCCCATGCCTGATTTGTGGGCCAGTGTGTGTTTATCTGTGTGTGTTTTTATGTCTGAAACCTGTATTCCCACGTCACGTGTGCCCCCAACCATCAGACAGGCTGTAGCAGCAGTGGCATGTGCAGGGAGCCGGTAAATTATGGAGAAAGAGCAGGTAGAGTTTTCTGGTTTCTAATCACAACCCCTGTTTACTTTACTGCAACCCCTGTGGGGGAAGACAGAGAGAGCTACGTCTGATCATAAATCTCCAGTGACTCTCCTCCTCCACCTTTTCCACTCGATCTTCCTTTCTTTATTTCTGTTTTTTTTTCCCCCCTTTCCTTCTCGGCTATACTATCTCATCAGCTGCAACCTTGACCTATCCTGAAGAGAGTGCTGTCTTGCTGGCACTCTGCTGCCACCGCGGGCTGCCAGTGTGATCGTTGCCCACTTAACATAGAAAAAATGTTTAAATTATTTATCACAATTGGAATTTTGTGCTTTGCTACTTCAAATCTAGCTTTTGTGCCTTAAATAGTTGCTTCAGATGAGTTACTTTTATGCTAAATTCTTGCCCAAACCAGTGGATGGCACAGATGATAATATAGGACTCACTTTCTTTTGTTTTTCCCCCACAAGTAAAAAACTGTTGCCCTCAGCGGGTTACCACACATGCCCCCACGGAGCTTTGTAATAAATTTCATCTCCTGAATGTTTTGACATTGTTTTCTTCAACTGTATCTTGCAGTTGCGCTCTATTTTCCGCTTTATTTTTTTGTGTTTTGAACTGAGATACGGCCACTGACAAGGAGAGTGATGATATAAATGCCAAGGTCAAAGGTTAGACTTGTATAATTTATCATATCCATCTTTTGTGATTGCGGAAACATTGGAACACAAGATAACAAATAGTACAGAACCTTATCATTTTCCTCGCCTCAGTTTTTCCCCTTCTCTTTATCATCCAGTTCTTTCTCTACTTTTCCTCATGTAGCCATCACTCCAGATGCCCTTTCTCCTCGGTTTACCTCATCTTTTTTATATTTCTATTTATCTACTCTTTCGAACCCTTGTCTCCCACACATCTTTTCCTTCCTCCCATAACTTTTTCTCTCGCCTTCATCTCGCTTCTTTTCTCATCTTGTACACTATCCCCTCACATTTACCTCTTTCGTCTCTTTCATCTTTCGCTGTCTGCCTTAAACCCTCCTCGTCTCTTTTCCACACTCCACCATCTCCTGTGTAGTCTATGTATACTTTTCAGCTGATAATTAGCCAAGCAGTGCAAACTGCCTTGGCTTTGTTTGTTGGCCCCAGGTTCAACAGGACGTCCCTGACTTCCATAGCGTGTCTTACATAAGCAACTGAAAGAAAGTGACAACACTGACCTCAAATGGCCCCAGGAGGCAGAAAGGCTGACTCAAGATTGAGGGATGGAACAAGATGGAGATTGAAAAAGACAGACAGTCCTTCCCTTAACTCATGCAGCTGATGTGACCAGAGCTTCTGCAGTATCAGGACTTGTACTAGTTCCGCTCAGGTGAACTTATACTCCACTTGTCTGTAAATTACTACTTAAATCATGTTGGGCATTACATTTTCATAGCATAATTAGATCAATTTAACAAATAAATGCAGTAAATATGCTTGTTTCTATAGAGAAGTGGTAGGTGGTATGCGATACGTGAATGAGACAATGTACACAATAAAATAATTGAAGGATTTATTGGCTCTAAGAACTAGTATCTATTATTATAAGCTTTATTTATACAGGAAATCTCATTGAGATCAAGATCTCTTTTGCAAGAGAGACCTGAGAACAGGTTATATGTACACAGGATCACAATAAGACTTTTCATTCTCATCACAAACATTATGAAGAGTATCAGCTGTTAAAACTTTCAAGCTCCTCAGAGGAACAAGTGTCTCTAACTTTAAGCTGTGTTGCAGTTCATTCCAGTAATGAGGTATTACCTGAAACCAGTTTTCCCCAGTTCAGAGTCTGTATGAGGAACTTTTAAAGCCAACCTGCTCTGTGATCTGTGATGTGGTCATGGTTATTAACTCTGAGCTCAACTAAAGATGTTAAATAACTCGGCAACTTACATAGCAAGGCCTTATTAGTGAAGACACAGGTATGCTGGTGCCTTCTGATGTCAGTGACGACCGTCCAACCTTTTCATATAACTGGTGGTGAGTGTGATCGCTGTCTGCTGTAATGAATCGAATGTGGACTGTGGTAGATAGTGTCCAGAGGTTTAAGGATGGTGGCGGCAGCCTGAGCGTACAGGATATCTTCATATCTGTAAGGGCAGAGAAAGCAGGAAATAAAAGGATGGTATCTTTCTCCCAATGTCACTCTCCTACAGGCCTTATAGCTGTGTGGAAACATCAACCACATCAGGGTTTTAGACATTAGCAAAACATGTTAAAGGAATACTTTGATGTTTTTGGGGAATTGCACTTATTTATTTTCTTTTCAAGAGTTAGAGGAAAAACTGAATACCACTCTCACATCTGTGCATTAAATAAAGAGCTATAGGGAACTGCCCATTAGTTTATGTTAGCATAACGACTAGAAACGGGGAAATAGCTAGCAGGCAAAAAATCTCACAGATGAACATGTTATATTTGGTTTGTTTGATCCAAACAAACACTAAAATGTGAAAAGAACAAGTTGGCATTACGAGCTGGAAATGGTTTCTTGGCTGAGCTTCTTCTTGAAGTCTTGTACGTAACTCCCTGTAAACTCTTTTTGTACAGATTAAACAAGCAAGATATAATTTATTAGTGAGCTTGAGAGGTGCTGCTGAAGAATTTTGTTACCTTTGGACTAGAGCTGCAACGATTGCAACTAATTGTTAGTTGTTTCTTAAGAAGAAAATTTCCAAATTTAGTCCTCTATGATAATAAACTAAATATCTTTAGGTTGTGGACTGTTGATTGGACAAAACAAGACATTAAAGGACATCTCTTTGGGCTGTGGCAAACAGTTATCAAAATTTATTACCATTTTCTGACATTTTATAAACCAAACTAATCGATTAATGGAGAAGTAATCTACAGATTGACTTTGCACAGGTTGTTTCTCCCCGTTTCAAGTATTTGTGCTGAGCTAGGCTAACTGCATCACAAGTTTCATATTTACTATACAGAGAGCAGTATCAATGTTGTCTCCAACTCTTGGCAAGAAAGCAAATAAGCATATTTCCCAAAATGTCAAACGATTCCTTTAAATGAATTTGTTCACAATCCTCTGTACCAGCAATATATCTCCCATAAGAAGCTATCAGTTGTCACAGCTCTGGTTGCTTGTTTACAATAATTGCACTAGCTACTGTGTCACAATGAATTTGACAGTGATATTTTGATGTTAAAAACGGCTCCATTGAGCACATTATGCCATCGTGTGAAATGGCCTGAAGAAGGGTCTTCAGCTGCAGAGCAGTGTGACCCCGTTTCCTCCACAAGTGATTTTTTAAGTCACTGAGCCGTTTCTTTCTTCTCTTTATCTCCTTTCTCTCTTCTGTCTCTTTTTATTTGCTATAAACTCTATCTCCAGACACTTGTTCAGCTTGCATAAATTTTGCCTCAATTTCTGTACCTCTCCCAACTTTTACAAGCTGTCTATTTTCATTGGAAGAATTTGGCTGAAACGTCAAGCTTTTTCAGCGAACCCGTGGATATTAATGCAGTCTGTCTGTCTTTTTACACCCGTGGATTGGAGGACTTAACGTCCACCCTATAAAGAGTCACTGACATTTATACAGTCAAATATCCTTCACGAGGCTCCAATTAAGCCATTTCTCTGTGGTAGTCTAGTCTGTACATTCTTGAGCATTGTACTATACCTGCTAAGAAGTGATCGGAATCACCGTCTCTATCTGCTGATGTGTTATTCATGTGACAGATTTGCAGTAGATAAGTGCCTCACTTTAGTAGGAATCGCAATGAATAAGTGATGCTCTTTTTCATTCCTGTCGAGTCTCTCAGTGTGATAAGAAAGAAAGAGAATAGTAAACTGAAGAGATGGCATTGGGGAGAGTACTGGAGGAACAACCTTGAAACTACAAAATTTAGATCCTGAAGTCCAAATTCCAATTAAGAAAAACTGACTTTGCCAGTGTTTATTGTCTTTAAGTCGGCTGATTTTTGATGCTAAAACAGAGCCATCACTGGCTAGAAAATGCTCTTCTTTGAAGTACATAAGCAACATATTGAAGCTTAAGATTTCTCATTGGAATAATATTAATAGTTTCCCACAAACCAGCCAGTGTACTATTATAAATAACACAAGACATAACAGTCTAACCCTGATTATATGACTAGTGACAATGATGGTGAGTTTCTTCATGGGTCCGATTCGACATGTTGGCAAAACATCAGAGAAGGCGACGAGTTGTTTTCTCTTTTTTTGTTGTTGTTGTTTTGGCTCCGAGTGACGTAAGCCGCGAGGGACTTGAATGGGACATGGTTGGGAGGGGTGGCTTTAAATCCCAAATATCTAAACCTAATACAGTTGGGATTGGGCTGGGGCTTGGCTGTCAGCCACAGAGGGTTTCTGAGTCAAAAGGTCAACCCAGTGTAGTCATCGGCTTACCACGGCTCGAGACTAATTACAGAGCGCAGGCTTTTCCGTGCTCTGCAAGGGGGAATGTATGTGTGTGTGTATATATATGTATGTGTGTGTGTGTGTGTGCATGTATTTCAGTGTAATATGTATCATCAGTGGCTGTGGCTTGCTACATAATCCACTCATTAGGTGCATAAATGGTGGATTATCCATGCTCATACACCCACATTCACATATGTTTGGATGCATATTCTTGTGAGGACCGTGCATGGACTATTATATTGTTCAACCATTAACTAACCCTAACTTAATCCTTATTTAAATCTTCGATTCAAATCTATCATTTTAAGCACATTGTTGTCTTCTCTGAGCAAAGATGATGGAGCCATAGTGAAAGTTTGGGTTAAAGCTTGTTATTTATTCAAATCAGCCATTACACAACTCCCAGAACTTGGCTTTATTTTAAATGAACTCATTGCCAACTAGAACAGGTGCAACCTGACAAGCTGCGAGGTGACAAAAAAGATAACCAGAGGCTGACCGAGGACATGAACATAAAACGCTACAAACAAATTTACTGCACAACACTGACAGAGCTGCTCTCTCTTTTCCTCTGTCCCTCCTGTCTCTTTCTGTCTCTAGGTAATGATTTGTTCCTGGTGGCAGTCCACGAGCTTGGCCACGCGCTTGGACTCGAACACTCCAACGACCCCACGGCCATCATGGCTCCTTTCTACCAGTACATGGACACTGACAACTTTAAACTGCCAATGGACGACCTGCTGGGCATCCAGAAGATTTACGGTGAGGCCTCCTGGCTTCATTTAAATCTACAGAGAAGCATAATTATAAATCTAGTAAACATTTTCTTCATGTTAATCCATTTGTTAATGTCAAGCTGCTGTTGCTGTTGGAAATAACAAGAATAAGATATTAAAATGCCTTAGTAACTTGCTGCAGTACATGTCCAGTCACACCAGAAAGTGACTTACAGTGAAATTTGTGAAATATGTGGTTTTGACTCCCCTCCTACTTAAATTTATGGAGTTTTAAATGATTAAGTCAGGTATCATAACTGGCTTTCTTAAACTTGGAATAGTATATTTTGTGTTGTTGTTATAACACAAGATCACTTAGAAAACCAGATAAAAAAAGATCTAAGGTTTAGACTTATTGATTTGAGATCACAAGAGGTGAGAGCATCGTCATCAGAGCACCTACACATCCGTTTATTCTCACTGACAAATATTTGTGAGTTGACAGATGCTGAATGCAGTGCTTTGTCTACTCCTAAAACTGATATAGCTGTGGGACAAGTGTGTCAGAAGTGTGAAATTTTATTTGATGGGAACTGCTTTATATAAAAACTAGTGTAGTATTCATTTTTACACTCTCAATAATAATAATAATAATAATGATAATAATAATAATGTGGTGTACCCCTTGGAACACCTTTTATTAGTAGATCAGGGTGGTTGTTAATCTTCATATATGTTTTTTTTATGTATTGTTCCATTGTGGTAAGATAAGTGTAGAGAAGTAAAAGCCTCAGTTTGACATCTTAAGTTAAGAAACAACTTGGTGGGAAGTGACAGAATTGTCCCTCACAGCTGTTGATGCTGTAAACCAGTCACACTCCACTGAGATGACTCCGCTCTGTCACATGACTGGCTGCACACACACACACACACACACACGCACACTCACACTCACACGTACACACACACAGAACCTGCCATCTGCTTACATGGTCAGGGCACGTCCCTTTGGGAGTGACAGACCTGGGCAAGCGATCAAATCTCACCTTATCCCTCTCGTGTTTTACTCCTCTCTGCTGCCGCTCCCTCCTCCTCTCTGTTGTACTAAGAGTTGAAGGGCACGACAAGTGATGGCAGCTTCTCTCCCAGCCTCTTTTTTTTTTTTTTCCTCCCAGGAATTGGCCTCATTTTCTTTTCCTTGTGGCAACAGTGACGCTAGATGTGGAAGCTAAATAAGGACAACAGCGGGAGCCGCGCAGTTCCGATCAATTAGAAGGCGGCGGAGTTATGGTTGAATAGGAGAAGGTGTGAATGAGTTTGCAAAGGTAGAGGTGTAGTATAGTCGTGAGATGTGAAGAGAATAATGGGTGAGGCGTAAAAGACGGCTAAGATGAAGAGTAATTTAGAGATTTACATGGACAGGCGGAGAAGGGGTGTAAATGGGAAGGAGATGATTCGCAGTCAGGCGTGATCACACAGTGAATTGTGGGAGGAAAAGGTCTGACAGAGGTAAGATGAGCCTGATGTTGAAGATGAGATTTAATTTTCTGTTTTAGTTTTGGACATCTGTCTGTACTGTTCCTGTTTTAATGCTAAGGTCATAATTTGTTATAGCAGGGAAGAAGTGACTGCTGGTTCAGAGAATTTATTATCTCTTTCACAAACACATAATAATTTCTCATGAATAATTAACAGCTTTAAATTCAACGGATATTTATTGCCTTAAAAACAAATGCAAACTTTTAGCAGCCTGTGAGTTATTATAAATAATAAAGACAGACCATATCCAAACATATAAAAGTGGAATTAATGTCATGTAGTCATTTTGTTTTATTCCTCTTGGATAAATTACTTTTTTCTCAACAAGCTTTGAACATAATGCCTTCCTACCCTTTTAAAGATAAGAGCCTACTTCCTGTTAACAGTCACATTACTGCACATGATAATATTGCCAACTAAAGAGGAAAATCAACATGAAGTTATTCACATAGTGCATTTGTCATATTTGCACTGAAGTTCATCTCGAGTCCATTAAGGGTGGTGTTATTAAAAAAAATAATTATGTAGTGCTTACACAGTTTAGTTTATATAATGCCTTGTAGCAAAGGAAATTAATAAATCTAATAGCACACAAAACAAGTGGGTTTTGAGGGTGGTGACATCATAAGTGTTGAGTCTAGTCAACCTTGTCTCCCAGAAATGATTTGAGGGAAACATAATGACCCCTAAATTAAGTTGTTTTTTTTCCCACCAACATAATGAGAAAAGGTTTTTAATTCAAGTATCTGCCAAGCCGAAAAATATTCCTACAGAATGTATCTGTAAAATGTTCATTTACAATCTGTTTCATTTGGTTTCCCTACAGTATCTGCTCCTGCAGTTCAATATCCACTTGTAAGGACAGAGAAACACTGTGGCCTTGGTTTAAAATTGAAAAAGTTAACATTAACTTTAAGCAACGAGACATTACATGTTGTTGAAATCTTGGTTCGTGTTCCCTCTCACATCAGTTTCTTTTCACAAAGAGAGAAATCCAAGCAAACCAAAATGCATCACTACAATCCCTGTGAGAACATTAATTCTGCTGATTGGCTAGGCGTAAACAGCCAAACGTAAACACAGTAAGGAAGTCCTGAAGAATGTCCAATCTGCCAAATATCAGACATACCAAACTAGTACTTTGTTGTTAGTCCATGTGGACCTTGATTCATTGTCTAGCTGTTAGCAACTGTTGATTTAGCTCAACTGCATCCCAGCATGCAAAGCACCCCTGGCTACAGGAGCCGTTTAGCTCAAATTTAGCAGACAACGGCTCGCAGTTGGGTCGGATTGAGGTTGGATCATCGCAAAAGAACCACTCCGAAGTTCGTTTGGGACTGGACTGAGACCGCTTCCTCAAAGGGTCTCAAGACAGTTGTTTTGATCCACACCTGAGTGCGACTGCTGTATTCAGACCTGCCCCAACAAATTGCACCAAGCGGGGAAAACGAACCAGAGTCCGACTGAACAGGACTAAAAAATGCAGGTCTGAAAAACACCCAAAATCTAACCACGTGGGATTCTGGATGCAAACTCCGTTCTCTGGTCCACCATCCACTTCAACCTCTTCCCTACAGATCTTGTGTGGTAGAAAAACTTTCTTCTGTTGGAAAAATATAGCTACAGAACATAACCCAGGCAGCAATTACTTTTCCTGCTCAACTTAATTTGCAAAACAAACAAGTTGTATGTAAATATAATTTCCAGGAGACATGGTTAGCGGGTCTAGAAAGGCCTCTCAGACACGTCTGTTCTTAGCCGGATGCCAAACATACTGTACAGCAAGCTTGTTTTGCATTTGTACATGTTCAGCTTTTCTTGTCATGGGTTCACCATAATGTTGTTGTTTGTGCACGCATTTGCATGTTTGTCTACATGTCCACGCTTACATAACTGCAGAGTGCTTTGGCTCTGCTAATCTGGGATGTATTTCAGGGGATTTAATTCAGTCAGTGAATGGAATCTCTGTCGTGTAGACCGGCTGATCAGTTTTGTGGACTGGGAGATGTCTAGCTGAGTGGTGCTCTGGCCCTCTTAATCCTGGCAGGCTGGTCAACTAGTTTGATGGTTTATCTTTCTTCATTTCTTTGTTTGATTGCTCACTATAGATCAACTCCCTCAGTGAAAAGATCGATTGCTCATACAGTTCTTTAATCCTCTTTTCATTCGCTGACTTTTAAATCATTTGTCGAGTCGTTTAATCATTCATGCATTCTTCCTGAATGTTTACAGTAGCTTTCAAGGTCATTATTTATATATGCCACCATTACTCATTGATGCTTTTCATGACTAGGGGTGAGGTGATGGGGGGGAGGGGAGGGGTTACTTGTCACATTTGCATCTTTCATATTGCAGTCATCTATTCCTGCATCTGTTGGCCCCAGTCAACACATGGCGGGCAACTCATATCCTCGTTTTCACAGTTACACAGTGTGTTATCCGTGCGCCGTCATGTGCTCAATTATTCATACACACAGCCCATTGGCTTGCCCTCCCTCTAGCTCTCTATCGTTGTTTGTCCACTGCATGTCTTTTGTTCTCTTTCTCTCATGTAATTCATGAATTTTAAATGACACCATGTCTCAAATTTTATTTTTGTCTGTATATACATTTGTAAGCTTCATTCCACTAACCTGTTTTTATTCCTTTGTATTTCACTTTCTGTTTTTTTTCCATCTTAACATATCATATTGTGTTTTCAAACTTTACCCTCTCATTTTTGCATGACCTCAACTTGTTTTTCTATCTCCGCCTTTGTCTCTCATGTATTCTTTCTCTTTAGCCTCATCTTTTTCTTCAACACCTTGTTGCAAAATTTCTTCCTCCCTTTCCACCTCTTCCTTTGCCATATTGGTTCCAGTTCCAGGTTAAAAAGTTAGACTTGGCTTGAACATTTGGCTCTTTTGCAAGCTCAGGTGGCTGGTTGGCTTGAGTTGGCACAGTAATAATGAGAGTGTTTCACACTAAATCTGCATGCATTTTTACGTCCTGGATTATCTGAAGCCTCACAGTGTGCTTACACATTCACAAACTACCTCGCTCTCACGCTACATTCCACCGTGTTCATGGCTAATGCATTTAGGAAAGCATTAAATTTAGATTTTGTAATCATTTTCACATTCTTTACTGTCATACATTTCATTATCTGCTATACTTTTTCCTCATTTAAGAGATTTGTAGCAGGAGGATTCTTCAGATGCATCATTTTTAGGGATGCCAATGTCATCCTCAGTCACTTGTTTTGTTCACTACTTTGGTCCAGACTGAAATATCTCAGCAATAGATCACCATAAAATTTGGTACAGACATTCATGATCCAGAGAATGACTCTGACGATCCACTGACTTTTCATTTTGTGCCACCAGTCTTCACTTATTCAGTGAAATATCTCAACGTCTACCAGATGGATTGGTACAAATTTGGTACAGAATTTCATGGTTCCCAGACTATGTACATTATATGTAATGGTCCAAATGAAACCACCTTCCCCCATAAACTTAGCCCAAAAAAGTTACTTCTGAAATCATGATAGAAAATGTGTTGCAGATATATAGTATGTATGACAGCAACAGAAAGATATATTTTTCTCTGACTTTCTCCAGGGCCTCCTGATAAGATTCCCCAACCCACCAAGCCTTTGCCGACGGCGCCCCCTCCCCGCTCCCATCCTCCTTCAGATCCCCGCAAGCCAGACAGGCAGACGCGACCTCCGAGGCTTCCCCCGGGGGACAGACCATCCCATCCCAACTCTAAACCCAACATCTGCGATGGAGGCTTCAACACGCTGGCCATACTAAGGAGAGAGATGTTTGTCTTTAAGGTAAGCAGAGATTCTGGGAAAACAACTTGTGAAAACTTGTTGGGAAGGCTGGTTTGTGATGTATTCCCAAACCAACACCTTGGAATGATCCACTCAGCTGTGGATTACAGGTTTGAATTCTGCTTTACAGTATGTGAATCCTGAGTTAAGGATGTTATATATTCCGTTAATGCATGACACTTCTGGTTAGAACATACAACCTAATCGGCTGATAAATGTAACAAAATAACAACTCATCCCTGAATTCACACCACTGCAACTTGTCTGTATGTTTGAAAACACCTAATGGAGAGAGAGCTGCTACTGACAGTATTGAATGGGGTATGGATTGCTTGAGAGCTTCAAGGATTACCTAGATATACAGAGGGTGGGAGCTTTCCTGCTAATCTACTCCATGTTTAGTGTGTACATATTGTGCAAATGGCCCACTTGGATGAAATATAAATTATTTGGTCACTTTTTTTTCTTTTTTTTTTTACCAGTGAGTAGAAAAGTTGTATGGAGTAAGCAATATTATAGTTTATATCTTGTATAAATATAGTGGACTCAGTTATTTTATCTGAAAACTAGTGCCTGCGTATTTTATTGCATAATTTAAGAAGCCATTCATTCTAAAAGGAGCTCTTTCCAGGTTACTTTGGGCCAATTGAGCAAGAATTTAGACAAAATGGATGTTTCACTAAGAGGGAACACTATGCTCAGTGCACTACAGTTTCTACTTCTCCCAACAAACTCAGCCTGGTTTTTATTCCAGTACAAGAGAAAAAAAAACACACATGTCCGTTAATGCATCTTTATCCTCGGTCTAAGCTTGTGAGCACAAGACCTTGGCAACACGCAGTAAGGAACAGAGAAAAACCTTGGGGCAACACAAAGCTGTCCTGTGTTCTCCACAGAAAGGAGAAAGAGCGCCTCTGATGCTTTATGTGAGTGTGACTGTATTTTTCTGGGGATATAAATAGATAGTATTCATTGGTTAAATAAGAGGCTTGTGGAGCCAGGGGAAAAACCCTTTCTGTCCTCTCTGTCCACTGCCCCCCCCCCCTCTCCGAGTGTGTTCTTTAATCTGAGAAAATAAACCTGGCTGTAGACCAATGCTGCTACCTGTGGAGGTATTCAACCACAATTGGACTCAAAGCCCACACTGTGTCTATTTTTGTGGTGGAGATAGTATCCACTTGTTACAATAGCCTAAATACAGCTCCTGTCTCTTTCACATGGTTTCTGCAGTAGCTCCTGTCATCCTTCATTACTCCCAGGGCAGCAGCCTGGTCTGATGGAGTGATGAGGATCATGAGATTTCTGCAGAGCTCAGAGGTACCGCTGAGACAAAAAGGACGTTCAGCAATCAGCCTTTTTATGAGGTTTGGGAGTGATGGAGACAAGTTGGGCTCTGAAAGGCATCCATTGTAACTGCTGGCTCTGAAATTAAATTTAGATGTGTTAAACGTTTTCATTTATTTTTCTAGTGTCAGCATGTCAGTCCTCATACTTTTATTTGTCATAACTAATCAAACATGACCTGTAACCTGTTTTTTATTAATTAGAATCTATTAATTTCACCAAGAGCTCCTGTTACAAAGAGCAGCACACTCAACAACCACAAGCTAACCATCTAACTTATAACTGTCTGTTTATTTATAAAGAAATGTCTAGTTTGTAATGGAGGCAATTCCCCCAAATTTGATTTCATCACTGATGTATGGATCATTGGAAATGTGCAACAGATAAGATTTCTCTTAGTTTTGGTTTTGTGCCAGTGCAGAAAAAATGAACTTTTCTCCCTTTGTACCTTATCTAATCTGACAGCGGTGGAGACTGAGTCCCAATGTGGGTTCTTTAGCGTTCCTCGATCACTATGTCCCACTTGACAGTCTGATTTGCCTTGACAGTTGTTGTTAGTGTATTGAATTTTATCTATATAGTTGCTATTGTTTCTTTCATATTGCACTCGTGCAACTAAAGAAAAGAAAGTAAAAGTTTTAGAAACCTTACTGATGAATTATCACATAACTTTAGCTTAGTTTTTAGTAAAACCTCCGCAGTCCTTATTCTTGTATGCCAAATGAGTCTCCAAGCACACTCTGGAGGCTGATCCACAGGGGCCACCCATGTAAAATGCTGTTCAGCATAAACTGTATGGCTCCCCTTCTTTGTCTAAACTCACACAGAGACCCAGCTTTCCAATTAAAGGAAATGTTCGTAATTAACCCCTAAGCAAAAGGGTAATGGACTACAGCCGTCTGTATACTCAGTAGTGCATTATACTGTACTGTATGGATGTGTGTTGCATTAAAAAACAATGCAAATAAACAACCAACATGCACAAGATGTAGCTAAACAGGTCTGTAAACCAGCCTGTATTCTCGCTAAATACAACCACTCACTTATACCTCTACTTTCAGAGTTCTGCATTGTATGAAAGCACGAAATTTAAATAAAATCAAACACTTTTCTGATGCTTAGGTGTAGTGACGATTCAGTGAATGTTTTTCTCTTTTGACCTTTAAATAAGAAGCACCAGATCTCATTTTTCCAAATGTATAGAGGGATGGAGGAAAATGAGATGATTTGTTGCAGAACACATGAAAGTACAGTTGTAAATCCACAGTGCTCGGATCATTAGGACCACCAGTAATATTAGGACTCATGATGAATTTGCTCACCCTGTAGCATAATCCACATCTCAGTCGGTGAATCAAATGTGCCCAGTAAAGTGAAATCAATAAGGGATCACAGGTTTGCCTTGGATTCACTCAGCGGGCTGCATAGGAGGAGCAGGTGGTCCTAATATTTCTTGATTCTCAGTGCGACTTGTGCCAATTTCTGCTGCTGTCGAGGAGTTCTCCAAGAAGACTGTGGTATCATGTTCACGCTTTCTTTTCTTCATCATTACTCCTGGTAGATGAACATGTCCAACAGTTGATCTGGAATCATAATTAGTAATGTTTATATTCCTCCGCAGACTGATACATTCCCTTTGGAGCGTGCCAAGGAGACTACAGATTGGTTCAAATGATAGCTGACAGAATAGGAATGATTTATAGCATGTGCTTACTTCTCATTTTGGTTTTATTTAAAATTTTGTTCTCTTGTTTCTATCGTTTATGAGGCAGATTTTTTTTCTCTGCTTGATGGTTCGATTGATTGTTCGCTTGGTTACTTCGTGCTGTAGGTCCATTTGGCCTGGCTATACTCACCGTCCCAACTTGATTGTTTTGGAAGAGCTGAGTCCAATCGATGCCAAGTCATTATAGCAGAGATCTCAGCAGTCTCTCGGCCCCCGAGGTCCACAGGTGGTCCAGCCATGTAAAGTAGGGAGCTTTAGAGAGCAGAGTTTATGTGAGTTTATTTGGTGAAATACACTGGAAGAAAAAGCTGCATCTACACTGTTGGTACATATCGTAATTTGACTAAAATTGATTCATTTTGTACTTTTGTAGATGATGCCTCATGCAGTATGAACTCTCCGAAGCTTGTTCAGTTCATTGACAAGAGGTATGATGCAAGGCCCAAAAATGTTTGTCCACAAATGTTGTCAGCCTAACAGAGCTCGAGCTTTCACGTGAATGGAACCAAGTGGCTCCAAAATTAAAAATAAAGGCAAAGTTTTATGGTCAGTTACAGTTAAGAAGAGCCAACAGAAAAGCATCACTCATTCATCTCTACGAAAAAATGACTTTTTTTCAAAACTTTGCATGTGATTGTTTCCGCTTTCCTGTTTTGTCTTTGAAAGAGTCTACAGGTTTGTTGTTCGCCTCACAACCATTTACATGGAAATAGAACATTTCCTCTCAGTCTACTTTAGTATTTGCAACATTCCTCACAGTTTTTGACAACAAAAAAAAAAGTGAAACTTGGTCTTCCACTTTGTCCCGCAGAGACAGAGGTTGTTGTTTTCAAAACATCTAAATGTTCCATGTTTGAGATCACATATTATTGCATCTTATCAAACAAGTGCAGAGAAAATGGCCCCATATTTCATATTGAAGCAGGACTTCAAAGTTTGTTGTGATCTGTGTCAGGTGATACAGCAATAAGACCTGCAACAAATTACTGCTTTATCTTCATTTATTATATTACAGTTTCCAAAGAAAGAAGTAAAACATCAACATTTTTGTTTTTACTCCCTCCAAATTTCAGATTATTAATTATCTTAAAACATCAACCCCCTATTATTCTATTAACTTTCCTCATAATTAGCTGTTATCCTGTCATAAAGCAAACTACTTTGATTACATACGCCACGCTCCACAGAGTAACAAGTGGAGTAATAACATCAGCCAGTTGCAGAAAACATATTGTAAGAATAACAATGCTGAGAATGGCCTGCTTTATACAAGGCACGTTAATCTACAAAGGCAGGTTAGGAGTCATGCTTGTTAAGGTGGCTGTTTTACGGTCGATCATTTTTCCCTCCAGTGGGGTTACAGAGGGTCGTTTAAGGTTCACAAATGACTGTGTACAGCCATGTGGATCCAGTGTCACCGATAAACACACCACTAAAATTACAAAGCTACCACTTTTATGATTGCCGTCACTTCAGGTTCAACTTTATTTGAACTCGCCCACCATATGGTATCCCTTTGGATACATGCAGTGGAATTACACAAGCACACACCAGAAAAAATCAATGGTGGCATTCTGGGGAATTAATGCAGCCAGGTATATTTCTCTACATCATAGTGGACTGTAACCTCAGTAGTAATAATGTCCGACAATGACCAGACTGCAGGTTACCAAAAGTCCATTCATTTCCCATCAGACTTATCTGGAGCTAAAAGTGTAGAAAGTATGAAAAGGTACGGTATGTTGTAAAGGTATGTTTTGAAATCTGGATTTAGGTTTATGGTTGGCCGCCATCTTGTCCTTTCATTGAACCAGAGTCCAAACAGGGCTTTTGGGATTTACACCAAACATGACCTAAAACATACTTCTCTTGAAGTGTTTATATCCTCAAAACCAGCTTACACAGATTACAAGAAGGGAAATTAGCTACTGAGACCGAGACTGTTTTTTTTATTCTTTTTTCCTATTGACTCCCACATAGATTAAAGCAATTTAAAACCAGATCAGAACCACTGTTCACTTTCATGTGAAGTTTTTGGAAAGCAGTGATTTAGGAATGGGTTTTAGGATCAGTGAGTAAAAGCGTGAAGGTAATTATATTGAGATAACTTTAATTTTAATTTAATAGTGCCTAATTATGATGCATGGTCTGCATGTTCAAATATTTGTAGTTGCAGACCTTTGCATAGATGCAATCAGAGCCTCTTGCTCTGCTCACAGTTGTTGTTACACATATATGTGCGTAGAGCTTTCCTCTCCGCACTCTTTCCATGTAAAAGGAAACTGCTTGTCTGCTCTCTTCAAGTCAGACCTTCCTCTTCAGTCCTTTGCCCAACTCTCATCCTGAGACAGTCTATAATAAAGGAAACTGCCACCCTCTTGTGTCCCTCCTCCTTCCTCCTCCTGTCCACCAGCCCTCCTTTCACTCACAAGGGTCTTGCCAGTCACTGAGAGATACTTCCTTCCTTGATGTGGACACATTTAGAGCAGGGGATTCTGGGACGCCGGAGGGTCCCTTGCTGTTCAGGATCGGCCACTTGGCTGCTGAGGTTTGAGACATGCTTTGATTCTGACATCCATTAATGAGAACACAGTGGCCAAGTGGGCAGTAAAGCTGTCCTTTCAACTCAGTATCTTTCCTCTTTCCATTACTGACAGGAAAGAGATGGAGAGTCAGGCAACAACAGGGTATCTGAGTGGACAATTGTGGAAAAAAGAAGTTTTTGATGGCACCTGGAATTGTTGTTATGGCCAGTTTAAGACTTAAAAAAAGTCAAATATAGCTAACAAAAATATATATTGAGCAAAGGTTTTACTGTATTACTGTATACATTACTGTATCACGTTCATTCATTCAGATATTCAGGTTTTGAAGGTGTTACAAGATTCATGAATACCTGACACAGAGATGGAAAGAGAAAGAGGGGATGAATGTTCAAATATGTTCTTGCCGAGAGTCAGACGAGAAGATCGACACCACTCACTCACATCTGTACTCTGAAGCTAGAGTCAGGAGCTAGAGTCAGGAGACGTTAGCTTAGCTTAGCATTGTTGCTTGGCTTTGTCCATAGTTTAAAAAATCTGCTTACTAGGTCTTCTAAATTTCACGAACTAGCACATTATATCTCATTTGTTTAATTTTTACACTGGCTAGCTCTTTTCCCTCGCTTCCAGTCTTTATGCTAAGCTAAGCTAATTGCCAACCGGCTCTAGCTTCATATATTGTGCAGACATGAGTGGTATGAATCTTCTTATCTAACTCTCAGCAAGAAACCAGGCAAGAATATTTCCCCAAATGCTGAGTTAGTCCTTTAAACATAGGAAATTGCTATAAACGGCCCTCTGCACTCTGATTTTGGAGAGTGAGCCATCCAGCTTTTACTCTGCTTCATTTTGACATTTATGTACGTATTTACTTTTTGTCACATGGATGAACTGTTAGCAGAATGAACAGCAACTGAAAGAAACAGCTGCATGTTGAAAAATTGAACCACTGTTTATTACCGTACTAACTGTGTTTCAAGGTCATACTTCAGTATTTACAACAGTTGCAGTCGGGTTAATGTGATTTGGAGAAAGCAGCTTTGTATTAGTATATGTGGTAGATTTCAGCATGTGGAATTTCTCCCAGTGAAAAGGATCAGATTCTGGCAACAAAATCCTGGTAAAAACTGAGATCTCAGACTTCAAGCCGTATCCTCATCCCTCTGAATTATTCACACCTGCATTCTGCTCTAAGTCAAGCCAAGCAAGCCAATGCGTCACATTAACAGAGTGAGAGGTCAGCAGCGCTGTCATCCTAACACCACTGTCTGTCATATTCTCACCTCTTCACTCGCACACAAACACACACATGGCAGCAGCAGATGCTCACCCACGTTTGACCTGGATTTCAGTGATGACGAGGCTTTGATTTCACCTCAGTGTTACAGTTGGGCCTGTGTCCAATAAACAAAATACACCCGTATTTATCAAACTGCTAAAAGTTAAATTATGGACTTAAGCGAAAAATGAAGGTGAAAGCCCTTCACTTTTACTCCTACTCACAGAATTAAGTATAACAACTATTTAGTATGACATCAGACATGATTAATACCCACTCTTCAAGCTGCTGTTATCAGTTTTTATCTCCAAACGCACATTTAATACTGCATGTTTTCTCTCTTTCTTTCTTTCTTTCTTTCTTTCTTTCTTTCTTTCTTTCTTTCTTTCTTTCTTCAAATACTTCCTATGATGTACCTCATCTACCATTTTCGTTCTGCTCTGGTTTGTTTTTGTTGTTTGTTTTTTTTCAATTTTACTCACTTTCCTGTTATTTCACCCATTTTTACATATTTAAATATCATAAATATATAGATTTTTGTTTGTCGTTGTTTATTAAGTAAGTGTTTAACTGTTACTGGAGAAAGATTTCACACAAATAAGACAAACTTTTTTTGTAAGTAGGAGTGAGTCTTATTCTTTTTTTTACTCCTCAGTCTGCTGTTTAGGGCGTTACTGAGTGTTATTCTTAGAACTTGATAAATACTGGTCCAAGTTTTGTGAGATTCCCTTGTTGGTCATCTTCAATCAAAAGTGATGAGAAGACACCTAAATCATCCATCCTTAGTTCAGTATGTGAAGGTGGAGATCTATGATAGAGAACATATAACAGAAATCTGTGTGCGATTGATTAATGTTATAGCTCATCTGGAATCAGTTAACGATGATCAGATTTCCAGGAAACTACAGTTCATCTTGATTGATACAAACTCAAGTTTTTATCACTAAAATGTTAGCCTCTATATTTGCATAATGGTTTTTGCACCAATCAGCTAATTCTCTGATCACTTCTGTATACATGTCAATTTAGCTACTAATGACATGCAAAGCAGGTACTATTATTTATCTGTTCTGAAACTGAAAGTTATTTTGTCAGCTCAGCAGACCACAAACCTTTTTCAGTGCAGTGATGTCTTGTACAGTGTTAACTTACAGAACTCTCAACACATTTGTTGGCAGGACAATTTCTGCAGTTTGCGTTGCGCTTCACAAACTTCCCTCAACGCTGACAAAAGCACATCGGTAGGGACAGTTTGTTAATGCCGTAGAATTGATATTCCTGTAGAGAGCGTATGGTAATTTAGCCTCACTGCTCTGAATGCATTATGTGCCATGAGACAGTATGCGTGACAAACCCTCCACTGCCCTTTCTCTCAAAGCAGAAAACATGAACAATTTGAGGTATAATATTTCTAACTTCTGCCAGGACTTAAACTTGTAATAATTCTCGACGTTCCTGTAATTGCAAAGTGCCGGCTGAAAATTTCTACAAGTGAAGTCTGCTTGTTGGAGCTTTATTTTCAGAGTGGGAGTAGGACGGTAGGGTGGGAGACAGAACATTTTCTCTTTTATGAAGTCAAAAGGATTTAAATGGGTCAGATTTCACAGTTTGATCTGTTTTCAATTACTGGGCCGGGCCGTGTACAGAAGAAAATGCTGAACAATTGAAATCTATGGAGGCGGTAGGTGTAGAGCAAGAGAGAGAGGCAGAGGAAGAGAGGAGGAATTGGAATGAGAGGCCAGGGGAAATGAAAAGAAAGAGGAGCAAGAGTCCAGGGAGAGTGGAGAGTCTCAGAGAAACAATTGGATTAGACAGAGAGAGAGAAAGAGAGCAGCGGAGAGAGTGTTTGATAAATGGGCTGTTTATTTAGCTTTCACTGTGAATGAAGCAGGGTGTGATGATGTGTTGTCTCCTCTCTCTCTCTGTCTCTGCGTCCCTCGCTACTCAAGATCAGGTCTTTTTTGGCCCGGACGCTCAGTGCGTTCAGGAGGCGCAATTGTCCGTTCATTGCCAAAGGGTGGGACATCTCGCTGGGTCCTAATGGCTTTCACAGCTGGGTCTCCCCCCAGCTCCCTCTGTCATCAAGTTTCATCCAACATCAAAAAGACACACCTTCCACTTGGCCGCGCTCACGTTTCCCCATTCCCCCCCCCCACTCAAAGGAAATCAGAGACTCTTGGCTTCTCATAAAGCTCCAGGCTATCACTTTGCCCCCGTTACTTGATGGTTTTCCCAGTATGTTCTTGAAGTTCTGCGTGCGTAGCGACGGTCGCACCAGCTTTCCAGGCAACCTGAGAAAGTATATGTGGATCTTTTAAAGCATCATGGTTGTCAAAGCAGCAGCCGGAGTTGATCATCGCTTTCTGTAAGAGCAGCAAAGCAAGAAGTTGGCCTGAATTCACCGATATCAGATATTATCATTTACTGCCAACTATGTTACAGAATGCCAAATTCATTATGTTCTTGGTTCAGGACAGTATGTTGGTGTCAACAAACTTTTAACTAACTCAAATTTATTTTGCATGAGAAATATTTACTGCAAATAAAAGTCTGTTTACTGCGTTGTCATTCACTGATTTCCCACATAGAGATGCAATACACAGACTGTACATGTAGAAACACAGACACATCATACATTAGTCATGTTTGGGACAGTTTTGGATGGCTCCCAAAAAGAGCTAAGGGAACTTTATTTAACTTTATTGGAGGTGAGTAAGTTAACCAAATGTGCATTTGCCAAACTAACCGGCTAGTCTTCATACTTGAAGTAATTTTTGTGTTGCTTCATTAAGTTTTTTTTGTTTTTTTTTTGTGCTGCATATTCTTCACCCCCTCCTGTTGCCCCAAGCCGTAATGGGCACGTTACTGCCCCTGAGGTCACCCACTGCAACTACAGTTGATAAGAAACACAGTCATAGTTTGCGTTTTTCTCCCCATCTGCCACAAGGGGCAGCAATGAGACCATTCCGCACTTGAAAACAAACTACCTTTGCGCAACAAGTTGAGACTGAAACTCACTTCTTTGTAAAAGCACCACGAAGGTGATATGTAAGCATTATGAGAAGTTTTTTTATGTTTTACATGAAAGAATGCCTCAAAGATGAGCACTAACTAGTTGGTTCAGCAAATGTACGTCTGGTTAAAAGGCTTCTCCAGTGATTTAGTACTGCACGTTCATGAAGTAGGGGGGACTCATAAGTGACAGATTTAAAAAGTCGAATTAGCAGAGGCCGAGTGATCCCAACTTTTAGTCCCGGGTCTGGGTCAAACTTCAAAAACACTATGGTACATTTCCCAGTGGAACTCACTAGCATCTTTTATTAGACCCACACCCCTGCCTCCAAGATGCCCACGTCTTTCAAACTCTACACCTCCAATTTGTGATGTAAACTTAATGTTACAAATTAAAGAACCTGATGAAATTATTGAGGTTGTTTTTTCTAACTTTGAAAAGCTCCCTCCAGAGCCGCAGAAGATGTTATACGACTCTTTTCAGAGGCTGGCTGGTACTCCTTGTGATGAATAAACTGAACTTCATGTGTAAAATCGGTGGAGAGCCCTCCAATAAAGAGCAGCGCACAGCATCTTTTCAATGTAAAACATCTGTCTGTCTCCCACACTTAATGTATATGAAACCTACCAGTTTGTAAGCTGGAGAAATGTTTGACCTTTACTGTGTTTTTGCTTTTTTTCAGGACCACTGGTTTTGGCGAGTGAGAGATAACTCTGTAATGCCGGGGTACCCCATGCTCATCAGTGTTTTCTGGAGGGGTCTGCCACCCAAGATAGATGCAGTGTACGAGAACAGTGAGGGCAAGTTTGTCTTCTTCAAAGGTAAGGTCACATGCCTCACTGCCATCTTCACTGTCATCATCACTCTGCTGCGTAAAGCTGTTTGATTCATCCTCCTCCAATCTAAATATTGTGTCTGTACCATCCTGGTTTACATTACCTTCCCATGTGATCTACCTCCATGTATTATTCAACCAAAGGAATTCTTACTTTAGGTATGTTCTGTTTAAACAGCTGTCATGTTGTCTTTTTCTATAAACTGTATGCACATGCCTTTTTAGTATTCTGCATGCGTTTTCTATATGCACTCAGAAACAAACACAGGGTTTTTATCTTTACTCATTGCCACATGTTATCATGCTCAGTCAAACAACTCCCTTGATCTTATCTGTGTGTGTGAGTTCAATGTAAATCTGTGGAAGATTAAAGCAATGTTTTGCTCACTTGGTTGGAAAATCCACCATAATCCACCAGCTTTGACTTTTAATAATGCTGGTGTTAAGTTTAGTGGTGCTGATGGTAATATTTTTTAGTTCTTCAACTTGTCGGTGGAGCAACTGTTTGATGAGCCCTTATTTTGATTTTTCTACCTTTCTGAAGAGATTTATCTACATGTTTAAATCTAGATTAAGTTTGCCCCAAAACACAAAGATTTAAAGCTAATTATGTCTGAAGCCTTGTCTTAAAAGAAACAGAAAATAAACATAGCAGAGCTGTAAACTCATATTTGCATGCACTCCAGAGAAAGTGTGAGGGGGGGGGGATGAAAGGAAATGTAGGTAAGCCATGAAAGTCTGCTGGGATAAAAACTACAAATCTTCACTCAAACCCATTTCTATTTTCAGCAACAAACAGTTCCTGGAAATGCAGACTACAGGTCCCGTGTGCGCCACAAGCTCTCAAAGTTCTGCTGTCTTCGCAGGCAGCAGGATTGCACACAGATTTAGAAGAATTTTACTAAGAGAATGCTGTTTCTCATTTGAATACGCACAGCTGATTTCCCAGAAGTCCTCACTCTGTCCGTCCCCATTTGGAATAAAAACGTAGGAAGAAAGTCGGTCAGAAAACAAAATGCAGCACTCCAGGTCATTGTCTCACCAGCCGTTTTAGATATCCTCTAACAGCTCGTTGTGTGATGATTTCTCCTTAAATAAATACACAGATGGAGCATTTAGTATCTAGTTTGCGCTGAAGTCATGGATGAGACACTGATTAGCATAGTGCTGCTAAGGCGTCACAGAGCAGGTCAGTAAGCAGACACCACTGGTATACATTAGAAGTAAATTCAGCATGTGTTGTTGATTCCTACAGCGCAGCCTTCTGCCAATATTTAGTCAGTGTTTCCCGGTTTCCATTCTTCTGAGATATTGGATGTGTAAGTCAAGAATGTGCAGTCAGCTCATCATTTGAAAATTATATGCAAAAGTAGAATCAAGCCTTTTGTCAGCTTTTCTAATCAGACTAAATGTCTTCACAGAAACACCATTCAGAGCACGCAGGCAGGTGTTTGAATTTCATTGTTTAAGGCTGCACTTGGCAAGATGTGAATATGAAAGTATAACTACTTGATTAGCCAAAATCACAGTGTGAGGTTAGAAGTTGCATGAATTCAAATCAAATTAATCAAATTAAATGTTGGCAGTAACAGAGATACACGCAGACACCTAACACATGCAGCAGGGTCTATACGTCAATATGCATTTTCCTCCTGGGAGGCAGGATCCAATCAGAGCTGATTGGTGCTTTTTGTGTCAGGGGACAGACAGAGCTACTTGCTTCATTTACCTCATGCAGGCCTGTCTGAGAATGTGTTATTTTAGATTAGAGCTAGCCTGATACATCAGCTGGGCCAACCAGTATTGGCATATTACAGATATATCAATATTGGTGTGTTCACTGGGTGATTAAATAAGAAATTTAAGTACAAAAATTCCCAAATTATGTTTGGTCATTTAGATTAAGTGTCATCATTACATAAGTTATCCTCCAGAGAACACTGACATTTGACAAAGTGTATTTTTCAACTGTTACATGCCCCGCTCATATCTTATTCGCAAATCACCATTTGCTAAACCCCTCACGCTGGTCTGTTAGCCAAGCTAAAAGCTAACGCGACCAGGCTAGCCATTCCATCGCTCTTTCTGGTCAACGTTCACACACTGGATAACAAAATGGATCTGATCTGAGACACTGAGCGTTCATCGGAAGATGAGGAACTGTTGTGCTTTTCTCCTGACGGAAACTTGGCGAAACAGCCGTATTCGGCTTTTCAACTCACCGAGTTTCTACTCTTCCGTGCAGATCCGAATCAGCTGTCGGTGAAAAAACCTGAGGAGGTAGATTCTGCATATAATTATCTTTAATTATAAATGATCGGTTCCCTATATTTGTGACGTAGGAAATCCTGCCTGACAGTGTTTGAGACTGTCCTCGATTCACTGCATTCTCCCTAGACTGCTTATTTCACTCCTGATTTGTCTTGTAGCATATGAAAAACACCACATGGCCATGTTGACAAGATTAAAAACTTGATTTTACTTGGAGGGGGTTTTTAACAAAACATTTTAGGTCACAGAATCAAAACCATGCAATAGTCAAGTGATTTTTACCTCAGGAACTCTGGTTTGTGTGCGTATGACACGTGTTCATAATCATTTCATTGCGTACATGCACATGTGTCTTTCATTTGGCACTATATGTGTTTGTGTGTGGCCCGTGTAAGGAGGAGGAGTCTCTATTTGGAACAAATCTTCATCCTATACAACACTCCTCATACACTGCTGAGGGCACGCAGGGGATTAGTCGTTACACTGCAGCAGATGCTGAAGACGCCACTACATCAAAGCAGCCCTCACAGCTCTGAAGATGAAGCCAGACTTTCATGTGGAGGGCTATGCAAGACGACTCCGATTTTAAAAAATAAATAAAAAGAAGGAAAAAAAGAAAGGAGAATCCCATTTTTTTTTTTGTAAGACGGAGAGAGAAAGAGTAATACTTTGAGGACGCTTTTTTGAATTTGTAATCGAGTTGGACTAATTGTTTTTGGGTATGTGTGACCTTATTAATCTCAGGGTGTGGTGTGTTCTGTGTGTCTAGGCAAGAGGAAGTGTGACCCAGAATGAGCTGAGCGCTGTAAGAGAAAGAGGTGAAATAAAAGGAGTTTCCTTTCCAAAAAGAGGTCACTACGGGTCTCTCCTTCAGAGCTGCATTCAGCCAACACCATGTCCTACTGTTCCTTCCTCTTTTCCATCTATAAATCTCCATCCCTCCACCACAGCAGTGTAGTGTTAATACTTATGTGAACTTGTCACATATATCAATTTTCTTGTACTTGAAAATTTCTGTTCTGCTAGTTCCCTTAATCTGTAAAAACTCACAAATTCTTACCCCCATTACAATGATCAGTCAAATGAAATAGTGTGAAAAGGGATGATGGAATTTAAAAAAAAAAAAAGTGTCACTGTATGAGTCAGCATAGATAGGACAAACTATTCGATATCTTGCGTTATTTCCTTCTCTACCTTCGTCATTCTACCTCTTTCCTCTTTTTCTCTCTCTCTCTTGCAACACTCCCCTCCCACCCACACTTCCTCCTGGTCCACCCTACACCTCCACTAGTGACGAAGAAAAGCACTTCCTGGGGTCACATTGTGTCAAAATCGTGCTGTTTAACCTAATTACTCCACAGGAAGGTGGTTTGACTGGTGAAAGAAAGGTCAAGAGGAACAGACAGAGAAAAGTTACAAAATCTATATGATTTAAAAAGAAAAAAAAAAGAACATATTACATCGTTTTCAACAACAGTGTCATAAATATTCCCTCCCTAACTCTCTAGTGTCCAGGATTGTGCTTTTAAACTTAGTTGAAAAGGTTGTAATGTTTGTATTGGTTCAGTCTTCTAGCACTGAAAGTTCCCACAGTACCTCAAAGCAAGGGCAAGGAGAACTTCTCACCATGTCCTGTTTTAAATTAGAGAAAAATCAACATCAAAAACAGTAATACAAGGCAAAAGGTTATTGCCTGATGTTTGTTGCAAGGCTTGTTTCGTAAGCACTTTGTTCTGTAATGTGTCTTTGCCTTCTGTGCAGTTTTAATTTCTTTTTCTTGGTATTTTCTGTTTTTTACTGAATCTAACTTTCTATATATTTTTATTTTCTCTAATGTTTTTATTATACAGTACCTTAACTCTTGTTTCGAAAGTCGCTTTATAAATAAAATTGACTTACTTAGTTACTTGAATCTGTCCATGTAAATCTGGCCTTCTCATGTGTTGCTCCTGGAGGGTCATCCCTGCTGTTACTTGTCTTCCCTTCTTTAACGTCGTCTTCCCCTCTTTCTTGGTATGCAGGGAAGCAGTTCTGGGTGTTTAAGGACACCGTGTTGCAGTCAGGATACCCCAAGGACATCACCCAGTTTGGTCACGGCATGCCAGCCCAGAGCATTGAGACGGCTGTGTGGTGGGAGGATGTGGCCAAGACCTACTTCTTTAAAGGCGACAGGTAAGCCTGGATGGAGGAGGAACACTATTTCCACAAATGATAAGGAACCTTTTTTAAACAGTTAACCTGTAGGGGATGACATTATTCCAAAAACCTACAAAGTTGATTTTCTGTAGCCTAATCAATCTTAAAAAATGGTGGACAGCTCAGTTCTCACAAACATATTAAAGTGTTGCTGTAGTTCACCATTAACATCTCATTTCTGTCCCAAAAGTGACAAGCTTTTGCTGTGGTACAAGTTAAACTGTAAGCTTTGACTGCAGGCTGAGCAGAACTCTGTTGTCAACCATGACTTCGATGATGGATGTTGTGCAGGGTCAACACCAGTATAAAAATGTGTGACAAATTAAAGGAAAAAAGACTGTGAAAGACTCAGTAAGATGGTGTGTCAGCCTCCAGAACAGAACAGTTTCAGTGCTCATTGACATAGATTCTAGTCTTTTGAACATTACTGGGAGAACTCTACAAACTCATTTAATTAAGGATGTGGAAAGCACTGTCTCGCAGACACTGTGACTGCGACGGCCAAAGCATATGATTCACAATTTAGTATTGCACTTTCATAAAGTTGGGGAACTCGCAAGAGACAGATTAAAGATAGAAGAGGTACTTTTAGTACCTATTATGGGATCAAGCTTCAAAAACGCTAGATCCCACAATTCCCATAATGCAATTTTCATTAGACCTTCCTTATTAAATGCCCTTATGTGTAAAATCAGTAGGTTGACCCTTTAAATTTCTTATTTCTATATAAGTCACCAGTGTGGAAGGGGTTTCAGAGTAAATGTTTGACAAAGTTATAGTTTTTTAATATAGGTATGATATTGTCCTCCTATAGGTTTTCAATTCCTGTTAAAACACATGTATTCAGTTACATTCGAGTTCACTCATGTACTGGAAACCCTCAATCTGACGTGGTGTTAAGATACTAGATATGAGCATAAAATACCATGTGCTGTCAATTTTACCCAATTTACTCCTGCATTCATAGACATGTGGTTCCTGCTTTGTCTTCCTGTGGTTCATCATTTGTTCCTGTTTAGGTACTGGCGCTACAATGAGGAAATGAGAACTATGGACCCTGGCTATCCCAAGCCCATCACAGTGTGGAGAGGTGTGCCTGACTCGCCACAGGGAGCCTTCGTCGACAAAGCCAATGGTACGATTTGTCCTGCCCAATACTCTGATTTGGCAATAACAGCATGGTTGATGTGCCAGGCAGCATTGATTTCAGCTGGTCACTGGCACACATTGTGCACGAGGTAAACCAGGCTAGCATTGATTGAAATTTGCCCCAGTTATTATACTGTGTCTTAGCGGGTGGCACACTTCCATACATGCAGTATCAGGGGAAATAGACTGATAGAAAGTATTTGTATATTGCAAATGAAATATGAAAAGAGGTCAACTTGCCCAGAAATGCCTTTGTTTTTGGTTTTTGAAATGTTTCACAAGCCCAGTGTTCCATAATCAGTCCATCAAGCTCAGTGTGCCATAAGACCCAGTTGGAGCAGGATTGTGGAAAGCAGAAAGGACAAGACCACCGCTGGGTGCTCATTCCGGTTTAAGCCAGTCGGCCTTCACCAAGGGTGGGGAGGCGGGATTTATCTCGTTCAAAGAGCTCAGCCATTGGCCTGTCAGATAGCGTGAAGAGGAGAAAACCTTTCCCAATTGGATGTATGATGCCAGGTGGGCTTGGCAGCACCCAAGTTGGAAAAAGCAGGCCAGGTGGTGTTGAACGCTCAGGCCATCTGTGCTGAGGATCGGCTGCCAGATCCGTAGCCGGGCGTTTTTGCCGGTGAGGCCAGGTGGAGCGGGCATCAATCGGACCATGAAGGGTGGATTGATATCCAAGGGATGATGGGTGCTCATATGCATCACATGTATTTCCGCTACTTTGTGTGTCAGTCTGCATTTATTTGGCGGGCTTGCTGTTTGCAGAGACAGTGTGTCAAGTGGCACGCTCATAACATTGACCCAGATAACCAGGCGTAATTGAGTTTGCTGCTGCTGTCGATAGTGTGTGTGAAGCAGCACGTTTCAGAGTAGGGGCCCCAGGGTGATGTCTATAGGCCCTGAACAATGGAGCAAGTGGAGCAAATGCATCCTATTATTCATTTAGGGGGAGCAAAGTTATGGCTTTGCTACCCCACTTTTTGTCTTTTTAAAAATAATCTTATCATCATACAGTCCCCACAATCAGGCGATTACATTTAAGCAGCCTATATCTATGATTATTTTACTATTTTCAGCAACTGACAAAAACAAGTAATAAAAAAATCACACAGTTTCAGACCACCCTTTGAGTCAGTTCAGTCAAACCCCTCACTGATTGTTTGCCACAGCATGCTTTGGCTGTCAATCACAGTCTGTCAATCCACACAGAACTCTGACTGTTTACAACGGTGAGAAACCTGCCACTTAGCTTAACTGCGATCATTGATATAAAATAGAACATAGGAAAAGATACGCTAGCGCATGTTGAATGAACCTGCTCGGCCCACTGACTCCAGATAAACTTTAAATTAGGGGGAAAATTGGGATTGTACTGTCACCAAAATGCTGAATCGATTTGTGAGTAAACATTGCCTAACTTTAACATTCCACCCACCTAACGTTAGCTTGCTTGCTGTTTATTTTGCCCTGACACTTTCTTGCAATTCCCAATAATAAGTTTTCAGGCTAGTATGCACCATTCTCCCTTACTGGAGCAAGAGACTGAAAATAGTGCCTCCTTTTCAGTTCATTCAATCGAGAATCAGATTTGAATTGAGAATCAATTCTGAGTTGAATCAGCACCCAAGTATCGTGATAGTATCAAATTGGGAGATAAGCATATTGTCCCAGGCCTACAAAATAAACACTGTCATCTGTCACAACCTTTATTTTTCATCTTTTTGTTCCATCTCGGTATAAAATTTAAATCCCTATGGACACTTTTGTCTGTTAAGTCATGATTTTTTTCACTTAAGCACACAACACTCTGGTGCACGCATAAACTGTGTACGCCGCACCACGCACGTTCTCCAGTCTTTGCCACCTTTGTCTCAAAAAAATGCAGGGAAAACCCTGTTTGTTCTTAATGCATTCTTGGTTTTCATAGCACCCTCAATTTAACTAATCTAGACTAGTGCAGGTGGCTGTTCTTGACTTAATCCAAGAGATTAGGTGATATAGAAATACAGGAAATTTGTTTTAAATTATGACCACCAGACCCCCCCCCCCCCCACCAATTATGTATCTTTCCAAGTTTGCTCCCCCATTTTAAAACATAACCTGGCGCCCATAGTGATGTAGACCTGGCTCTAACCCACAACAGCTCAGCCTGTTTCCTGTTTCCTCTCATCCCCCCCATCTCCCCTTTCTCCCTCCATATTAATATTCACATTTGTCACAGTGCTGAATGTTTGTGTTCTATCTGTTGCTTCATCTGGATCTTTCTGTTTTTCACATCATTTGTTTTAAATGTAGGAGAAAATTGCGGCAGAAGCTGCTGCCAGGTTGGAAAGAAAAAAGTCCAAAGAGTGGTTATATTTCTTCAGCTAATCACAATACTCAGCTGAGCTCAAAATGAGAGTAGCTTGGTTGCCTAAACAGTAACATGCTGCTCGGACCGGTCAGGTTGTGAGGACCAACGCTGCGCCTCCTCATGGAGCAAAGAACTTGTTTAACTCTATTTACAGTTTGTGTCTCATAAGCTTTATTCATACTTAATTATTCATTTTTATTTGTTTCTCCAAATAACTCAAGGTTAAAGGAGTAGTTAAACATTTTGAGAAATACACTTATTCACTCTCAACATCAATACCACTCTCATGTCGATGTTGAATATGGAGCTAGAGCCAAGAGGCAGTTAGCTTAGCTTAGCATAAAGACTGGAAGCAGGGAGAAACAACTAGCCTGACTCACCTCTAACTTGCAAATAAACATGTTTTGTCACATTTATTTAATCTGTACAGAAAATAGAAATGTAAAAACAACATTTTGTGGTTTTAGAGAGAGTTACATACTGTTATGATGACAAGACTGGGAGGTCACTGGTCTTGTTTACCAAAAAATAGTTACAACATATGACTTCCTTTCAAACAATAAAACATCAGAGATACAATGTGTCATGCTAGCTGTTTCCCCCTTCCTCCTATTTGGATGCCAAGGTAATTTTTTTAGGTTACGCTAATCACCTTTTGTGTCTTACAGAAATGAGATTGGTATCGATCTTCTCATGTAACTCTCAGCGAGACGGCCAATAAGTGTAATTCCCAAAATGTCGAACTACTTTTTTAAGGATTTCTCTGATTTTTCTACTGCTCCACTAAATTAGTTGTCATGATGTTGGTTGTACAGACACACAGCCCAAAAACCTCATCATAAACACAGAAAATAACAAATTATTACACAGATAGAAATTTTAATGGGGTTTGCTTCTATCAGATGACCTCTGAGTTTGCTAAACACAAAGCACTTGCTGTAGTTTTTTACAGACATGGAAAACCTACAGTATATTGGATATAACTTACAGATTGAATTTGATGGTAATTAGAGTTACTTCTTATGAACACTCAATTAATCTCTGTAAATTGGGCCAGTGAGGAAGAGGAGAGCCTGAGACATCAGCCAGGATCATGTTTACATGGCATATATTTTTCCAGAAAACATTTCAGGGACAGTAACTTGCAGGAGGCAGCAAAGTTTAGTTTCACTCCAAATATACACAACAGTTTCACAACCAGATATAGTGGAACAGTGGTCATCTCAGCACTTTTTACGCCATTTTTCAAACTTTTCAACAATTATTCGTCTTCCAAATGTTTGCTGAAATGTTTGCTGAAATGGGTGTGTATGTGCTGAATTGATAAACAGAGAGAAAAGAAACATTTACTTTGTGTCTTTGCTTCTCTCACCGTTTTCATTGCTCTCTTCACAATCAAACACAGAAGGACAAATGTCCCCATGTGAAATATACCTCACTTTTCCTCTTGGGGAGGGAATCAAAAATGAACACTGACTCACTGTGTAAGTAGACGAATTCATTTGTGTGACACCAGGACCGTTGCCCACATGTTCTCGTAAAAAAAACTGACACACTTGTGATTTGAAAAGCACCACAGCGGCTTGTTTCTCGATTATATTTGTTGTGCTGTTGTGTGATATTAGCTGTGGGGTTTGGCTCCTGGTTGGGTGTGTTGTGTCTTTTATGACCAGATATAATTAGTCTTCAGGGACAGTCAGAGACATCTCAGCTGAACAATAGAGCTGCAACTGAAACAATGGCAGAGCCCCAGAGACTATTTCTGAAATTGTTTCAATATTTGAACTATTTGAGGCGCACTTGTTTTACCATACTGGCAGGTTGATTTCAGTTCAATCGGTATTATTTTTCCTCATGATAGGCGAGGCAGCTGTCTCAAGGCAAAGTTTGTTCAGTATTTTAATTAGATAGAAAATACTCTGCCTGAATTGAAAGTGAGCTGAACTCAGCCCTGCTTGGCAGACATGTTAACAACCTCAAACACAGACACGCTGCTTGCCAAATAAAGTCAATCAAGTGATTTTTGGTGTTTTGAGGTGTTCATCAGATACTATTGGATTGTATTTTGGACAGTTTGGACACACCATGCATGAAAAAGAAACCTGCATAAAAAGGAGCAAATTAGCTGAAAATGGATCTAGTGCTAAGATATTTATATATTTAGCCCATCAGACACTTGGTGAACTTGTGACCTTTACATCACTTGAAGTAAAGTGTCATCATTTTCTTCAGTTTGTGTTAAAGAGGGATTTTAGAGAAAGTGACAGCTTTCTTTGAACTGATTGTATTTACTACTTTTTCTTTTCATTTTAAGGTTAACTAACACCCTGTGAAAATCTTTTTTCTGCTGAATTCCCATGATTTAAATTCTCACCCAGTGATGTGCAAGTGTACTCCAGGGTGTGGTCAGTACACTGTGACATCACTGCTGAGTGTGGTTACAGGGGCAACAGAGCCAGACAGGGCTGTTGTTCAGTTACTCTTTAAAAAACTACAGATCACAATGCACTCACAGGTTTGTTTCCCTACCTCAGGTTTCACCTACTTCTACAAGGGGAAGGAGTACTGGAAGTTCAACAACCAGTTCCTCCGCGTGGAGCCGGGCTACCCGCGGTCCATCCTCAAGGACTTCATGGGCTGCGACCTGAAGCCCATGGACCCTGCCCGCCCGCCAACCGACGACGGCAACACGGACGTGGTGATCGAGCTGGACAACGAGGCAAACACAGTGAAGGCCATCGCCATTGTCATCCCCTGTGTGCTCGCGCTGTGCCTGCTGGTGCTGGTCTACACCGTGGTGCAGTTCAAGAGGAAGGGTACGCCGCGCCACATACTGTACTGCAAACGCTCCATGCAGGAATGGGTCTGAAACATGGGAGAGAGGGTGTGGCGATGGGTGGGAGAAGAGACTGGTGAAAACAGGATGACAGCCCCCACTTTCAGGGAGGAGAGAGTGATGCAGTGGACATCTTTAGTAAAAACACACAGCCACGCCTCCTCCTTTTGGGCAGTCTGATGTTCGTTCAGACCCGCAGAAACAGCCAGACAGTCCGTCGGCAGACCCTCATACACAAGGCACGACTCTGGGACTTCAAGTTGACTCTGCTAACTCCCAGCCTTTTTCACTAACAGGGGGGAGCAGAGGGACAGTTTGTGGGGGGATCTTTGCCTAAAATGACCTTCAGTCCCAGTCAAAAAAAAAATCAGGAGGGTCGGCATCTCTTTGTATCTCAGAAACTTTACTTCCTCTCCTCTTCCTCTGTCTGTCTTTGCCCGACTGCTCTTAATCAGGGGGAGGACTCACTTTCAGGGGGACACGCACTCTTCACACAGGGCACTGCATTGTCATCTGTCATATCAGGTGTTGATACAACAACAATTTTATATTTTCTGATCTCGGTGCCCCCACCCCCCCCTCTCGCTTCACATTGCGCTCAAAAGAAAAACCGTCTCAGATAAACACAAGTTAATCACATTAACAATCTTCTCTCCCTTTTCTTTTTTTTCTTTTTCTTTCATTTTTTAATTTAAGGTCCTCACAGTTCCCTTTAACACGCTCCTGAGGAAGAGACCAAACTAAACCAAATAAAATCAATTTCTCTCCAAAGAGGATCGCTTTTTTTTTTTTCTTTTTCTTGTAGCTTTTATTTTCTCATTTTGTCTTCAGTTCATCTTTTCTTCCCTTCTCTGGATCCTTGCAGCGATTAAGAGTCGGGGAGCTCTGACTGTTGTGGCAGTCTGTTTGAGACACAGGGGCCAAATTATTCTGCAATATTTTAACTCGCCTTAATTATAGATCATACTACTTGTGCTTGGTTTTGCTGTACTTGGTGTTGTTTTTTTTTAATATTATTTGTATACCGCTTTTGTTTGTTTGTAAAAGATGCTCATTGAAAGCTTATTGTGATTGGTATTTCTGGATTTTATTACATTACCCAGAATTCTCAGCACTGGCTTGCTGAGCTATTCTTGGACAGAATAAACAGTAGGGTCAGCCTGTATTGAGAGTAATGTATTGTACGTTGGAAGGTTATGGAGTAAAGCCACTATTTTTGTGTTAAGATATTTGTTACTGTCTAACTTACTTTTATCATTTCCCTACGACAGAAATCAGGCTAATTAAGAGCTTGAGAGTCTTATTATTGGATTGTAATTTTTTTGGCCCATATTCCCCTTAAAGGTCACATATTATACTTCTTTTCAACAAGTTAACATAGGTCTCTGACGTCCCCAAAACATGGCTTTTTTGCTGAAAATACCACTGAGATTACGCATTCTAGCATCCCTCTATACCCCTCTGTTTCAGTCCTGTTCTCCATGGGCTGTTTCTGTGTCTGTAGCTTTAAATGCAAATGAGCTGCTGCTCCCCACGCCCAACTCCGGAACTGGCTGTGACTTTCCAGCTGTGACACAATGCAAGATTATATGACCGCAACTGGAGAGACCGGGGACTGTTAACAGTATTCATATACATACTGGAACTGCAACGGAGGTGCAGTAGCGCCACTAATACTAGTATTACAGTAACGCTAAGTGTATCCGTGGACCAGAATGGTCGTCTTAGCCTCAGTTTGACTTTACACACACTGCCGAGTGGGCCACTACAGCTTCATGGTCTGAGCAAGTTAGCTGCTAGGTGCTAATAAAGGTTACACAACATTGCTGAGCAAAGGAATTCATGCAGTTTGACGATTTCTTTTTCACACGTGTATTGTTGTCTTCATGGCACGTCTATCATGTACATTTACATTAAACTACAGTAGCAACACACACAAACCAGCGAGGATCACGGTGCAGAAGGGGCTAACATTTAACAACAAAGCTAGCTGAGCTAGCACTGCAAGTTCCACAAAAAGCAACATGAAAAGATAGTTAACACCATCCAACCTACTACTGTTGTCATTTAGTTGGCTTCAAATGAGGATTAATGTTCACAGTTTTTCTTAACCGTCCCTCAGTATCACAACATTAGTCCAACATCGCTAACCATATTAGCTGCGCAACATGATAACACCAAGTTCAACAGACTAACCTGTTAAATAAACAGTAAAACAATATAAAACATGGCAAAACTTACAGCTTCCAAGTTTGAGGTCAGGTCGCAAACAGACAGTATCAATCCATTGCAAACACATACAACAGTTTTCCAGTCTGTTGTGTTGGTCCCTACAGCCAACCGACTGTCAGTCTGCTGGGGGGAGGTCAATGTTCAACAGATCCCTTTATGATGTCATAAAGGGAGCCGAATCTTAACGGTGTGTTTGCACACATATTTACTGAAAGATGGAGCAGGAGAAAAAGAGAGAGGATGGTCTTTTCTCATAGTCTTTCCCTTCATAGTTTGGGGGTCTGTAGACACACCAGGGACACATATTTATGTTGAAAAGACGTGAAAAAGTGCATTTAGCATAATATGTGACCTTTAAATTGAAGAAGAGTTAAAGTGTGCATCTGAAATGGTCACTGTATGGTATTTGTGAATGGACAGACCATTTAAAAAAAAAAAAAAAAAAAAAAAATCCTGTTGACTGCCTTGTTTGAGAGAGCTCACAGTTCCCAGAATGCTCTTGTCTCCTGACTGAGGACCCACAAAGTGAGACACCAAGTCAAGATCAGTGCCTGTGTCAACATGCATGCAAGCATTTACTGTACACCCAACTGGTTCTGCTCAACGTGGCTTTGGACCCCTCAACAGCTGAGGAGGAAGTTTTCTCTTGAAAATACTGTTTGCATTTATTTTTGTACATTTTCAGTGTACCCCAAGCCCCCTCCTCCCCCCTACCTCCAGGTACAATTAAATCTAAAAGAGAAATACCTTAAAAAGATTTAAATGGTACATTTGGGAAATTAGTGGGGAATCTTATGGGTGATTTGCGATTCCAATTGGCCTCAAATGCACCAACAAACCAACCGTTAGCGAACATTTAGTGTCCTCGCTGTTGTGGCGAGCAGTCTTCGAATGTGTGTCTGTTTTCATGATCACATACTGTTTTTTTTTTTGTTTTTCTTTCTTTCCTGTTTTCTGGTCAAAACAAATTGGACATCTCACAATGACTTCTTTGTGTAAGACTTTGGGACAACAGAGGAACATGTCCTGACCGAATGAATAAATTGATCAATATATGATTAAGAGCTGCCTTCTAACTCTCTGCTCATCTTTTGTACTGTATGTTAAGTGTGTATGTGCAACACAGATCCATGCTTTTTGTGTTCCCCGTCTCTGATTTTGCGGAGTGTTTGATTGCGAGGTTGTTTGTTGTCTCTAACTTTTAGATGATGTGCACCCTGCAGCAGTGTGATACTCACTTTTGTTTGAACACATTCATGAAGATGAAGCTGCACTTTGAAATCGTGCACATCACTCACTAACATTTACTATTTATCGCTAAACACTAAGTACAGCTGAGGCTGATGGGATTGACATCAGTTTTGCAGGTGTTGGAGTATAAACTAAAGTATTGGACAAATTAAGATTTTGGCCTGAAGATGGCACTACATTTAAAGTTAAATGATCACCAAAATTATTACAAATCATTCTGAGGGAAACTGACAGGATGCTAGCATGGCTAAAAAATATATCTTACCTTGTACAGCTTTAATTAAAGGTTAGATTTGTATTTAGAAACTTAAAACATGGCTGGAACCAGTGTGTCCTTCCACCTACAGTAGAAAAGAACTGTGCAGACAGAGGGCTGACATAAATGAAGATATTGGCTCAAACAGCAGTGAACTCTGTAACTCAGCCTGCAGCAGTAAAGGAAAATTAAAAAAGTTGCTTTTGATGCAGAGAAAACTGTACATGTGTTGATCTGGGACCAAGAGCCCTGCAGTCCACTGTTATTGTGTGCTGCCATATTTTTGGGTGGCACAATACAAAAATCAGGGCTTCAGATGTACGATCCCTGTGGTGCAGCGCTGGTATTTATTGCAGATTGAATGAGAAACTGGTGTTTATTCTGGCTTTGCTGGGACACATTCGACATACAGTTACTGACAACAAAGAGGGTGAGGGTGTGCCAGTTTACTGACTGTGGTCATTGTGTGTGTGTGTGTGTTTGTGTGTGTGATGAAATTACACTCTTAGGGATAACACTTCATTGGTTCTCATCACAGGACTGTTCAATGGTGAAATTGCCTCTCTGCTTTTAGACAAAGGCATTATATGCTCAGCTGTGTTTAGATTGGTGCTTTTTCTTGAGGCTCTTACTCATTGTCTGTTCTCTCTCCATCCCTGTAAGTACAGACTTTGAGTGCCTATTTGTGTTCTCCCTTATGTTTCCTACAGATGTACTGTATGTACCAGTCCTCTAGCAGTGACACAAGCAGTGCACTGAGTAGAGTGCAGTGTGGGTGTTAAAGAAGTTATAAGTCAGTCCACAAACCCCATGTTGCTTTGCCTGCCGGGTGTGTGTGTGTGTGTGTGTGTCTCAGTCTCTGTCTGGCTTATAATAAGTGAATCTCTTTCTGCATCTTGATCATGTGCATGCTTGGTAGAATGTGTGTGTGTGAGCATGTCAACCTCACAACTGGAGCCTGGACTAACCCTGTAGGCCCAGCAGCCTCAGAGACTGCCATGCTAAAACATTTGGTGCTAAACTGACCTACTCTGACCAGGGCTGTTATTCTACGGTGCTATTTTTGCCAGCCCTCCTCCTCCACCTCCTGCTGTCATTGGCTCAAAACTTGAGTGATTACAATGGGAGCCGATGTAATACATTTTCATTTAACCCGAGTCCTTACGGTGCACTGCTTATAATGGCCCCTCTTAGGTTACGGACCATTTATCCTGGTGATGGTTATTAGCGCAGCACAGTGATGCAGCTGAGAAGGGCTTGTTGAAGGTCAGCGGGGGTCAAGCTGTCGCCTTGGCCCAGATGAAAAAGGTGAAAACATATAGCTGAGACACACAGGAAGATTAATGGGTGTTTACTTGCACTGTCTCTTGCAGCTGGGAGGCCAGTGGATCATCCATATTCAGATTCACATTGTAACATCGCTTGCGAACATCTTTTCTTGCCACTTTTATTTGCCATTTTGTATTTGTTGGATCATTTATATGTAGGTGTGATGACATTTAATGTTTGTACTGTATGTGTGTGACATCTCAGCACCCCCTTTTCAGCTCACTCATTGTCAAAATTGACTGTCTGCTAAAACCTGCACCCCGATCTGCAATTGTCCAATCATAGCTTAGCAACCATAACTAGCTGTCAAGTTTCAGGCGGTATGAAGGGTGGTTTCTTTTATTTTGGCCTTTCCAAACCACAAGAACAAAAGTGTAAGGAATGAATTAAAGTGTGTTCTCATGTGAGCCGCAATTGTTAGCATGTCCGGCTAACTAGCTTACTACCTACATTAGTAAATGAGCTTTACTTCAAAGGCCAAGCAGCATATCATTAACTAGGTTACGTTAGTTTTTGTGGTTACATGATACATTTTTTTAAAAGACCCATGTGTGACTAGTAGTTCCACTGTGTAGTGTTTCCCTACTGTGTGGCAGCCAATCCTTTACGCTATCAGAATTTAGGCTAACGTTAGCAGCTCTGTCTGGTTCTTTCTTGGATTTGGGGAAATTTACAGTCTAGAAACCCCAACCAAACTTATTGTTTGAGGTAGTGTTTGCCAAACACAATAGCTAGTTCTCAACCTAAAAACCTCCTGTAACGTTAAAAGTGAAACATATTGTTTGAACAGAGGGAAGTATTGTCTTTCCCGACTGTCTATAAGCTAAGCAGCCAGACAAGTTTGTGTTAGAATGAAATGAGTCTGATTTTACATTTTTCCTTGTCACACGTCAACTGGTGAGGAAGCTGACTTTTTGTCTAGGACATATTTATGCATATTTAAGACCCTTTTCACAGGATTCTTGTCTTAAAAAAAGTCAGCTGGAAACATTAAAAGTCAGGCGGAGACAACTTTTCCAACCAGCTCATGAAGCTAACGCTATAAAGAGCCTGATTGTGTCTACTTCTGTCTGAAATCATTGTTTCCAAAATAAATATAAATTTTAAACAGTAAATCTGCCAGTTATCATTATAAACTGCATATATGCTGTGCAAGAACAGAAAGCTTGACAGTAACCAAGGAGGGCAGGGCTTAGCAAACTGTCAATTGACCTGTCTCACCATGTCATTATGTTTGGGGAGCCACTTTGATAAGACCCATTTAAAAAAAAAATGTCTATTCTCCTTTTTTTTTTTTTTTTTTTTACCATTTTTCCACTGAATGTCTCTCAGCATCGTTCTTCTGTTGTAGTCTGTCGTTGGATCTGTTCTGTCGATCAATAAATACATTAAAAAGATGTTCCCATGCGTCCTTGTCTTGTTCATGCCCATGTTCATGCATACACAGTCTTGACCCACCGCCACTTCCTGCAGAAATACAGCCAAGCTCAGACGCTTGTGACATGACAGGCTGAAAGGGAAAAAGATACAGATGATCAAGGAGGGCTGGGGATTTTTGATATACTTTTTTAAAACTTATCTCTACAGGTATTTGAATATGAAACAGCCATACCTGGGATCTAAAATGTTATTTTTGTTAACTTTTCTCCCCAGTATTTTATATTCACAGTTTGATCATCCTTAAGTTTCATGTCATTACTCCCACGCCCATTCAGAGATCCTCTATCACACCTTCAAAGAGATGAACAGGGCAGTGCCATGATTCTTTTTTTTTTCTGCTGAGAATAGAATAGTTACTGTCACTATTTGGAGTGTGACAGATGAAAGCCATCTTCCAATCTCCCTCGGGTCCATTCAGAGGCAGAGAGCCTTTCTCCTCATACCATAGAATAGACCATCTTCATATTTCTTCAGTCATAAACCACCTCTGTAAGGACAGGAGAATTCAGAAGGAGGATGAAACACTAAAGTTTCGAACATGGCACCATGTAGAATGATAGTGAATGAACAAATCAATGACGCCTCTCTGCTGCAATACACCAGACGCTACATCTACAAAGAAATACCCATTTCTGTGTCTGCTGGCTTTGAACGAGCTGCTCGGACCAGACTTGCTCATAATCTGTTTCCAATTTCTATCTTTTCCATCGCTGGTTCCAAATGGTTTTTCAGCAGCGGTGCACCTTCTCGCTGAAATCTGCTTAGAATAACACCTACATGCATATGAAAACATACCCAGGGCACATTGTACATTCCAGACACTCAAATGAGACACATAATGCTTTTGTTGAAAGTATTTCTGCACTGTTGTAACAGTATTAGATTTTTTTCTAATTGCTGACATTTTGTTTAGCCTTCCCACCATGTTTTGACTGAAAGCTTTCTAGTTTCTGATTCCCCAGCTGTCTCCGACAGTGCTGTTATGTGTGCTGTGTTCACATCATTAGCTTCAGTGGTGTGGGGCTGATGAAATGAGACAGGAAGGCCCAGAGGTTTAATACAGAACAGACCTAAATGAATTAAAGAATATAGTGGTATCCATGTGATATCCCTCCTAGGATTGATGGTATGGGGAACATAAGATGGTACAAGCAACAATCAGGCTGGTGAGAGTAGAGCTGCAGGCATTATCCTACTATGTAGATTTAGGTTATATAGACTTTGGGTTAGAAACATTAAGGCCATCTGCTCACCCTGATTTCACCTATAAATCTCCACTAGTTTGAGGACAATTACCCCAAACATTTTCAAGCTTATGCCTACTACAAACACCGCAAAATATGTGTCATGAAGACACATTTTGTGTCTCTGTTCCATACTTAATGATCTCCTCTAGACATGTTTCCAGACATATAAAACTACTGTACTTTGATAATTTATGTGTGATATGGTTTTTCCACAAAAAAATTCAATTTCCTTGTTAGAAATTCTTAAAATGACATCTACTCCTTCTCCCTCATTAAAAATCCAGAATCTGTGAATATTCAAATATTTTTTACTTCAAAATGATGTCTCTTAAAATTATGTCTGGAGGCTTCAAGTTTCCACATCACATTTGTGTAAGTTGCATACTGGACCGGTTGGCTCCAAACTAGTTGTGATGCACAAATCATGCTCATTGGTACACACCTTTAACTTAGATTTACAGTGAGCACAGAGAAAGTTTCCTTTCAGCAGATGAATGTGAAAAAAGCTTTGGAGTGTCAAACTCTGCACATATATCATTCTGTACAGTGAAGCTCAAACATCACAGTGATCTTTAAGCAAAGCATTTTTTTGAGTGAAACTGGGACTTTAAGCCTCTTCTTACTTCTGCATTTCCAGATCTGGCATTCACAACCTGATACTCCAGATGCTCTCAGACTTTTCCAGTCGATACACACTCCTCTTGATCCCAGACGAGTGTGTTTGGCAAGTGTTTTGTGTATAAAAGTCGTGTAATTCTTCAGCTCTAAATCTACTTTGTTAGAGACTTTAATCATCCAAATTACAAAAGGACATATTTTCTCATCTAATGGTATCTTGCCATGCAGACAGTTTTGGTTTATTTTGTCCAGGTTCTGAGATATCTTTGAAAAATGACATTTAAAAAAAATCTACATCTCTTTTCCCCCTGTCACACTGGATAATCAACACCACACACTGTTACCAGTTTTCATTGGGACTATTTCCTCACTGAAAATGACAGACTTTCCAATAAAAGCTGTTTGTAGCGAGTAACCGGGACATTGGGACTCATGCAAGAACAATTTTGTATTTTTATCCTAAACCTCTATCCCAAACTTTTCTACGAACTTTTCTATGAACTTTGCTTTACAGTGAGCACAGAGAAAGTTTCCTTTCAGCAGATGAATGTGAATTCAAGCAAAGTTTTCTATGAACTTTGCTTGAATGAAAGTTCCAGGTCAGATTAAATGAACTCTCTTAACTTGTAACTACAACATTGCGTGTTTTCAACTTGATAAATGCCACCTTTTCATGAGTAGGTCCGCATTTGTGAGGGGTGATCACTTGCATAATCAAATTGCTATATAAGGCCTCCTGGTCCGCTTCCGCAAGTTTCATTCACAAAAATGTTACCCAAGAGTAAAAAGAAAAACTTCCCAGGGCGGTCCAGCTGTCATAAATCAGCAGACAAAAACAGAACAAATTTAGCAATGTCAGTAGTCATATTAGGAGATCTGGAACAATCAGAGAGTATTAATGGTACAGCTGCCAACAATGTGCCATCAAAGCAGCTGTCAAAGTGCTTTAGCTTGGACTAAATTTACCTCCTCAAGTGTAAAAGAATCCATGCCAAACTATGCCAATAAAATCATAAAATTAAAAGAGAAGAAATGTCTAAGTCAATTCCCATGATGATGATGATAATAATATTGTGAAAAGAATATCAATTTTACAGTTTATTTTAGTAATTTATTTTTATTGGAATTTATTTTTGTAATGTATTTTGGTAATTTTTAAGCCAAACAAAGGTTTTTCACTTATATGGGCCAAAAAAAATCCATCTATATGAGCTATTTTTCATGAGGGCCGATATTTTTAAGAAACACACACTGCTGTTAAATTTAAAAATCTATTTTTTTAATACTGTGAGTACTTCAAACAAAATTCCTTTCACATCTATTGTATTGGTGTGGTGACTTAAATCTCACTGTTTTTTGTGAACAGACCCTTTAAATGGTGAGAATAGAGCTTGGCTGACTCATGTTGTCACCCTCGCACATTTATTGTACGAGCCCCTGTGGGCTTATTTTTTTCTCTTCTCCTGCATGGGTCACAAGTTCATATTTTGTAGGGGTCGTCCTGAGAAAACCACCCTCAGGAGGTTCCTTGTTTTCAGCTGTATTTCAAACTGCAGTCTCAGGTGGCCTCTGCAGCCATGCAACCTAAATTCACAGAGAAGGGCATCACACATTTGACCATGTCTCACTCTGAAACTGAGCTCAAGGTTAAAGTCAACAAAAGATGGTTTACTTAGTGTTGCTGTTGTTTGAAAATCTACAAAATGGCAATTTTGCCAGGGCTCAGAAAAACAGCCTTGACCTTATGTTGACCTTATCTTAACCACAATGCATCTTGCGTTTTGAAAGGGCTTCACAAACCCAAAAGGTCTGAAAATTTTCCCTTACCCCCAGGGAAACGTGTAATAATTCAAGCAGGGTAAAGTTTTGGGGGTTTTGGGGGGGTTTTTTTCACATAAAACTGAGGTTTTATCACAACATTTCTGCTGTAAAAGTGTTGCAGACTCAGATATGTAACACTCTAGTTGACCATCAGCTAAACTTCTTGCCTGAACAGCCAGGTCAAGTCAATTTTATTTATATAGTTACAACAGAAGTTATCTCACTTTTCACATAGACCAGGTCTAGACCGTACTCTTTAATTTACAGACACCCAACATTCTCACATGAGCAAGCACTTGGCAACAGCAGCAAGTAAAAACCCCCTTTTAATGGGAAAAACCTTGAGCAGAACCAGGCTCTAGGTGGGCGGCCATCTGCCTTGACCGGTTGGGTTGAGAGAGAAAGAGACATAGCAACAACAACAACAACAACAATGATAATAACAGAAATATGACTAACAATATAATGTTAGCAGTGGGCGTCAAGTTGGACCAAGGGGACAGCAGGTGATCCACAACTGAAAGTCTCCTGTGAGACGAGAAAGCACAGGGTGAGATTCCAAGTTAGTAACGTGCATTAATGGTACATGAGTGCCAAGAGATGGAGAGGAGGAGAAGGAGAGAGGAGCTTGGTGCATCATGGGAAGTCCTCCAGCAGTCTAGGCCTATAGCAGCATAACTAAGGGATGGTCCAACACAAGCCTGGGCCCGCCCTAACTATAAGCTTTATCAAAAAGAAAAGTAAATTATTTCCACTTTGTCTCTGAAAAATCACATTTTGTCTGTCATTTTGACATGATGGACAGCTCAAAATACAAAAATACCCATGGGCCTCAGCCACCGTTGCTATGGAGAAGAGGCCCATTAGAGGCGTGAATCAGAGCGGTAGCAAATCCAAAATGCTTTGTCATTCCTGTTGAGCAACAAAAAACAGCGCCATAGTTGCTGAATTCAACCACAGTTGACACAAAATTTAAAAGTGAATTGATTTATTGACTTTTCAGTTTTCTCAACATCGTAGTTATTTTGCTTCCGTACTCCTTTATGGAGCAGTCAGACCAAAACTCACTTCCCATTCATTTCTATGTGGAACAGGACGAGAAACATTCTCCTTCCAACCACCAATTGAGCTGGGTTGGTTTGAACTCTCATTCAGGAAATATTGATCGTTTATATTCTTGTTTTTACAACTGCAGCGGAGAAGAAGATGTGCTGCTTGGTTGTAAGGAGTTGCAGATGGTTAAAGAGGATAATGACAGTAAAATTTTTGTATGTCTTAATACATGTGTGTAGGGGATTTTTAAACTTTCCAAGTGCATCAACTAAGGGGGGCAGGGTAAATTCCTGTACTGAAATAAGTCTGGAGTTCAAAAAGAAACAAAAACAAAAGTTGCAGACAACCACCTCCACATTATTTAGGTCAATACGAATTAGTTTGGACTAAATCTGTTAATTACTTACATTTGATTTAGTGTTTCTCCCACAGTTTTATTCTCATCATGGTGGGAAAAGTCTGGGAAACAAAGTTGGCAGAGGCAAAAACTCCCCTTAGAAAGCCCGTCTAATGAAATATTGTTATGAGACAGGTATGTGGGATAACATTTCAAGTCAACACATTGTCAGTGGTGGACGCTGTAGAGAAGGTCAGGACTGTGTGAGCTGTGGCGGTGCTTTCAGCGGCTGCTACAGATAGCATCTCTGCTCGCCAGACTGCAGTCCCAGATGACTTGTCGTCCGTGGCTTTACCCTCCACTGTCCTCTGTCTCTCTGTGGGACTCTCATTAGTGAAGCAAACACATTACCCACGCCGACTTCCATATAGACAGAGGGAAGGAGGAGATGGAGAGCAGGAAGTAATGATCCGCAGTGTCCAGGCAAAATTAGCTCCATTAATCACACCATTGATTGGTGAGCTGCAGAATGCAATACCCCTTCCCCGTCTCTCTCACAAGAAGCACTTATGAACTCCTGGCGACTGGCACAGATATGGTTAACCATAAATTATATGTTTTGATTGTGGAGGAATAGCCTTTGTTGAGGCGTCTTTGTTTATATGGGGGCTCTTTTCTCGCGCTGTTTGTGTTTTTCAGTTTTCGGTGGAAAAGTCGATACCTGTCTCCTTGTAAATTAAGAAGAATTGGGCTTGAAAACTTCCTCCATCTCGTGCTCATTCAAAGAAGTAAGGCTCAATAGCAATTTGCGTGAAGACTTTCAAATCTCACTCTCTGCATCACCACCTTTGTCTCGTGACAAAGGTGGCTCATGACAATTTTTTAGCAGACAGATTCCAGAGGGGGAGTGAGAGAGCTTTCTCTTTGATTGATATCCACCTTTCAGAAGATGTATGAGATTTCAAAATGGAGAGGCTAGAAAGTTCATTACTATGCATCAACCATTAGAGCCAAATACCTGCAAACGTAGGAGAAATACTGCTGCTGTGTTCTAAACCTATGAAAGGTTGAAGCTTTTTACTTCACAAATACAATGGCAGGAATTTATTTAATTCATTTGCCTTCATGTAACTTTTTCTCTCTCATGTTACACTGGAGATTTAAATAAATCTGCTTTGTGTTATTTTCACGTAGAAACCTGGATCGCTTTCCTTCAGTCACTCTGATGTTTTTCTTCCAACAGCTTATAAAAAAAGATTTGTGTTAGTCCAAAACCTGTTTGTTCCAACACCCTGGTCGTAAAACAAGCTGGAACAAAATACTGTCAGCGAGGAATCACTTGTTCTGAATAAGAATACCTTTATTCAGGTGTTTGGGAAGTACACTTAGACTTTAAATTCCTCTTAAGATACACATTTTACTTTCACACTGTGAAGTTTCTGTTTGGGGTTTTTTGCCAGTTTTCATTGCTGATTCACAACAGACAGTCCAGCACCTGGAGGCAATGGTAGAAGAACTCGGATCTTTTACTTGAGAAAAGCTATGGATTGTTAATACTGATGCTACAATGTGTGAGTAGCATTTTCCAGTTGTAGCTGGTGAAGTTGGGTCTAGTTTATCTGCTTCAGACACAATTAGGTTTAGTCTAGTGGTTCCCAACCTAGGGGTCAGGCCCCCTCCAAAGTGTCTCAAGATAAATCTCGGGGGTCATAAGATGATTATTGCGATAGTAAAGAAAACAAAAAACTTCAACACAATTTTTTTTAAAACTTCTCTCTAAAGTGAAATATTGGATAGTTTAATCTCTTTGGACCTCAAACAATTATTTAAATAAAGCCCCTCTGACATGTTTACAAGGAAATCTGTCTTTGGTGAAACTACTAACAACTCATAGACATGTGAAATGTGACATGGGGCCCCAAATGGAAACTGCTTTTGTTGAGGGGCCATGAGCCAAACAGGTTTCAGATAAAACTATAGTGGTCTAAGAAGTACATTTCCCTCAGAAATGTAGTGTAAAAGTATAAAGGAGCAAAAATGGAAATACTTAAGTAAGTAAGCAAAGTTGCACTGAAGAACAGTACTTGAGTAAATGTACTTACTTTACACCACTGCCTGGAGGCTTATTTTGAAGAGTTCTCTGTTCAAAGATTGTATGAGGTCGCAGTTATTAAATGTCCCATTACACGCCTCTGATATGGTGAAATAGTCATGAAAATATGAGTGCTGTTGCGTTTGTTTTTGGTTTATGTTCATGCGATTCATTACAGTGTAGCTTCTAGCTGTTGTTTCTAGATTATATGAACTAATAGCACAGTGGCTATGGCTGATATTCTGCATTTTGACCTTTGCAGAGGTGAGTGTGAGAACATCAGAAGAGCAAAAATATCTGTTTATTTTTTCCTGAACCGATATCACAGCTTCCTGTGACAGTGATAGAGTTTTGTCAGCAGGGGACATAGGATACAATCTCTTCATGTTCAACACTATACCATTTTTGAGGACCTCAGCAACAAATCTGCTAAATCAACACACCCCAGACATTCTCCCTTCTTTTTCTCTTTGGTGATTATTTTCAGTGAGTGGAAACCCAGGCTCAGGAAGTGTTGCGCATTTCAAACAGTCCAGAGAGGCTGTCTGAATGGCTACCCACTGGCGGCCCGGCTTATTTGCTTTCCCTTGCTTTGTCTCAAGCCTCGATGTGAATATAATATGAGAGGCCTGCCTGGACTTTATTTTGGTGCTACAGCCATGATGGACCCCTGTTTGTTTCCAGAGACAATTTTTTTTCCCTGTGCTCAGCAGATTTTGACTCAAATCTCAAGCAATTAGGATAAGATCTACAGTATGGAACTCTATTAGCATCAGTCAAACACATCTACATCTATAATATCAAACATAAACATGTTACTCACTTAAGTAGACTTTATTAAGTCTCTCAGGAATATGGGGAGGAAAGGAAGTGGGGTTAAAATAAGATGACAGCAGGCTGTTTGAGACAAATGACTGTGGGAACAACAGGGAGCTCCATGAAGCAGTCAACCTGATGTAAATGGCTTTTTACAGAGGAAATGTGGGCTGTGGCCTCGTAAAGCAAAGTGCATGTTATGTATGCTGTACTGTATGATCACAAAGGAACTGACTAAGGGCAATGAAGGGTATAGCCGCATGTTGTTCTACTTACATGATGTATGGTCAGTGGCCTGAATAGACTGCAATATGTCTCTGTGTGGTGATGGCGTGTGTGTGTGTCTAAGTATATCTGTGCATGTATGTGCTTTCACTATGACTCATGGGTGTCCTTATGTGTTTGTGAGCTTCCTTGTGTACTTGGGTTCTGCCTCACAAACCACAGCTTTCACTCGCTGGGCCACACAACTTATTCACGGCTTTTAGGCTGTATATATGCATGGTGCTGTATATGGTCTAAATCAGGCAAACATCAGTATTATCAACAGTAATATGAACACATGCTTTGAAGGTTGCATGGTGTAGGCAGCAACACTGAGAAAAATACAGTGCAGGATTGGACCCTTAAGATATTATTTTCCAGTATTTAGAGCAGACAGGTGCAATATCCAATCCATGCAATGCTTACAATATCAGTTAAAAGTTTGGAAACACTTTCTCATTCTGGGAAGGTGGGTGAGTCCAAACTTTTGACTGGTACTGTATATATTTGTGTGAGATCCACCACATTTTATACACAAAAGCAATTCAAAGTGTTTGTCATGATAATAAAATACTGTAGTGTCCTTCAGAAAGAATACAATGAGACATTACCTGGATTTGTTTAGTTGTTTTAGTTAATTTGACTTAGTTTTATTAGTGAACAATACACAGGCTACTGGTGGCTGTAGCCAAAACATTCAAAACCTGTGCCGTCAGCTCTGAACTAGCCTCTTGCTTAGCCTCCCAAATAAAGACTAACTCCCCCTCCCCAAACTAGCAGGAAGAGCAACCACATTCTGTATAACTCTCCGCCAATCACATGTTCTTTGTGTCACACAAATCACTGTCATAGGTAGCTGGGATGACAGGCTGCACAATACATGTTCACTGACACCCTGGATATATCAGTAACTTTAATTAAACAGTAATTTTGTCTCAACTGAACTAATAAATTAAATAGAAATTACAGCATGTAAGCAAGTATTTTTGTTTTTTTATTCTTTCTTGGATTGTTTTAATTATTTATAACTATTGAATACATTTTAAAAACATAAAAAGGCATATTAAAATGAACAGACGCAGAAACAGAGTTTAAAGGAGATAGAAAAACTTAGAGCATTTTTTAAAGTTAAATAAATTCAGCAAAGCCTGCAACTAGTTCAGGCAAAGCTGTTGTAACACATGACATACTCTACATGCTGACAGTTATATCTAACGTCCCCTTTGACATGGGGTGCTGTATTTAAACAGTCTTTAAACACTGTTGCACTCTTTCCTGAAAGCTGCAGTTAGTTAGTCACTGCTGCCACCATTGTCATAACGCATTTAATAAAAAAATAGCTAGCTAGCAGTCCGATAATGTCGGTTCCGGAAATTTTGTGAAGGACATACATGTTTCTTTACTCGTCTTGCTTCTGCTGATGTTCTGTTTATTATTCATAAATGCTACAAGCCACAAACACGGACTTCAAGGTGGACAAAGGAGTTTGCTTGGCTGTGCTGAGATGGCTGGACGACCCTGAAAGGAATAAATCTGAGCTGGGACACCAGGGAACACTCCTTCTCTTCAACAAGATTTTCAACCTTATCTCTAGCTATCTGAATCAGGGATATAGTGTGAAAATTGCCTGCAGTTGTCTCTGGGGTGCAGCTGCAAAATCTGTCATTCTTCCAGCACTAGTGCTGTCATTTGACGTGGACAGTGATGTAGTTGGGGGCAAAGAAGAGGGCTATTTCAGCTTTGATTTAGCCAGGGCAGGTGGTGTGCTCTAGATGCAGCGCAAAAACAAAACTTGTATTGCAAACTAGCTACGTTTCCAACAGTGAAAATGGCATCCCAAAATATGAACGCAGAGGATGTTATGGATGAAAACGTGGCGAAATTTCCCTTTAAGTATTTTCTATTTCTGCTAACATACGTGTCAGTTGTTGTTTGGTTGTGTTTGCTCAGAGGCTATAGAGTATGAGGCTGTGCTAGCTTCACTGTAGCTACTGTATGTGTGTAATATTTGCATTAGTATGAATTGTAAAAACTTGCTGCAGGGGCTTAACTCATGTTCTTTTGGTTGTTGTTTGACTTGTTTATTTGACGCTTTTATGATGATTTAGTAGTGAAATATGAATGATCATGTTTGAGAATTATCATCGTAATGGGCTAAATTTGTTTTGCTACATACAATATATTTCCTTTAGTTGGTGTTTTGGTTGTTCCAATTGCTTGGAGTCATTACTTTGCACCACAGAATTTTATTAAACTGCAACAATTATATGACCATTGGGGCTGCAACTGGCGATTATTTTTTAAATTGTTTTGTCTATAAAATGTCAGAAAATAGTGAACAATGCACATTATAATTTCTTAGAGCCCAAGGAGACATCTTCAAATGTCTTGTTTTGTCAAATCAAAAAGTCCAAAATCCAAAGATAATAAGTTTATTATTGTATATGATACACAGTATGTATTTACTTGTATAGGAATGTAAACATGTATATTGCACACACAGGCCATTTGTACAGCATAATTTTTTCCCTGTGGGCTTTATTAGGGAAGACAAAATGACTGTTGTCACATACAGGATAGATAGTCACAACCACATTTTGTATATTCAGCTAAACATTAGAAAATATTCTAATTCAGAGCTGTGTATGTATATGTCAGCTTGTTTTACATATTCATATTAATGAATCTAATCAGCTCCTGTTCTTTGGTTTATGCTGGTGCTACATTAATTGCCAGTTTTTTGTGCTTTATCTGCACATTATGCCACATAACATTTGATAAGGAGAGATTTTCTGTGCATGTTGAGAATTTGTGATTTTAATATATGTAAATGAGTTATTATGTTTCTCTTCATCCTGCAAACCTGTTAAACATTTTGTCAGAAAACAACCAGCTTGTTTTTTTGATTATAAACTGTGGTGGTACTGGGACAGATCACTTCAGATGTGGATTCTGATGTAGTTTTTGAAGTATAGACAGAACCTGGTTTTATTGTCACATCTTTTGCTTTGTACACCTGATTTGCAGGATGTGTAGGCTGGAGAATGCGCTGTTTAGAACGAACCACAAGCTGTCATTTTGTTTCGGATACAATACCATTCAGACCATGAGGGTAGTTAACGAGGAGCATGGCTCTGGTGGCTCTTAATTATGTTCGTTAAAGCTCGTTAATGACTCCTGTCAGAATGGACTCAACACTATCGATGGCATCATATGATTTTAAAAATTAAAAAAGTAAAATTTATTAAAATTACCTTCCTGCTTTATCAAATTTTCAACTTGTGCACCACTTGGCCCAACTTTGTGAATCAATTTAAGACTTCATAATGGAATTTTCATTATTTATGACACAGTGGCAGTCATGATAAAACTGTGGCAGCGCGCCACAGATGGCCCTTTGTAGGGGAAACATTAAAGTATCATAAAACAGTCATTCATTGAGCCTCCACTGTAACATGGCTGCAACTTTTGTCACCTGTATGGTGAGGACACATAAAAAACATCTAGTTACAATATAGACCAGAGATGTGTAAGTGTGCTGCTCTGCAGACAGTGTGTATTTATAGGCAGCGGCTGTGTTAGTGGTGAGTAGCCATGGCTCTCTGACAGTGAGTTACTTAGCAAACCCCTGTGGGCTCAGACTATCTATCCCTTTTGCAGGGAAGTCATTATAGAAGTGGATTATACACGACAGCAGAATCTCATTTCCAAACCTCTCAGGAACGCAGGCTGAAACGTTTGGATTAAAATACTCGGGAAAGCTCATTCCAAATATGAAACATAAATTTGCACTCAATCTAAAATGCTCTGTACAGTTTAATTTTTCAACACAGAAACTTGTATTTATCAATAAATTAGATGTATTTCTCAGTGGACACACTCAACTATATGAATTCTCCCTGGACTGGACCTTACTACTTGTTTGATTCAACAACTGAAAGCATCTCCGATTCTGATCTGATTTAATCTTTCCTCTAATCCCACAGCACACAGACAATTTGACCTTCCTAATTGATGAGATGATCATCCATCCGTCTGATTTACCCATTTCTTGTGTGTTTGGGAATTAAGGCTTCAGTGATGTCAAGAAAGTGGATTACATAGTGTTTTCAAACACAATGATAAATGTGTTCAGATGATATTCATGTAAGTAAGTGTTAAAGATATTTGATTGTCACAGTATCAGGCTTGTTATATTAAATCAGATATCAGCAGGTTAAGTAAGGGTTGCCATATATACACTAATCACTCATGAAAAACTTTATGACCAAATCAGATGTCTTTAGCTTGACCACACTGTTGAGTAGATGAGTGAAAGGATTTTACAGGAAACAGTGTCAACATGAGAGGGAAGTTGAATGATCTTCTTTCACCTTAACAGTCCCCCTGCTGTGAGAAGTATATATGACTGCCTGGTTTCACCAGATGCTGCAGATGTCTCTTCACAAATGTGTCTTATCACAGCTTGTAGGTGACAGTAAGAAAAATATTAGGAGAAATAGAACATTTTTCCTCGTCTCCAGAATTGTGACATCATCAATTGTGACTGCCAAAACCAAAACATAACTGTGACCACGCCATTTTATCCTCGTCTTTCTCAATTGACAGCGATACAGTGATAAAGTTATACTAAGTTTCCATATTTACAGAGGTTGAAGCTGAGACCAGCTGAACAAAATCAGTGAATCAATATCACTGTATTTATTACACTATATGGCAAATATCATTACAGTTTAAATTCGCGTGGAATCATTACTTTGCACAATAGAATTTTATGAAACTGTATCAATATGAGGGCTGCAACTAAGTACTTGAAGCCCAAGGTGACATCTTCAAATGTCTTGTTTTGTCCAATAAAAAAGTCCAAAATCCAAAGATAATCAGTTTATTATCATGTGTGATACCCAAAAGCTCCAAATCCTAACATTTGAGAAACTGCAACTTGCAAATGTTTTAGCTTTTAGAAAGTACATTTTCTGACTTTTGATTGTTAAACTTAATTACATGTTTAACAAAGGTTGATAGGGGAGAGCAGCTCAGAAAAAGAGGAAATTAAGTTGCATGAATAATAAACTTTTGGCAACTGGAGTAAAAAAACATTTCAAAGGAGTTAAATGTTAAATGTTAGATTAGCAACATTTAACATTCGCTTTTTATTTTGTAAGGAGAAAAAAGAGTGAAAGCAAGGTGAAATCCATATTGGTGAACGTCAACCTTAAAAAAGTTTTTATCACTGGCCAAGACATCAACAGCTACCACGTATATGACTGCAGCTGAACTCATTTTCAAGTTTTTCTATTCCTCTTGGAGGTGACGGACTTTGTAGAGCTTGACCATGTAGCCAGAGGCTTTAGAAAAAGTCCTTTGACAGGTTATTGCAGGGTCATTTAGTCTGCATAATGGGCATCATTGATAACTGTAATAATGAATCATCTATATTTGCTTTATCCTCACTTCTTCATGTTATACCATTGCAATATTGTCCAGCATTATAACAAAGAAATTGCCTTTATCTGAATCAGGTCATTCCTTCACTTGAGTGCTCCCTTAAGCTATGCGCTCTCAGTGGTCACAAAAAGTCTCCGTCGCTCTCTTATTGCCGTCATGAAAATTGCTTCTATAAAAGAGGCTAATTAAAAATTGCACTAATTCTAACACTGGGTACGGATCTTATCTTTGACGATCTGTGCATTGCGTCAAAAGCAATTAAGGAAACTGGATGGGCTAAGTTGGCTTTTGTTCCCCAGTCAGTTTAATTAGTGTGATGAATAGTGTAAGAAGAAGGATCTAAATGCCATTCAGCACAGAACTCATAGGACGAAGGCTGTTTTGTGGAGTCTGAGAAAAATGCTTTGTCTTTGTCTTTTATATCAAACACTGCAAACGGCTCTTTGGTAATACTTTGCTAAGGCGCTGTGGTCGAAGCCTTACTGTAAAGGCAGTGATTGAAGAAAGGCTTTCTTAAATAAATATATAATATAAACTGTATTACTTCCCTCTGATTCTGATACTACAACTATAAATGCCCTCCAGCCTTTAAAATCTCCACTGGTATTAAAAAGAAATGCTCCTTTAATTATATAGCATCCTTTGAAACATAATTTCTATAGTATGTACAGGTACACATACCTAATCTGTAACCCATACCCTTGAACAGCATGTTCACCCCCAGGATCCCGTCTCTCCAATCCCTGAATAATTCAGACTCACTGATTCCCATTGTTGTGGTCACTATGGCCCTGAAGTGGTTCATAACAACTATTATTCATGCTGTTGTATCATGGCTTTTATAACTATAATTCTGGTACAATGGGCATAAGTGCTGAATGCATCTGTATTTGTGTGTGTGTGTTTGTGCGTGTTTCAGTGAGCGAAAGAGGAAGATATCTCATTTACCCATTTCTCCAGAAATATTGATCCACCCCTGAACATTTGAGTGGTTTCCGTATTATGTAAGTCGTTCTGTAATGGGCTCGGTTCTGAGGAATCCTCACCCCGGATTCATGGCATCATGTGTCAGTGATTCCCCTCAGTGATATTTGTACTTGTGTGCAATGTAACTACACTGATACCAACTGTAATGTTGCAGCATTATAATGAGGCAGCATGTTGGACATTTAGTCCTTCTTGTTTGACTCAAGAGAAAGATGGTGCCAGAATTTTACAGTAAACATTATCCAGCTTCTCTCTGGTGAATCAGCAAAAATATGAAAAATGGCAATAAAACATATTGTTCTTTCATTTGTTTCTTAAAATACTACCAAAGGTGTTTGGGATATTTTATATGGAAGCCAAAAGTAGCCATGGATGCTCTTATGTTTGAAACCTGTTGTCTCAAATCACAAAGTAATGATGTTATCTGAAGATATCACCCACTGTTTGATGTCTGTAACCAGAGATACACTGATCCGATACACCAGTTTGATATTGGTGCTGATACTGACTTTATTAAGCAGATCAGGTACTGGCTATGACGTGATCAAACCATATTCAATTCTATTTCTTTGTCATTGTGATTGCAAAAATCAGTTTCTTCAACTCAGTTTTTATGGCCACAGCAACACCAGGTTTCATGGATCAGGGCATCACTGTCTGTAACCTAAGTAAAAACTGTGGAAGATATCCAAATTGTTTCATGACTTCATATTTAAGGTTTCATGGTTTTCAAAATGCACGGTATGGTTTCGGCTGGCTGGGTATCAAAACTGTAGTTGTTCGCTCAATTTTCTTCCCAATTACAGCTTTATTTCATTATACCAGGTTAGCGTTTATTTGTGCATTTCATATTTTTTCTTCATTTTCGCTGTTCTCAGGATAAAAACAAAAAGCTATTTACAGGACAAAGCAGAAGCACATTGTGTCTCATGTGGTGTTTGCGGCAATTTGCAGCCAATGATGATGCAGATACACCAGGTGGTATAACTTTTTATTCTGTTTTTTCCAAAGTGGTGCGCTGATTCATTTATTTTAGTCACACTTTTATCGTCAAAGTCAAAAAAATCTGAGCATATCATATATTTACAAATGTATCTGTATTGTCAAATTCATGTTGAAAATGGCACTTTGCAATCTGCCATCATGTGCTTTGATGGAGATACAGTCTATTATCTCAATACATGATAGAAAGACATGTAACCATGGTAGTGCAGATGATTTAATCAGATTTAGTTGGATCCTTACACATGATTTACTACAGAACAATTAAACTAAAGTCTTCAATGTCTGAAAACAGCACTGCATATGAAATTGCAATGTAACTGTTTATTGCAGGGCATCAGCCATTACCCGGACTCACTTTCTACAGTTTAAATTACCAGCCTGTGCTTCTGAGTGCCCAACAGCTGATATATAAGATAGCCAGTAACACGTTTTTCAGTCCCACTGCAAATGTCCTTAAAGCACTCCTGTTAAATGATGCAGCGTGCTCCAACAATGAAAGCTTTAGAACACATTTCTGCGGTGATAACTGACTTGAAGTCCTTAAGCTGTTAAAACTGACTGCTTAAAGAGACATATGGTGAGTTGTAAGTTGTAATATACATACATAGCGGCAGGCATTTTTCCACTCTCATTATTTAGTGAGGCAGATATACAGAACAGAGACAGAGAGGCTGAAATGAAATGGAGGCAGATGGAGTAATCGTTTAATAGCAGGATAGCTGCTGGTGCTCATTCATACAGCTTCACTGATGTCCCTCAGGTCCTGTTCAGAACGAGTGAAAAAGCACATATAAACACACACTGTCCTAGACAGACTATGCTGCACTGTCATGTGGCACATTCACACTGACAAATGAATCAGAAATGATCTTATTTACTCGCATCAGAGCCTGGACCTGCCTCCTCCATGATAAATGATGCATGGTAATATACAGCCGGCTACTGAGACAAATGAAATACATGTCCTTTATGTGTGTATGTGTGTGTGTGTGTGTGCGTGTGTGTTTGTGTGTTCATCTCTAATCATCACAAACAAAAACACATGCAGAAAAGGCTGCAGAGCTTGGGAAAACAGATGATGCGCACTTCCTCCTTTTATGAAAACATGAACACACACAAACACGCACATGCACACATACAATGATAGATAGATGGCATTCTCTGTACAACCCACCCCATTAGAGTTGCATGCTATCCTCCCTCTCCTCGGTCCACCAAACCTCACCCAGGGGGTCAACAACAATCTAAATTTCAATTAAAGTGGAAAATGCCGCTGATAGAGACCGAATGAATGTTGATGCCTCTTCGTCTGAGGGTTCAGGTTTCAGCGACTGCTTGGGAAAAAAGCATTTGGGGCAATTATTTCATTATCTCAAATCCGCTCACAGCGGGCCAGGGTCGCAGCCCTGGCCGAGATTAGCCGGAACCACAATTATTATTACAATTAGAAACCAGACAGCACCAGCAGAAGTGTTTGGCCCTGGGAAAAACTGAATGTCAATGTAAGACTGTTATTAGAAAGCTGAAGGTGAAGAGAAGATTGAGACAGCGGAGAGGGACGGGGCAGGTTTAGGAGATGTTTTTTTTAATTGTCTGTTTTCCATGTTGTTCACAGGCTACAGCATGCAATGTATGCTTCATTGCAAAGCCTGAAGTCTGAGGGAGGATTTAATGAGTAGAGGAAAAAAATGAGGGAAAAGTGAAGCATTTCCCTACAATTGCTAAACAAAAACTACATTAGTGTAGTTAAACTGCACACAAACTGAGCTGTGGTAATTCATGGAGGATTGATCTGAGCACAGATTAACTGAGAACAGAAGGTATGAAACATTAATTCAGTTTATGTTAACCTGTGAAGGTTTATTGGGTTGAACTGGTGAACTTTGGCCAGCTGAACTAGCTTTGGTTTTCTAAAAAAGAATCATGCTCTCAAGCTTGTATTCATTGGCTCTTTGGAGAAGAATGAGAAGAGACAGCTTTGATGCCAAGAGCAAGAGGTGCACCCTGTACCTAAGAAGTAAATCAAATTTACATTTGTATTACAAATGAAGTCCAGCTGCATTTTACTTCATATCTACTACATCATGCCTCTCCAATTACTGTTAACAAAATAAGCAGTGCAGATCAGTCAGTGTGAGATCAAAGAGGAGAAAGAACATGGCGTGAAAGGATAGAGGGGTAGAGGAGGTGAGAGGAGATACTAAGAGGGGAATTTCCAGGCATACAGTATGTGGCTGTTTAACTGTCTTGGTGGTGATGCAGGAGAGATAATAGCAATTAATGTCATGGATTAACAATGACTGGTTGTGGTTATGGTGTAAAATTTCTCTAGATATTTCCCATTGATGTTTACAAAGCCCTGCACCCTTTTGTTACTGTTGCTACATCTGTCAAATTTAGGGTGACCATATTTTCAAACCTGCAAACCGGGACCCTTAAGTGTACCGCATGTTCATGCACGATTAGCACATGTATGCACTAATGCATGCACCTGAGTGCAACTTTCAACACTATGGAGCTCCTCTCAGCAGACAAAAAATTATGTTTTGTCTCCCGAAATCCACTAAGGTTTTTGTCAGTGTGCACAAGCACAGGCTGCCAGCTAAATGACCAACGAAACTGATGATACTGCCTCTTGAAATAACAACTGTCCTAGGCCGATTTTATCAGCTATAGCTAGTTAGCTAATTAAGGTTAGCTATACACATTGGTTGAAACTTGTCTCTGGCTGACTTTAATTTTTCTAACTTGTAAAAGGGGGTTTTGTACTGAAAGAAGAAAAGACTATTGTGCTAAAAGACTGATGCTAAAACTGTCCCAGGCAAAACAATCCATCTAACATAACACTGTTTGGCTGCTTAGCTTACCTATATGTTCATATTTTCATTATTTGTATTTGACAAATGTAACTATCTGGAGTAAATTTTGTCTGGGGTTGCTGGAATGTAAACCTCCCCAAATCCAATAAAACCAGGGCAGAGTCGCTAACTCTTCACTTCCACACAATGGAGATGTACTACACAGTGGATGTATGGTCGTGAACAGGTTTTTTTATGTGACCATAACGTCACTTTACATAACAGTTGGTTAATGATGGCTTTGGAAGTAACCATTGATTAGTACTGTTGGTAGTAAGCTAGTTAGCTGGGCATGCTAGGTTTGTAGCTTAGTGAAGATAAGCACACTTTGATTGATCCATTCCTTACACTTTTGTTCTTGTTTTTTTGGTTGTGGAAAAATTAGCAAAACTGTAAACTTTGTGCAGGAATATGACACAAAATGTAAACTTTTTTGAGTTATTGTAACAAAGGATATAATTAGTAATTAACATTAATTAACACAGTGCTGCTGTAGGTCCATGATAATAAAACAAACCTGTCCATTAGAGCAGCAGCAGCTCTAATGGACAGAAAGAAGGAAATTTATTGATATTCTGGTCTCAATCTTTTTCTGCTGGTCTTTATAAGAAAAAAAGTAAGAAAATTGTGTTTGGCAAATGATCAATCACTAACATCTGTTTGTTCTTGCTATTATCCAGGCTGCAACAGCAGGAGCAGATTGTGTTGCAATTACATCGTCTTTGGTTTACAAGAAAATATTTCAACAGGTGAAAAACAATGTATGATGGCAAACTGGTTTATCGTAGTGTGTATACTGTGATGTAAATCCCCACCAAGCAACTGAAGGGCTTTACATGGGCACATGCACACACATTCACAGTTTCATAAATGTGAATTAGTTCTACTTAGCAGCACAGCTAAGATGCTATTAGGGCAGACTAGCATCAACCAGAGGGTTTTTCGTGAGGGGATAATAATTGGAGATCTGAAGAGGTCGTCCTCCCCACTAATTGACTCCAGCTTAGAAGTGGCTCCCAGTTGACAGATTCCCAGCTGGCTCCTATTGATAGTTGATATTAAGGTTACGATGAGGTTGCAGAGATGCCATTTAGTGATAGCGGCGTAACTAGTTTTTGATTTGTTTCACGGCAGGGAAGGAAATGAAATGAGGTCTCCAGCGCCGGTGTGTGTGTGTGCTTCCAGCACTAGGAACACATAATGATAATCATAGTCATAACATTAGCGTCTAGGCGTGATAATGTTTGGAGCAGCGGTGTAAGCAAGAGCTAATGGGAACATAATGACTGCGGGTCTGTTTGCTGGGAGGTGGGATTGGTTTGGTGTGCTGGAGAATGCTTTGACAAAGGAAGAGCGAACTGAATGCAGAACAGAGACACCACTCTGTGTCATACAAGGAAACTCTGATGCTGGGCTGCTGTGTAAACCTCATTCATTCATCATTCTTCAATTAGCAGGCACAGTTTTGTCCCGGAGGCTTAACTTTATTGAGATGAAGTTCATTAGATGTTATAATATTAACAGCAAACCAATGCTGAGTTTAGCTCACGCATGCTTATACATCTGTGAGATCTAATGCAATCAATGTTTTTCACTGTAGATCAGCAATAATGATACATGATGCTGTAATATCTCATCTGTGTAATGTTGAACAGACACCAAGTGCAGAGAACACACCACAAGCAAGATTTCACTCTTCAAAACTTTATATTGACATAGAAGAGCTTAGCTTAGCATAAAGCTGGCAAGGCTGGCTAAGTATGGCCACAGCCTTCGTGGATGGGATGTTCTCCAGTGCTCTGGATTTCTGAGTGAGGAACAGTTTTCTTGTTTCATTCACCACCATGGTGTCACTCGTCCTGTCGTACATCAGCACCGCAAAGCACTCCAACAGACTTGAACAGCTCACTCACATCACTTGGCATCTGCATGAGCTCAGTGATGGCCTCGGTCACTTCAGAGAAAAACTTCTAAATCTCCCATGCAGTTTTCTTTCCTCTTCCAGCAAATGCTGACACTGTGTCATATCCCGTAAGTGTGTGGAACAATGGAAGAGTGGGACGGATATTTGGATCCAGCTTGTTGGCCACTTCATGAACCCCAATGTATCTGAAACTGGTGCCTGTACAAAGAGCAATCCACATTTCCTAAACATGGCCACGGCCAAGACAACAATGCCAGTATCTACAGTACTAATAGTCACCTTCTTGCAACCCTTCTGAGCAGCATCTGACACATGTAGAAGCAAGTGTGTGTCTGCTTCCATGAGAGAACATGGAGTGAGGTTCGTCCAGTCAGAAAGGGCAGGAGTGCAGAGCAGCATCTTCCTGTGAGTTGCATAGACTTCTTTTCCATCATCTATCGGGACACAAGCGACTTGCTGGGAGAGGAATCCAAACAATTCTGTTTCGTTCCCATCAACACACAGGAAGTCTTTCCAGTGCTTTGGCAGTGCAATGATTGGAATCATCCGTCTCTTGATTCCCTTCCCTCTCCTCTGTTGGGTGGTGCCTTTCAGACTGTCTGGGATGTGGACATCTCAGATAATATCAAGACGGCTCGTTTTCTCAAGCTGGAATTTTGCATATGGCTCAAAGACACTGTCTGCATAGTCCTGGAAGATCTTTGCTGTACCAGGATTCAGCATCTGGACCACAGCTGCACCATCAAGGAACACAGCATCAACTACAGTAGCAATCTGTGAGTCAGTGTCATTAGTCTTTATGCAGTGCAAGAGGTCTGGTTTTCTGCCAAGTCACATCTGCCCAAAACAAACTAGCATGCTAGCTTCTGATTAGCATGTTTGCTAATGTGCTAACTTGCCACATAATTACTGTAATTCTGTCTTCTACATTCTTGCTAATGTAGCTGTCAGTCAGAATAGAAACAATTACTTTCTCAAATTAGGTCCAACGAATGACAGTCATGTAATTCCATATAACATACAGCAGAAAGTACACCTGGAAATAAACACATACACTTGGTAGGGTCAGGAGCCCCTCTGGCCAAATTGGTACTCTAGAGTCTAAGCAGAATTTTGTTATGGAGCCATGGCTGAGGCAGCTGGCAGCAAATAAGCATCTTTATTAGAACAAAAATGCAATTTTGCTAAAGATATACGTGATTATAATGCAGAGTGATGGGGCAAAAACTGGAAAAATGCAAGGCTGAGGTCAATGAACTCTCAGGGTCACCAGAGGTCAGATATAAATTGCCTCCATGTCTGAAATAAAACCTTGAGGTATGTAGATTATATGCTAAAACTTTCGTGCTTTAGTCATAAAATGCACAATTTGTTTGCCTATCTGTCCCACTAATTGCCACATTATTTGTGAGAGCTAACTATTCATCCATCTCAGTATTCTCTCCAAAAGTTGTTCATCAGGAGAATTACTGCAAACTCATCACCTTATTCCCATAAAACCATCACATTCAGAACACTTATAAGGAGCACAAATCAATAAATATCAAAGTTATCCTCAACAGATACAGGTTTTACTATGTATTTGCCAGCTACTCACTACTACAGGAATGCTCACCAACTGCTCATATTTACAGACCAAGTGACTTCTTCAAACCTTCATATTATTCTTTAAACTGCAGTTGATTGCAAAATAACAAAGATGCTTGCATATTGCGTCTACATTTTATTAGAAAAGTTTCTGGCTCATAATTATGACAGCATAAAACATACAATCCTGGTGGGACTTCAAATAATTTTCTCAATAAAAACAAAAGAATAGTAAAGCATGGGAAAGGATATTGCGTGGTCAGGGACGAAACTCCAGCACATCAGAGATGAACAAAATACACTTTTCTACCAAAGCAAATATTGGTCTTCCCTGTTCGAAGGTGAAAGATATTCAGTGTTTTTTTTTTGTTTTTTTTTTGATAAAAGGTCATTTGCTCTTAATCCATAACTTCTGTCACTGTTCTCCTGTCGTTCTTTCTCCCAACTTCTTTTTTTTCTTTGCATGTTAATTACTGGTCAAAGTTGTCACCAATGATCTCACGTTATATGGAAGCCATGCAATGTTGCTGAGATAATCAAGCTCGATAGAAGTGGATGTAGCAGGTCGACTTTCAATCAACTCCTGATTAGTATGTCTCCTGACTAAGTTGACCTGCAGCGGAAGAACTCATTATCAGACTTTAGTAATATGCAGAAATGAGTTGTCCATTTTTTGAATAGGAGAACCAATTGCAACACCGGAAATCACCAATCTGAAATCACCTCTTGTCACATGTGTGCATGGGGTAACACATTCATATTCAAACAAAATCAAAATGTGACTAGATTGTTTCAGTTTAACTGATCTTTAACAGTGGTTAATAGGTAATAATTGGTAATTATAGGCTACAGAAAGCTGGTAATGCCATCTATCACATGTATCACTGAGTCATCTGTCATCTGGGTCAGCTAAATGTCAGCACTAACATTTTGATTTGTCAGTGCTATAGGACATGATAGATGCATGTCAGATAGCAGTGAGTGGATTAGAGTTCAACTTGTCTGTATATTAAAGTAGTGTGAGGGCATAGAGCAAAAACATTATTACTCGGTTCCCTTTGTGAGACAAGAAGAAATGCACCTTGTTTCCACAACAGATCTGATCCCACTGCTCAGCTTGGTATGGACAGGTAGGATACTTGATTTTATAGCATAACAATTTTCATGAATTTCAAGTTTCTCTACCTAGTCTCCTCTTCATGATTGATTAGCTGGGGAAAAAGAGTTGATGACATATTTCTAATAAGTAAATGTTTCAAGTAATTAAATGTTTCTTTGCTCACCAAAGCAATTTCAGTGCTTTATGTGTATAATAGGCAGCAGAAGTTTCAGAGGGATGGCAAAATGCAGATGGATGCAAATTCAGCTGAAAATTGGTCCAAATCACTCTATGATTTGTTTGAAAAATTCAAATGAATCCAGGTTTTGAAACAGTTTTCAACTTCTCTGCTTTGGTAAAACAATTTAAGGTTAAAGTCATCTTCCAGTTTTCTGTGGCAGTAACTGGTCATCAGAGTGTTATAAATCTGGCCCACAAATTTCTGTTCACTCATTGTGGCCTGGTCAGGGATCAAGCAAGAGGCATTTGATTGGGGTACACCAATACTCAGTTGGCTTTTTACCAGTCAGTGCTGCACACCAGATATGGAATTATGGCATGGCTCATTAATGACATTACCTACAACAATCTCTGTAATTTGCAGTTTCTAACTTTTCATGAAAGACAGAAATGTCTTGGCTGATTGTTGACTGATGCTCTTGTTACTCACCTGGAGTCAACATCCGATCAGCTGTAAAGTAAAACCTTCTCTGGCTAACCAACGTGTTGACTGAACCACGTGACACCTCAGTGAGCTCCGTATAAATGAATCACCGTTTCGTTGATTAACTTTTGAGATCGCAGCATGCCTGGCTCCCTATAGTGCCTTTCTACTAATTATTTATAAGTCCTAGCAATATGGATTGAAGTGCTAATGAGATGGCACCCCCTGCTTTGGCCCCCCTCCCGTCAGCAGCAGCGCCAGGCTTTAGTGAAGGTTTTAAAAGCATGCCATCGGTTGACACGTGCCACAGACTCAGCTGCCAATGAGGCTCCAGTCATTGATTCAATGTGGCTGTGAAATGGACTCATTTTTTTTTCAGTGTCTCATATTAAATCCGCCGGGGTAATAATAGGTGTTTGAGCTGGCTGTAGTCTGAGAACATGACTGTTTATCAGCAATGACCAGCAGTTTGCCCATATGAGAGCACACACTGCTCAGCATACATCAATATTACCCCCAATCGCTGCCCACCATTACTCTCCTCAACATCACTCCGTCCTTACATCTATACCTTCTCCATTCAGTAATCCTTCCCTCTCCCTCCCTCCCTCTTTCCCTTCCCCTACCTCCTTTCCTCTTTTTCTCCAAATGGTGTCATCAGTCCTTATTGAGGCCATTGCCCAGGCTCATCACGCATAGTGCCACTGGCTGCAGCTGAATGCATCTCTATGGGAAAGCAGTGAGAGCCAGGGGACAGGCCGGAGGATACATCTGCGATGACACTAATGCACTGACTCAGCGCTCAGAGCTCAACACTGTGGCCTGAACAGTCCCCTGAGAGGTCTGGACACACATACTAACATACACACACACACATGCACAGGAAATCAAGTCTGCAGACAGATGAGCGTGTATATGCATAAACAAACACACAATGAAAGTTTGTTTGGATATGTGTCCGGAGATTCCTAAATGTTGAAGAATATACACATGCACACAAATATATACAGAGAATCAGGCATGCATTGGGACACCCGTGGTCCCTCCACTGTCTCCTCTTATGTTCACATCAAAATCCAGACGACAGCCTATTTTCCAGCAAGCATCTGGAATACAAAAACACCATCGACCCTCTGGCCACCCGTTCTCTGCCAAGATAAAAATTTTCTTCCTTCCAACAGTGTCGTCTGTTTGCCTCTCTTTCCCTGAGCTTTATCTCCCTCACATCATCGTAAATTGCCCCCTTTGTGAAATATACAGTGTGAGATGGAGGGATTCTTTCAAACACACACAAACACACACACACACACACTTTAGGGATTTTGTGGGCATACTGGGAGTGCTGCAGCTGTCGTCCTAACAATGATAAATAGGAAAGAGACAGGTTGAGATGGTTTTGTCTTTGTCTGCATCGGCATCAATTGTCCCCCTGAGCAGAACGGTGATAATGCCTTTAATGGCTCAATCTCCATCAACTTCATGAGCAAAACATGCACAGGCATGTGTGCCGAGATGCACACACACACACAATTACTATCGCGTCCATATGCCACGATTCCCACGTCCCCTCCTCCTTCCTCCTCTCTGTCTCTTCTCGTCAAGTTTTTGTTCCACATTGTCTTTTGATGTCAAGGCCACCTTAATGAATGTCTCTCCCCTCATACATCCTACTTTCCAAGAGCAACGTGGAAGGAAAGATGTCATAGATCAACAAATGTTGAGACAGCAGGTTGAGGGAGAGAGCACTGCAAAAAATGTCAGTGGGATTTAGTTTCTTATTCATTTTAAAGGAGTTTGGCATGTTTTATATTTTGCATCCCTTTACAGGGTTTGGTAAAAATAACAAGACTTGGAGATGCATTTGGCCACACCACAGTTCTCATTTACTGCAAAACAATATACGGGAAAAAATTATAAATCACCGGGAACGAGAAACAGACAATTACAATTCAGCCAGCGTTACGTTTCTAGAAAAACGTATTTGCTGTTGCAATTTAGTTTGTATAGGAACATAATTTCTAGGAGACATGGTAACTATGCTATTGTTATTCTCTTTGCTAAAGCAAAATGGAGAAAACTAGCAAGGCGTGTTGAATGGATAATTATCTCACCAAATCATTTGGTAAAGATAAGGCTATTTGCTGACTTTTTAAAATGCAACTGCCACATACTTATGTTAGCTTGTCATTTGAGTGAAGCAGCAGATTTAGATTAACAGAACAACGTCCGTTCTACGTTGTAGTTTAGGATTAGGCTACATGGGTTGCCTTTAAATGCAAAATACATGTTGGTTCAAATTTTTTTTTTAAGTTAAAGCCCTACACAGTAAGTTATAGTACATTAGAGTGGTGGATATTTTTTGCAGTGCAAGAGACATAGTGAGAACAAGAGTGAGGAGGAGGAGGAAATAGTCCCAGCTGACCTCTCACTCGAAGCCAACGAGACAGTAAAAACTCATCTGTGTTTGTGTGCTTGGCAGCAGGCAGACCTTGTGTACACACAGCCACGGAGGCCTAATAATATTTTCCAAAGGAGATGAATCTGTTTTCCTTTTTGTGGTTGCTCAGATGGACCTCAAAACTTTTTTTTGCTGAACTCATGGAACAGATGGGATGTGTGTTGTTAAGGCTGGCTCCCAACAGCAGGTTTGCATAGTGTTCCTAGCCCTACTTTCAGGAAAGTGGTATTAGTTGGCTTCACGGGACTGACAGAGGGATAGGTGCACTGGCAGCTTAACACCGAACTCAAATGCCTTCATTTTGTTCAGAGAACATGAAAAAAAAACAGTCTTCAGCCATTGTTGGGATGCAGCACTTTCTCACTGCTGCTTAAAAGAAACTTTTGACAGAGATTTGATTTTAAGTTTCGATTTGTCACTAACTGTGCTCTAAAGGATTAGCTATTAATGACAGAAACAGACATCAGAATGTATTTAGGGCACATACTATGGGGGAAAAGCTGTTTTATTGCAGCCCAAACCTGTGATTTAGTCTGATAAACCAACTGGATGCATACATATACATTTTGTCTTCTGCTGCTTTAATGTAGAGAGTGTTAATGTTATACATCTCCCTGATAATGCTATACATAATTATCACTGTGTAGGAGGTGTAACTTTTAAAATGTGTCTTGAAATTGATCTCAATCACATCAATATCATGTCTGCAATTAGATCAGTTGGCACTTACACTACATAGATAGAATTTCAACCTCTTAAGGGAGCCAGCTTATTGGATTGTGACCAATTACTATAATTACAAGTACATAATTTTTTTCTTTAATGTCATCAGATGATGCAGAGTACAACCTCACTAAAGATTCAGACTCAGCTCCACATGATTTCAGTGAGTCAATATTGTCTGAAAAGAAAAGTTACGGCTGAGAACGAGGCAGGAAAGTTTACTGTATAAACACCAGAGCCCTGTCATTATAGCACCACAAGCAGGACTAGATCATTGTGCCCATGGGCGTTTGGCCCATAATGCATCGGCTGCAGAGGCCTGGTTACCTTTACCCAACCTCACAATGAGTCACTGGTTGCCGGCTGGTGGGGGAACAGGGGAATTCAGAGAAACATGATTGAAAGTCAATGGAATAGAATGAGTCCTATTGATCTCTGTCAGAGATACACAGTGAGAGAGCAGACACAGGCTGCCAAACTGACCCCATTTAACTATAATGTGTAAAGTCCCAGTTATTGAATCACCCTTCCACACACAAGTCAGTATGCCAAACTGTCCTGCAAATCAAATAACTCATGCCTTTGAGTGTAAAGATAGTGGAAGCTGTTTGAAAAAGTAGTACCTGAACTAAAGGAGGCTAAAATGTAAAATAAAAAATATGGCAACATTATTATTATTACATTTCCCATGATAACAAATCACAGTATTGATTTTTGTTGGGGTTCAGTAGTTTCAGTGATTTAATTTAAACAGTTTGTTGCTGCAATGACCACCTCTCTAAATAGTGAAATGAAGTTAAGTTTACTCAGAAACTATAATTTTCTTCATCCCCATTTGTTATTATCAGGTTCAGTAGTCTCCACTTTTGGTTTACTCAGGCATGCTCTCAGCTTAAGCTAGAGCTGAGATGATGAAGTGGCATTGATTTTTATAGCACCAAAGCAAGAAAGGAAAGGAAAAAGCTATCTGGCTTCGCTGATCATTCATACGGAAAATACAGAAGAGATCTGCAAGTAGTATTTTTTAGGGTGTACTAGTAAAGGAATAATGAGAGTAACATTATTGTTTGTGACTTTCTATCATTCCATATGTGATGCTAAAGTAGACATCACATGTCTCTGAAAATGTGTAGTGTGTAGTGTTTTCTCTCAAACAAATTGGTCTGTCAGCACTTGGCCTTATTTTCTGTGTTCCGTGTTCTACATTTGACACACCACTGTAGCTGCTGCTGGAAATGTAAATCTCATTATTATCCCCAGAAGGGACCTACCAGACCTACCTGCTTGAAACACCAAATATAAAAGCTTTTGCGAAGTTGCTATAAATTGAATCACTATTTTGTTATCAATTAGCAACACAGGGTAGTTAAAGCCCACAAAATCTTAGATCATGAGATTCATATTTTGGGAAATATGCTAATTAGTTTTTTAAGATGAGTGTTAGATAAGATTGATTGGTGAATATGAAGCTACCGCCAGCAGCTGTTTAATCGCTATAACAACCGCAGTGTAAAAATGTCACACTGTTTTACGGGACTTATCTCCTGGGTGAAGTCACTTCTTGAAGTCTAGTCATCACCGCAAGGTTTCCAGGAACCAGAGGAGACTTCAGGAAGTGACTGTTACTGGCCAAGTAATAAGCAGGGACGTATTAAGGAGAACTGGATACTGCATTCAAAGATGCAGTATTCATTCCTATTAAAGTTGCTCAGTGGCGCATGAAGCCAAAAAAGACTGCCGTGTTTCCAAAATGTATTCACCGTTTTATGGCCGCACCTTTTCCAATGATTGCGTATGGGGACAATGCTTTTGACGGATGACGGAAGTTGTAATTATACGGTTTTGGCCACCATGTCAAATTGGCTTCACAGTCCGGCTCTGTTCTAAGAGCATGGAAATAAGCCCTTTCTCAGTGTGCGTTCTTGTCTGTGTTCTTGTGAACTTGTGAAACGTCAGTCACAGGCCAAGTACTGTTCTAATGCAAAGTCCACATCTAGCACACAATTACAGTCCAAATGACTGGAAGTGTTCTTGCGCCGCCCGTTTTATCAAGGATACATTGGGAGCTGACTGTGTGGACTTGGGATAGCCAAGTATCCCAGAATGCATTTCGCACCAATCGGCAGCAATAGTGGAGATACTGAGTCAGGCTAAAAGCTATTAGAATTTTCGTCCTAGTACTGCTAGTATGTCACTTTATTAAGCTTTGATATTTTTTCCAGGCAAGAAAGTAACTATTTAAATTTCCAGTGTGGAAATTTGCGATGACATTTTTGGAGATGTGAGGATCTACTGGCAGGTCAACGTCTGTCGTCATCTCAGGGAGAACAGTATCACAGGTAGAGGAGCAAGTGGATCCAAATGCAGAAACAACAAGCAGGCAACAGAAACTGGAGAAAATGATTATTTATTTACCAGACTCTGGTTACTGGCAGTTGAAGACAAAAACAGAACTGGCTGACTTGAAACACGAGGAGCAAAAAATAACAACTGCAAACCCCTGGATACATTGAATACGAATTGACATAGAACTCAAAGAACAGACAGGTATAAATACACAAGGAACTAATCACAGAACAAGTCACAGCTGAGTGGGGCAGGCACTGGAAAAGGAGGGAAAGACAAGGAGACAACATGGGTGTGGCAGGCAACAAACATTGAACAGGTGTGCAGGAGAAAACAGCCGGAGTAGGACTACAGCAACACATAAGAAACACAAGGTTACAAACTGTCAGGAATAAAACCAAAGTAAGGCACAGATAAAACTAAAGAAAACAAGCCCTGGACTCAAAGGAAAAACACTGCCAAGCTCAGGCACTACACAAAGAAACACAAATGGCAAATGCAGTTATCACAGACAATTTGTAACCCAGAGCAACACCAAAAAATCCCAAAACACAAAAAGTCCAGACACAGATTCCATGACAAACAATCTTATCTCAGCAATCCCGATGGTAATTTTCCGCTGGCTCTAATGTTTCTGTAGAGGTTTAATATTTGATATAATTCCTTTTGGAAAATAAATATTGGTCTCACAGATAAGATAATATAACATTTGTTACTGCCACATTAGTTTGTCTGAAAGTAAAGTTAAGCTTCATGTTTTATTTAACAGAACAACAGTGCTGCCTGTGTGGATCTTTCAGATTTTTATGTTAAGATTAAACAAAGGAGTAATTGTAACATGTTAATTAGTGAGCTGTAGGGACACTGGTAGACTAGTTTTGCTGTCCACTACCTGTGGACAAAGCCAAGCTAGCTGTTTCCCCGTTTCCAGTCTTTGTGCTAAGCTAAACTAACTATTTGCTGGCTGTAGCCATCAACTGTATATAAATATTGACGACTGTCTCCACTTCCTTCCGCTATGCAAAAGTAAAGCCAAAATATCTTGTTTCCAGGAGCTGCTGTCTAGGTTGTGTGATGCCATTTAGAGCCAGATTCTGCACAATAGAGTCAGCACCCCCTCAGCTGTCCCTCTGCCTGACGGAGGTTTGAGAGTGGCTGTCACAAGTGTCAATCATGACGTCACATCCCCTTTACATATCATCAAATAACTAATTCATTACAGGTTTGTTGGAAAAATGAGCATTTGCAAATGTCAGCATGATGAGAACCACTTAAAATGACAGAAACCATCTTTGGGAATGTATTTTATGTGTGCTTTGAGTTTTTAGTTTGGCTCATGTCATCCACTAACATGGAGGGGACTTATACTGCATATAATGTATAGGTATAGGGGAGCTGACATGATGTCCATATTTATATACAGTCAATGGCTGTAGCTTCATATTTCAGTGCAGACATGAGTGTAGTAACAATCTTTTCATTTGACTCTCGGCAAGAAAGTTAATAAACGGATTACATCTGGTGCTATACGTTATAACATTAGGGCCTTATGAAATCTGTTTAAATTTTTTCCAGATTCTGTTTTGATTCTTCCTGAATTCTGTGTTTTTCTAATCATGTGGTGGATGAAAACAATTTCAACACTTCAGTAAGAAAGTATTCAAAATGTAATCATACATTGAATGAAATGAATATATATATATATACATATATATATATATACACACACACACACACACACACACACATATATATATATATATATATATATATATATATATCAGTGAATTTGTAATGACGCAACACAACATTGCACATTGCTCAAAGAAAATGCTTCAATAAACAGTACACTCAGACATTAGCATGAAGAAGTGAGACAGATATGGCCTGAGGTATTCCCTCACATTTTTGTGAGTGATCGCACCATAAAAAATAACAATCACAAAATAACATTGGTAAAATGAAGCTTATAATGAGGGGATTTGAACAGTCACTATATAAACTTGATAATAAAAATGTCAATAACATAAATAAAATTCACGACATGAAAATACTGAGTGAAGTTTAGAAAGAATGAAGAACACAGACATCAGCGAGTATTAGTCATTCCTCCTGTCCTCTGTTGTCCTCCCTCTGCTGCTGGTAGAGGGAGGGGGGACCGCCATCTCAGCCAGCAACTAAAATTACAAGAATTTGACACATTTTAAGATTCGTGGCAAACTAAGGTAAACTGTTAGGCTACATAAAAACAGCTTTCGCTTAACTTGTTCATAACAATTTACTATGGACAAAGCAGATGAAAATATTGCTTTTCTACATATTTATGCTTGTTGAACAGGTGTTTTTATAAATTACTCTTATTAGCCTTTTACTCGTGAAGCTTTTATTGCACTTTCAGTAACTAGCGTAGCTGTTGTCAACTCGAATAAAACTTTATCTTTCACTTCACCTGGTTCACTGTCTCCACCATGGCCTCTCTGATTGGCTGCTCCGAGTGTGTGTGTGTGTGTGTGTGTGTGTGTGTGTGTGTGTGTGGAGGAGCTGATCTCCGCCCTTCATGAAACTCCAACACAAACAGCAGAGGACAGAGAAGCAGTTCGCCCGTAAATGACACCAAAACATGGCAGAGACGCTTAGCATAGTTTTTTCTGTTTATTCAGCTAGGTGCTGTGAAAAAAAGCATAAGTGCTGCGCTATCTTATAATGGTAGGGAAAACTCAGATTTTTATAAATTGCATCCACTTTTTGGCAAATTCCATGAAATTCCACGTTTTACAGTTGATTCCATTTTTATCGTCAAATTCTGCAATTTCATCCATATTTTCCACTACACATAAATCATAGGGCCTATAACATTTTGAAAACAAAACATCTGAAAATGTTTAGCAGTCAAAACCTCATCTTCTTCATCAGGACTGTGTGTGTGCGGTTTGACCAGATTTGATTGATCATGGGCTGATTGATATACAGAAGTACATAATGTCACCTTTTGCCTACTGAGTCCCATCCACTTCAACCCAGTGAACACAGACAAAAACAAAAACAGAGATCTCTCATGTGAAATTACTGAAACTGTTATAACTTTGGCAGAAATTTTTGTGTTCATGTCAAACCCCATCTTTACTACGTCTGACTCATTTGTTCAGATGGAAACATTTCATGCTTCATTTCAAAATCAAACAGAATTCATCAAGAGGGTTGAGGATTGAAAAGCAAAAAGAAATTCCCGCTCAAAGTTCCCAGACTGAAAATGAAACTTCTCTCAACAGGAGTATTATAAGAGCATAAAAACAGGTGACTGTGTGTGTTCTCATGCAGAGATCTGGTAGTTGTTTGTCAGACCCTCCTAGGCTGTCTGGCCTGCCTGTAGGTCATGGTTGGCTGTCTTCAATGACACATCTGTCTCTATCTGAAAGCCTGGCCCTGCAGTCCAAAGAGCCAGCTCTGGTTACCTGAGGGGCCTCCCCTGTACTCTGAGCCCATATCAAAGCAGGGAAAGAGGCCACATTTCAGACGTCCATGGAGAGAGAGGGGAACTGGTGAGAGACTGTTTTGCCACTCTCTTTACTTTGGATACATCTCAGTTAGAGGAAGTGCTCTTTCCATGAATCCATTTCTTCAGCTTTAGTCACTCATAAAAGATGTAACAAAGAGAAAAAGAAAGTGAGTAGGGGCGACCTTACGCCGCTGAGCTGCGGCCGGCAGACTAAGATGACTTAGACCCTCATCAAGAGTATAATGACTTGAAATGACCAGGTGTTGACAGTCCGCTGTCATTAATGAGCAATGATGAGGTGACATGGGGACAAATTAAAAGGAGACAGAGGAAGTGAAAGAGCATGAAACAAGAGGCCGATGTGGGGTGAACTTGGCTTATGGGACTTATTTTCATTTTCTTAGAGGAGCACAATGGTAATTTTGTCAGGTGCAAATGGATTCTTTCTTTGCCTGCACTCATTTGGTAATTTCATGGCTCGTCATGACATTGCTTGCAGTGTAATGTTAATTACAGTACACCTTTGGTGTGCAAAAATATAGAGTAAGTGGAGTTACATTTCACAGGCAGGTGCAGTTGTATTATTGTATCATAGGGATGGAAATGTCAGTGGGTCGGTCCACTACTGTGGTCCAGACCAAAATATCTCAACAACTATTTGACATTTGCATTGCAATGACATTTTGTACAGACGATCATGATCCACAGAGGATGAATCCTACTGACTTCCTCTGAATTTTCATATAGCATCACCATGAGGTTGGCATTATTTGACATCTTAATTTATAGGCCTCCTGAATCTGTTTATTTATAGTTTTTATATATTGTTATGCCTAAATGCGACAGGGTGCTTATTCTTGGTGATTTTAATATTCATGTATGTTGTCCTACCCATTCCTTCACCTCTCATTTTTTAGATCTCATAGACTCTTTTGACCTCATTCCATCTGTTAAAACATATTCTAAAGGTCACAGTTTAGATTTGGTTCTCTCCTCTGGTCTCTCTTTTGAGTGTCTTAATTTGGAGGATATGGTAACTGACCATAAAGTTTTTTAAGTACCACTACAGCTTGCTATTCTCAGTCTCCACCTTACAATACATTCTTGCATTCACAACTCTGGTTCTGCAGCTAAATTCTGTAATGCTTTTAATCCATCTTCCTTTATTCACAATATTCCCTCTCAATTGATTCAGTTATCAATTGGGTAATCAATTGTGTAATTGATTCAGTTATTAATGGTCCCTCCACTTCTCCTTCTGTACCTGACTGTGAGCTGTCTGAAAAAATTTCTTGCTCATTTTGTTGATAAGGTTGAGAGTATCAGGTCCCAAATCCCGCCTGACGCTTGCCTTATTTCTAGTTCCCATATTAGTTCTGCCTCTTTGTTCCAGTTTCAACCCATCACAATCTCAATGTTAGAGGTTACAGTCTCCCATATGAACGCCTCCTGCATCTCCCCACTAAACTGCTCATGGAGGTATTTTCCACTATTGGCCGTGTTATTTTGCAATTTTTTTTAACAGTTTTAAGCATGCTATTATTCACCCACTGCTAAAGAAACCTAATTTGGACCCCCTTTCCTTAAGTAACTGCAGACCAATCTCCACATTGTCTCTTTTATCTAAGGTTCTGGAGAAAGTAATTTCATCCCAACTGATATCTTTTATGAACAATAATAGTGTTTTTACTAGTTTCCAATCTCGTTTTAGAGCACTTCATAGTACAGAGACAGCTTGTTAAAGTTACAAATGACCTACTGCTAATTGCTGACAAAGATGACTGCTTGATTTTAGTTATTTAAGATTTAAGTGCTGCATTTGATACAGTCAATCATGGTATCCTCTTACATAGCTTAGAAACTTGGGTAGGCTTCAAGGGCATGGTTCTCAGCTTATTACATTCATACCTCTCCAACAGAACTCTTGCCGTTGCTCTGGGTAACTCTACTTCCTTGTTGGCTCAGTTGAGTCGTGGTGTCCCTCAGGGTTCCGTTCTTGGCGTCCATCTGTTCTCTATATACATGCTTTCTCTTGGCCATGTTATTCAGAAGCATGATGCGCTTTACCATTTTACCATTTTTATCCTGACGACACTCAATTATATCTGCCATTAAAACTGCAATTAAAAATTGCCTCTGATATTAAATCCTTGATGTCCCAAAACTTCCTTAAATTTAATGATGTTAAGTCTGATGTTATTCTATTTGGTCCCTCAACTTTCATCAGCCCTTTTGCTGCTAATTTGGGTGATCTGTCAAATCATTTTACGGAGGCTTCTAGGAATCTAGGGATAATATTTGATGCTAACCTCTCTTTTGACGATCAGGTCAAAAATGTTGTCAAATCATGTTTCTTCCAGTTCAAGATGCTCTCTAAAATTAGGTCATTTGTACATGCTTTTATCTATTCTCGGCTTGATTATTGTAATGCACTTTACTCGGGTATCAGACAGGGCTCCCCCCACCGTCTCCAATTGGTACAAAATGCTGCTGCTCGACTTATTATTGGAACAAAGACACATGCTTATATTACCCCCATGCTTGCCGCCCCACATTGGCTTCCTGTTAAATTTTGCATTGATTTTAAAATCTTATTGCTCACTTTTAAAACCTTAAATGGCCTTGCACGTAAATACATCTCTGACTTATTGACCTGGTATATGCCCTCTCGGCCATTAAGATCCACAGATGGAGCCATGCTGGTTACTCCCAGGTCACAGTAGGTGACTAACGGTAATAAGGCATTTGCTATTAGAGCTTCCCCACTATAGAACTCTCTGCCCGCTGAACTCAGACACACTAATTTGCTAGTTTCTTTTAAATCTATTCTTAAAACTTTTCTTTTTGTAAAGCACTTTGTAATATTGTTAAGAAAAGTGCTATATAAATAAAGTTTATTATTATTATTATTATTATTATTATTATCATCATCATCATCATCATCAATAATAATAATAATAATAATAATGGTGAGTGAAATCAGCCTCAGCCTAAGCCTCAGCTTTAGTTTATGTTTAGTGCTGATAATCAAAAGTTAGCATGTTTTCCATTAAACTAAAATGGTTAACAAGGTAAACATTACACATGCTTAACATCAGCATGTTAGCATGGTCATTGAGAGCATGTTAATGTGCTGACATTAGCATTTAGTTCAAAGCACCACTATACCAAATTACAGCCTCAGAACAGCTAGCGTGGTTGTAGACTTTTAGTCTTGTAATGTATTAGTTGGCAGAATTGCACACATTAGAGCCCTTCAAAGACACATAAACCCCTTTGTTTTCTTTCATCCACTTTTTGTGTAGGAGCTTGAATTGCTCAAGAGCATTTTGTCAGATGTTGTTCATGGAGGGAAAGTATCATTAATTTCTTCACTAGCATAATCTTAAACGTTTCAGGGATTTAAAAACGCAGCTTTTCAGTTGCAGGTCCATCTCCCTAAAATTGAGTCTACCACCAGCTGAATGTGGAGCCAACTGTGAGCTTATACTTTGAAGATGAAGACATCCCAAGGGCAAAACAAACTCCTTCCCTTCAGCCACAACACACCTCAGCAGATGGATCACTTAGTGTGAAAGCAAAACACGTTTCCCCGTTCCTCATTTTGCTTCGCCTCTATCGCTCATATCTCCTACATTGCTTTTCTCATCCACATGCTCTTTCTCATTTTCTCTGATTTAGTCTCCATCAGGTTTTTCTCTCTGGCTCTTTTCATCCCTTTCCATCCTTCCTTCTCTCTGCTGCTCCATCTGTCTGAGATCATCACAGGAGGGTCATCAGAAGATGCTCATACATCCAGATGCATTCCATTACAAAAATGAATTTCAGAAGAATTGGCTTTCAAGGCGACCATGCAAGACGGGGCTGAGTCAAACACTGTCGGGCGCTTTGTTACATCGCCACCAGAACACCAGCTGGTGAGCATTTAATAGCCCATTTGGTCTCGAGGTGCACCTCAATCCCCAATGCTGTCAGGACTTTTGACATGATGGAAAGGTGGGTAGCAAAGACAAAAGCCTGGAGGGATCCCATAGAGCATGCTTCTGAATAAATCAGCACATACACAGACACCATAAGCACTGACCATATTATAGTAACAGGAGGTTAAATAATCTCAAAAACTTGGCAGACATAGATGAAAGTCTGTTTGCTCTGTCTTGGAATGGAGTTGTGTCAACAATGTTGTGCCAGTATTTCCACACGAGTGCTTTGGAAAACGATAGAATTCTCAACAAATAAACATTTTTTATAATGCAGACCCCAACGTTGTAGCTTAAGCATGGAAAGACATGCATGAAGACAAAGTCACACCACAAAGGAGCTAACGACTGACCTTAGTTACGTCGTAAAAATGACGACTGATGTGCTACAACCGTGCAGAGCAAGGCCTTGCATACTTGGATATATTTCCTCCTTCCTGTCTCCCTGCTGAAACAGGACCACTTCTCTCAGGATGGAGGCATCCTGCAAACAGCGGTGTAATGTCGTGGAACAAACTCCTTCTAGGCTTAGAGTAGCATCCCATTTTGTCTGCTCAATCTACCAGTCAAAGGCTGACAACGAGATTTATGAGTGAAATAAAGGCAGCCATCGGCTCCGGGTAAACAATGGAAGTCAAAGGAAGAGGGATGTACCTTTTTGTTTCATTATTTTTAGGTAAAGGTACAAAACACAAAGTACAAAAGAAAGTGACGAGAATTGAAAATGTTTTCCCATTGATGCATCCAAAGGCCTCCCAAAGTATCAGAGCTGCCTTTGAAGAGCTGTTGAGTGATGCAGCAAAAGGCAGGAAAGAACAGTTGGCAGTAAAATATGGAGTGAGAGAGGACTTTTTAATAGCATGCCATTCGGACTTATAGGACAGCGTATAAAAAGGAACATTCATTTCCCCGCCAGGAGCCATCCAGGGGAATTGTATTCCTCACCAGATGTGAAAAGTTGGTCTGCTACAAAGTAGCAGGCACCTAGTTAGGATGCATATATATACACACACTCAAACTCAACACAGTAGGCCTTCATGGAGGCCAAAGATGATCTCAGGCAAAAAGGAAGGGAGGAGGAAGAGGAGGGAGGGGTAGGCCTCTGAAACCCTCATGGTAGATCTGGAGCAGGTGGCTCATGTTTTTACACTAAACCTCCTTCAACAACACCCCTTCTTCCTCCTTCCCCCACAGCACCACCCTGACCAACGCTGGGATTTTCTTTACTTTGTAATAAACTAAAACAGTGAGCTGTATCCTGTTTCAATTCCCCTATCCCCTCCAGTCATTATTCACCTAATTACCGTCATCCACCTCACCAGTTCCTGTGCTCTTCCTAGCATGTAACTAAGCATCACACCACTGTACAATGTTGGTCTTCATTGACAGCTCAGCCAAGATCGAGGGAAATGCTTGAATACCTGCATTATATAGGCAGTTAAAATTTAATGATTGAGCCGAAATGTTTGCTGAATTTACATTTCCATGAACCATATATTTTTGTATCATCGGTCAGCTGCCTGGGAAATTACTCAGAGCAGTGCTGGTGTAGGGTATCAATGTGGATTACAGGATCAACTTAAATTGGGTGTAGTCTAAATACACTGGTAAGAGAAGCAGTGAGGGGTGGAACGTGCAAATCTTGACACACAATGACCGGTTGTCAGAAAGCCACCCCTGGAGAGTTTTGAAATGCTACAAAGCTAGAGATCCGGATGCAACATGCACTTAAACTTTCAGGTTCCTCATTGCCACCTGGTATCAAAAACAAGACTGAAAGTCTGCAAACCTTGTAATGGCTCCTAGAGGCTGAAATGTTCATTATACTCCAAAAAAGAAAGCATTGGATGATAAACCAACAACATACTGACAGTTTTGCTATTTTTACAGATTTACCAGTAGTCTGAGTTTGTCTTATGGGATAGACTATAAAGGGAAAGCCTCAGGGTCATTTATATCAAAAAGGTCTAGTTGGGAACATGAATGTACTCATTGGATTTCACTGCAATCTGTGTATTAGATTACCTGGGGCTGTATTTGCAAAACAGGCTAAAAGTAGCTCCTAAAAATAAGAGACACTCAGCCCTAACTTTAAGACTCCTCAGACTTCTTTTTGGTTTAACTTCCCACAATAATTCACAAAGCTTTTTAGGACTAAAACCAGTTCTTGAGGAAGAGAAAAGTTAAAGATAACCTTGGGGACTCCTAAATCAGGATGACCTGCTCACAGTTAGTCAGATGTTGTGATTAATGAGCCTCAGTGTGTCAGGATTTTGGAAAAATACAACAATATTGAACTTTTAAAGCACATTTTGAGTGCAGGGGAGTTGATAAAGATTTAATTGGCTTACCAGTAAATTGAAACAAACCTATAACTGGAGATGATGGTTTTCAGAAATCTGCACTACTTGGGCAATGGAAAAAGCTTTGATGAACTTAGAATTCAATCCATCTGTCAGAATTTTCATCAAACCCAAAATGCACTCTTTACACCCCAAATTGTTTGAAGGTTAATTAAATCTAAAACTTCAATAAATACATGAATAAAACTGATATCAAGACTGTCGCTGGATTAGCCTGTAAGAATGGCGCTGAATGTAGAGTAACCCCATCATAGGATGAAGATTTGTTCAGTCAACTGGAATAAAATATTACAATATCATTATGCAAATGGAGTTTGATGCCAGATACAATATAGTTGACAAGTCAATATTTTTTACTTTGTTTCTAAATGCCACTCAAAGTTCCTATCAGTACGTGTTGGACCAAAGAGTTCAACAGACAGATTGACTGACCAGCATTACTGCCCTGAGGCCTGTAATACAATATAGTCTAACAGCAGTCTGTTCCTGAGTGGTAGAAGAAAGAAGGTAGTTGTTAAGGTCTCTCAAGTAAAAACAAAACAAACATGTGTTACATGTAAGTACATGCACACAATCAAAAGAAAGTAAGATGAAGGTACTGTAAGGTAGTGAATGTATTATCCACTTTGTCATCTCCAATTACAGTCAGCTACTTTAACAGCTCCCATTATGCCATATTTGCATGTTCGTTTAACTGAACCTGGCTGGTTTGAGGATCAAACATGATTTTTTTTTTCTCGTTTCTCGTTTCGTTAAGGCCGTCTTGCCCATGGGAGAGCAGAAATGGGTCAGGGATATTATTTGGATGCCTGGCCCATTATTTGATGAAGTGCTTAAAGTTTCCCTGAGGTCTAAGTTAAGATTCTCTAATATGATTTCCCCACAGGCTAATTACATCATGAATAATTTGTAGCCAGTCCACCACTCTAGCTATCACATCTGGAGCAGAAATTGATAGAGAGAGATAGTGTGTGTCTATGTGTGTGTGTGTGTTTAGGGTAAAACATAAGAGAGGGAGGAATAAAGAATTAAACAGAAAGAGAGAAAAAGATCAGTCTCGGCGACAGAGGAGTGCACGGAGATGACAAGGTAACTGATGTAATGTCAGAGCAGCAGGCTAAAAGGGGCCATAAAAATGGGCCATTCACTAGACTGCAGACGATAATAAGACAAGATAATGCATAGCTTTCTAATAAAACCTTTATGAGAGTGAATCTATGCTGGAGCTCTTGGCGTGCAGATCATTCAGTCTGGCACTAAAATGCAAATTGTCTGTAGCTGAGCTGTGTCCCAGATCCACTTAATATGCAGATTTTAGTGTTTAAAGTTGATATTTTTATGTACTTTCTACGTTTGCACTTAGATACAGGTTACTACAATGTTAAACACATCATAGACTTGTTTTTTGACTATAAATTAATTGTAGAACTGATCAATACTACGCTGGTCACCTATGGGAAGCTGAACCTGAGCAGCCAACTGTTCTCAAAAAAGAATACTGGAACTGTTACAAATATGACTAGATGATAATGCTGCAGCTCCACAACAAATGTGTTTGCTTGTTTTTGCCAATGAATGATTCACTTGATTCATCAGACTGAGAGAGGCAGCTGTGAGAAGTTCGGGGAGGAGCCCGGCTTGGGAGGCGAGCTGAGTCGTGTGAGGCGTCGTCCCTTTGGGTGTTTTTGACGTCGTCGCTGACACGGTGTAATTTGTTTCCTCTCTGTTGTTTCATTTTGTCATCCATCTAATCGAGTTGCTGCGTCCCTGTGTTTTCTTCCCCGCGCCAACATGTAATTGGTTTGCGAGGTGGTTTTTTGTCTATGACAGTTGTGCGGCATATGGTGAAGATTAATGGAAAGTGTCCTAAAAAAAACCAAACTGTTGCAGTAAACTGTAAAAACTGTTGCAGTGCGGTGGCATTACATGGCTGTCTGGTTCAAAGACAGAATAAAACTGTGGTTTTCTATTTGTACTTTCACTACCAGTTATCAGCTGTGCGCCACTGTGTCTGCTGTATGATGCCTCATTGTGTCTGAAATAAGAAATTGACAAGTAACACTGGGGTCTGTGACTTAGGCTGATAAAACAAGTATATTTGCAGTTAAAAATCTCACGTAAAGCAACTCGAAACTTTCTTCTTTGTGTCCCTACTGTGTTTGTTATAGAATTCTATATAGTTATATAATTCAGTTTTCGATTGCTGCTGCTGTCTGAGTTGGTTTCAGCAACACAGTACCAGCATCGTCCTGCCTTCCCTGACCAGCAATACTGACTCTTCTGTTATGATATGATGAATGCGGACAGCCTGGATAACACAGGATACCTTGTCTGTGGAAGATATTTATAGCAACAACTTTGATTCGTAAGCATACAAAGCCAAACTCTCTCATAAAAAATGTCACAGTTGCCATAATCATTGTTAAAGGGGACATATCATGCTTTTTGTGATTTTCATTCATGATGATTTATATACTGTTATGATGTTGAATGTCTTTTTTAAACATGGTCCAAGTTCCAAAACGTGAGGTGACCTTATGTGAAAATGTTCGATGCAAGTCAAGAGCCTGCTCTGAATGCTCCGTTTGCACTGTTAACCTCTACTTCCCCATCGATCTGATGTCAGATTGTTCACACATACCCACAAATAGCCATCTGCTCTGTAGCCTTGCTTCCTAAGGTTGTTGCTAAGGTTGTTCCATGGGTTGTTCATGTTGTCCACTCTCATATTTCAGAATGGATTTTGACTTGAACATGTACGGTAGTATTTGGGAAGTTGACATTTTGAGTAAAGAATGAGAAAAAGAGGTGAAATCCTACTACAATTTTTTTTTTTACATAGCCACCAGAACTGACAGATGTCTGCCAAGGGGCAACTCCCAGGAGCTAACCAATCAGAACATATTAGCCTCATTGGGAGTGGGGCTGTGAAGAGACAGGAGCTAAAACAGCCTATTTCAGACAAAGACTGAACCGAGGGGCTGCAAAACGGGTCAATATAAGATAAATAAAGAGATTTCTTCTGAACTGTAAATCATGCAAATATATACTTGTAGAGCCCCAGAATATAAATATAGACCTGGAAATATGCATGATACATCCCTTTTAATGTTTTTAATAGACCACGTGTGATTGCATTATCCTCCTTATAATTTCACATTCCTCTGCTCTGTTTCTGCCAAATTTCAGTTTCAATTTAATGAATAAAGCACACCACACAGGGAGTTCATATTCCACTGTGACACCAACTGGTGTATACTTTAAATCTCAATTGTAGATGTTGTAGGCTCATGAATTAAATCTACACATATGAATTGTCTGGAGTATTCAAATGTACAACAGCATGCCTTATTAGTGACTTTTGGAGCCAAAAGTCACACAGTTCAGCGACAAGGACCCACGAGTGTTTATTAACACAATTCACCCCACTTTCTTGTGTGTGTGTGTGTGTGTGTGTGTGCGTGCCTCAGAGCAACCCATGTCTTTATCTGTCTCTCATATTGGTGGTTAAGTGACAGACAGATGAGCTGAGCACTGGACAGCAGAGGTAGATAAGATGACACAGAGGACTCAGAGACTTTAAAGTTTGAGGGCGAAGCATGGAGAGGGAGAAAGCGATCTAGCAGTGGAAACTGAGAGACCCTTTTGGAGGACAGGCAGACCATTGAGAAAATGAGGAGTAACGTCATGCTCATGAGCAGTGGCATAGAGAGGAAGAGAGCTGCAGGACACAGGAGCTTCAGAGTGACAGAGTGAAAGAAAGAGATGTATGAGATGCAGAGGCTATGAGAATACAAGCCTACTGTCCTACCATTAAAGGAAAAGAACTACAAACAAATTGCCATTTACTCTAAGCACTTTTTAAACTTATATTTACTTAGATGGTAGATATGTCAGTTCCATCAGTTGCAGTTGTGTCATTGACAGCTTTTATATTTTAGGAAAAATATTGCCGTAAATTAAACTTACGTCATGATTTCAAGTTTTCAGCCAAGAAGAACTCACAGGACCCTTTAGTTGCACTTACCCTTTAAGGCACTTTGATGCATAATAAAGAGTGACAGTCAGTCTTTGTCATTGTTTAATCGGCATCATTTCGAGTGGATTAATATACAGTGAGATTAAACTATTCGTCATTTGGCTGGGAGCCCCTACATCACCACATAAAGAGGACACTTCAATATTGGATCATCAATGTTAGTAATTTTCCTAATTTCCTAATAGTCCCTAATTTTGCCTTTGTTTATACAGTTGCATCTCAGCTGCCAAACTGCCTCGATTCAGGCTTTGTCCTTAGATCTTTTTAATGCGGTCATTACCAGCAGTGATTTTGGTTATTGCATCTCTAGTTTTACCCGAGTGCATTGAATTCTGGGTTTTATGCATTTTGTTGTATTTCATTACAATCTGATTTCACAGGATGCACACGCAAACACTTTTCAAACAAGATTAATTATCAGCACAATATGCAGAAAATAACTGTACACCAAACATCTGCCATTGGCCAATTTGCACAGGATAAGGAGTGTGTGTCATCAGTTTCAACAATTAGCAAAATTTTACAAAATCCCGACAACAAAAATATGCACATTAAATACGTAACTTTCCCCAATTAGTATTTAAACAATCAAAGTACTGCATGGCTTTAACAGCACAGAAACGGTGAAGCTTTGGGCCTCGACATCAGTCACAGAAACATGAAAAATTTAGAGGTAAAAAAGGAAGCTGACATGGCAAATGTGGTTTAATTTATAGGCCAGTATTGACTATGTTATATTACCACTCCACCCACTATATAACTAATCCTGTCCAAATACGGCTAAAGACAACAAAATCCACCTAAAGCTACAAAGGTCTCACACAGGGGGCTAATTTGAGCCTCAGCAGTAGGAGCAGGGCCTTTCACAATGATGTGCAGGGTTATTTAATATATTTAATGTTTCCAGAACTGTTCTGGGAAAGGCAATGTGGAATTTACTCATTACTCAGTTCTTATTTTTGCTCATAAGAACCTCACATAATCAGCGTTTAGCAGGTTTTGTCACAAAAAGGTACCCTTTTTATGTGTCGCATTAGCTGCTAAATTACTGTGTTTTAAGCAAATCCAAATTTACAGTGAAAGGGGTGTCAGAGAAAATCTGTGTGTGGGAACCTTTGATGAATGACTCATGAGACCCAGTGGCAGCAAAAATTGGCACTGCAGTTGGGATACCTGGCTGTATGAGCTATAGCCTAATGCTTATGTTTTACATTTAAGCAGTAAACCAGGAGTTTGTTCCATCATTCTGAATTTGCAGAGAAAACGTGGATAGTGCAGTTCTGGTGCTCAACTGTCCCACTGAAACCTGGAGGAACAATCCTGTAATGTGATGTACATACATTTGTGGTCCCCAGAGGATGTATCCTACTGACTTTAGTGATCCCCTCACGTTTCCTCTTGCACTACTATGAGGTTGACACTCACAGTTTCAACAACTACTTGATACATTGCCATGAATGTTTGTACAGATATTCATGTCCTTCTCAAGATGAATTGTAACAATACTGGTGATCCCTTCACTTCACATCTAGCACCATCCTCAGATGATCACTTGTCCAATACTTTGGTTTAATACCTGTAACACTAATGGCGTTCACATCAACATCACCTGTACTTGTGAACTAGTGTGAATTAGGAAATATTTAGGGCTGCAGCTACAATTGTTTAAATTATCTATGAATCTGTCCATTATTTTATTGATTAATCGATTACTTGTTTGGTCCATAAAATGTCAGAAAATGTGAATCACTGTTCCCAAAAGCCCAAGATGACATCCTCAAATGTCTTATTTTGTCTCGACCAACAGTCCACAACCAAAAGATATTCAGTTTACTATCATAGAAGATAGAAGAAAATATTCACATTTGAGAAGCTGGAATCAGAGTATTTTGACTTTTTTTTTATTAAAAAAATGACTCAATTAATCGATTATCGAAATAGTTGGTGATTAATTTAATAGTTGGAAAATAATCAATTAATTGACTAATTTTTGCAACTATTAGCATGCTAGCACACAAGATGGTGACC